>NC_045775.1:13770000-14395000 GCF_008692025.1 Phocoena sinus | reverse complement strand
TGTGAAATGATTATCACATTCCAGCTAATTAACACATCCATTGCCTCACTTAGTTACGTTTTTGTTTTTTTGCTGTAAGAACACTTAAGATCTACTCTTTTAGCAGATTTCAAGTATGCAATAACTATGGTCATGCTGTACATTAGCTCTCCAGGATTTGTTCATCTTATAACTGAAAGTTTGTACCCTTTGACTAACATCTCCCCATTTACCTACCCCCCAGCCTCTGGTAACCACCATTCTACCCTCTGCTTCTATGAGTTCGACTTTCTTAGATTCCATATATAAGTGAGATCAAACAGTGTTTTTCTTTCTGTGTCTGGCTTATTTCAGTATAATGTATTACAGTTTCATCCATGTTGTTGCAAATGGTAGGATTTCCTTCTTTTTATGGCTGAATAATATTCCATTGTTTGTGTGCGTAGTGTGTATATATATGTGTGTATTGTGCGTATATATATGTATGTTGTCACACACATCACATTTCACACATACCACATTCTTTATCCATTCATCTGTTTATGGACACTTAGACTGTTTGCGTATCTTGGCTGTTGTGAATAATGAATGCTACTGTGTGTTAACACTCCTCCAAATGGTCTTACTTCACAACCCTTACTAACCCCATAGGAACAAATCGGAAGTTAAGTAAGATATTTAAGGAGGATTTTCTTTACTTTCATTCATTTTGAAGTTTTTGGAGATTAAAACAATGAAAAGCATCAAGGAAATAAACAAGCTGTGTGTGATTCTGGTTCCCCATTATGTAATCCTTAAGGAATTTTCAGGGGTTGTTAAGTGTTTGTTATGAAAATTATGAAATACATTTTATTTTAGCACCATTATTTTCTACTCCTCATTCTTTTCTCCTCTTCTTTTCCTTTTCCTCTTCTTCCTCCTCCTCTTCATCATCAGCATCATCATTATTATTTAATTAACTTATTTTAGATACGGCTATCCCACTTTTTAAGATTTACTTAGCAGGCCCCTGACTTCAAAGGGTCTTGGGTGAAAGTCTCTGCAGAGTTGTGAATGTCTTTGCTGTTTCAGCACGTTAGTGTCAGAAGTCTTTTTTGGCCCTTGATATTGATCAAACACATTTTCCACTGCATCTCACAAGCTCCCTCAAGTAAGGCTTACTATTCTGTGTGTGTGTGTGTGTGTGTGTGTGTGTGTGTGCGCGCATGTGTCTCCCTGCCCAATTCCCATTAGGAATGTGGATTTGAATCTCTTCTCTGCTACTTATTAGGTATTTGAACTTGGGTAAATCATTTAATCTTTCTGAGCATCTATTTCCTTATCTATAAAATAGGGATAATAATATCTACCTCATATATTGGTGCTGATCAAATGGGATAAATTTGACAGGAGAAAAGCTCATTGTAAACTGTGAAGTTCTATTTAATATTAATATATAAATTAGTTATAGTAATAATTTAATTGGAAAAAATTAGGGACTAGAGTTGAAGACTAGAGGTTTTTTTTTTTTACCATGACACAGACTATTTTAAGTGGTATGGTATAGTTAGACCACACTTTACATAACCATCTTCTAAATTGGGCAATTAAATTGTTTCATACTATTTGGGCCTGTAAAGAACACTACATTTGCCATGCTTATGCACAAATTATTTATCTCCACTTT
The DNA here is from genome assembly GCF_008692025.1 of Phocoena sinus. Lineage (NCBI taxonomy): Eukaryota > Metazoa > Chordata > Mammalia > Artiodactyla > Phocoenidae > Phocoena > Phocoena sinus. The sequence goes on along the minus strand of NC_045775.1, from coordinate 14,393,355 downwards.
TGAATATTGCTTTGGAGTTCGGCTCGAGAAGGCCAGTCACTTTCTCGCAGGGCCGCCATTGCTCTGGTCTTCTGTCTTGTCAACACTGCTGCTCTGCTCTTTGGAGAGTTCCCTTTCCCTTGTGTTCTCTCTGGATCCTAGGAGCGACTTCAGAAAGGCCTGGACAAGAGTGAGGTTGCTAAAGGATGGGCTTTGTGGTGGTTTGTTGGATGCCGAGGCTGGACTAACGATGCCCCTTTGCGCTGGGGGATATTGGTGCTGGGAAAGAGTAGGCTCTGCCTGGAGACAGGGTGGGCACCACAGAGAACAAATAGAGCGAGGGCACATCAGGTCAGGCCCTGGGTGCATGTTCCTGCCTAGAGCCCCTGTTGGGTCCCCAAAGCTCTCCCAGCTGGGCTTTATAGGATTACAACTGAATTCGCAGCTCAGTCTCCGCCAGAGAGAGCAATTCTGTCTGCAGCAACCCCTCACCCTCACGATGTGGTATCCAAAGTGAGGGGCGTGGGGAAAAGCCTCCAGGCTGCTAGCAGCTCTGCCTTTGAGTGAATGGCTTGTGAAATGTTAGAGAAGACCTGAAACCCTCCTCCCTGGGTGGATATCACCTTCTTCCTTTGGATTTTGTGAAGAACCTGATCCTCTTTGCCTGGATGGAGCCAAATAAACGGGCGTCTCCGAGGAGATGGATGGCTCAGCCATAGAAGTCCCCCAGCGACGTCTGGTTTTGATGTGTTGCTGATGGATATGATCATGCTCAGAAAAGGAGATCACTTGTGCCAGTTTGAGAGAAAGGTCATGTTTTTAATTTAACTTAATTTCCCACACCAAAGAGAATTTTCAATAGGATATTCGACTTTTGCACCTTTAATGAGACCAGATGCTCTGGGGCCTGCAGCCATGAAGAGAAAACACACTTTCTAGTTTACACTTCCACTCTGAGCCTTTTCTAAATTGGGCATGTACAGTTCCCTTAAGGGTGCCCCTCCTCACTGGGCTTTCTTTCTTTTCTTTCTTTCTTTCTTTCTTTTCTTTCTTTCTTTTTCTTTCTTTTTCTTCCTTTCTTTTCTTTCTTTCTTTTCTTTCTTTCTTTCTTTTTCTTTCTTTCTTTCCTTTTCTTCCTTTCTTTTCTTTCTTTCTTTTCTTTCTTTCTTTTCTTTCTTTCTTTCTTTCTTTTCTTTCTTTCGTTTTCTTTCTTTTCTTTCTTTCTTTCTCTCTCTCTTTCTTTCTTTCTTTCTTTCTTTCCTTCTTTTTTCCTTCTTTTTCTTTCTTTCTTTCTCACTTTTCCCCTGTTTCCATTTCTCTCTCTCTGTCTTCTTTTTTCTCTTCCCATCCTTCCTTCCTTCCTTCCTCTCTCCCTTCTGCTCCTTCTCCTCCTTAGAGTTATCGTTGATTGAACACTTAACATGGGCTAAGCAATATGCTTAGAGCTTTACAAATATATATTCAATTTCTATTTTACAGATGAAGAAACTGAGACTCCGCAAGGTTAAGTAAGGAGTCTGGAATACATGGTGTAGTAGGATGATAGGCTGAATAACATAGTCATTACAAGCTCGGATACTGAAATTAGATCCTCTGGGTTCAAGTCCAGGCTTGGCTGTTTATTTGTAGTTACTTGGGAAAATTACTTAACCTTTTAACTAAATTTACAAGTTTAAATTGTCTTAAATTTACAAGTTTAATTTTATTTTTAATGATGACAGTTAAACATACAAAAGGGCATATGTATAGTTTATAGGCTAATAAAACAAATACCTGGATACCTTTCAACTAGATTAAGAAATAGAGCATCATCCATACTTTTGAAGTCTTACATGTGTTCCTCCCCTATGCAACCCGCATCCTCACTTAACCTCCAGAGCTAACCATGATCTTGGATTTTACTTTTGTTTTTCTCTACAGGTACTATATATATACACACACACATGCCCCAATCAATAAACAATATATTGATTAGTGTTGCTTGCTTTTGTACTTCATTAAACTGAGAAATACTGTAATGTATTTTTCTTTGACTTGCTTTTTACACTTTTAACTATATTTATGAGATTTAATCATGTAGTTATAGTTCATTTATTTTCAGTCCTAAGTGGAAAGCTGTTATACGACTTCATCTCTATTTAGTCATTCTCTTCTCAGTGGGTATTTGGGTTGTTGCAGCTTTTCGGTATTACAAACAAGTCTGTTATGCACATTATTAGACTTTTTTTTCTGGGGCACATCTGCTGAAGTCTCTTTAGGGAGTAAACCTAAGAATGGGGTGACCAAAGTCATGTATGTTCAACGTTATCCTCAACTGCTTTCTACATTTGTTCTAAAGCCATTTACTGACTCTCAGACTAGAGATTTTCCATTTCTCTACTTCTTCACCAGCTCTTGGTATTGTCAGATTTTAAATCTTTTGCCAATATGGTGAGTTCAAAATATATCTTAATGTTGTTTTAACTAGCAACTTTCATTTCCAATGAAATGGAGCAACTTTACATATATTTATAATTATTTGCATTTTCTCTTAGGTAAAGTGCCTGTTTACGTTTGCTTGTTTATTTGTTTGTGCTTTTTGCCCATTTCTCCTCTTAGTCTCATCTTCCCCATCTAATGGGAGGACTATTCTGGAAGCTCTTTAATAGCCCTTACAGCTCTCTGCTGTGATTCAAAGACTGAGAGTTTGTTGCTGCTAACTCTCTGTTTTCACGTGTTGCACTCTCCTCTTTGAAACATGCTTGTATTGTATGTCTTAGGGATTGATACCAGCTCATGGCCCTGTCTCCTAGGTCAAGGACAGTATAGAATAAGTCTTCTGTAGAATAGCCCAATAAGTCTTCTGTATAATACATTGTGCACTTTAAATATATACAATTTTATTTGTAAAATAAAATTATTTTACATTATAATAATTATACCTCAATAGAGCTGGGGAAAAAAACCAAGAAGGAAAAATGTGATGTAATGGGAAATCAGAAGGTTCAACGTTTGGCCACTTATTAAGCATCAGCATTCCTCTCATATTATCAGAGGCTCAACTCAGTATAAAATTGCCAAGTGGCTGGGATGAGAACTTTTGCATCATAGGTGAATAATAGAGAATATTGCCTGATTGGGTGGCAGGTGGTGGTAGTTATAGAAGTCTCTTGAAAGCATGTTGCCTTCCTGGAGTTCCCATCTGACATCAGGTCCATGGTGTGGAGTGTCTTGCCTCTGCCTCTTGTAGGCCTTGGAACAGAGCTCAGGATCAGAGCAGAAAATTGGGCCCAGTCTTCAGATGACTGGATTATTGAACTCTCTGTCCCGAGGAGGGATGTAAATGCACTGAAAATGGTGGCAGTACTTGTGAGGGTACCTGGCTTTCCTAAGGAAGTTATAAGAGATGGTTAAAATGACTTGGGAACTAGTAGCCTCTATTTTATTTCCACAGGGCTGAGCAGCATGGAGCTGGGATGGGCAGGGAGTGTGTGTCAGTTGGCTGAAGACAGTGAACTAGAATGTTTGAAGAGCATGCACAGGTTTTGTTAACTTCATTGTTTAAAAACCCTGAAGGTTTTGTTGAATCCTGTCAAATCTGGAAATAGAAGGGTTTGGAGGCCTAGGGCATTTCTCAAGCAGCTTGCTTACCTGTCTACTATGCATTTTTCTTAACAAAGTTATATTAGTCTGGGTTCTCCAGAGAAGCAGAACCAATAGGATGTGTGTGTGTGTGTGTGTGTGTGTGTGTGTGTGTATTTACATATAAAAAGAGATTTATTATAGGTAATTGGCTTAAGTGATTATGGAGGCTGAGAAGTCCCAAGATTTGCAGTCTGCAAGCTGGAGACCCAGGAGAACTGATGGTTTAAGTTCTGAGTCTGAGTCTGAAAGCAGCGGAAGATACTGATATTCTAGCTCAGAGCCGGGCAGAGAGAGAGAATTATGTCTTACTCTGCCTTTTTTTTCTGTTCAGGTCTTCAACAGATTGGACGAGACTCAGCCACATTGGGGAGGGCCATATGCTTTACTCAGCCTACCAATTCAACTGTTAATCTTCTCCAGAAATATCCAGAAATACCCTTATAGATATATCTAGAATAATGTTTAACCAAATATCTGGGTGCCCTGTAATGCAATCAAGCTGACATGTAAAATTAAACATCACAAAAACGTTCCAACATTTAAAAGCAGGAAAAAGTGAAAATCCATGGTTCGCAGCAGTCAGATGGTAGTGAAGGTTGTGTGGGTGTTGTGTAAATTGTGACCGAGGCCTTGTTGGCCAATTTTCCCAACCACACAGTGATAGTTTACCCTCTAATTGGTGAGAGGTCTTTGCATAACTTTATATATTAACAATGTCTAATGTTTTAGGAAAATATCCTCACGCATAATCTCTGTGATTTTCCAAGACTTTCTATCAATTCTTCCCTTTGCTGGTTCTTAACTGCTACTCGCAAATGCTACACCACTTCTACCACTGAATGTCATGACCCTTTGCTACACTGCACTGGCAAGTCTGTCCTTTTTGCCTTTCTTCCCTGACCCCATGGAAAAATCAGGTTGAGTTGTTTTGGGGAATTTATTGGCCCAGAATTGGTTTTCGGTTTTGTCTGTATGCTAGATCATTGCTTCTTAACGTACCACCTGGCAAGCTCTTAATACACGGACTCCTGGGCCCTATTCCCAGATGACAGATCAGGCGCAGGGGTCATAGAATTGACATTTCTAGCAAGATACCAGGTAATGCTATTGCTGCTAGTTTGAGGACCTTAATTATGGTGGCGCTCTTCCAGATGGTACTTGCAAAGCCAGCAAATTGTTTACATATAGTGTAATGCACGATAGCCGTTTCATCGGTGTCTTTTGGTTTCCAAATACATCATTTTTTCTGATTTGAATCATTTTTCATCATTGGTTACTTCTCACTAAGTCGTTGACTCTTTGAAGACCATGTCTCACTCAGATTTTGATCCATCGTAAAGTCAGTTTATACCACGCTCAACAAGTATATGTTGATTGAATTGAAAGAGAAGGAAGAAATGATCAGTTGATGGAAGCCCACAGCACGCAGGGCTCCAGGCTCACCCCTCACACGCTTATACTGCACTTCCTCCAGACCCTGGAAATTGTGGTCTCTCTCACTTCCTGTAGCAACTCACTGGCAGCCCCGAGACCACCCTGCCTCAGGCTGAGAAGTGAGAAATTCTGAAAGCATCGAACACGGTAAATTTTCACAGCAGTTCAGCTGGAAGCTGTTGGGCACAGATGTTTCTGTAATTGTGATATGCTGGGAACATTCTCCGGGCTCCAGGCACGCAGGGCCTCAGCTTCGTTCTTCCACCTGGGTGCCCCAGTAGGCGAGTCTCACTGTATTGAGGCCGTAATGGGAACCAGGTGGCAGCAGGTATCTGCCTTAAAAGAGCTGAGCAAGACTCATGTCCCAATCTTAGTCACTCGTTCCTCGGGGAGCTGGCTTTGGTGATGGCAGACCTCTCTGCTCACTGCAAAGTGGGGTGGTTCTCAGCCCCTTGTCCAAGATGGAAGTGGAATCTCATGTTTGCTGTTGGGTGGAGCCCCAGAGGCCTTCCAGCTGCTCTTTGATAGGCTGTAAGAAAAGAATCAGGAAAAGGCTTTGATGGCATGAAGGAATATGACGCTTCCAAATGATCACTTCCATCATTTTAAAATCCACAGAAGGATTTTGAAACTTGTGACATATTCCTTCCAAACTGAATTTGCTTTTAGCATATAGTGTTCCTGCTTTTAATTAAAGATAGCTCTCATTTGCTTCAGGTTCTTCCTGCTTGTGGAAACATGAAGAAGGCTATGAATAACACAGGGGAAACATCTGCCCCTGCTTGAAATGTACCCAGCAAAACTGACAAAGGTTCAATGAACTGGGAGCATTCTTCACGATTGTTTCCAGGTGGGATAACTTTAACCTCCTCATACTGTAGCCAAAGGTGTAAAGAGGACAGGGGATGAAGGATGTAGAACTGGAGACCTAGGAAGAGGAAACAGACATTTCTTGGGAAGACCACGTGCAGTAGTTAGCTTCCTGCCCCGGTAACTCAGGCTAAGTGACTATCCTTGTGCTTACAGCTGTCAGTGTTGCTATGTAACAAATGTTCTTCCGTTTCTTTTCACAAGACACTTTCTTAACACAGCTGTTGAAAGATGTGTTTTTATAAACCCTCGTATAACCTTTATGTCTTAATTTATCACATTATCTATACAACTGTTAAAAAAAAAAAGTTTACCCTAAACAGTATTCTCAAATCTTCTAAGAACCAAGAGGAGTATTTACTTCCAGTTCTAACTTTTATGTAGAACATGTTCCATATTAAAATAGAGTTAGATCTTTCTTCTTGGTTCCCATTATTCACCATGTTGTTATTTCTTTAAAAAAGTACCTTGCTCGGCTTTTTAAATCTATAGCCTCCATATAGCTAAAACAAACAAACAAAAAAAATTCCAAGCAGGAATATCTGCTGTAACCGTAGCTCAGTGAGGTAATTGGTAAGATAAAATTAAAAGAAGCTTCTGTAAAAAGAAAAAAACAAATTAGAAGCAATAGGAAAGTTCAACAAGTTTGCTGTCAGATCAGCTTACATATATATAACATTATTTTTCATCAGCAATAATCAACTAAAAACATAGTAAGAAAAGAAGGTAACCTTCATAATATCAATAAAACCTATAAGGTATCTAGGAGTTAACTTAAGAGTACACAAGATTTCTATGGGAAAATGTTAAATTTTATTGGAGTACATGGAAGATGGTTTATTTAAATGGAGAGACATTCCTTGTTCTTATATGGAATGAGTCAATCTTATCAAGCTCTTTCTACCCAAATTAATTTACAAATTCAATACAATTTCATTTAAAATTCCAGTGAGATATCTTGAAGGACTTGATAAAAATATTCTAAAAATATATGGAAGGATTAAGATCCACGAATAGCTAAGTGAATTTTAAAAAAATAAAAAGAGGGAATATTTTTCTTGCCAGCTATTAAGACATGTTACAAAGAGTGATATTTGTGTAAGTCTCATGCTCTGCTGGGGTAGTGTAGACTGGCGCAGACATTCTGGAGGGCAATTTGGCAGTATTTGGAAGTATACTCATACTCTATGATTCAGCACAAAAGTGCTCACATAGGTCCATAGGCAAACTGAATAAGGGTGGACATTGCAGTGCTGTTTGTGGTCGAAGGCATTGGATGCGAGCCAGTGTCCATCCCTTGGGGAGTGGATCCTTAAAATGTGGGGCAGCATCTTATGGGGTACTGTGCTATAAGTCAGAAGCAATGGACTACATATGATGGGCCTTAAAATATAGTGCATAATTAAAAATCAGGAAATAGAATGAGATTACACAAAGCAATGCATATTTTATAGGGACAGAGAGAAACAAAAAGATGTGGATTAAACACACGAGAATGATTAGGGTTAGGGTTAGCATTAGAAGGGCAGTGAGTCAGAAATAGGCTTTAAAGGGGAAAAACAATAAAAGGAGAGGGTGTACAGAATAATGACGATAATGTGCCCTAAACTGAGAAGCATGATTCATTTAAAAGTTTCAATCTTAAAAAATGAAGAAGGAAAAAGTAAAAAAGTTTCCATTTAAAGATGCCAACTTCTCTGCTTTTCTGTCTTTCTAGGTGATATCAAGAAAACAGTTTGGAGCAGATCTTATTCTTTTCAGAAAAAACAACGCAATAAAAAACAACTTTTGAGGTACGACTTTACGTAAATGTAAGGCCAACCTCATGGCTTCACCAAGTCAGTCTCTCCCAGAACTGGTGGATAAGGCTAGGAGCTCCTTCCCTTAACCAGCCGCTTCTGTCCAGGGAACAATAGCTGAGCATGTGAGGGGAAAGCAGAGACCTTGGGAAGTCAGGCTGGGGACATCCTTGGCCAAACCGAATTCTTGAGTACGTTATGTGGGGTTGTTTCTCTGGAAGAAAATGCTACTGTTAGCATAGGGGTCCGGACCAGGAAGAGTGTTATCACCTCTGTGTACCCAAATATATCTACTTCTGACAGAAATCGATGTGGCAAAGACCTGGGGTTTTAGTTTTGGACAAACCTGATTCTCTACTTCTCACTTTACTTGGAGTTTGAAAGTTAGACTAGCCCCTTTGGTTTGAATAAACATTGGACTCATAGGCAATTCTAGGCCAAGGTAGAGAAACTGGATATCCTGATAATTTGGATAGAGATGTAAATGGTTAATTCGAATGTTAGGAAGAAAGGTGACAGTGTCTTGGTGAAGTGGGTAATGCCAGTTTCACAACCAGGTTCTAGTACTTCAGTAAACAATTTAGAATACCCATTATGTGCGAGGCTTCATCCTAGAAAATGAGATGGATTCACTATGACTCACACATGACTTTCCTTGAGATCATAATGAAATGATTTTTTTTTTCATATAGCAAGCAATCACGCTCCTTGGGGCTCATTGTGACGTTATTTGCCAAGTAAGGATAAGGAGTGTATTTACCTGTAGTTTATTGACCCTCAAGAGGGGTTAGCGTGACCATGCATTGCGCTGTGGATATCCTATAGGCAAATCAAGAACACTTTAGAAATAGTACAGCCATTATACCGCAGCCTCTCATTTAATTGTGGCTATTGTGGAGCTCTGTGCTTGACGTTCTGAGATGCCTAGGAAGGTCATGTGGACGGGCACTGCTTAGGTCCTGCTGTAGCACTGGGTCAGGGCAGTTGTTGGAAGAGCATCTCTGACAGAATTATCTTAACCTTCTGGGAAAGAAAGGCTTCACCTCGCAGAGACCTCTGTGGTTCTTTTTCTCTCTGGTCTGTTTGTTCTCTCCTTGCCTGTCATAACCATGTTTACGTACCACCCAACCCTTCCCATTAAAAATGACAGAGATGATGGGGCCCTAATGAATCACTCTCTAAGCATCTAAGTCACAGTAATCAATTACAGCTCCCTGTCACCAGGACAATGATCTCTGTGAATCGGTGATCTTTACGTAAGCTTGTTAAGAGATCCATTAGGAGGGGGTGTGGACTCTCTCTCCTCTTTGATATATTGTTCCAACAAGAAGCCACATGCCTGTGAGGCCCTTCACTCACAGGACTTGAACCTTTGAGTCATAGATTGGCAGTGTGGGAATTAAGAGGACCTTTGGGATTCAACAGATTCTGCCTAAGAGAAGGTATCAGCCTACGTTTAAGGGTGCTGCTTTCTTGCACATTGTAGGGAAGGCTGCAGTGTTTGGGGCTTTACTTTCTTCGTCTTCCTGAAGAATCTACCCTCTTATCTCATCTTGGCCCATATCTAATCAGGGATTAGATAGACTGACAGAGCTGTAGGGTGACTAAGGGAGTTGGCTAGCTATGGTGGTGGTAAATCACCCAGGGCAAAGGAAACATTAGGATTCTGTTTAAAGAGACCCCAGTGGGGTTGAATATAGGAAGAAAGTTCTCCAGAAATTATATTTGTGAATGGGGGCAGGCAGCTATTTTGGGAAGGGATCAAAGAACTCGGGCCTTTGATGCCCAGAGCTTCCATTAATAAAGTGGTGAGCTCACGGTATATGTGTATTCAGGGCACAGGGTTGGCGTTGGCATCTCCAAGTAGCATTGCCCTGGTGTGCCCCCTTTCTGCTTGATCTGCTGTAGAGTCTGGCATGGGTGCTGCCATCTCTCCTCTACAGACTTTTGGGAGGAAAGTGAATAGGGGATGTCTATTTGCAGAAGTCTGCATGCAGAGGAATCCCAGAAGAGCGATCACTGGAGCACAAGGGTCCTCCTTGCATTTGCCGTGTTTATAGTTAGCATCTCCTGGTCTTTGTGGCCCTCAGCCTCTACCTTCTACGGCTCTTCATTTGGGCTCTATTCTGTCCCCTGTAACAATCCCCATGGAGGCGGGAGGAACCAAGTGAGCCCCCCTTCCCTCCCTCCCCTCTCCACCTGATGAAGGCCTGCTCCTGAGACCCTCCCAGGTCTGGATCAGGTTCCCAAGACAACCACCAGGCTTCTGTGTCCCCCTCCCTCAGGTCACTCTTGCTCCATCCTCGTTCCTAGTTACTGAGTGACTAAACGGCCAGGCTTGTACACACGGCATCTCATTTAATATTTGTAACAATCCAGTGAAAGAAAATTAGTATCCCAGTTTTATAGATAAGAACATTTAGGCTCAGAAATTTTAAATAATTTCCCCGGAGTCACACAGCTAATAAGTGATACGTCTGGGGTTTTGTCTTGAGCCTGTCAAACTCTTTTTTTTTTTTTTTCTGCTTCTAAGCTATTTGATGCTATGGACTATAGGTAGTTTCCTTCTTGCATTCTTGGGTTGTTCACCAGTTCCCCACCAGGGGCCTCTTTGGCTTCTATGTCCACTCCACACAGAAAGAAACTTTTAACACAGGCCAACTGGGCCCTGTTTCCAGTCCATGAAATCAGGGGGCCAATGTTAGTAGATGTTCTTGGCTGGGGATTTTTAAACCAACGGAATCTCACCTTTAGTGATTATGCAAATTTGAATTGTTCTTCAAGATGTTTGGGCATCTTTTTGCAAATTCCAGAATAAAGCTTTCCCTTTTTCTGCCTAATTGAAGATAATCCTGTTGCAATGCAATTATTTATCATTTCCAGCAACTTGTCTCTGTGACAGGGAATTATATTTTCCTTGGAAACTGTAGAACCAAGACAAAATACTGAAATAAATTAGATGCTGCAGGTGAAAAAAAACTGCCACTGCCACTGTCATCCTCTGTTTCAAATTTTCATTCTAATACAATTAATTCCATTGTTCTTATAGTTAGTAAATGTATTAATTTACTAACTGGTTTTTAAAAAATTGTTTATGTGTTAGGGTTGCATAGCTTTCATTTTAAAAAGAGAGTTCATCCGTTAAAAATGTTTGAAAACCACTGCATAGACAGTTGCTCTGCTAGCCCTCATTTCTACTTCACTTTCACTAAGCCCATCTTTGTAGACACCCCCTACCCGCTTGCGTGTGCTCCAGTCTTCATAGTTTAGCTTTGAGCCCTGGGTTTGGGGATTTCTTTGATTCCCTTCTTGCTATTTTGAAACTTGCATGAGGTTTTCAACTTTGCAAGTCTCTCAGCATCTGCCATTTTCTCAGGTCAGGACTCTGCTTTTCAGTCCAGCCTTGCAGAAGCAGCTTCGTCCGAGGCTGATTCCTACACATGGGTCCTGAGCTGGCCCCCCATTTGGAGGTGTAGACTAGTCTAGCTCTCTGCTCATTACTATCAGAGGGGCCATCTGGGAGTCCCAGAGATGAGAGCCCGAAGTTTACATTGTCCCTGCCCACACGGCAAGTCTGCACATGGGATGAGAAGCAGGATTCTTGGCAATGGGACCTACCACTCACTGCCCAATCATTTTGGGGGCCATTTAAAACCCCAAAGTTTGCACTCTTCCAATTAAGCAGTATTGGAGGAAACACAGAGTTCCTGAGTCCATGCCATGCGATATGCTAGGCGGTTCCTTGTGCATTTTCTCTTGTTTGCTTCTGGCTTGAACTAAGTGGAATAAACAAAACAAAGAACCCATTAGAGAGCACTCGTGAGATTGGGTTGGAGAAGTTAGGTTTTATAGGGGAAGAAGTAAAGGGAAGTATTTGCCACCAGGGCAGGGATTTATTTATTCTGCTGGTGGTTCTCAGATTACACCTAAGGGCTCCGATGCCTTTGGAGAGCACTGAAGGATCCTGTGTACGTGGGTGGGAGCATTGGCACTTTGAACAGAGCCAGAGGATGGTTTCTGAAAATGTTCAGGACACCCTCATTTGCCAAAGGGCAAACAGCATGGGAAGGCATGAGCTCATAAGCTGGCTGGGAAGAAAAGGCATGATATGTACAAAGTCATTAAAGATATTAACAGCATGTAGTCATGTGTGACACAAACCTCCAGGGCCCAGGAGAATGAGAGATTCGGACAACCCAGGGGTCTAGGCAGCCACTTGGGACTAGGCTGATCTGGGCCACGTTTGATGGGATGCTTCTTCGTGTCCTCTCCTTTTCCATGTCTCATGTGCAGTCTTTGTCTCCACGGTATTTTCTGCTCCTGTAGTTACACAGAGAGGAGATCTACCCGTGTTACTTCAAGTGATGGGCGGTGGGCATAGGGGTTAGAGTGAGGGTTTCTTATAAGGGATTGAGGGGCCAAGAGGCAATGGGAGATTATAGCATTTAACCGTTCTGTGACTCAGTTTCTTCTAATGGGACTAATAATATTGACCACTCATTGGGTTTTTGTAAAAAAATAAATTAGATAATCCATGTATTGCTTAGCTCAGTGGGTGGCACTTAGTAGATCTTCAATATATGTAATTTTTATGATCACTAATAATTTCTGGCTTCTCAGAACTTCTACGTGCTGTGGGCTCCCGTGCTCCAATTCTATGTTCCCTTCAATCACTCTGTCTTGATTTCAGGACTTTCAAACTCCTTTCAATTTCACCTCTTATTGGCCTTGCTGGATTTTCTTGTTTCCAACAATGTTCTTAACAGAGACTCTGACTGTCTTAGCTCCTGTTTTTGGTTGGGCCATGTCATGTGTGCCTGGCCATTTTATTAGCAGGCTTCCATTAAGTCTGTGTCCTCTTCTGGTCCAATCATCAGGGACTACTGGCAGGAAGAAAACATACTTAGAAGGGAGTATGGACATGGCATGTTGGGTAGGTGGGTCTTGGCGTTGTGCTGTTTACCCTGCAGAGCCTAACTCTGTACAGATATCTGTCCCGTTCAGATCTATACACAATCTCATATGCCCAGTGCTGAGAGGACACACAGATGAGGAATATATAGTCCTTGTGAGATCTCTCCACTGGGGCATGGTTTGGGGTGAAGAAAACTAAAGTGCCCAGAAGACTGTAATGTATGTCAGCTTCTGAGAGCAGAGTGAGGGGACAGGCTGTAGAGGTCAGTGGTGAGAAAAGTGATCCTGGGTGAGGACTTCGGGAGTCGTGCAGGCAAATGGTAGCAAATATGCCAGGTCTGGTGCTAAATGCTTTAGTTAGTCTTTACGGTGTTCCTACAAGTACTATCACTATTTAAATTATACATATTAAGAACAGATGTGAAGACAGTTTAAGTAATCTGCTGTAGGTCATACAGTGCTCGTAAAAGCATTGGAAAAGGAGTGATTCAGACCCAGGCATGGAGGTTCCCACAACAAGAACAAGGGCACAAGGGGAAGAAATAGTTTAAGCTCATTCTGTCAGGAAAGACCCTTCAGTCTGTTCGGCTGGAGTTCAGCGTGCCTGCTGGGGAGTGTTGGGGAAAGACTGGAAAGGTGTGTTGGGAAAAGACTGCGGCGGGTCCTGAATACTGAGTAGATGGGGGTCGGGACCAGAGTCTCAGTTGCAGCCATTGGCCTGGGGCTTGCATGTTGTGGAAGTTCAGCAGATGCTCTTTGAAGTGGAAAGGGACTTAAGTGCCAGGCAGAATGGTTATTGGGTCATTTTCTTGTCTTCCATCTTGGATACCCAAGCCTTGTTCCTCGGTCCTGCTTTCCTTTTCTCTTTAGTTCCTGCTTCACATGGACACCAGAGTGATCTTCCTAAAATCTAGGCCTCTTCACATCACTTTTTTGCTCTACATCCTCCAATGGCTCCATGGAGCTCTCAGAACAAAGTTCAACTCCTTAGTCCCTCATTCAATAAACTCCCAGTCTGGACTCATCCCACATCCTTGTCCTCTTCTTGATGTTCCTGAAGCTGCTACATTGAACTGCTCACCCTTCTCTAAACAGCCCATCTGTTTTGAAGACTCTGTGTGATTGACAGGCTCTCACCCCTGTTCTGCCTGGAATGCCATCTCTTACTAGCTAGCGTTGTCTGCTAAACTCCTTAACAGGAGCTCATTTGTTAGCCTCCACGGCAACCCTGTCAAGTAGACTCTTAATTCCATTCTATAGATGAGTAAACAGATTCAGAGAGGTTAAAATGCTTATCCAGGGTCATAGAACTAGTAGGATCAGAAGCAGGATTTCAATCTGGCAGCTTGTACTCTTCCCACCATCTTATATGGTCTCCCTCCTCTATTTTTTCACTGGGTGGATTATTTCTTATTCTACCTGGATCAGATCAGATGCCTCTTCTATGGCATATTCCTTTATTACTCCCTCACCCCAAAACCCCTCTGTCAGATGAGTCACTCCACAGTTCTATAACAGCATTTATCACCTCTTATTAGAGTTATTTTTTAGAGCTCTGTGATGGACTGAATGTTTGTGTCCCTCCCAAAATTCATACATTGAAGCCCCAACCCTCAATGTGAATGTATTTGGAGATAGGGCCTTTATGGAGGTAATTAAGCTTAAATGAGATCATAAGAGTGGGGCCCTGATCCAATAGGATTAGTGTCCTTATAAGAAGAGACACCAGAGAGCTCACTCTCTTTCTCTCTGCCATGTGAAGATACAATGAGAAGGCAGCCATCTGCAAGCCAGGATGAGAATTGTTATGACTTTGTTAAATTAACTTTTGTTAAGTGGAGCACAGAGTCCTGGATGGTGAGCCACAGTTCAACAGTCATCCACAAGGGAAAGTGAAATGGAGAAATTTATTCCTTATGGGTCCTGGAGGAATTACCCAGCACATCTCAAGTGGCCATATGGGGAGGCGAAGCAGAATGCAGACAGAGGGTGGGAGGAGGACCACCTTGGGCAAATCCTTTATTAGGGACTGTGGGGTACAGGGCTTTGGGATTCCCAAGCTAGGGCTGGATTGGCTGATTCAAATGGAAAGAGCAAGGTTTGGGTGAGCCCCACAGGGATGCAATAAGGCAAACAGGCACTGGAAGGCAGGGGGACTGTAGATCACAAGGGTTGCTGGGGAAGTCCTACTGGGAACTTACATTTGCTTGTGACTCTGGGCTGCTATCTAGGGCATGTGCTTGCATGAGAAGGCTAGTGTCAGTTTAAGGTCCCCGAGGTCTGTTTGGCCAAGCAAAACGGATGCCGAGGCAGCAATTCCATGGAGTAGCTTAGCTCAGTTCTCCACAAGAGCCCTTATAAGAAAGTGCCCCTGTGGGATCTTGATCTGAGCCTTCCAGCCTCCAGAACTGTGGGGAAATTCATTTCTGTTGTTTAAGCCTCCAGTGTATGGTAGGTATTTTGTTATGGTACCTCGAGCAAACTAATAGAAGCTTTCTTTCCTGATTGGGTCTCCCTCCTGGAAAGCAAGCTACTAATTGGCAGGGGTCCTCTCTGTCAGTGTCCCTGTATTCCCAGCATCCGGTCTGGTGCTTATTGAGGGAAAGCGCAGCCCCCTGGAGGCTCTGGGAAGTTGGTGGAATCCTGCTTCACTGCACCTCGTTACCTTGGTCCCCAGGATCCCACAGCTACAAGCGACTAAGAGCCCTCCCTCCTCTCCCGCCCGGTTCACCTGTGCTCCTGAGACTCTGGGGGGCGGGGCAGCCCCTTGTGCGCGGAGCCTCCCCTGGCTGCTGATTTACTAGCTTCTTGCAGAGGGCTTGGCGGCCTGCTGTCTCCTCTGGTCCTCGTAAAGCAGCCCCCTCCCCTTCGCCCCGTGCCAGCGGCCGCCCTGCCGACGGCCTGGGCAGAATTTATGACAAGTATTCATCAGATTAGGAGGGACGGGGACACGGGACTTCTCCCACTGCGTGCAGAATGCGGTTGGACGGCATTGCAGGCCCCTCTGCCTGCCGAGCAAACCCACGCGGTAATGCTTGGCATTTTCCGACCTGAGGAGTCATTTGGAAACGTTTTGATTTGACAAGAAATAACTTTAAAAATGTTAGGGAGCTGAAGAGAAATTTAACTCTTTGGGGCCCCACTGGTGCAACCTCCTGCCAGGCTCTGGGACCTCCCAGGGGTCCGCTCACCCCGGTTTGCTCTTTACCAGGACCCTGCGGCAGCCCCCAGCTTGAGCCCAAACTCCACTTTCTCTTCCAAGAATGAAACATTCTCCCCAAGTCCTGAAAGCCGCTCATCTGCCCTCTTGCTAGTAGAGTGTCTGTGAGGCAGGGGGCCCCACAGCTGCCTCCTGTCACCCCTATCATAGTTTGACCACTTTGCTTCATAGAAAGATCTTCAAAACTTAAAAAACGTTTCACCTAACCTCTTATTTTTTGCATCCATTGATCTGCCATTTGGGGCAACAACTAAATTAGTAAAAAGATCTGCTTCGTCTTTTAGACAGCAGTTTTTCGCCAAAAAATGCTACTTCTGTAGATAGCAATGGGTCTCATTCACCAGACATTTATCAAGAGGCTGCCCTTCTGGGCACCGTAGAGGAGAGATGAGCACAGGGCTTCCATGTGCGATTGTGAAGCCGTGACCCGCGCAGCTCCAGGGAGCTCCATGCACGCGGTCCACCATCACCTGCACGGTCATAGGGGGCTGTCCTGCATGGACACTGCATGCGTCTTGCCCTTGAGACCCTCACAGGGATCTGCCAAGTCCTCTTTGCCCAGATGACCCTCCTTGGCTTTCTTTCAATGATTCCCTCTTAATCATGACTTTGAGTTTATCTGCCACCTTGTTCTTCGTCTCCTGAATACGTTCTCATCTGTCAGAGCCCTTCTGCTAGTGCGGGGCCTCCAAGTATAGCCTGATCGTATCAGAGTGATTTAGGACTATCACCTGCAGTTTGGACTTTGAACTCAGGAAGAGCTATTTGTTTAAGGTTTTGCTTTAGCGAGTGATTTCTAGAGGTCAGTAAGACTTAGAGATCATTTGACATGGATGAAAGAAAGAGATATATCTATTTTTCCTCCACATCTAGCATTAACACGTGCCATTAAAATCCTAAAAATTAGGATTTTAATAATGTATTCATGTATTTGTCTCCCTTATTAGTTTCTTCATAGGAGGGGCTACATTTTATTTTCTGCATCTTTAGAGACGGCAGAGTGCTGGGCCCAGGCAGCTGCTTGGTAGAGTGGAACAGATGACAGCTGCTGTGTTCAGGCCTCATGCTACGTGTCCTAACAGAGAAAGCATGGCTTCTGGTCTCACAGAGGCTTCGACATCATCAGTGGCCGACTAAGTGGTGCGTTTTGAGGAGTTGCCTTTGCGGGAGACCGTGCTCTGAGTAGGCTCACCATCTCATGGGATTTGCTGTGCCCCAGTGGAAGGCTTTGGCTTCTCAGCAGCATGAGTGCCCTTTTTGATCTCAACAATGACACACAAGCAGGGGAGGCAAACTTGTAGCTGTTTCTGGCAAGTCTGGATTTTTAGGGATCATTCGAGGCTGTGAGAGGAAAAGACTTTGCAGCACTCAGCTTTTGATTGAGCCCCAGTATTCCTAGGGACACCATTATCAGTTTTTTGAAGTTGTAAAGGTCTGTGGGGGGCAAGATGAAAGTGTGATTGGTCTTTCTTGGAGGCCACAAAGCCTGGTCCAGGTCACCTGCTCAAAGATATTTGTGTGGGCGCCTACGTGAAAAAATTAAAAACACGTGAAAAACTAAAACACATCAAAAATATCAGAATGAAATAATGAGACAGGAAAAGCATAGAGGCTGAGACTTTGCAGAGAAGGGAGGAAGGAGGGAGGGAAGATCAGCCCTTGAGTGAAGGAGGCGTCAGCACTGCCTGCCGGCCCTCCTTGGGGAAGGCTGACCAGGTCACTGGATCCCACAAGTGCTGTCATGATTTCTCAGTGTCAGCTACAAGCCGTAATAGCTCTCCCTCCGCCATTCCAGCTAATTCCTCCCTGGTGCTCCAGAGACCAGGAGAGCCAGGCCTGGACTTCAGCTCTCCTGACCCTCAGTCCTGTAGTTTCCCACCGCAACACGCGTGGCCGCAGTTTTCACTCATTCACTGGTGTCTATGCCATGATGTTATACAGCTCTAATCAGGTCTTCCTAATCATTGGGCCAAAGAAAGGCCACTAGACTCAACTTCAGTTTAAGACAACAAACTAAAGCAACCTCAGTTTTTGGTCGACCTCCACACCTCCCATCTCTCTGTTTTGTTCCGGAATACCTGTAACTCATCGCTATGACATTTTATAAATTTAGCTTGAGGTTGAATTCATAAAAATATTTGGAAACTACCTTAATTTTATAATTAAAGATTAAGTGGCTCATTCAGCCTTCTCTTTCTCTCCCCACAAATAGTCTAGCTGTAAAACAAATCTCTTCTGTTAAGTGGTATTTATTTAATTGCGATTTGCTGTAGAGCCGTTTAAGAGTGGGTCATTAGGTTAAAATCATTGTGCCTGTCCTCTGAGCGGAGGATGTCCTGCACTGGCTTACGTTTGGGTGTGCTTTCCCTGAAGCTGAGCTAACACAGCCGTGTTTACATTACACACATTCTCTAGTTGCTGACATTTTTTGTTTCTCCAGAAGGAAAAAGATGCAACATAAACAAATGACCTTATTTGATGTAATGCATCAGGTCATGCTGGACCAATGGTTGATACTTTCCACTTGCATTTAACTACATTTTCTTCCCATCCTTTCGAATCTTCCTCATCCCCAAATCAATATTGAAGAAGAAACCAGTAATTTCCGATGGTCTGAATCCTTCATGGCTTGTACCGAGAGTCCCTGAAGCTGAACAGAGTCTCGGGGGCTAATGACCCAGTGGGCTTCTTATGCCCAGACATAAGAAAAGCACTTGAGCCCCTGGTTTTCTCCAAATGAATAGGAGTTTGGAAACCCCCAGAGAACCTTTTCTTCTTCTTTTTTTTAAATGTGGAAATAAGGCGGAATTTACATACAATGAAAAAGGATGTACAGGGAGGGCAAAGCTCCCCACAGCCACCCCTGTCCCCCGCCCCGTCCCCCCGGAGCCTTTCCTCTAATAGTTTTTCCAAAGTCCCTCACCTTCTTCCCTCTTGGCTTTGCATTTTCTAGGCAGATGTGAGAAATGTCACCACATTTCCTAAGAGGAATGGAACAAGATAGATGGGCTCTGCCCCAGCAGGACACCTGGATGGCAGCCTTATCTAGAGCCAAAATGGGACCGCATGTGCCTGCTGTTTATTTATCCTCCTCCTGTTTGGAGACTTTCCCTGATTAATTACTTTCTAGTAATCGAGGCTGCTAACTAATGTCTCATCTGATTAACCTGTAGTGTGGCCCGGGGTCCCAGAGGGTGGGCTGGTCATCCCGCCTGGAGAATGAAGGAGGTCATTGGCCAGGGGCCCCTGGGATGCCAGTTTGGGGCTCGTTTATTTGCTCTAAGTCTTGTTTGCTATTCCTGCTGCAGTGACTGGCGACAGCTCCCCCCCAAGTCCCATCCAATCTAATTGGCCTGCTGAAACGGCAGTGAACACAAGATTTAAGAAATGTTTTCTTTGAAAACTTCTGGTCGGACAGACACTTTGAGATCATATTTCACCCTGTTTCAATTGCACACCATTCCCTGGGACTTTCAGGAGAAATACTGTAAGTGAGTCTTGCAGGAGAACTGCTGCTCTGTGGTCTGGGAGGGGGGCTGATGAGCTGGAGGCTGGAGTGGAGGCTGTACTGAGGCAGCCCGGCATCTTCAGAATCTAGAGACCCTGCCAACGTTAACACATCCGAGGAGGTATTCAGTATCAAAGTCTCTAATATTTGGCTCCATAAACACGATACCGGTTGCAAAAACAAAGCTAAGGAGCTCACGCTGATTGCTTCAATAAAAGCTGTTTCATTATGAACGTTTGGGAAATGAAGTTACCAACAGGACCAGGAGAGCTTTGGTGTCCGGTGTTCCTGCTCCCAGCATCCCACTGTTACACCACATTGTCCACTCAGCTGAAAAGCCTGACGTTGAGCAGGGCACACCCTCCGCCCTGTGGGATGCTACTTACTTGCCAGTAACACTCCGTCTTTCTGCAGTGGCAAATTTAGGGGATTGATTAGTGAAAGAATTATCAGATGTTATCAGTACCATTTACAGGCCATCCAAGGGTTACTTGGGGTGGTAGTCAAAGCTCCCAGAAGACCTGCATTTGTTTCTAGGTAGCAGGGTTCCAGGACTAGGCAAAGTAGAAGAGAATTCTGAGCAGGGAGCCAGTGGGTCATTGTGACAATACATTCTGGAGTCCTTAAATTAGTTTTCTTAATAACTGTTTAGGAAACGTGATCGTCTTAACGCTTCTGGATAATTCTTCTCTCTCTTTATGTGATTATAGCCAGTTATTTTATGTCAAGTGGAATAGGTAGAAGTATCCATGGAAAAGATTAATGAACAAAAATGAGAGTTGAATCTGTGTATGGAAGGAAAGAAATCTGGGGAGATACACATTGTCGAGGAGTGAACTCTTCCTCAAAAGTGACTTTTCCCATATATTGTTGATTATTTCTCCAAAAAACTTTTAATATTTTAAACATTTTTGGTAGAAATCTTTAAAACTTGCTCTTATTCATCTGCAGATATTGAATACAAATTGACTACCCCTGATCAGTCCTGATGAGTCCACGCTGTGATACACGGCAACATGCAGAAATTGCTGAAAGGCTCCTCCATGCACTGAAACATCATGGCAATCGCTTCGTTTCTTAAATGCAAAGCTGGGGCAGTTATAACCGCTTCGTGGTGTCGTGATGATTAACAGACACGATACATGTGAAAATAACGGAAAGAATATAACATGCAACACTAGCTATCTGTATTTTTTCTGTCTTGTGTATTTTAGTTGTTCCTATGCAGATGCTTTGGCTGCTGCCCGTAGCTGCGCAGGCTTAGCGGCCACGGCTCACGGGCCCAGCCGCTCCGCGGCATGTGGGATCTTCCCGGACCGGGGCACGAACCCGTGTCCCCTGCATCGGCAGGCGGACTCTCAACCACTGCGCCACCAGGGAAGCCCAGCTGCTTGTTTATTTTATGCTACACAATTTAGGGGAAGACTTGAGGGCTCCAATCAGAGTGATTTATACAGATTTTAGACCGCTACCTATCACTGGAGACGTTGCATGAAACAGAGAAAAGAGCATGGAATTTTTATCCAGAGAATCCTGAGTTCAAATCCTAGGTCCGTCTTTTATAAGTTATGTGTCCCCCGGCAGTATTGCTTAACGTTCCTGAGCTTATATTTCTATTCTGTAAAGTAGGAATAACAACGAGTATAACGAAAAGTTTGTGAGGTCTATATTTTGCAGGTTAGGCACCCAGAAAAATGCCTGGTGCAACTGGGCATTTGATATTTTAAGTCCTTTTTCAGGAGAATTTTCCTCTGTTAGATTAATAGCTGTGCCCTGGATGGTTTGGGATTCCTGACATTCTGAATAACTATCCAGTAATTCATGTTTATGGCCACTCGTGTGTGTGTGTGTGTGTGTGTGTGTGTGTGTGTGTGTGTGTGTGTGTGTGTTGGGTCTTTGTGTCATAAGGATGTTCTGTGCTCTTGTAATGACTGAATATGTTCTTGATTTTTATTTCTCCTTAAATAATAGAGTAATAATTCTCTTTTTTCAGTGAACGAGACAAAGACAGTAAGTCAGGAGAGATTCTGAGTGTCGGGGCCAAGTTCTTGCTTTAAATTCAGAGTTCCTGAAGAAAGTCTGGAACCTCACAGGTGGCTGGTGAGATACAGTGAAGGGGAGGGGAGTTTGTGGGAGAGGGGGAGGGAGTAGGGAACCGGTTACCCTGGTGTTTTGTTGGCTGTCCTGGAGTTAAACTTCAGGCCCTGGGGCATTCACCTGGAGAACATGTGCCAAAACTTTTCTTTTTCCCAACTTATATTCAAAAATTCAAGTGAAAGGGTAACTTTTTATGCATGGTATACAAAGTTAAAATAACACCTTAAATTCCTCTGTGTATGGGTTTGTTTTCTCTCCAAATGGTCAGAGTTACTGAAAGAAACTTAGAAAGAAGGTTATTTAAGGTTCACAAGACCCTCTGGGAAGAGCCCACTTAAACAGACCAGCCTTTGGGACTCTGAGAAAGACCAGTGTAATGTTGTTACCTGACATTAGTGAGAAAGGACCCCCACTGGTTCCCAGGAGCTGCCCGTGTTGTTGTTAACTGCAAACACCAGAGTTCCTAGGGCAAAGAAAGGAGACCAGACTGGGGATCAGGATGCCGAGCTCCTGGGCCTGCTATTTGTGTGACTTGGGATAATTCTCTCAGTCTGGTTCCTCATTTGTTTTGTAAGGCTGATAACACCAATTCCGTAGAATCAAAGGTGAAGGAGATATAAACCATCTAGGTAATGAATTGTACAAGAATTTTGCAGAGATTACGATATGCTGTACAAATGCAAGGGCTAATTCATTCTGCATAATTTAGCCACATTTAAATCCTTCCAGACTCCATATGTGGTATAATGTGTTAGAGCAATGATGGTCTTAGAGGTCATCTCCTTGAGTGCTCTGATTTTACATATAGGAAACTGAAGGAGAGAGGCAGAGAGAAAGGGACTTGCCCCCAACATAATATGGTATGTTAGTGCCAGGGCTGAAGCTGGAGCTAGGAGGTCTGTTTCCCTTTAGATGCCTCTTTAAAAACAGCGTCTCTTCTAGAGAAGGCACATAATCAATAATGGTTAAGTTCAAATGAAACAACTTTGGGTGTTATGAAGCCATGAAATTCAAGGAGAATCAGGTGGGGTGTCAAGAGAAGCAATGGTGAGGCCATGCGGCCTTTCGTGGCTTTGTCTCCAGATCATTATAAGCTCTGTCCCCTTAGGGAATAACACTCTTCACGTTTCCTTTTTCCATCTTCTAAACTCACACGTGACTGTAAGGTTTGGGGACTCTCAGCACACAGCTGGTCACCTGGTCGCTTGTAGACAGATGCATGTCTTACCTCTTTGTTTGGGAGAAGGGAGTGTGACTGAGGTCAGCACATGAGGAAGGACCGGCTTTCTAGGTGAGGGTCCTAGCCCAGGAGGGCTAGTGTACATATTATGTCTTTTTCCACAATAGCAAGGCCTCTGAAGAGCAAAGGTGGGACAATTTTCTGTTGATTGCCCTTCCTTTCACCCCAGATTTTGTTATTCATAATGGATTGTGGGGTAGGCCAGCCCCAGCCTGAGAGTCCCAGATTCAGACATCCTATGAAATGTAATCAACAGTGACCGGGCGGTCGAGCTTTTACGGGGTAGCCATTAGATATTTTGAATTTTTGATGCTTTAAATTTCACTTTACACTGAAGCTTCTCCCCTTCCTCAACTCACTAATACCTCAGGCAGGGAAGCCTTCCATTGGAGGTGGGAAACGTCTCTCCCCCCACCAATACCTGTCCCTAGTCAGCTCAGGGCCTTTAGGGCTGCAGAGGGTTTGTGGGAGAGAGTTAGGGAGCAAGAAAGGTGTGGCTTGATGGGGACTGTCATCATCAGTTATTGTTGCCCTGTGGGTCTGGTGGTAGCTCCACACTCATACTGGGGATCAACTGCTGTTCCTTTAACACAGTCAACGCCCCTTCAGACTGGCCACTTCCGACTCTAGATATCAATATTTAGCCTTGCTTGGGGTTATCTAGCTGCCCAGCTCTCAGGAGGATTCCTGGGCAGAATTTTTCATAACGTGATATATTCTGGTATCTTTATACAGGATCCTTATGGAACCCAAGGGAAACTCCAAACCCAGGCTGTTTCCAGTGCAGCCTGTCTCCTCCCTCTGCTTTTAGGGTGGCCCATCACTGCCCCGTCTGGTGGCTTTCTCCAAGCTTGCAGCCAGTGCTAGTCTCTGTGCCTTTAGACCCCAGGTCGAGCTCTCCAAACTGTAATCCTGAAGCCTCCCACAGGTAAAAGGGATGCTTTCCCTTTCTTTTCCTTGTGGAATGTGTGTAGGGGTGATGTAATTCTTAGCATTCTTGCCAAAGAAACCCTTTCTTCTTGGTCTCTTCAACCTCAAAGTTTCTCAGAGTGGATTTTGGACTAATGATTGCAAATGTGATTTCTGAAACATTTCCTTTGCAAGTCCTGCATTAGTGGGTTAGCACCTCATTTTATAATGTGTTATTAGGAAGAATCTCATTTTAACTCCTGTTACCCTTCCACTTGAGGTGCAGGCAAATCACATTGGAGCCTGCTTTGTCTGCCTTGAGGGCAGGTTTGAGGGATTTCAGAAGTGGTCACGGAAAGAAAGAAGCTTTGCAAACTCTAATATCCTGTAGAAATGTTGGGCATTACTCTTAACATTATCCTTTTTAATGTAAATCAGAAAATCCAAATGAGTAGATAAATCATGTTTCGATCCTTTCAAATAAATTTGTTGAATCTTTAGTAATACTGACTGGCATTTTTGGTCACTGAGGTGATTCATTAACAAACAGTGCTATCCGAGATCAGCCAGGTTCAAACCACGTGTCTCTCTCTTTAAAGGAGAAACTATCTTTATTAATGCCTGACTGTCCTCATGTCAGTGGAGTGGTGGCCTTTGGTTACTCAGAGGCACAGACCAAGAATATGTCACTGTAGCCTTTGGTATGAACTCTTGGTACCCCACAAAGAGGAAATATGTTTTTGCTGTTTGCGAAGGAATTCAAGACCTTTATGGTTACCAAGAACTCATAAAACCAATGAGCCATATATTCGAAAATGATCCCTCGGTCCAGTCTTCAACAAGCCAGTGTCTGCTAATCAGTTTGGGGAACACATATGAGCAACTAGGGCTTTCGAGCTGAGAGTGTGGTGCGGGGGGTGAGTGGGATTTCTCCTGAAGGCATCTTGTCTCTCTGTATGCTTTCTCTATGGAAGAACGTGAGTGTTTCAACAGGTTTATTTTATGTTTTCATATGCTGAACAACAACTACAGCAAGTAAACAAGCAAACAAAAAATAGGTAGAGCAAAAGCAGAGAATCGAACGTATGTTTCCAATCCCCAATTTTTTTGTTTTGTTTTGTTTTTTGGGTTTTTTTTGCGGTACACGGGCCTCTCACTGTTGCGGCCTCTCCCTTTGCGGGGCACAGGCTCCGGATGCGCAGGCTCAGCGGCCATGGCTCACGGGCCCAGCCGCTCCACGGCATGTGGGATCTTCCCGGACCGGGGCACGAACCCGTGTCCTCTGCGTCGGCAGGCGGACTCTCAACCACTGCGCCACCAGGGAAGCCCTCCAATCCCCAATTTTTAAAGTTTATTTGAAGTTTTAAGTTGTAACCAAACGATGCATCATAGCATTATGTACTTTCACTTTTACCTATCCCAGAGGTATAATCTCTCAGGAGGAGTGAAAAACAGAATCAGAAACTTGGGTCTTTCCTGACTTTACTAAATTATAATTTCCAGATATAATACCACGTCTTTTATTTCTTTATCTTTGCGTATATTAGCCTAGATGAGCTGATCACGAGTGTGTCTAAGTGTATGTGTGTGTGTTTGTGTGTGTATGGATATTGAGAGAGGGAGCGAGAGCATGGAGTATGGGGTTTAATTCTATTCGAAAGTTGGCACCCAGGATTTATTATGTAGCCCCCAGTGTTGGCTAAGTCTGACATTTAGTCTTTCAACAAGTATTTATTATCTCCCATGTTCCGGGAACTCTGATAGTTTCTGGGGGTACACAGTTAATTAAACCCTGTTCCCTCAAGGTGCTCACATTGGAGTTGGAACTCTTTCACTACAGTATGTGGAGCACAGAGCTTGAAAATTATTCGCTGTGATACACCTTTATTCTTTATGTGGTGCGCAAACAACGAGACAATCCTTGTTTAAATACGTTTTAGAACTTTAATTTGAAAGTGCTTTTTCCATAAAGGATTCTTGTGTGTAGAGATCATAGTTTTATGAGGAGTGGGGATTTTTCTTAGGCAGATTTTCTTTATAAATTTGTAGTCATTGATGAAGTGGCAAGAGTGGGAGATTTAGTGGGTGGCAGAGAGATCCACATAACATCTTTGGAAGTTGCTAAAATCAACACGAACAAGATGTTCACTATCGTAGCTTTCAGAATTTGGACCCATAAAGGTATTGTGCTTTTGTCTATGGACCAAGAGGCACTGATTTTTATTTTGCTATAATATTGCAGATCCCACCACTGGCAACAGAACTTATCATAGCATCCTTTTGGCAAGATAAAACAAAGTGGTTACACTTCATTCTGTAGTAGGGTTGCCCATGGATCTGGAGAAATTAACTCAGTTGATGGGAGTCTGGGGCCAATGGGACTGGGTTGCTCTTCTGATTCCCAGTTAGACATCAATCACCTTCACAGGAAAGAAAAGGGGATTCTTCTTTGCCTATGGCTGCCACATAATGCCAGCTACCAAAGCTAATCATATGATGATTAGAAGATATGGGGAGGGTGTGAAGACTTAGTTTCTCCAATCACATCTCCCAAAGGAATAGTTCAACATACATGACTTTATCAGTCCAGTTGCTAAGGTTTTGGCAAGCACTGCAGATTAATACCTACCAAAATTGAGCCCAGGTCCGTTGGCAACTTCTGTCAGTGAAGCGAGCAAGTCTGCTTCCAGGGTCTAACTTTGCCTTGATTTTTCCTGAGGTGAGAGGCCTTAGTTCCCATACTGCCAGAACTAGTTCACTCTTCAGCAGGATATGGTGCTAGTTAGTGTTTGAGTCTCCTAGGTATCCTGTGTGAACTAGACCTCTTTATGTGGAGGACAGAACGGAAGTCTGCCTAAGAAGCAGGCCTCTGGCTTCTGCTTTTCCAAATGTTACTCAGCATCGTGGACATGCTCTCAGGCATCGTCTTGGGTTGAGAAAATGACATCACCCAACCACAACCAGCTTCTTGCCAAAATCTTTCACAAAATGCACAACAAAGCAGCATTTTAAAGATGAAACATTTCTTGTTGATGGAGCAGTCGCTGAAGGTCCGAATTTTCCAGGAGACAGGAGGGTAGTGGTCTAATGGCTGCACTGAATTGAGGTCGGTGGAGAGAACTGATAGATAGTAGAGCTCTGCAAAAGGATGCAGTTGGCTGTTGGCACTGAAGAAGGAATAGGGGACAGATGAGAAGTTGGCGTGGCATGTGTCCCTAGTCAAGGCAGTTCTACGGTCCAAAGCTGGGTGCCCTGGAGAAGAGGTTGAAGGGTGGCTCGTGATCATGGAATATGCATTGACTTGGCATGGGCCAGGCCTTCTAGGGGTACAGTGGATGATGGAATAGTGTCGGCCATGCCTCACTATAACGGCTTGATATATATGTATAATAAACTTTCCTCATTTTTCCAAACTAAATCACATGCTGTGCACTAAAGAGTAAATGTCCTTAGCTCAGACCTTTTCAGTATGACTTACTTTGCAGCCATTCTTCTGTAGCTGATTATAAATTCTTATCATCTTCTAAAAAATAACAATCATGTCCACATCCTTTTGAGATCAGGGTGCATCCATGGGTATCCTTCATACTGTTCTCCAGCCTGGGCTTGATCCAAGAGCGCAAGCCACACTGACAGTGGTATTACTTAAGAATTACACTTGGCATGTGGAATCCCCCTCATTAATAGGTGTTCCCATTGCCCAGAATCTTAGCACAGGGGAATCCCCTGAAGGCTTTGGGCCCATTCTTTCTGATATGACCTCATAGATCCTGCTGTGAATCCATTGCCTTCTCCTCCTCATCTGTCTCACCGACAGGCCTGTAAATCACACACATTCAGAATGAAGGCTCTCAGGATTTGCTTGTACCAGATGTATGTTTACTCTCGCTCTCGCTCTCTGTGTCTGTGTTTGTGTGTGTTTTTAAGTAGCTTTACCATCTGGCTTAGCTGAGGCCACAGGAGAAGGGAAGAACATTATGAGGGAGCAGAGGTAAGGCATTGTCTGGAAGAGCTGTGGCCTCACAGGCAACCCCAGTTTGTCTCCTGGGCATCTGTGCACATACACATGCATGGATGTCATCAGTGTGCACTCTTGGGGCGTCCATCACTAGGTAGCCCAAAAAGAAGGTCTGAAAGTTTCTTGTCACCCTGAGGACACATTTTGCCTTTAACTCTTAAGTCCCGGTTAACCTGCCTCATTAGTACAATTGTGTTCACCTGGGGTCCAGTAGGTCACTTACTTAGCTCCTCAGCTGAGACTCAGCAGGCAGTGCTGGCTAGGCAGGAAGTCCCTGAAAAAGCATGGTGAACCAGTGTGATGAACCCCGGGCCTGAAGACGTAGCTCTCAGTGCTCACTCTAAAGGCAATGGGAAGGGTGTAGTGTTATCTTAGTATTGGGAGGCCTGGGCTTCTCGACTTTTATGTCCACGGTCCTTTGTAATCCACTGGGGAGAATGAGAAGGGACCAGTGGACATTAGGCCACTTTGGATGACACAGGTGTGTGAACTAACTCTTTTCCCCCTTCTTTCCTGACCTACCTGTGATCTTCTTGGGCATATTATGTAGGAAGACTCCAGAGGGTTAAGTGGAAAGTCCACTTTTATAGTTTAATTGCAGTTCTGGAACCTCTCCATTCTGCATTTGCTGTCACAGTTGGCATGATTAAGACCCACTAGAGACTGCCAGTGGCCCAGTGTATAGTTTCTAGTTTTTCTTGAAAGAATCTTTTTGCATATATCATGGGCAAGCTCTTCCAGCATGGTTGCCTCGTTCATTGTTCAAGTGTTCTGTCCCTTTTGAACAGATATTGCCTGAAACACAGGCCAAGCTTCAGGAAGTCAACCTGCAAATTATAGGTCAACTTCTTATTTGAACAAAGTTGTGCTTAGGAAAAGCACCATCCTTGCCCGTCTTCTGCCCAGGTACCCGTGGGGGAGAAATGGGGCCCAGTTCTCATGGGGCCCAGCCCCGCCCTACCCATTCCACCAGAGCTGAGTCTACCGTGTGCACTGGTTGAGAGGGGGGGCAGGAGTGAAGACTGTGGCTGTGTCAGTGTTAACACACACCCACACACACGTGCACGGGGGATGCCTTGTGGACTCACGTTCCAAATAACTGGACCCTTCCTCACTCCTGACCCCAGCAGGAGTTTGGGAAAGTACGTCTTCTCTTCCCTTGGACTAGGACGTTAGGAAGCAGAAAGCGCTGCTTCTGCACGGTTGATCCTCTTGGGATCAGAGCAGTGTGTGCTGTGTGGAAAGTACTCATAGCTCTGGACTTGCAGGCGTGGAGGATGACCTCAGTGACCTCGCTTATTCATCACCTACTGTACACAGAGCAGTGGGTGAAACACTGTGGGGGGCACATCGGTGTGAGGCCCGGGTCTGCCCTCCAGTGGATCAGTCTGGAGAGGACACAAGTGAAGCAGTGATGTGGCGACTGACGGGATGGATCAGTGGAGACAGCAGTTGTCAGAGGAGGTTTCAGGCGGAAACTGGGTCTGCGGGTGGTAAAGATAGGAAATAAGGGTGGTGGTTCCCGCCTTCCCGTGTGGACAGGTGATGAAGGGACATGGAGGGGGGCTGGGGTTCTCACCTGAAATCCCCACAGGCACCCAGATTTTCCAGGGAGAGTGTTCAGCTCAAGGCTACCTCCCTGCAGTGGCAGAAGGATAGAGTTTAAAGTAAACGTCCGCTGCTTCAGCTGGGTGCTCTGCCTCTGGGCCTGGAGGATTCTCGGAGATCTAAGACACAGGGGCCACTCTGGGCTGCTCGCCCTGAATGGCCACTTTTTGATCTCCTCAGGGTTTTCTTTGACCATTTAAGTGACAAAAGGGAATTTCTTGGAGGGGGAGTGGGGAGATAATTTTAGAATGAAGGGCATTAAAAAAAAGAAAGACAACTACTGCAAGATTTTGAAATCTGACAGAAGCAGATGACGTTTTCCATCCCCACCATGAAACTTTGCCCAATTTCTTGGACCTTTAAATACCACAGATAAGCTTCAGTTTCTGGCTAGGAGGAAAGGGGCTCATGCAGAGATCTGTGGAGGCTCAAAATGACACCTGTGCAGGGGCTGCCAGTGACTCTGGTATTTCAGGCCCAGATTTCCTTCTTTTCCCCTAATTATCTGGATGCTAACCCTCTATGTGTAGGATTTGGCTTCAGGACGCTGAGTTTTAAATTCCAGCTTCAACCGTTTACTGGCTGTGTGACCTTAGGTAGGTGAGTTCACCTCTCTGAGCCTTATTTGTAAAATCAGGACAATTCCATTCTAAAATCACATAGGTTTGGGGAGGCTTATTTGCTTTATGGGAGAGTATTGCAGGCTGAGTGCAGTGAGAGATGCTGGGCATATAACGTAGGGCTTGCAGCTTAATACGAAGACAGATGATCAAAGCAATAATTCTAATATGACATGAAAAGTGTGACAACGTGTTAAAAGTGATATAATAGGTGAATGTGTGTGCAGAGGTCAGTGAAGGCTGAGAGAAAAGGGTGGTGGAGGCAGAGGTAATGGGTCAGGAAGTGCTGTGTGACTGGATATTTGACCTGAGACTGGAGGGTGGGAGCCAGGGAAGCATGAGTGGGTGGGGCAAGGGCAGCCTTAAATAGACGATTCTGTCCGAGCAGCGAGGGCACGGAAATGTGGAGGCGGCCCGCGGGCTGGGAGTCATGACTGGGTGGGACTGAAGCCTGTGGCCTGTGCCAGGTGCGGGCTGGCTGAGCGGAGAGAGCGTGCTGACGAGATCCACACCGTGGAGGCAGGTCTGACACTTTGGATGGAACGAGTGTCTTCTTAGTGGCATCTCTCACAACTGGCTTTTCTGAAATAGTGCTGTGGTCCTGCCCTCAGCCACTCTCTAGCCCACTTCTCTGCTTTCTTTTCTTCAGAGCAGTTCTCACTATCTGTAATTCTTTGTCCACTTTAAAATTTAACTTTTAATTTAAATTAAGTTCTTAACTACTCTATCTTCAGTGTTGATACATATAGTTGGCGCAACCTAGACACAAGAAATATTTTTTCAAAGGATGAGTAAGCAGCAAATGATAATGCATCTGAAGACAGAATTAGCAGCAACCTGCATCACAGAATCTAAGAGATGCCCTAAGAGATGTGGCCGATTTTGTGGGTGAGGAAGGAAGAGGTCACCTGTGCGGCAGTGTCCTCCGAGGCTGGGAAACTGAACATGCCTCCCATTATTTGGGAAGGACGGAATGAGTGTCTGTGCCCCTTCTGGTTTCTGCAGAGAAGAGAGGCAGTGGCCGACTCAGAGAAGCTCAGGAATAGCAAGAAGGGATATGTCGCCTCCACGTTTCTGCCCCAGATGCAGAAGCCTTTATGATCTTGGTCATAGGATAGGTGTCTGCTTTGGGCTCCTGGTATGTTCTGAGGTTTGACACCCCCTCGGATACTCTGCCACACTGTAAAATGCATGATGTGTTGGGTAACTGTGGCTTCATAAAATGCACCCCAATTAAGCTCATTTCCATGATCATCGACAGTAGCTGCTCCTGTCACTTTTATGTTTCCCCTGAGAAAAGATTTTCTGAAGAACTCATGAGGCCATTTATGATCTCTGACTCCTCCTAAATTGTCAAGTAGTGATGAGATAAGAAGAGGAAGCGTTGGACATCTTTACTGCTCTGAGAAAGTTGGTTGCACATACTCTTGTTGAAAGCACCAGATTCAGACCATACATGCCTTTTATAACAACCATATTCCTGCAACACCGGTTAACTGAATCCTCATTTTTCTACTGACGTTTTTATTCAAAAATGCCAGACATGCATTTTCTCTGGCCCTAATGACTCTTAAAGTCAGATAGTAGAGCCTGATATTGACTCCACTTCAGTCTGGCCAGATAGCTGACGGCTTATGCATCAGTCCCAGGTGCAGGGGCAGGGAGAGGTGAGCAAAGGGACTGTGCACCCAGGCTCTAGCCACCATGAGAAGCCGTTAGACCTGAGGGGCAAGGCAAGGGAAGGGGCCAAGAGTGTTACTGGACCCTGGTGAGACCTGGGTCCCTGAGAGTGAGGCTGCAGCACAGCAGGTGGGACTAACTAGAAAGCAGCTAAAGCCGGAACTGAGATGGGATGCAGCTGGGAATCTGATGGGGAGTAAGTACACACCCCAACCTCTCTTTCTTCCTGCCCTTTGCTTTCCTGTTGGTGCCTCCCATTGACCAAAATAAAATGGAAGCTCCAAGGCATAGAGCAGAGGGAAGGGCAGAAGACTCTTGGAAGATTGTGGCCAACAGGCTAATCAACGTAGAACATGAACAGACATAAACGTACCCAGAAGGTTCTTCTTCCCAGAATCTGGCAGTGAGTTCCTTTCCGAAGTGAAGAGTCCCAAATATCTAAATAGATAAATGTCTTCTTTCAAGAAACAGGCATCAAATGCCTTCTGTGGTTAAGCTCTATATTTGGTGCTGGTGATTTTACTTTGAGTTTTCTTCAAGCGAGGTACTTCCCTATAGAGCCACCCTGGATAATTTACAAAAATAACAGTCAGTGAGTCTTCTGGGATTTCTTTTAAAAAGTCTGGCCCCAGGTTTGAGGACTGCTTTTTAACTTCTTCCTACACCTCAGCTTGGGCCAGATCTGAGCGTTGTTTTGGTGAGTGACCGAAGTCTTGCTACATCCAACCGGGTCTTGAGTACTGGCTGGATTTGCACTCAGTTGGGCCAGTCTTTGGTTATCTGTAGAGACCTCTATTCTCTAACTGGGGAATCATGTGTAATTTCTGTGACACAAAATTGGGTGAGTGGAGAGCTAGGGAAAGGTCTGGCTAGAATGTTTCTAAGCCCACCCGTGGCCTGGGTGGAGCTGCTTGACCAGCTCCAAGGAACTGACTCAGAATTTTGAAGATTCCATGTCCCGTGTTGTGTGTCTGCTTTGGGTGTTTGTCATTTTAGGTTAAATAATTTTGATGCAGTTACTGGGTATTTCACAGAAACTGCTTAACATTTCTCCATTGCTGTGCATAAGTTTCTGTAGTAATGGGTGAAGGTTTCTTCACATTGGAGAGAGATTAGCCAAGTAGGATAATCAAAAAAAAAGGTTAAGCTGGAAGAGACAAAGGGATTATTTCAACCACTCTCTCTTTTTATAGGTGGAGAAACTGAGGACCCCAGAGGGCTGGGGATGTACTCAGGGTCATACCATGAAGACAGGGACAGAGCCAGGGATACAAGGGGGCGGGTCATGCGCAGCTGAGAAGCAGGCGGGCCATGGCCAAAGGCTAAGCAGCATCGCCTTGGGGGCTCCTGCCCCGCTTCCTGGGACATTCTCACTGGCAGGTGAGGCTTCCCTAGCGCAAGCAGCCAAAGCAGTTGCTTGTGCTATTCTCACAGGTTCTTTTTTTTTTTTTTTTTTCTAAACATATTTATTGGGGTATAATTGCTTTACAATGGTGTGTTAGTTTCTGCTTTACAACAAAGTGAATCAGTTATACATATACATATGTTCCCATATGTCTTCCCTCTTGCGTCTCCCTCCCTCCCACCCTCCCTATCCCACCCTTCCAGGCAGCCACAAAGCACCGAGCTGATCTCCCTGTGCTATGCGGCTGCTTCCCACTAGCTATCTACCTTACGTTTGGTAGTGTATATATGTCCAAGCCTCTCTCTCGCTTTGTCAAAGCTCACCCTTCCCCCTCCCCATATCCTCAAGTCCGTTCTCCAGTAGGTCTGCGTCTTTATTCCTGTCTTACCCCTAGGTGCTTCATGACATTTTTTCCCCTTAAATTCCATATATATGTGTTAGCATACGGTATTTGTCTTTTTCTTTCTGACTTACTTCACTCTGAATGACAGACTCTAGGTCTATCCATCTCATTACAAATAGCTCAATTTCATTTCTTTTTAAGGCTGAGTAATATTCCATTGTATATATGTGCCACATCTTCTTTATCCATTCATCCGTTGATGGGCGCTTAGGTTGTTTCCATCTCCGGGCTATTGTAAATAGAGCTGCAATGAACATTTTGGTACATGACTCTTTTTGAATTTTGGTTTTCTCAGGGTATATGCCCAGTAGTGGGATTGCTGGGTCATATGGTAGTTCTATTTGTAGTTTTTTAAGGAACCTCCATACTGTTCTCCATAGTGGCTGAACCAATTCACATTCCCACCAGCAGTGCAAGAGTGTTCCCTTTTCTCCACACCCTCTCCAGCATTTATTGTTTCTAGATTTTTTGATGATGGCCATTCTGACTGGTGTGAGATGATGTCTCATTGTAGTTTTGATTTGCATTTCTCTAATGATTAATGATGTTGAGCATTCTTTCGTGTGTTTGTTGGCATTCTGTATATCTTCTTTGGAGAAATGTCTATTTAGGTGTTCTGCCCATTTTCGGATGGGGTTGTTTGTTTTTTTGTTATTGAGCTGCATGAGCTGCTTGTAAATTTTGGAGATTAATCCTTTGTCAGTTGCTTCATCTGCAAATATTTTCTCCCATTCTGAGGGTTGTCTTTTGGTCTTGATTATGATTTCCTTTGCTGTGCAAAAGCTTTGAAGTTTCATTAGGTCCCATTTGTTCATTTTTGTTTTTATTTCCATTACTCTAGGAGGTGGGTCAGAAAGGATCTTGCTGTGATTTATGTCATAGAGTGTTCTGCCTATGTTCTTGAGGCTTTCCTTTGCCTGTATCCTTCTCTGTGAACACTCAGAAAGAACAGAAAGCTTCTCTCATATAGTGTAGAAATCGGTGTTGGAAAATGATACAGTTTTTAAACCCTTAAAATGTGCAGAGCTTGGGACACGAGGGCCTGAGATTCATGCCTAGTTAGTCATGCTGCTGCGAGGTTTATGAACTCTGCCACCAAACTAGGATTCTTTGCTTGCAACACTGAAATAAGAGCTAATATTTAGTGGGTACTTACCACGCACGGGTCATTGTTTTAAGCAATTTACATTATTAACTAATTTAGTTTTTACAAACATCCCATGAGGTAGATACTCTTTTTATTCCTATTTTTAGATAAGGAGGTGGAGCTCAGAGGTCATGTGACTCGCTCAAGGTCAGAGTCAGTCCGTGGCCACAACAGAATTTAAATCTCAGTGTTTTGACCGCTCTGCCCGTATTCTCGACCAGGGAGCTATAGAGCCTTTCCTTTTTAGTATCACCACTGCTACATCCATGAGATGTGGTTTGTTTTCTGAGGACCTTCCATCGCAGAGCCTCAAGTATTTCTGCCTGCTTCAAAAAACAACCGGAATAAGTTTTTGCATTACTTATGACTGAGTATTCATGATGCCACAGCAGTCTCCACCTAAAAGGCCTCCAAGCCAATATACCGGCTTTCTCTGGCCCCCGAACTGGACAGCCTTATGCGGGAACAAACTGTATGTCTGAACAGCCCAGTTCAAAGTATTCTGGTTCAGTGGCACAAGTAAAGATTACTCAGTGTTCTTAGATTTCCAAGAATCTTTCCATGCGTTTTTAGGAAGAACATTATTTTGTTATTATTAAAGTTTTGAAAAACCACAGATAATAATTATAGCAAAGTGTTTTCTCACACAGCATTAATGTACAATGTTGCAAGACCACAGTGTTATTATTTACATTTTATAGCTGGAGAAACAGAGACCCAGGCTCATACTCTACAATGATATGGACAGCAATGCACTGCGAGCCCCCAGGTCCCTTCTTGACTCTGCCTCCACCTTGATGTGTGACTTTGGACATGTACTTTTCTCTCTCTGGGTCTCTTCTTACCACTTATTATATATGAGCCTAAATATGATTTCTGAGTTCTTTTCCATTTCTGAAATTCTATGACTTACTAAGATCAAAGCAAGTTGCTTGTTAATTGATGTGTTTTATAGATGACATGGTTCAAAAAAGGAGTTGAGGTGGCTTATAGGATTAAAATGCACTTAAACCAGGGTGGTTAAAAATAACAAGAGAATTGAAAATAATAAAAAGCGATGCAAAAGAGATGCTTCAGTCACCAAGACTGAGTGAGTCCCTGAGGGTCAATGTTATGTCTGGAGTCCCATAATCCAAGGATGTTGCTGCTGAAATTAACTCAAGAGACTGTGGCTTATCTGCATACATCCCGGCTTCTTAAGTTTCTTCTGCAGAGCGTTCTGCTAGTAAGCGTATGTTATTTTCAAATGAAGCAGACTTGGAAATCTGTCTTTCTGACCCACAGAACTGTAAGTCCAGAGCCTCTTGGCTGTTATGACATGAAGAGGTTTGGCAGCTCAACCAGGAGTGGACCCCAGGTCTCCTGACTTTTTCCCAGTGCTCTGTCCATGGCGGCTGCCACCTCCTCTAGTGACAATGACTGTTCGCCATATGGCAATATAGTACAGGCAGGGATTTGTGGTATATACGGTTTTTCCATAAACAGGCTCTCTCTGATTCTCTTAATCTCCTGAAGGGTAGGCAGGAAAGGTTCTATAATTCCCATAGTATAACTGAGAGAACAGGCTTAGAAATGTTGAGTATCTTTCCCAAGTTAATGGAGAACTGTACCCGCCTTGTTGACTCTTTGAGTGCCCATTTCTGGCTTTGTGCCATCGCCATGGCCGGGCTCCTGGGGACTCCAAGTGTTCTATGTAGATGTGCCAACAGTACATGTCTCAGGAGGTAAAGTCAAAGCAGCTTGTCTAAGCCCAGCCCACACATGGCCAAGTGACCATCAGGGAGAACCTTGGGAAGCAGAGGATGGGGGTCCCCAGCGTTGAACCCTGGCGCCAGATGCCAGGGCTTAAGTTTGAACTCTGTCATCTCAGACGTTGCTTTTAAGCTCTGTAAGTACATAAAACATTGTGCTATGTATTGCACAGGTCTTGGGACTGAGACTAATGATATTGTGGGAAAGCCAGAGTTTGAAGCAGGTTAAACCTCTCTGAGCACAGCAGGAGCTTTTCATCAAATTCAGCTGCAGGAAACCCTTGAACTGGACCACATTGCTACTGAACGTGTCATCAATCAATCAACAAATATTTCTTGAGACAGCAATGTGAGACTTCAATGCGATCACCTAAGTGACAAGTTAGGAGGGTAGCATGGTACAGAGCAAAGACATGGGCTTTAGAGAAATTCAGAAGTAGGTCTGAAGACGGGCCCTGTATTTTATGAGCTATATAAGCCAGACCAAATCACCCGACCTCACTAAGCCTCAGTTTATCCATCTATAAAATGGGGAAAATACCTACCTCATTAGGCTTTTGGAAAAGCACTTATTTCCTACGAATTTCCTCTCCTTTGTCTAACATTTAAAAACTATGAAGTGACAAATCATTGATAGTTGCCAGTTAATTATTCCTAGGTACTTGACATTGTACAAGACAATAGGAGGGGTAGGAAAGAGGGCGACATGGTCCCCTTTCTCCTTAGAGAGACAAGACTATCCAACAAATAAGGCAGGGTGTGGGGAGGGGAGGTGATTGAGGGTTTCTGGGCTTAGCAAGAACTTCATGGACAAGGTGGAGATGGATCTTGTTGGGTGGATGAGAGCATGAAATAATGAGGGAGACAGGGATTCCAGGTGAGAGGGACAGCTGAAGCAAAGGCTGGGATGTTTGCAGGACAGCATAAAGACTACTCTGAACAGAGTAGATAGGAAATAAGGAAAATAATGATAAACAGTGCTCAGTGGGTGAGGCAGCAAGAGAAGTTAACACATTTAGGTCTATTACACTACCTGGCACAGAATGCTGTAAGCTTTGTCAGTAGAAGAGTGATTAGGACTGGAGGCTGGAACTGTCTTCTTTTTTGTATCAAATTTCCATAAAATTTTTAGCAAAGGGCTTGATGTTTAAGGATGCTCAGTAGTTATCTGTGAAGTAATAAACAGGTGTCTATGGAAAGTCAGTCTGGCAAAGATGTGTGTGATGCTGACAACCCTTTCAAATGTAGACCTTCACACCAGACACCAAATGACCGAACTCAGCCAATGGAAGGAACTGAGAGGCCAAGTTGGATTTGCGTTTCCACATTGATTCGGGCTCACTGCAAATGACTCCGTTTATTTCATTTAGATTTTTATCTTGTGCTTTCTAGAATACAAGAAGTGTACATGCTGGTTGAAAAAATACTAACACTACAGAAAGTTCCCACTCATGCTCTCTTCTTCTGGGCTTCTGCCACTTTGAAAGCCTTCTTGTCTTCCTTATGGACCATTTCGTTGGCCTGAAAGTACATAGCATCCACTATCATATACACATGTAGTCCTTTTAATAAATTTTATTGAGGTATAATTTCCATAAAATAAAATGTACCAAATTTAAGTTTAGTGTTTCTTATGAGTTTTAACAAATATATGTACCTCTCTTCTATATGAATGAGCTCATACTGTACATACTATCCCGCAACTTGTTGAGGCATTCAGCAGTGTCATGACCATTTTTTTCATGACACTGACTTCTTTTTAAATTATTGCACAGTCCTCCGGTATGGATACCTTTAATTTATTGAACTATCTCCTTACAGATTGCTATTTATATTCCCTTCATATTTCACAATTCAAATGGAGTAATGAGATCGTTTTACACTTGTCTTTGATACATTAACAGGTATTTCTATAGACCGGATTCCTAGAAGTGGAAATTTTGGGGCAAAACCTTTAAAACTGAAAAAAAAAGAGAAATTGGAAGCATCCTTGGAGATATTGAGGGTTCAGTTCCAGACCACTGCACTATAGCAAATATTGCAATAAAGTGAGTCACACAAAGTTTTTGGCTTCCTAGTGCATATAAAAATATAGTCTATTAAGTAGACTATAGCATTATGTCTAAAAAAGTACATATATTAATTATAAAATACTGTATTGCTAAAAAATACTAACCATCATCTTAACCTTCAGTGAATTGCAATCTTTTTGCAATAATAACATGAAAGATCAGTGATCACAAGTCACCATAGCAATTATAATAATGAAAAAGTTTGAAATATTGTGAGAATTACCAAAGTGTGACACAGAGACGTGAAGCGAGCAAATGCTGTTTGGAAAAATGGCACCTATAGACTTGTTCAATTCAGGGTTGCTACAAACCTTCAATTTGTAAAAAAATGTAGTATTTGTGAAATGCAGTAAAGCAAAATGCAATGAAACGAGGTGTGCCTGTATTACAATTTAAGCTCCCATAGGGTAAGAAAATGCCCCTTTTCCAAAGTGTTCTCGATTCGAAGATTATCACACGTTACAAATTTCAACAATCGGACAGATGAAAAATAATAATATGTTACTGTTTTAATTTGCATTTCCTAAATTGCTGGAGAAGATGAGCATTTTATGTTTATGTTTATTTGCATTTCATCTGTGAATTCACTGTTCTTATATTTTGTCTTTTTTTTTAACCTGTTTTTCTTTTTCATATTGATTTGTAGGAACTCTTTATATTAGGTCTTTTTTTTCCCCTACTAAGCACTCAAGTTAACATGTTGAAGTGTATTCTAGAGCAGTGTTGCTCAAAGTTTAGTGTCCTGAAGCATCACTTGGGGATATTGGTTAAATAGAGTCTGATTCAGAGGGTCAGTGAATTGGCCTGAGAATGTGCATTCCTAACAAACTCCCAGGGGCTTCCAATGCTGCTGGTCCACATACCATACTTTGAGTAACAAAGTCTTCAGGTTTATGAGGGTTTTTTTGGGTGGGGGTAAGAGTCCATCATACTCAAGGAACAATGTGTGGCAGGTTTTTCTTCTGTTAAATAAAAGCACTAGCAATGATCTAATGAAAATGATCAGTGTGGAAAGAAGGCAACTGTAATTGTGGAAATGATTGGCGTCATAGCCTTTCTAGGGAGGTGATGGGTGCTGGTGTGGTGGGAGGTTGGCCTTTAAGGCCCACCTCTACTTACATGTAGGCCAGTTGGCTTTCCGATTCCACACTGAGAATTAAAAAAGACAGTAATCCCTGCTCAGATTATTATACAGAGCTGTTTTGAAGTTCAAAGGAGAAATATTGATATGCTTTGTGACCTGTAACAAGCTAGAACGCAGTAGGCATTGTACCTGTCCAGGCACAGCCTCTGGGAGCACATGAGCATCTAGTCTGGACAGTGTCTACAGTGAAGGCAGAGTGCTTGGCAAAGTTCTTTTTTTTTTTTTTAACATCTTTATTGGAGTATAATTGCTTTACAATGTTGTGTTATTTTCTGCTGTATAACAAAGTGAATCAGCTATATACATACGTATATCCCCATATCTCCTCCCTCTTGCGTCTCCCTATCCTCCCTATCCCACCCCTCTAGGTGGTCTCAAAGCACCGAGCTGATCTCCCTGTACTATGCAGCTGCTTCCCACTAGCTATCCATTTTACATTTGGTAGTGTATATATGTCAGTGTTACACTCTCGCTTCCTCCCAGCTTACCCTTCCCCCTCCCCGTGTCCTCAAGTCCATTCTCTACGTCTGTGTCTTAATTCCTGTCCTGCCCCTAGGTTCGTCAGAACCATTTTTCTTTTTTAAGATTCCATATATATGTGTTAGTCTTTCTGACTTACTTCACTCTGTATGACAGACTCTAGGTCCATCCACCTCACTACAGATAACTCAATTTCATTTCTTGTTATGCCTGAGTAATATTCTATTGTATACATATGCCATAACTTCTTTACCCATTCATCTGTCGATGGACACTTAGGTTGCTTCCATGTCCTGGCTATTGTAACTAGTACTGCAGTGAACACTGTGGTACATGACTCTTTGAATTATGGTTTTCTCAGAGTATATGCCCAGTAGTGGGATTGCTGGGTCGTATGGTAGTTCTACTTTTAGATTTTTAAGGAACCTCCATACTGTTCTCCATAGTGGCTGTATCAATTTACATTCCCACCAGCAGTGCAAGAGGGTTCCTTTTCTCCACACCCTCTCCAGCATTTATTATTTGTAGATATTTTGATAATGGCCATTCTGAACAGTGTGAGGTGATACCTCGTTATACTTTTGATTTGCATTTCTCTAATGATTAGTGATGTTGAGCATCCTTTTATGTGTTTCTTGGCAATCTGTATTCCTTCTTTGGAGAAATGTCTTTTTAGGTCTTCTGCCCATTTTTGGGTTGGGTTGTTTGTTTTTTTGATATCGAGCTGCATGAGCTGCTTGTATATTTTGGAGATTAATCCTCTGTCAGTTGCTTCGTTTGCAAATATTTTCTCCCATTCTGAGGGCTGTCTTTTCGTCTTTTTTTATGGTTTCCTTTCCTGTGCAAAAGCTTTTAAGTTTCATTAGGTCCCATTTGTTTATTTTTGTTTCCCTTTCTCTAGGAGGTTGGGTCAAAAGAGATCTTGCTGTGATTTATGTCATAGCATGTTCTGCCTATGTTTTCCTCTAAGAGTTTGATAGTGTCTGGCCTTATATTTAGGTCTTTAATCCATTTTGAGTTTATTTTTCTGTATGGTGTTAGGAAGTGTTCTAATTTCATTCTTTTACATGTAGCTGTCCAGTTTTCCCAGCACCACTTATTGAAGAGGCTGTCTTTTCTCCATTGTATACTCTTGCCTCCTTTATCAAAGATAAGGTGACCATATGTGGATGGGATTATCTCTGGGCTTTCTATCCTGTTCCATTGATCTATATTTCTGTTTTGGGGCCAGTACCACACTGTCTTGATTACTGTAGCTTTGTAGTATAGTCTTAAGTCAGAGAGCCTGACTCTTCCAGCTCCGTTTTTCTTTCTCAAGATTGCTTTGGCTACTTGGGGTCTTTTGTGTTTCCATACAAATTGTGAAATTTTTTGTTCTAGGTCTGTGAAAAATGCCATTGGTAGTTTGATAGGGATTGCACTGAATATGTAGATTGCTTTGGGTAGTATAGTCATTTCCACAATGTTGATTCTTCCAATTCAAGAACACGGTATATCTCTCCATCTGTTTGTATCATCTTTAATTTCTTTCATCAGTGTCTTACAGCTTTCTGCATACAGGTCTTTTGTCTCCTTAGGTATGTTTATTCCTAGGTATTTTATTCTTTTTGTTGCAGTGGTAAATGGGAGTGTTTCCTTGATTTCTCTTTCAGATTTTTCATCATTAGTGTATAGGAATGCAAGAGATTTCTGTGCGTTAATTTTGTATCCTTCTACTCTACCAAATTCATTGATTATCTCTAGTAGTTTTCTGGTAGCGTCTTTAGGATTCTCTATGTGTAGTATCATGTCTTCTGCAAACAGTGACAGCTTTACTTCTTTTCCAATTTGGATTCCTTTTATTTCTTTTTCTTCTCTGATTGCTGTGGCTAAAACTTACAAAACTATGTTGAATAATAATGGTGAGAGTGGGCAACCCTGTCTTGTTCCTGGTCTTAGAGGAAATGGTTTCAGTTTTTCACCACTGAGAATGATGTTGGCTGTGGGTTTGTCATATATGGCCGTTATTATGTTGAGGAAAGTTCCCT
This sequence comes from Phocoena sinus, assembly GCF_008692025.1. NCBI lineage: Eukaryota > Metazoa > Chordata > Mammalia > Artiodactyla > Phocoenidae > Phocoena > Phocoena sinus. The sequence goes on along the minus strand of NC_045775.1, from coordinate 14,351,406 downwards.
CTATGCCTACTTTCTGGAGAGTTTTTATCATAAATGGGTGTTGAATTTTGTTGAAAGCTTTTTCTGCATCTATTGAGAGGATCATATGGTTTTAATCCTTCAATTTGTTAATATGGTGTATCACATTGATTTGCGTATATTGAAGAAACCTTGCATTCTTGGGATAAACCCCACTTGATCATGGTGTATGATCCTTTTAATGTGCTGTTGGATTCTGTTTGCTAGTATTTTGTTGAGGATTTTTGCATCTATGTTCATCAGTGATATTGGCCTGTAGTTTTCTTTCTTTGTGACATCTTTGTCTGGTTTTGGTATCAGGGTGATGGTGGCCTTGTGGAATGAGTTTGGGAGCATCCCTCCCTCTGCTATATTTTGGAAGAGTTTGAGAAGGATAGGTGTTAGCTTTTCTCTAAATGTTTGATCCTTTGAAGCCATCAGGTACTGGGCTTTTGTTTGTTGGAAGATTTTTAATCACAGTTTCAATTTCAGTGCTTGTGACTGGTCTGTTTATATTTTCCATTTCTTCCTGGTTCAGCCTCAGAAGGTTGTGCTTTGGAAGAATTTGTCCATTTCTTCCAGGTTGTCTGTTTTTTTGGCATATAGCTGCTTGTAGTATTCTCTCATGAGATTTGTATTTCTGCGTTGTCAGTTGTTACTTCTCCTTTTTCATTTCTAATACTGATGATTTGAGTCTTCTCCCTTTTGTTCTTGATGAGTCTGGCTAGTGGTTTGTCAATTTTGTTTATATTCTCAAAGAACGAGGTTTTAGTTTTTTTTTTTGTTTCCTTCATTTCTTTTTCCTTTATTCTGATCTGATCTTTATGATTTCTTTCCTTCTGCTAACTTTGGGTTTTTTTAAAATTCTTCTTTCTCTAATTGCTTTAGGTGTAAGGTAAGGTTGTTTATTTGGGATTTTTCTTTTTTCTTGAGGTAGGATTATATTGCTATAAACTTCCCTGTTAGAAATGCTTTTGCTGCGTACCATAGGTTTTGAGTTGTCATGTTTTCATTGTCTTTTATTTCTAGGTATTTTTTGATTTCCTCAGTGATCTCTTGGTTAGTTAGTAGCGTATTGTTTAGCCTCTGTGTGTTTGTAGTTTTCTACAGTTGTTTTCCTGTAATTGATATCTAGTCTCTTAGCATTGTGGTCAGAAAAGATATATGTTACAATTTCAATTTTCTTAAATTTACCAAAGCTTGATTTGTGACCCAAGATATGGTCGATCTTGGAGAATGTTCTATGAACACTTGAGAAGAAAATGTATTCTGTTGTTTTTGGATGGAATGTCCTATAAATTTCAATTAAGTCCATCTTGTTTAATATGTCATTTAAAGCTTGTGTTTCCTTATTTATTTTCATTTTGGATGATCTGTCCATTGGTGAAAGTGGGGTGTTAAAGTCCCCTACTATTATTGTGTTACTTTCAATTTCCCCTTTTATGGCTGTTAGCATTTGCCTTATGTATTGAGTTGCTCCTGTGTTGGGTGCATAAATGTTTACAATTGTTATATCTTCTTCTTGGATTGATCCCTTGATCGTTATGTAGTGTCCCTCTTTGTCTCTTTAATAGTCTTTATTTTGAAGTCTATTTTGTCTGATATGAGAATTGCTACTCCAGCTTTCTTTTGATTTCCATTTGCATGGAGTATCTTTTTCCATCCCCTCACTTTCAATCTGTATGTGTCCCTAGGTCTGAAGTGGGTCTCTTGTAGACAGCATATGTGCAGGTCTTGTTTTTGTATCCATTCAGCCAGTCTATGTTTTTTGGTTGGAGCATTTAATCCATTTACATTCAAGGTAATTATCAATATGTATGTTCCTATTCCCATTTTCTTAATTGTTTTGGAATCATTATTGTAGGTCTTTTCCTTCTCTTGTGTTTCATGCCTAGAGAAGTTCCTTTAGCATTTGTTGTAAAGCTGGTTTGTTGGTGCTGAATTCTCTTATCTTTTGCTTATCTGTAAAGGTTTTAATTTCTCCATGGAATCTGAATGAGATCCTTGCTGTGGAGAGTAATCTTGGTTGTAGGTTATTCCCTTTCATCCCTTTAAATATGTCCTGCTACTCCCTTCTGGCTTGCAGAGTTTCTGCTGAAAGATAGCTGTTAACCTTATGGGGATTCCCTTTTATGTTTGTTGCTTTTCCCTTGCTGCTTTTAATTTTTTTTTCATTGTATTTAATTTTTGATAGTTTGATTAGTATGTATCTTGGAGTTTTCTCTTTGGGTTCATCCTGTATGGTACTCTCTGTGCTTACCGGACTTGATTGACTATTTCCTTTCCCATGTTAGGGAATTTTTCGACAATAATCTCTTCAAATATTGTCTCAGACCCTTTCTTTTCTCTTCTTCTTCTGGGACCCCTATAATTAGAATGCTGTTGCATTTAATGTTGTCCCTGGTGTCTCTGAGACTGTCCTCAATTCTTTTCATTCTTTTTTCTTTATTCTGCTCCCCGGCAGTTATTTCCACCATTTTATCTTCCAGCTCACTTATCTGTTCGTCTGCCTCAGTTATTCTGCTATTGATTCCTTCTAGAGTATTTTTAATTTCAATTATTGTGTTGTTCATCACTTTTTGTTTGCTCTTTACTTCTTCTAGATCCTTGTTAAATGTTTCTTGTGGTTTCTCCATTCCGTTTCTGAGATTTTGGATCATCTTTACTATCATTACTCTGAATTGTTTTCAGGTAGGTTGCCTATTTTGTCTTCATTTATTTGGTCTTTTAGGTGTTTACCTTGCTCCTTCATCTGTAACATTTTTTTGTCATTTCAATTGTTATTTATTTATTTTTGATGCATGGTGCTGTATTCCTGTCTCATACGTTGTTTGGCCTGAGATGTCCAGCACTGGAATTTGCAGGCAGTTGGATAGGGCCGGGTCTTGGTGCTGAGATGAGGACATCCGGGATGCCTCACTCTGATTAATATTACCTGGGGTCTGAGGTTCTCTGTTAGTCCAGTGGTTTGGACTTGGATCTCCCACCATAGGAGCTTAGGCTGGATTCTGGCCTGGGAACCAAATCCTGAAAGCTTCGTGGCATGGTTAAAAAAAAAAAAGAGAGAATGAAAGGAAAAAAGAAAGAAAAAAAGGAGCAGTACAATATCAAAGAATAAAAAACAGAATAAAATCCGAAAGATAGAAAAATGTATTATGAAAAATAAAACTATAATTGAAACAACTGCAGCAAGGTAAAATAAAACCACAACAGAAAAAAGAAAAAAAACAGGGGGGACGGGCAACAAGCCAAAAGAAGAGAACAATAACAAAGAATAAAATTAGAAAAAAAAAGATTTATTAGGAAAAGTACAAATATAAAAGAATTAACAACGAATCAAGAAGGTAAAACAGAATCCCAATCTAAAAGAGGAAGAAAGAAAAAAAAAAAAAAAAAAAGCCTTGGCTATGGGGGCGGAGTTTAGGCACAGGTGGAACTTAGGCAGGGGTGGGCTTTAGGGTGGGGTGGAGCCTAGGCGGTGGGGGGCGTGACGTTTGAGCGTGGGGCGGGGCCTAGGCTTCGAACCCATGTAGCCGGCAAAGGCCCTGGGGGCGGTGGGCCTAGGCGGGACGTTCAAGCGTGGGGCAGGGCCTCTGCTTAGGTCCTGCGCAGAAGCAGAAGCGGGGAGGCAGCACGTGGAAAGGAGGCCTGCTGGAGCATGGAGTTCCAGAGTTGGGAGGTAGGGCCCTGCGTGAGGGCGTGTGGATGGGGTTGAGGCCCGGCAAGTTGGAGGGGGTCTCCGAGTGTAGAGGTGGGGCCCTGGGTAGGGGTGTAGAGGTGGGGCTTGGCCTCTGTGCGGCAGGAGGAAGGCTCTGAGGGCAGAAGATTAGACAGGGGAGCCCAACAGGCTTCCCGGTGCCTAAGTGGACAGGGAAAGGCTGGCCACGTTCCCTTCCGTTCCTGCGCGCCCCTCCCCCACCATCTCCCCCAGGGCCTCCCCTGTCCCCGCTGGATCCCTAACCGTGGGTGGGTCCCACTGGATGTAGGAACTCCTCCCCTCCCCCAGCCCCCTCAGGGGTGCTGGTCCCCTAGGTCCGGCCTTTAGTTTTGCTCCCCCTTCCCTCCCAGTCCCTCAGGACCCTCATGGCTGGAGGGGGCCTTGGTGGGCAGAGGATTAGACCCGGGATGTCAGCAGGTTGCGGGGGGCCCAAGTGGGCAGGGGAAACCTGGCTACGCTCCCTTTTGATTCTCTGCCCTCCCAGTGGTTCCCCAATTTCCAACCCTTCAGGTGTGGGATCCCTTCCCCTCCCCCAGCTGCCCCTGGGGGGCGCCAGTCCCGTCCCACCTCCACTCCTCCTCCCCCTTCACTCCCCCCACGCCCCACATCCTACCCCGTCGCTGGAGGTTCCTCCCATCCCCTTCGGTGTCTGTGGTCCCCCACGGGTGCCGGGTAGGTGCCCTAGTTGTGCAGAGCGGCGAATTCCCCGGCCTCCTAGGACTCCTATCTTGACTCTGCCCCCCTCGGCAAACTTTTGTATCGCTCCCCAAATTCTTACTTAGACAAACTCTCTGCCTTAGAGTTTGGATCATCGTAAGTGTATCTGAATCACTTTGGACTCCAAGTTTTCAGTAGGGAACCATTTTAGGATTCCCTGAATGTTTGTCTGTGGCAAGTGTCAGGTTTTGAATTTGGCTATAGGCCATCATAGTCCAGTTATCTGGGTCACACACGTGTGTGCGTGCTCGCACGTACACACACACCCTGAGCCAAAATATAATTCCCAAGTTACCATGATAATTAGAATACAATATATGTATAATATAACACAAATACAGTACAATAAAGTGTGGGTTATTAGAGTATGGGTTGTTCCAGTTGGCTGTCTATGGCAGACAGTGGCTAGCTTTTTATCAGAAGTGCTTTCTCTTCTTCTGAAGACACAGCTAGACAGTACTCTGACTGCCTTCTTTGCAGTTAGGTGATTAGTGTATCATGAGTGGGAATCACCTGTGTCTGGGTTGAGGTTTGTAAGAAGTGGATTTAGCTTTTCCACACTCTGATGCTCTGTCTGCTGGCTGAACACAGGGGATTCCATGGTCCTAGCAGAGAGCTGAGCATATGACAGAGAGATCATGGGTCCCTGAACCTCATGTGGAAGGCCTGCCACCAGTCTGTACCATCTGTTTTGGACTTTATGTGAGCAAGTTATTTATTTATGGTGTTTGACACATAATACGTTATGGGGCTTGTTCATAGTAGTAGTTAGAGTTACCTGTACTAATGCACTCTAATTCACATAGATCATTGAGATACTTTTCAATCAATACCTAGCATAAACATTAGTGATTACACAGGACAAATAAGTAGAAGAGAAGAGGTAAGTGCCACAAGCTGATGACTATGGTTGGAGAGTCTTTGCGAGGTGGAGCATTTGACATATGGGGAAACTTCCGATTGTCCTTAATTTCAAAACTTCATTAACTTTTCATTAGTAATTGTCATGAAGCTTAGAAATGAGACAGTGAGAAACAGTTAAATGCTCCATGTGACGATCCCCCGCCCCAGCTCCCTTTAATTCCTTTCTTGCTGCTCAGGCCTGGAACAAGATGGCTATTCTTTGGAGAGTGAAAACTGAGTGAAAGTCCTGTAATGTTTCTGTTTGATGTTTTTGGCAGTGATGATGAAAATTCTAGACTGAAACGATATTGTAGGAAGTCTGGACCAATTGCCTTGCTAAAGTCGAATGGATTTCCTCTCTTTTTGCTGTCTGGATCAATTCTTGGAGGAGTTAGTCAGAGAATTTGGTCTCTCAGTTGAAGCAACATATTGTACTGATAACAGGCGAGAGCACAGTCTGATTGGGCTCCCCAGGTCTTTCCAACTCACTGCTCTTGTGAGCGTTAGAAGGGCTTTTGCAAAATAAATAGAGCTCGCTGAGGTCTGCTAAGAAGGGTTCCAGATTCTGTTGACCAAAAGTGGAATGTTTCATACGCCACAGTAAAATTTTAAAAAAAGAAAAGAAAAAGAATCATGGAATTCTGAGTTCCACCTGTTAAATTATTTGTCCTTCTAATAGAAGCGGGAATGAAAGGCGTATGTTCAACATCATTTTGGACCCGTTTTCTGTGGCGGGAAACCAAGGTAAACACATTTTTCCTGATGTAATTGTTGATGTTAGTTCAGCTCATATGATGCAGGCAGAGCTGTGTGAACCATTTTATTTGGACCCATCCTCGGCTGGAGTTGGACATGCTGGTGGGAAGCCTGGAGTCTGGAGAACCCACAGTCTGGGGGCCCCGGATTGTTTAGGGAGCACCCAGGCCCAGGAATTGCTGCTATGAAGGTGCCGTTTGGGTTCCTGGCCTCAGGCCTCATTTCTTTGCATGTGTGTTTGGGAACATTCAGCTCCTCACTTGGGTTAGACCTGGTTTCTTATTAGGATTATTTCAAAGAATTATCATTCCCCTTTTCTAGTTTTACTTAGATACATATACGTGGTTCTATTATAAGTAATAGAGTTTTTTCTTGTCATTCTCCCTTTTTCTCTTTGGCTTTCTCTTCTTTTCTCTTCTCTGCCCCTCACCCTTTGCCCCCCACCAATCTGTGTTAACAACCTGGCGTGTTTTCTTTCCCTTTTTCCTGCATGCTTGCGTACTTATATACAAACACATACGTATTTTCATTTTTTGGTGTCATTTTTAACCCTCCTTTTTTTCTACTTCTGGTTTAACAGTAGTTCCCAGGGTAGCCTCCTCAAACACAGGTAGTCTATGATATGGTTTATTTCTTCATTTGTTTTTCCCACAGTCGTGTTTTTCTTTGTTTTCTTTTTTTTGTTTTTGTTTTTGTTTTTTGGGTAATGCTATGCGAAGTCCTGTGCTGGGCATTGCAGATAGAAACGTGAACTGGATACAGACCCTGACCTCAGGGAGTTAGTGCTATTAGAGGAGAACAGAGAGGGACATCTAGAATAGCCTGGAGGGAGCAGACCCTGTGAAGACCCCTGAGCTCACTGCGTGTCTGGAAGAGCAGGTTCTATATCCCACTTTGGGATGATTCAAAACCCACATGTCTGCCCCCAGCTCGGGGTGGGAAGGAGCTCTGGCACGGGGGCAGGGGGAGTGGGGACAGAAATAGTGGGGCTCTCCTGCAGTGGGCGGGGCAATGGAGGAGGTCCTGCCCAAGGGATCTTGGACAGCTGTGAAGGTGAAAGAGGTTGGTTGGATGCGCATCGGCTGTTGCATGTGAGTTGTTTACAAGTCTGTATTTGTACCTGAGGCACCGGTAATAAGGATGATGCCTTAGCTTGTGTGGTTACTTACCATGTGTGACCTGGCCTTCCAACCAGCCTATAAATGCACAGAGAGCACAACAGTGTCTCACATTTCTTATGCTTTACCTGTGCACAGAACACAAGGCTGGTCACGGAGGCATTAATTTATTTTTATTTTACTTTATTTGTTTTTATAACAAGATAGAAAATGAATTACCACAAAATGTTTATTGATGCAATTCAAAATATAATCAGAAGAACTGAGTACTGTGATTTTGGTTTTGGTTTTGGTTTTGGGTAATATAGGTCTACTGAGAGGAATGGAATTCTTTTAGGGGGATAACGTCAAAATTAGTGTTCCCTGTCTTGGAAATGATTGCAAATGCTCTTCTGCAAAATGTATTCGGCTAAGAGGTGGTGAGCCAGATTTGGTCTGTACTCAAATGTCACCTCCTCAGAGAGGCTGTCCCAGGACATCCTCTCAAAAGGTGTGCCCCCTACTCTGCCCTCTCAATCCCCCTTATCCTCGAATTTTCTCTGTAGCATTTCTCACAATCTGAAACACTATACATTTTACTCATATATGAGCTGTCTTCCCCTTCCACGTGTAAACTTTCTGTGGACAGGGTTTTTGTCTGTCTTGTCACTGCTGGCTTCCCAGCACCTGGAACATGTCTGGCACGCGGTAGGCGCTCAGTGAACATCTGGTAGACGGTCTGGGCGGGCCTGAGGAACTGGGGGTGGGGTGGAGGTGGGATCCTAGGTTTTGTCGAGGGCGCTGGTGGGAGGACCGCCACCCGGCACCTGTCCGCTGAATCACCCAGGGCCGTGGGCTGGGACCTGGAAACTGCCTGGGGGCAGGCAGGACAGGCTTTGGAGCAGCTCACACCCGGCTCCAAACTCAGGCCTCGGAGGCATTAATGTAAATGCAGTGCTGCTGACCAGAGGAGTAAAAATAAAATTGTGAATGAACATTTACACATGAAACTACATCTCCAGTGAGCTTTTAAATGTATTTTAACATCCTAGCTTCTACATTTGTGCAGTATTTGTAGTTCACAAAACATTGTCCAATACTTCACTGGATCTTCAGAATCTTCAGAATGAACTTGGAGGCAGACATCTTTGTTAGTAACCCGGTTTTACATTAGTGCAGACACACCTGAAGTTTAAGCTTTTAATTCTTCGAGATAGCAAAGCTGCCCCTGGAAGGACCGAGGACTCAAGCTTGTTCTGCCCACTGTGACTTGCTAACTTACACAGAGGTGGCCCAGAGAATGAGGCATCTCTCATGGCCCTGATTTGGTACAGAGCCCCTTAAGCTCGTAGGACTCAGCCTGTGATCTCAGGGGAGCTAGGCTTCACTGCAGTTTGAGGGGACCCGGAAGGGACGGATGGCCCTGACACCGCATACCTGTCTGGGGTCACAGTGCCAGAAATCCCACTATTAGCAAAGCTGTCTGTTGGGTTAGACGTGGCTCGCCTCAGTCTTCTTTTTAAACCAGAGATGCCTGTAGGAGAGGAAGATACGAGGTTGAAGCCATCAATGAATATCACTGCAGTGTCGGCTGGGTTATCAGTTACTTGGGTTATCCATTACTTGGGAAAGGCCCCAACCCGAAAGTGATGTAAATTTGTTGTGTTTGCTTGCTTGTTTTAGGAAGACTTTGGAGCCTACTGTGTGATTCAGGAGAGTAGATCAGTGGGCCACACTGTGGGGAGAAGGTGCTGGGGAGAGCACAGAGGAGCTTCTCTCTCTTAGATCCTTGTGCTCCTGGCCAGGAGGTGTGAATTCCATCTGGTCCTGGGCAGCTGTTCCTCGGGGCATCCCTCAGACATCACCTCCACATTTCTGAGGCTGCCCTGGGAGGAAGCAAAGCAGGGGACTTCCTTCCTGTTAACCCTCCTGAGAAGGGTGAGGAGGGCATCAGGCAGGCGAGAGCGTCCAGCCTGGGCATGTTCTGGAGAGAAGGAAGCTGGGCGGCATGGTGCGTGGTTACTTTGTGGGAAGCAGTCATGGGCTTTTGATTTTGGAAATAGGGCAGCCTTTCGTGCTGCAGTGACGGACCCTCGGCGTGGCAAGTTCAGCCCAGAGCCAGCGCGGTGGGTATGTCTGCGGTGTCCGCGGGGCAGGGCAGCGACCCTCAGCCCGCTGTGAGTCCTATAGATACACTCGCAGGCTGCTTTTCCATTATTGCATGAAAGACAGTCATTAGTGCTGAAGTTCAAAGCCATGGTTCCCGTGTGTCCTTAACATGATACAGGTGGGCCTTCATTGGAAACACCTTCTGCTTCTCCAGCTCAGTTCTCATAGAAACAAACAATGGTGCCCTTTGCCCAAGTCGGAAGAGGAGGCTGTGAAATCCCCGTGAGCTTCCCCTGCGCGGCACGGCTTCAATCAGATCCTCCTGCAGGGGTGAGGACCCGCACACCCATCCCGAGCACAGCCTGGGCAGCGGGGCAGAGCCCCACGGGCATGGCACTCGCACAGGCCCCCTGCCGTGGCCGTGCTGATGTGGGGTGAGGGGTCAGGGCCCCAGCGCAGGTCAAAGTGCAGCTACAACTGGGAGGTCTGCTCATCTTTGCTGAGGAAACACTCTTCACGATCCGGGCTTCGAGTGATTCCCTCCTTCCCTTTCATATTAGGACTGCAGTTCAGATGTGAGGGTTCAGCGTAGAGCCTTGGAGACAGTGGAAGGAACTGAAGTGTGGAGCCTGACTGCCTGCATGTGGAAGCTCCAGCCACGTGGCTTTATGCCCGTCACTAAGCTGCTCTGCATCTTCACCTCTTCAACGGTGAAGTGCAGGTCACACCAGTGCTTACCTTATAGGGCTCTTTTGAGGGTTAAGTGAATCGATACATATAAAGGACTTAGAGTAAGGTCTGGCACTGATTAAACACTCAGCATTGGCTGTTATTACTATTAATAAAGATGTTCAAGATCTTTTTACTAGGTTTTAGGTTTTTTTTAAGAGAAGTTTTAGGTTCACAGGAAAATTGAGCGGGAGGTACAGAGATTTCTCACATACCTGTGACTCCACCCATGCACAGCCTCCTCCAGTCAACGTCCCACAACACAGTGGTGCTTTTGTTAATGACCGATGAAGCCGCATTGACACACCATTGTCACCCAAAGTCTATACTTTACGTTAGGGTTCACTCTTGGCATTGTATATTCTGTGGATTTGGACAAATGTGTAATGACAGCTATCCACGCTTATAGTATCATACAGAGTAGTTTCACTGCCCTAAAAATCCTCTGTGCTTCGCCTACTCATCTCTCCTTTCCCCTCAGCATTAGTTTTTTTTCTGTTTGTTTTTTCTTTTTGCCGCCCTGCACAGCATACAAGGACCTCTTAGTTCCCTGACCAGGGATCAAACCTGCACCCCCTGCAGTGGAAGTGCGGAGTCTCAACCACTGGACCTCCGGGGAAGCCCCTCTCCTTTCCCCTAACCCCTGGCAACTACCCGTCCTTTTACTGTATCCATGTTACTTGCCTTTTCCAGGATGTCATATAGTTAGAATCGAACAGTGTATAGCCTTTTCATATTGGCTTTTCACATGTAGTAAACGCATTTAACTTTCCTCCATGTCCTTCCATGGCTTGATAGCTCATTTCTTTTTATCGCTAAATTATATTCCATTGTCTGTATGTACCACAGTTTATCCATTCACTTACTGGCAGACATCTTGGTTTCTTCCATGTTTTGACAATTATGCATAAAGATGCTATAAACATCTGTGTGCTTGTTTTTGTACAGAGAAGCTTACATTTTTATTACATTAAACATATACTGGAATTTACATATATGGAATTTACCTCTGCCATCCCAGGATTGATATAGATCAGGATTTATATTCAAATTTCAACTCCTGACTCTTCCACAGATGTCTGATGTAGGTATCTGTGCCCAGGCTGGCAGCGATGCCATCTCTAGGGTACCCAGCTGTTGGCCTGTCCTTCACTCAGGGACAGGCCACAGGCCACACCTTACATCATATCTCACTACTCTGCATTTGTGCCCTTAATGCCAAAATCGAAAAGCTCAGGCATAGATTGTCCCTAAATCTTTACTGATGCTTCTCATACGTTTCGCCATAGCCTTGAGTTTCAGAAAAAAAAAAAAACAAAAAAACCCAAAACACCAGTATATCATTAAATGACTGCAATATAATGTTGTAGAGGGGTTACACAGAGTTTCTAAAGCATAAAGGCAACGTGCGATTGAAAGGGTGGTAAGATCGCTAAAGATAGAGAGTCGGCAGTACTGATAGGAGTGGATTTAGGAAAAAGGCAAAGTTACTGAGGGAGTAAGTAAAATTGCCAGATATTTATGACAGAATTGGCACTTTACTCTTGATTTCACACAGGTTTAAAGAACGTGAAGTGATGATTGCAAACATTCATTTTGACAAATTTGTTTCAGATGATTCATCTGGAGAGGGAAGCTACATTTAAAAAAAGTGTGCGAACAATGCTAAGCAAGAAGAGTAGGAATAAATGTTTAAAAAATTTAGAAAACAAAAGGAAAACAGTAGGACAACCTTATCACCTCAAACCAAATATATTGCATGTAAAATATATAATACTGTGTTCAAAAGTTGAAATTTGGGGAAATTGCCTATATGATGTACAAAAGCTTCCAAGAAGGGAAAAACTAGTGATAAGGATTATTTTCTACCAATTTTCCTTTTGAACTACTTATTTTCAATGAAATTATTAGTGATTTTCAGTGGAACTGCTGGGTAACCACTCAAGGGGGTAACAGTGATGTTACACCTCCTACGCCTCAGTCAGTCTTTGGGAAAATAGCTGGGACTCCCTCTGTTCACATGAGATGTGAGGCCAGCCTAACTCAGTGAACTCCTACCAGCTTTCTCCTTCACTTACTTTGACCTGGGGCTTTCTGAACTCTAATGCCTCTATCTAACAGTTAGGAATGAAGGATTTGCACCGTGAATTCTGCGGGACTCTTCTAATTCTTACCATTTCTGAGTTCAGATACAACTGTGCACCATAGATCCCAAAATACTTCCCCAAGACATAACCTTGTTTGACTGTGTTCCCTTCCCTCCTTTGGATCAGTCAAGGATCATTTTAATCATGAAACCACTAATGCCCAAGCCACCAAAAGTGACAGTCAGGATTCTGGACAGGACACAGAGAGGCTTCTGATTGTGAGCCAGAGAGGTGGCCCTGTAATTAAGGTACTAAAAATAACAAAAACTCTATCCCTACAATAATCCTATATCCTCTGATAACTCCCATGCCAAAGCATAAAGACTGAGTTGTGCCATGCTCTTTCATGCCCAGCCTTCAGGTTTCCATTTTCTGATTGTTTTAGTTTCCAAGGGTCTTTACTACAGCCAATTTTTTCTTAGTAATAACAATTTACCATTGTGGGTGTATGTGTCTTCCTATCTCTATATCTCTTTTTTCTAGGCAATGTTGAATTGTTTGTTCAAATATAATATCATTTCCCTCTCAGTGGTATGATTTAGGGCGATATGCTTGCCATCCATGGGTTGACCCACTTTATCCCTCTCTTAAAAGATGCCAAGCATATTGGGTACATGACTAACAATCACTTTTAATTTTTTTTTCTTCTTTTTATGGCAGTGGTCTTCACCTATCATTTTATGTTGCGTGCTTGTGTCTGAGGAAGGGAGAAAGGGGCGTTTGGGTCTGATGGGAGATATGATCAGTGTGGTGCTCATTTTTGCAAAGAAGGCATTGCATTTGTTTCCCTTGTATCACGTATTGAGTTGTTATTTGCCAATGATGTCCATTTATTTTACAACTGTCTTGTACAGTGAGTAGAGATCATTATCCATCTTGAACAGGTGAGAAAAGAGAGGCTTAGAGGGTTAAATGAACACATCAAGGTCTTGCCTATATATCAGTTGTAGGCATGATTCACTCACTGAATAATTTGTCCTGAAGCACCCCCTTCCCAAGAAGTACTTCCTAATGTGATATATCCTGAAGGGCAGCCTGGAGGCTGAAGTAACTCGATAGCAGATGGCAGTCTTCCAAGGAGTTGCTGGTTTCCCTAGGTCTCAAGTTCCTTACTTGTGTGAATATTAAGGCAAATTGAGTGGATATTGCAACACTGGGTTATCACTCACTTGGTAACTTGCGTGGGAAAATGTCTCCCCTGCACAGATTAATTAAGAACCAATCCTTTGGAATCCTGTGCCTTAGAGTGAATTATGGGTGGTTTCTATGAAGTTAAAGGGACAGAGACTGTTATTCATGGTTGTTAACTGGAAATGTAGAGGAGTGTAAGGGGGCGGAACAGCTGCATTTGTAAAAGCGCAGGTTGTTTTTAATTAACGCCACATCAAGCATCTGCCCACAGCATTCACCCCCAGTTCAATGATGTCTGTAGGCATTGTAGCCTGGAATTCTCCAAATTACTCCCATGTTGTGCTAGATTGAGGACTATTTGCTGGGGGCAGTTGGGGTAATAGGAACCTCATCAGTCAGCTGAGGGGATGTGGACGGCAGATTGAGGTAACAAGCTAAACTCTGATCCCAGGCTGGTTGCAGAGCCCACCTGGCAATAACCAGGGAGTAAGAATTTACTGTTTGCAACTCAGCTAACCGGTCCTCATGGCTTGGACAAACGAGTGCTTCTGGGTTCATATGGCTGGGCGGTGTGGGAGCCTAGAGCCAACGGCACCAATGATCAATCACTTCTCTTCCAGAGACCAGGAACTCACAAGGCACGGGGACATGATACCGGCTGTCTAAGCGCTGGGGCCAAGATCCTGCAGCTGCTGCTCTTGCCTCTAGGAGGATATCTCAGTTGTGCAGTGATAGTTTTACATGGACTTAAAGTAGAAAAGCGTAGTCGATGTCGATGTCAAGCAGAGGAGACTCACTTTGCATTTATCACTGAAAAGTAGAAGGTCAAAGAAAGAGGAGTCGTTAGATAACCATTATACACACAGTAAAGCTCAGTGATTCGAATCCATAGAGTGGGATCAGTCTGATTATAAAATGTCTAACAAGAAGTGCATCTTGGTTCACTTAAGGGTGCATTCAGGGTTGGATAGGTATAAGAAAAGTATATATTAAAAAGTAAACTAATTGAGTGTAAAAAGTCCTTCTCATTGCTTTAAAACGTTTATTTTTAAGTAGATAAAACATATGTCCTGCTAGCTAACTTATACTATTAATTTACTTTACAGGTAGCTAATTTAAAGATAAACTCTAGGCTGGCTTCTGCCCAAATTATCAGAAATTCCTGTTCGGGGAATCTGGATCGAGTACGATATGGTATATGAAGAAAGGAGGGTTTCATTTGAGTGGGTCCAGACATAGGGCTCTGGAATCAAGATAAGCATATGAGATTCAAATCAAATGCTTCCTGATAGCTCAGTGTCAGCCTATGGGGGGGGGGTGCAGAAATGAAGAAAACATAGACCAAGCCTTCATAGAGAATATGTGTAACTGTGTAATACAAGGCATCTGTGATTAGCATAGAAGCAATGGGAGATTAGGGTGATTTGGCCAGCCTTGGATGCTAAACTGAGGGGGTAATGGGGAGCCATGGAAAGTTTTTGAGCAGGGCACTGACACGACCAGAGCTATCTTTTAAGAGTAGCCATACAAGTAGTAATTTGAAGAGATAGTTAGGGAACTGCTGCATAGTTTGAATGAAAAGTATGGTTCAGGAATTATAAACTATGACAGTTGACTGGATGTGAAGAAGAAAAACAAAGTCTCGAGAGGGCCTCTGAGACTTCCAACCTGGGAGGCTTGGAATAATCATAATAAGGTCAGTCTGGTGTGGGGGAACTACTTTGAAGACTGAGTTTTGGATGTGGTTTTGGACATTGATTGTGAGTCCTTGTGGATTGTGCAGTTGGAGATGTTGAGTTGGTATATGATCTTGAGCTTCATGGAGCTGGATTTAAATTACAAATTTGAGTTAACTGTATAGAGGTAAGATCTGAGCGTGAGGATTGGTAGAGAGTATAGATAAAGGCAAATGATTTAAGCTGAACCTTGGGTGATGAATCCTATGGTTTAGAAATTGGCCCAGGGAGGTCAGTGTGTTCTCTGTACCTCCATTTCCAGGGAGTATAGCTCTTGCTGAAGTAGCTGAGAGTAGAGATGGGACAACTGAGTTTTCTTGTAAAGAATTACACCATTACAGTGTGCAGCCAATAACTAGGTTTTTGCTGTGTTGACAGATTATCTTTAAGTTATAATAAAAATGATCCTATTGGTCATTCCCAGTCTTGTCTTGTCTTTGGCTCTGTCATAAACGTACTTTTGCCTCTTGATTCACTGTTAGAAATTTCCGGTGTGGTTTGGGGCTGAGAGTTAGGGGGTCAGGCTTTGGGACCTGAAGCCCAAACAAACCTTCCACTGCTTCCTACAGTAAACTTAAATTAATTTAGGGGTCAGAGGATATCCGGTGACAGTATCAAGAGCAACCTAGCCTTTTATTTCTATGTGGATCCAAAAGAAAAGCACATTTGAACAGCAAGCAGTTCATTTCAGACTGGCCACATTCTGCTGTGGATGGAGAACATTAATGTATCAACCTCAGAATCAATTTCTGAAATAATGAAAATTCCTGAAATAAAACGAAATGAAAATTTCTGAAATAAAAAGAAAGGATAAGCATGTTTAACTTTGCAAAAGTAGTCACAGAATATGAGATGCAGTACAGCAAAACCAAGAGCCCAGATCAAGTATTCAAGCATCAACAAAATGAGAAAGTCTTATTGACAACCAATCCGATTCAACTGATGTTTACCAGGTGCCTATTAGGGGAAAGAATAAAGCATGAGCAGGATGTGGGTGGGCATTCTAAAACGTCAGATGTGCTTCCTATTCTCAGGGAGAGTAGACACAAGTGGGGGAGCTTGTTTATAACAACGATAACAACAATTGCAATGGCAACAATAAAATGACTAAAATGCAAGTGAAGTCACTGATGCCACGGGACAAAGAAGCACACTGGGTATGGGTGGGTGGTGCACTTAATTCTGGCTAGAAGATCAGGAAAGTCTTCGCAGAAGGTGGGGCATTTGAACTGCACCTTTGAGGATAATGATTGTGAGCATTATGGTGGGTCGTGGTGGTGGTGATGAGGCCGAAGAGAGCAACTGCTAATCAGCTGGATGGTAATAGTTTACCCAGCTCTGTATTATTTACTGGACGGATTCTGTGTTAATGTTTCAAAAGGTAAAGTGGAAGGAGGGGATTTCAGAAGACAAAAGAGAACGAGGAGAAACATGTGGTGTGTTGGTGTGTGTGAAATAGACGTTTGATGTGTTCCAGGTCCAACGTGGAGGGTGTAAGATGAAACAAGATTGGAAGAGGAATAGTGACCAGATCAGCAAAAAGCTCCTAATACTGTGAATTACATGAGTCACACCTAGCTTCCTCTGGATACTTGTGTGGGAAGCTGACCCCAGTAGGCTAAGCAGGATGGTCTTGTGGTGTGTGCGTCTGTCCTCCAAAACCCTGGAAAATGCCCTCTGGAATCGCATGGTCTGCAGCAGACCTTTCATCTGAGGTTTCTGAAGGAAAGACCTTGAACCCAGGCTTTTGATGGCTACAGGAAAGATGGATTTGGCGAGGGCCCAGCGGACATCATTAACAGAGGATGGCCAGTGCATCACGGACAAGGGAAAAACTGGGTAATGCTTCTCAGAAGATTTGGTATTCTTTCCCACTTTATTCCATGCCCTCCTCTATTTTTAAATAGGAATTTTATATATGCCTGAAATAACCTCCAAGCACTTCAATGTTTTGCTAATAAATAAAACTTTTTATTGTTTTTAAAACTGATTCTATAGCCTATAACGCAGTGAAAATAAAATAGCCCATTCATGCTGAAGGTGTCTTTATGGGAAAAAATTCAGAGAATTCTGAGAGTTCTGAAAGAGACAGAAAAACAGAGAAATAATGGCCCCTGGAAAGACATTATATTTTTTTAAATGAGTTGAAATATCTTAGAGATATCAGTTGTGGTCTTTTTTTCTGTAAAGTATGTGGTCATTTGGGGAATGAGGAGGGAATGGATGTGTGTGGCAGGAAAGTTTAATCAGCTTGATAAAGTTCATTACTTCATTCCAGTTGGGCTGAGTCCAGTTGAGATTAAGAAGGAACAGAAAGGTTTTTCTGTAGAACAATTAGTGGGTTATGAGGAATACTCAGTTCTGCTTTTTAGTTTTGGTAAATCTCAAGCAAAATAATGAAATGATAATGACAAAATAAACACAGCAAAACCTTAAAAGACCCATATCTGTGTTTTCCCTAGATTTTAGAAGCAGTGAACTCAGGTGGTTGGGACTCACTTCTCTGGATGGGCAATGATGCAAAGGACACTCGCCCTGAAATACTGACTTCAGATTTCTTCCCGGTATCCCTGGGCGTCCTGAGAGCAGATACATGTTCAGATTTCAGGGACCAGACCAGTCTCCTGAGTTTCTAGGCATCCATGAAGTTTGGTTTTTAATGAAAAAGTTCATCTTAAAAATTCCAGGGCTTCCCTGGTGGCGCAGTGGTTGAGAGTCCGCCTACCGATGCAGGGGACACGGGTTCGTGCCCCGGTCCGGGAAGATCCCACGTGCCGTGGAGCGGCTGGGCCCGTGAGCCATGGCCGCTGAGCCTGCGCGTCCGGAGCCTGTGCTCCGCAACGGGAGAGGCCACAAGAGTGAGAGGCCCGCGTACCGCAAAAAAAAAAATTCCAGAGATTTCCAGGCAAGCTGTTAACATGAGAAGCCAATGTTTATTCCCTCTCAGATTCACCTTGGAACAATCAACAGAATGTGCCAAAAAGGGAAAAGAAATCTTTATCGACATGAGTGAACAGTGACTGGTGCCATCCACATGCTAGACACTTGGGGGAATTTGGTTAGAGGCGATGTCTGTGGAACCAAATGTGGCCAGTATATGGTGAAATGACCACTGATGGTGAAATGTTGAAATACTTTCATATTTATTTGTAGACAGCCACTTCCCGGAGCCTCTCGAGTGCTCTCATGCTGTCCTTGTCATCTAGATGGTTCCCTCCTCTGGAAACCCTTTAGTCTCCCTGCAGTCCAGCAAATAACAGGATAATACGTGATACAGTATAGAGAGGTCTCCAGAATCTGGTGTCAGTGGCCACTGTGATTGGCCAAGCTGTATTACTTGTTAAATATTTTGAACGTTAGTGCTGTTGACTCACCTGCTGAATTGGAGTATGAGGGAGGTATTGCTGTTTACTGTTTATCTTCTTAAAAGAGCACCCCCTTCTTTGTGGGAACTGCTTCTTCCTTACACCAAACCTGTGGTTCTGAAGGGGGGATGACAAACACAGCTCCCCATTGCCTTGGCTATTGTGGTTGGTTCAAGGTCAGTCAGCTCATTTGTTTATTATTATTATCATCTTTATTATTTTTTAAATTTATTGACATATAGTTGACTAACAATATTAGTTTTAGGTATACAACATAGCGATTTGATATTTTTATAGATTATATACCATATAAAGTTATTATGAAATATTGACTATATTCCCTGTGCTGTATATTACATTCCTGATATTTATTTTATAACTGGTAGGTAGTACCTCTTATTTCCTCTGTTTGTTATTATTATTTTTATAATAAATGCAGGAGGCAGATGAGCCAGGCATCAGGGTTCAGATCAGAAGGGACTGGGGAGACCAGGACCCTGCTGTCACTGCAGGCTGGCCCCGGGGCTCTGTCCAAGCACCCTGGGAGAATGGTGACAAGCCCTAGAGGGAGCAGACAGAGAGAGTGGGTGGGAAGACGACTGTCCCAGCTTAGTAGCAGCACCAGTCAGCCAGGTTGGGAGCACTTGAGGCACCCATATTTGGAGGCCTGGTCTCCAAGCATGGGCCCGCAGGACGCGGGAAGGGCCAGCACAGAAGGCCCCTCTGTTTATTGTTACCATTTTTATTTTCTTTTAACTTTTTATTTTATATTGGAGAATAGTTGATTAACGATGTGTTAGTTTCAGGTGTACAGCAAAGTGATTCAGTTATGCATATACATGTATCTATTCTTTCTCGAATTCTTTTCCCATTTAGGTTGCTACATAATATTGAGCAGAGTTGGCTGTGTTACATAGTAGGTCCTTCCCGGGCGGTCCAGTGGGTAAGACTCCACCCTTCCACTGCAGGGGGCACGGATTTGATCCCTGGTCGGGGAACTAAGATCCCACCTGCCGCGTGGCATGGCCAAAAAGTAAAAAAAAAAAGTCTGTTTATTATTTTTTAATGGGAGCTGCCACTCTTAGGTTACAGAGTAGAGGATGTTGCCACAACAATGCCTCTGCCACCTGGGGGAGCTTGTCTAAGAGGAGAAAGGCACACTCAAGAGGGGCAGAGAGAGAGATGCTGCGGAGGTCCTCAGGATACTGAGTCCCGAGGTCTAATTGCTTATGAAGCCCGCAGTCTATTCCCATCCTTTCCGCTCTTTACTATCCCCTTCATAGAGTGTGATTTGGATTATTGTTACTTTCAACCAAAGAGCCTTGATTAAGACAAGATGTAAATGAGAGCTAATCCAGGTGGAGGGGGCACAGCAGCGCTGTTCCCATCAGCGACAGAAGGAGGCCCAGAGCTTAGTGTCTGGTAGAAGTGGTAACACCCACCTGGGTCCCAGCCAAGGGATCCTGTGTCCGTGTCTGTGCTGAGATGAAGCTCCCAACTGTCACTAGGGTGTGACTCTTTCTGCTTCCTGACACCACCTGCTCGGGATCCTAGTTCTCCCGATCGTCATTCCATTGTCGGGTTGAGTTGTTTTGCCTGTTTTGGTGTCTTTAACGTGCATGGAGCTTCTTTTGTTAAAGTTTCCACCACGAGGGTGCATACGGGGTTCTCCCAAATGCCACCTTCAATCCTACCTGAATGTGAGCCAATGTGAGGTGACATTATCATGCTTATTCTGTGCTAGATGCTGTAATAGGCTTACGTTGCCTCATTAAATCCATACAACAGTTTTATGAGGTACTGTATTCCAACTGTTCTATAGGTAGAGAAACCAAGGTAAGCAAAGGTCACAGAGCTAACGAGTGGTGGAGAAGTAATTTGAACCCAGGCAGTCTGACTCCTAACTGTGTGCCACCCTATGAATAAAGGACTAGACTGTGGTCCCAAGGGAGCCCTGGTTCTGGAGCTTAGTGACCACAGAAGTCTCCGTTCTAACCTGGTCATTCTGCTGCATCCCCCATGACTCTCCTTAATCTGGTTTGAGGTGGATTTCTGGCCACTTTCCACTTTCAACCAAGAAGTCTTGACTAAGGAGTGAGTAGGAGGAGACCCTAGAAGACCTCTGCGAGTACTTATGTAGGAGACTGAGCGCTCGCTGCAGGAAGAGGGGAGGTTCTGTGAGGCAACCGGACAGGGCAGCACTGCAGGCCCCCGAGAGCGTCCTCCATGTCGGGAAGCGGCTTGGCTGCCAAAGACCCTGACAATTCAGAACCACTTCTCTGGAATCACTTTATTGTCAGAACACAAGAGCATCTGAGAAAGTATTTGATGCATATTCATAAACTCCGTAGGGAGCAGGGCCTGTGGACCACGTCATTGACAAGGAGAAAATTAAGGTGAGTCCATACCTCATCTGGAAGAAGTATTTTATTAAAAAATTTAAAATCATGTTTGGAACAGTGAATGGCTGGATATTGTAGAAGAAATGAGGAGACAAGAGCGTGAAAAAATCTTCCTGAACTCTAATGAAAAACTAAAAGGAAAATGACAAGAGATTGATGAAGAGGTGTGGGAAATAGATCTTGGAGACCAGACAACACACAGTGAGAATTTCTAAAAGAGGAAACAGTAAAGACGCAGCAAGATAAAAATAAACGACCAACAGAAGAAACTCCCCGGTTGAAAGAAATGGCAAGAAAACAGAAAAAGTACAAAATAAGTTACATGACAGAAGCAAGATCAAATATAAGATTGATATTGCAAGGAAAAAAAAGCACTCAAATTGGTTTAAATTAAATTGAATGGTAATAAGAGACCAGTCGAGGCAAAATAACACCAAAGGATTACAAATAAAATGATGAGCAATAGTGTATTGGGGGAAGGAAAACACAGAAGAAATCAGGTGGCTGACACCGATATCAGATAAAGCAGAAATTAATGCAATAAGAGGGCTCAAAGGGTCGTTCTATATTGATCAAAGAACAGATTAATAATGAAAATATGGGATAAATTTGTATGTTATGAATAATGCAGCGTCTCCACAGGTAGTGCTAAAACTTAGGAGTCTGAGGAAAAATCATCAACAGTACCGTCGTGCTAAATTTTAACATAGTTGAATTCTAATACTATATAATGTATAATAGTTTAAGTAGGCGATGATAAGAATGAAACAGGAAAAACATGAATAAGGACCTAGAGTTCTGGGGTAAACAAGCTTGAATTTTTACATTAGTGATCCACTATATGTCCTTACGGATAAGCTTCCTTCTTTTCAAGTGTCCTTGGGACACTTACAACATTGAATTATTCATATTCTATGCCACAAGGAACATCTCAATAAAAAACACCTCCCAGGTCCCGAAAAGAAAGTGCATTGACCACAGTGTCTGACCAAAAAACCTTAATACAAAGTAACTACTAACGCATTCAGTCATTAGTGAGGCCCTACGTGAATTCCTGGTCCCTCTGTTTCGACCATCACAGTTCTGCCTTTAAGGACAGGTATTTTGTACTCTTTGCTGTTATAATGTTCACAACAAGGGGAACAGTATGAAATCTCCCCCAGGAGGGGAGCATAGAAATTTACTGCAGGCAACCTCATGTTAGTTTTTAAAAAGAAAGAAATATATCAAATGATTTTAAAGAAACAGAATTATGGTGTTAGAAAGGTTCCTTAAGCCGTCATCCTGCCCGACGCTCTCATCTTACAGAGGAAGGGATGAAGACCAATGGAGCAGAGAGGATTTGTCCCAGGTCATGTAGCAGAAAAAATCTGGCTGGTGCCCGCGTCTCCTGGTGGGGTCCCAGTTCCATGCCTTTCCGCTGCTCTAGGACTTTATCCCGAATCAAGACCCAGTGCCTACATTGCATATTTGGATCACGAGCTGGTGTCCAGATTTGAAAGATTGCGGTGGGCTCATTTGCCTGGCAGAGCAGAGGCTGGCTGCTCTCCAGGGACTCCTTGGCAGCCAGGGTCTGCTCCTCTGCAAGGAGAGCCTGGGCAATGTGGTTGTTATTACCCAAATCACGGGCTTTCCACCTCTGCCAGGTAACCTGTGAAACAACCTCTGACATCATTAAACGCTGAAATCGCTAAACTGTAAACGTGTGCTGGGGGGTGTTTTCTGGAACGCCCTTCTGACCTCTTTTTGTCGAGGCTCATTTTGTTTTTATTTTTCCCCGGGATGTGGCTGGTCTCCCCCCATCTCTCCTCCATCACTGGCGCCCGGGATGGGGTGCACCCTGTGCCTCCTTTCTTTGGATGGTGTCTCTAAGTCACACCAGGTGGGCACTGCTTTCCCACATCGCTGGGCCAAGTTTTGTGTTCTTGACTGTTGTCCGGCTGAGCTGCAGTCACACATCAGGTCTTATTCACAGGGCGGAGAAAGCAGAGATGTGAAAGTTGCGCTGGCTTTTCAAGACTGCTGAACTTGCTGCTTCGGGGGGACCTTGTTTCCGGCCATGAACTTATGAACCGAAGATTTTATGAAATCCAATCCTCATTGTTATTACAGCGTAATCCGCTTTCAGTTATCCACCCAATTTTTCTGTAACCATTTTACTTTCTTCCTTCCTTTCCCTGTCTGGGGCTCTGGGCATTGAAGTTTAGGATACCCACCTCCTGACCCTCTCTTCCTGGGAGGATGCCAGGGGCCGAAGCTTGGTGGAAGCCGGCTCAGCCACTGAACTCTCCGTCATGCCTGGTGGGATAAGGGCAGAACCCATCTGGGGGGAGGTAGGAGGGTGTCTCTGGAAATAATGTCCTCTCAACTTATCACATCTTAGTTTTGCACTTTCAGATGAGCACTTTGTGCTGAGAAACAATGAGAAGCCACGAATTTTAGGGCAAGGGCTTCCTTGGTGGCGCCGTGATTAAGAATCCACCTGCCAATGCAGGGGACACGGGTTTGAGCCCTGGTCCAGGAAGATCCCACATGCTGCGGAGCAACTAAGCCAGTGCACCACAACTACAGAGCCTGTACTCTAGAGCCCACATGCCACAACTACTGAGCCCACATGCCACAGCTACTGAAGCCCGTGTGCCTAGAGCCTGTGCTCCACAACAAGAGAAGCCACCGCAATGAGAAGCCTGCGCGCCACAACAAAGAGTAGTCCCTGCTCGCCGCAACTAGAGAAAGCCCATGCACAGCAACGAAGAACCAACAGAGCGAAAAATAAATAAATTTAAAAAATAAATTAAAAAAAAAAAGAATTTTAGGACAAGAAGTGGTCTCAGCAATCACCCACTACAGCCTCTCTGTTTCGTTTTTCTATTGTCACATGACAAATCTCCCCAAAATGGACTGGCTAAACAACCACCACCATTTCTTTGCTTCTGACTCGGCGATGGTGTCATGATGCGGAAGCTGGCAGAGTCATCTCTTTCTGGTTCTCCTCTGTGTGGCCATTTTCTCTCCATGCAGCCACTCATCATTCAGTTGTCAACCTGAGTGTCTTCAGTCGGAAATTGGCTTCCGAGAGGTAGAAAGCAGAAGCTACCTGGCCTCCTAGGGCCTGGCCCAGAACTGGTTTCCACCACATTCCATTGGTCAAAGTAAGTCACAGGGCAGCCCGGCATTTAGAGGAGAGGAAGTAGAGGGAAGACGTGAGCTCCCAGGACTGGGAGGGACTTTTGGCACCATCTTTGCAGACGATCCACCACACTCCATGTTTTTCAGAGAGCTGCAGTTGGGCCCCCGCAACACTGAGTGACCCAAAGCGTTGGCGGCATGGTTGGGGTGCTCTTGATTCCCAAGAGAAAAGAACTCACTTTTCCTACCTTTGAGGAGAGAATTGAATTTCCCTCTTAGACTCATCTGAAAATATTAGGGCGTGAGAGGAGCAGTCATGGTGAGAAATCGGAGTGAGATAAGAAAGGGCTATGTATTTTGAGCTCTGCCAACCACAGCTCAGATCTAACAAGTAAGCCAAGTTCCTGTTTCTGTTTGGACTTTGCATAAACCCCCCAGGGCTGCTTTTTATGTTTGTTGAGTGACTACTTTACATCACCTCACTAAATCTGTTTTTGATCTGGAAATGTGTTGGTTACCCAACACAGAAGTGAATCATTGAGGCTTTGCTGTCTCATACTGAAAGGCGAGAATATGGACATGATACTTTAACTGGTAAGAGTGGTAGAAAGATAGGAGAGGAAACCCCGCATTAAAACACCCCTGCAGTGGCATGACAGTGAATTACGTGAAATCTGAGATCAGTCAGAATGACCTCGGCAGCTTCCTTGAGGAGGTGCTAAAGGTCTCTGGCCGTTTCTCTTTCTGTTTTTCGTTGGAAAGAGGTTCAGTAGAAAGTTGATAGAGTTGGCTTGAGAGTAATATTTTGTAGTGTGTATTGTGTTTTACATACGTCTTCAAGCTGCTTGCTTCTGATCCTGGAAAGAAAAGGCATCTGAAGCTGTGGGCTTAGCTTGGAGTAAGGAGGTGAGGTTGAGGCCCTGCCCCCTGGATGGTGGCTCCAGACATGGGTTCTCCCTGTTTACTCAGTCTGGGGACAAGGCTTTATTTGCTGCCTGCTTGGCGGTCTTTGGGGGTAGCAGCAATGCACAGTTTTGCAAGTGTAATGAGTAGTTCTCCCAGATTGGATAAAACTGAGTTTGGGGCCCCGTTATACCTATTATGCACATAATTGATGCTAAGACCTGAAGTCAGTATCTAGATGGACTCCTTTGATCTAAATACTACTCAGTGCCGTACCTTGAGGAATTATTTCACTTGGGGCTTTATATAGTAAGTATAAGGATTTATTCAGTTTATGTTAAATATTTAACAAAGTCCTTTTTGACTGTATTTATCACTCTATTGTCTCAGTCTTTGAGTACCTGAGCATCTGCTATGAGACCATACTGGCAAAACCCTTAAGGTGGCGTGCCCACAGTGAAAAAGCTTTATGCTTCTTCAGTTGAAAACTGAGAGGTGGTGATGGTAAATAGGATAGATGAGGTAATAAAGACTGATGTTGACCTTACTGTGGTGGTTTTACTGTCTGTATTAGTTTCCTATTGCTTCTGTAACAAATTACCACTAAGTTCATGGCTTAAAACAACACAGATTTATTCTCATACAGTTCCGGAGGTCAGATGTCTAAGGTGGGCCAGCAGTTGCATTCCAGCTTTCCATTGGAGGCCCTCGAGAAGAGTCCGTTTCTTTGGCTTTTTCAGCTGGTAGAGTCTGACTGCATCCCTTGGTTTGTGGCCCCACGTGACTCCCACATCTGATGCTGTCACCGTGTCTCTCTCTCTGACTCTGGCACTCTGTCTCCCTCTTATAAGGACCCTTGTGATTAGGTTGAACCCACCTAGATAATCCAAGATAGTCTTCCCATCTTAATATCCTTAGCTTAATCACCTCTTCAATGTTAAGTCCCTTTTGCTCTTTCCTATTATGTCTACCACACAATTGATATTTGAAACACTCACATAGTATTAGTTGCAAGTGCCTATACAGTCCATTCTGTTACATGTTCCTTTTAATAGGAAAAATGGTATCAGTATAATGGTGATTTTTCATAAAACATTGTAATGTTTTTAGAAAGGAGGGCCCATTTGTTCTCAAGTAAAGAGAAAGCCTTTGTGATATATAAAGACCTTAAGAAAAAAGCTGAAAATCCTGCACGTACTTTACTTTAGAGCGAGAAGTGACTAATGTGATGGGTTTACTTTAGAGCGAGAAGTGACTAATGTGATGGGTTTAAGTACCAGTACACATTCTTCTGTTTTAAACTATTTGGGGAAGCTATAAATGCAAAGGGAGGTGCTGCAAATACATTTCCCTTAGTGTTAAAAAAAATTAACTGATGAAGAGGGTTTACACCTTGGATTTTATGTTTCATCTTGATGAAACTGATCTCTATTAGATGAAATGCCCTACAGGACCTGTGTCTCAAAGGCAGAAATTAAAGGAATTAAATTAAAAAGTAAAGAACTTAAAGATGTAAAGAATGGGGTGGCTTTGATGCCGGGAGTAAAGATCCGTGGTGATTTAACTACTTTGTTATTTGTATTACTAATTGTTACTATTTTTGTTAGTGCTTTGGTTAAAATTTTGAGGGGGTCTGTTCTTAACTTTATTTTCCCCAAAGCCCTGCTGCTTTTAATGTGTGGTTTTACAAAATGTGAAGTTTATCAGGAACATATATATGGCATTATAACAGAAGTTACTTCATTTGAATTTCAAAGTCACCGTTAACTCCCCTCACAGTAATAGACAGAAACCATCTGAGCAACAATTGCTAATTTTGTTTTTCCTGAAAACCCCCATCAAAGGAGGATACTTACCCCAAGCAGAATGGGAGAGCATTTGGGCAATTTGGGAGCATTTAGAAAAGTTTTTTTTTTTTGGAATTTCCCACTTAAACAATAATATTTATTTATTTATTTTTTAACATCTTTATTGTATACTACCAAATGTAGACAAGTTTTGTTGTAGATAACATTTGAGCTGATTGTAAAGAACGAATAGGCATTACTTGGGTAAGAAAGGATGAGAAGATTCAAAAAGAGGGTCAAACACTCAACAAGTATCTGCGGCATTAGTTCATAAATTTCTTAAGAAGCGTAAGACGATTGTTTCCACATAACCTAATGGCTCTGATGCCGGCCTTGTATATTGTATTCTGTTTAGCATCTTGTTGAAAGGGGGCATTAGAGATCTCCAGGGTGACAGCAAGTCTGTTTCCTTGGGGAGGGTATGTACCAGGATTCTGACGAGGTCTTTGCCTCCCCATCCACCTCTGGCTGTCTGGCACTCACCTGCTGGGTGATCAGGATTGATTTAGAAAAAGCCACCTTCAACACAAATGAGGTAGATCACTGGAGCTCACTGGGGCTGTCTGCATGAGACAAGCCCTGGCAAGGAATTTAGGCTCTTTCCATTTGTGCAAGAGCAGTTCCTTTTAAGTTCAGAATTGTTTATTCATAAACTGAGACACACCACACACACACACACACACACACACACACACACACACACACACACACAAAGGGGAGTGGGGCGGGTAGAGAGAAAGGGACTCTGACTCTGCCCACAACTTGGGGGATTTATTTGGGGTGAGGTCAGCATGAAGGCCATTTTTTTTTTTGCTATGGGGGCTCAGCAGACAGGGCGTAGGAAGTGATGTCGGGCATCCGGAGCCCCACACCTCAAGGTGGGAGCAGGCGTCAGTCAACACAGTTCCTCCTGTCCGCCTTCGTTTTGAAAAGAGGAGGTAAGGGGGCAAGAGGAGGTGAACTCTTGCTATGCAGAGAGACAAGTCAGACAATGTGAGTTTTAATTGAAATCATATCCCGAGCATTTTACTTTTCAAAAGTTGTTAGCATGATCGAGGTTGCATTTTCTTGTGACTACTATTATTACTGTCACGCTGACTGCTCTGGGCAGGGGCTGAAGGTTACATGTGGGCTGGGAGCGCTGGGCTGCATGGGAGGGGCTGGCAGATCGAGCCCCCCGTCTCGTCTCGGAATGCTCCTCGGGAGCCAGCTTCTGGCCTCCTTGCCTCTGGCTGTGCATTCGTGCTCTCTGGACACCGAATGGTCCTCTCAGGCGCACGATGGAGATGCTGTTGTTTGCTGCTGCTTCTCTTCCAGCTCAGACCCCTTGGATTCTCAGTGTCTTTCTCCACCACGGGAGCCGTATCGAGCGGTGCAGCTCGTGGAGCACACAGACGACTCTGCCAGAGATAGTGAATTCCCAGGGTTCAGCAGAGTCCCGTTCTGAGAGGGGGTGATAGCTTCACTAGGCTCCCCAGCCTTTCACATGCATTTGAATCTCCTGAGAATCTTGCTGAAATGCAGGGGCTGATACAGTGGGTTTAGTGTGGGGCTTAAGATTCTGCATTTTTAACAAGCTTCCAGGTGGTTCCGATGCTACTGGCCCATGGACCACACTTTGACTGGCAAAGACTTAGACTATAGCTGGAAACCAAGTTAGCTGAGGGTCTCAGCTGTGTATTTTTGTAGAAAGAAAATCCAAGGAGAGTAAACCGTGAGGGGCCCTCTCTTTGCTAAGTGCCTGGACTGTTGGAGCTAGGAGAGGCCAAACCAGAGAGGTGAGAAACATGTCCCTTCCTGCCCCTGGGGGCTCATGCCCGCGTTGGGAAGACAAGACTCACACATGCAGCGACCAATCACATGTCGTATTTTAGTGCTGCAGGAGTGCCAGATGAGGGGTATGGACTCTAAGTGCTCTGAGGTGGGAAGTGGCAGGCTGCCTGAGGGAGTTTGCAAATCTTGGTTCAGAGTGAGGTTTGTTCAGAGGTGAGGGCGGCTAATTCAAAGGAGGCCGTGTAAAGGATGCGTCCTTTTCTGCCTCCTTCCCCTGGATACTTGCTACTCTCATATCCTGGTCGCTGATCTTTCCAGTGGTTTCTTTTTGTAGACTAAGTGACCGAGGGAAGGAAAGGACGTCATCATGTTCACTTGGATGCCTGCTTAGCCCAGGGTGGTGCATATCATGGGAAAGGACCCTTGACCCAAGAATACATTCAGCGAACATTTGCCACTGTAATCCACGCCCGC
This sequence comes from Phocoena sinus, assembly GCF_008692025.1. Lineage (NCBI taxonomy): Eukaryota > Metazoa > Chordata > Mammalia > Artiodactyla > Phocoenidae > Phocoena > Phocoena sinus. Next base: position 14,322,473 of record NC_045775.1, on the reverse strand, counting down.
TCTCTGCAGGTCCCGAGTCTGTGGAAATGAGCAGACACTGTCCCCAGCCTTAAGAGCTTAAGTCGGTGAAGATGAAATAACATGGCATCTCCGGTTGTAGAGAAACTTCTTGTAAAAAGCATGGAAGTAAGGGATTTCTGTGAATGATTTATTTAACTCTTACCATAGGTAGCAGTAGAATTTTTCCAAAACCAGCCTAGAAAAAAAAAAAAACAGTTCTCAATCGAGACTTGTTTTGGGTTGTTCGACAGACTCGCCGAGGCCTTCCTTCATTTCTTTTAGAGGTGGCTGTGCTGGGAAAAGGTATCATCCCTGTCCTCCACGCATCGCTGGTCTTAGGCTCGAGTCAGGGACATCAAGTGTCTTTGGCTTCTGAATTTCTAAATTACTCAGACGCTCTACAGTGAGGTAGAACGAGACGATGGGGTGGGATTATTTTCTCCCTGCAGGCATCCTTGTGGCCATGAGGCGTCCTGCAGATTATCCTGTAAGAAGCCCCCTCTGACATGTTCGGAAGCACAGGGGATCAGCACGCATCATCGCGTTCACTGAGTTGGTTTTGGTGGGGGAGGGTTTTGCCTTACCTGTCCCTGGAAGAAAAATCCTGTTTTGTCACACTTTCCTTGTAAATATTTTAGTGCTAAAGTGACTTTGGATACAATTACTGAGCAGTTCAAAATGTTTAATGGGCTCTGTGGTAGTCAAGCTAAAGTGCTTGTCACTCTGTCTCTGTAACGTGCACGGAGCATTCCTGCCTGGAGTGAGAACCGGGAATGTTATTTTTTTGGCTTGGGTCTTGGCAGGTGTGTAACGTGACTCCTGATAGCAGGACAGCAGATTACATTCGGCTCTAAAACCATTTCTGAGGCTTTTGGCACCCAAACTGTTATTGCATGTCTGCAGGTGTTTAGTAATTGGATTAATGCAGAGCCGGAGGAATGTCTGCTCCCCGGCTCAGAGAAACACTGAGGAAAGACAAATTCATTTCAGAGAGTGACCTGGAATGCATGATGACAGGCCTGCGCTCACACATGAAGCCAGAGCTAAGCCAGCACGTTTAAAATGAACCGCTGTGAGCAGTCCCGTTCCATAGGAAAGTTTATCCAAAGCTAAACACAATAACAATGGCCTTGGGAGTCAGGCGGGAAGGAGCTTCAGCTTGGGTTTTGATCCTCTTCCAGGACTCAGACGACTTGAGCTTAAGCCTTCCTATCATGCAGCTCATGAACCCTACAGTCCTAGGTGTTCAGCAATAATCGTTTTTAAAAGACCTTGGTAAACAGAAGAGGATGGAAGTGCAGAGACCACAGCAGTATCCTGGACCACCATGCTCTTGCCAGTTAATTCCCACCTTGATTGTAAAGACCGTCTTCTCTGTAGTACAGACCTCCTAAAATGTGCTCATAGGGTGATGAGCGGTGGTCACACCCCACTGCAGCTATGACCAGTGCATAGGGGAAGTGGCTGCTTTTGGCGTCATTTTGTCATTCTGGCTCATTGAAACTTAGGATCCTGTCCGAGAGCAAAAGGCCAAACTTCTCAGAGACTCCCATCTGAATAGATAAAACCTAAGGGTTTGGCCTTACAAACCTAACCTCTTTCTCAGCTTGACAACTCAGGAGGGAGGTGGGCCATCTGGAGAGAGTCCAAATCCAAGGAAGATAATGGTGAAAAGGCAAGTTTTGTGAAGAAAGGCAAAAGAATTGGTCCCGCTTAGTTTAAATCCTAGAGGGGTAACTTGCAGTTCACAAGCATTGGTACAGTAGGTAGTGAGAACAGAGCGTAGAGGAAGAGACACAGAGCCAGTCATGGGACGCAGAGCATGAGTTTGGAGGGCTCACCAGAATGAGAAATCTGCGTGTAGAGGAAGGAGCGTGGCCAGATGGCTACTCATTCATTTGTTCATTCAACAAGACTTGCTGACCACAGCTATGTGCCAGGCCTGGATGTGTGGGGGCGGGCCGTAAAGTGACTGAGATATAGTTTTGATTTTCTGAGAGCTGTAGTCTAGGAAGCCCGGGCACGGAATGGTAACGCTCTGGGCTTGGTAACACAGAGGGCGTGGCCTGGGGTCGGAGCCCGGGGCAGGTGTGTCTGGGCAGGTGCTACTCCCCTTTGGAGGACACCGGGCCTTCTTGGCTAGGTTGATGGGGCTCTAGCTGCTACGCCAGCTTCCTTTCCAGCTCTCAGTCAGAAGGAAATTTGATTTAGGAGGGAGGATGCCGTTATAATTGCACACTTGGTTGTTTGGGTTTGTGGGTGAGTGGAAGCCTGGAAGGCAGCTGTGGTTCCTTGTTTCTACACGAGGGTCTCCCAAGATCTGGAGGACAAGGGGGAGCCAGCGGGGCATGTCAGGGAGAGCAGGGGATGGGTGGGTAGTGTGTGGAGAGGAAGATAATAGAAGCCCACCAATAGAAAACAAACAAACAAACAAAATCAAATAACAAGGACCGTAAGACTTTCAAACGAAAGGTCCCAGTCTTGAGGGGATGGGACAGCAGGGCCTATTTGGTAGGAGGGCGCTCAGAGCCTTCATCCCACAGCTGTCAGCACGGTAGGTGGGGGAGACGTGGGGGAGGGTGCCCTGGAGAAGGTCAGGTAAGGCGAAGGGCGGAGGGCTTGGCTGGGGGTGACAGTCCTCCCAGGCCAGGGAGAGGGGAGCTCTGCATGAATCATGGCAGAAAGGGTTGGGGCAGGATGGGGATTGGGGAGTGCTTCCTAATGGACCACAGGATAGCACTTAGGACAGTAGTCTACATTTTTCCAGGGGCAGAAGTGAACTTGGATAATCAAGAGGAAAACAAGGAGCCACAGAGACTGAGACCGAAAAAACTTAATTTTAAATCTTTATTCAAAGGTTGAAAGTGAAATTATGAAACTGCTGCCTAAGGCACGAACAAATGACCATTTGAAAGTCTAGTATCACATCAGTCCATCAGATTAAACCAGAAAGGCTCCTACAGACTATAAGCCCAGCCCCTTCATCTTACAGGGAGGGGACTGATCACTAACCACCCGACTGACCCAGCAGGCCTCGTGCTACCCAGGGGTCCTGAAGGGCTACAGGATGGGGGACAAACATGGAGATGAGAGGGAAGGAGGAGTAACTTCTGGGTGTTTATTTATTGAACTGAAATTATTCACTTGACCAGAAAATCTTAACTAAGTGCCGACTAAGTACAGGCATTGTGAAAGACAGTGAAATGTTTGATTGAGAGCTGCTAATTCTTTTGGGAGTGACAAGAAATCTCTGGCAGAGGAAATAATGAGTTCCTTGGTATTTTAGTTGATAATGAGTTCCTTGGTATTTTAGTTGATGGAGGGACCGCTATGGTGGGCTTGGTCCAGGAAGGTTTTGAAGAAGAGTTCGGACAATATAAACCTGCGTGTGTGTGTGTGTGTGTGTGTGTGTGTGTGTGTGTGTGTGTGTGTGTGTGTGTGTGTAAGGTGGAGAGAAGAGATGAGAGGAGAGTCCCCCAGGCACTCGGAGGCTGGTGCTTTGCTACATCGTGGTACAACTCCTATTTGTGATGTGTAAAGATGCATGGTAGATTGTGATGCTCTGTGCTGATGTTTCTAACACAAACATGGAGGGCTGGCCAGGCCAGGGAAAGCAGAGCAGAATTACACAGATTCCTTCAGCTGAAGTGGCAGAAAACCTGAGTTCTCACCTTCCCAGCATCACTAACTTTCTGCTGGTCTCATCAGTGAACTCTTATTAGGCAGATATTTATATTTACGCCAGTGGTACTGGTGTTGCCCAGGTAACGTCTGGAGGTCCTTTCAGCTCTAAGACCAGGCTTGTTTCCCAGGCCAGGAAGGAAAAGGGCCCTTGTCAGCTTCCCTCTGCTCTTTGTCAACATCTTCCTTCAGCACCGCCTCACCCTGGAAGCTCCTGAAAGCAGGGAGTCACTCTGCACTTAAAACCTCTCCTTATTTACAAGATATTTGGGCACGGATGGAATTACTGCCTCACAGGCCAATTTCTTCACCTCTTTTAACAGTTTTATCGTGTAAAGGAGCATGCTGATAGATCTCAACGCTACTGAATATCGTAGCACCAGAGTGGAGATTCAACCGCTTTTGGAATTGCATCCAAAGACCTTTCTGTATACATTGCATTTCCTTGCACAGTTTTTTTTTTTTTTTTCCTTGCACAGTTTTATCACCTTTCTCAGGCCAGGGTTGGTCTTGACAGACACTTCTCCAGCAGGCCCTTCCCCTGAGACATTTTCCCAGGTAAAACCTCATGGACACAGATAATCTCTGGCAAGAGGGAGGCTAAAATCTGTTGTCAACAGTAACAAAACCCAAGAAAGGCATTTATGTAACCAAACTAGACTAATAAATGTTTCCTGATTAGTAGAAGGCCGTATGTTTTAATAAGTACATTGAATTGGATCACAATTACCATTACTTATATATACAGTCAATAGAAATAGTTATTTCATTAAATTAGACAGAAATTCTACTTCCTCATCCTGTTTGTTTTGCTGATATTATTTAATCAAAACCCTTTTTATTTAAAGTTATGGCACAGGTAAATTTTCATCCAGACACTCAATTATCTAAATCACTGACACTTTCCTATTCTGAAAAAAATGCTCCAGGAACACAGACTGCTGCTTCCTCTCCTACCTTGGCTGACAGAGCATGGCAGGGTAAAACCCAGAAAACTGGCAAAACTCCATTTTCAATCCATGTTAAAAACTGGGATGGCTTGCTTCTCTTTCTTGCTAAAATAGAAAGAAAGAACCTTTATATAAAATTGCATCTTAACATTCTACAAAGTGGTGGCAGCTTCTGGATTGCATATGAAAAGAGCCCAGTTTTCCTAGAGAATAAACTGGAACAGGGAAGTTGAGGTGAAATGTCTCCTCCCATAAGGGTAAGGACTCCCCTGCCGCCTCCAAGACCACAGAGGGAGGTATCTGGGGGTCAGGGATCTGAGTCAGTAAGAAGCGGGAAGACACAACAGGCTTGTGTTGCACGACCCCCTTCCCTTATGTCCTACCTTGCCTGAGGCTCAACAAGGCTCCCTGCTTTTCCTTCCATCTTCTCCAAATCCTAAGAACAAGTCAAAAGAGGAAACAGTAGGTTAAGAAGATACTGGAGAACTTCAAACTCAGAAGTATCTGTTGACTGGTTCACTCATTCTTTCATCATTCCAGAAGTATTAAGTATCCACCGTGCACCAAGCCCAAGGCCAAGGCTGCAGGTGCAGAGATAAATGGTTCATAATTGCAGTCTCCCAGAGGCTCCCCAGTCAAAGGGCCCAAGAAGAAGCTGCATCTCACCAAGAGTCTTAGAAATCTTGATTCATCTGTATTTAGTCTGCCTTACTCATCGTTAACTTACCACGTCAATCTTTTCCGGGAGATCAGGAACATCAGTATCTTACAAGCTGACAGAAACTGATCACAGGCATAACTAGGAGAATTGAGTTCAAGTTGAGGCTTGGTCTCAGGACGGGACCTAGGGGGATGCCTGGGGCACAGGATTTAAGGAGGCATCCCTCTCAGGGTTGTGCCAGTGGGGTCTACATAACATTGACAGGTTAACAGATTTGTACCGATCATTTAAACTCTCTGAGCTTCAGTTTCCTGTCTGTAAAACAGGGACATGCCCACCTCACAGAGTTATTGAAAAATTAATCAAAATTAATATAATTGCAAAAGTGCCTTATAAGCTATAAATGACATATAAATACATGTTGGTTTTATCAATAGCAATAGTAACAATTGTTTATGACCTTTCTCATTAACCACAGTGACATTACTAATAACCATAATCAAAACAGACTTTGTGGTAAATGCAATACATTGTACTGGAAGTGGAATATAGAAATCAAAGGATCTGGTCCTATGCTTTATAAGAGGAAGTGATTAAATATAATACAGTAGTTAAGTATAGCAAGATACTGTGGACTCAGACACACTTGGATTTTAATCCCAGCTGTCACCTACAAATGTCTAAGCTCACCTCTGAAGTCTCAGTTTCCTTATTTGTAAAAAGGGAATAATAATAACGGATTCATAGGGCTGTTACTGAGGATTAAATGAGATAATATGTGTAACACACTCATCATATTGCAGGCACTTAGAGAACATGGCGTAGAGGTGAGCTGCTTTTGTTACATGGGGGCAGCAGCAAAATGGTTGATGCTACAGACCAGAGTTTCTCCTGCAATACTTCGCCTTTTCCAGTTTTCTTAGCTGAGATCATATTACACAACTCGAAATCACAGGGAGGTCTTTTCCTACAGGATTACTTTTAGAAATAATGACACTAAACATTGTTTCCTTCTTTCCTAAGTTTATCCAGAATTATAGCTATGGTGTTAAGTGCCCAAAACTAAAGATTTGAACTTTTTCTTAAAATTAGGACATAGAACATTAATGGAGTCAGGGTTTTATCTTCTTCCTTTAGTGATTTCACTGTCTACCTTAAATATTATTTTATTTTACTTTATTATTATTTTTTTACATCTTTATTGGAGTATAATTGCTTTACAATGGTGTGTTAGTTTCTGCTTTATAACAAAGTGAATCAGTTATACATATACATATGTTCCCATATCTGTTTCCTCTTGTGTCTCCCTCCCTCCCACCCTCCCTATCCCACCCCTCCAAGCGGTCACAAAGCACCGAGCTGATCTCCCTGTGCTATGCGGCTGCTTCCCACTAGCTATCTACCTTACGTTGGGTAGTGTATACATGTCCATGCCTCTCTCTCGCTTTGTCACAGCTTACCCTTCCCCCTCCCCATATCCTCAAGTCCATTCTCTAGTAGGTCTGTGTCTTTATTCCTGTCTTACCCCTAGGTTCTTCATGACATTTTTTCCCTTAAATTCCATATATATGTGTTAGCATACGGTATTTGTCTTTCTCTTTCTGACTTACTTCACTCTGTATGACAGACTCTAGGTCCATCCACCTCATTACAAATAGCTCAATTTCGTTTCTTTTTATGGATGAGTAATATTCCATTGTATATATGTGCCACATCTTCTTGATACATTCATCCAATCATGGACACTTAGGTTGTTTCCATCTCCGGGCTATTGTAAATAGAGCTGCAATGAACATTTTGGTACATGACTCTTTTTGAATTATGGTTTTCTCAGGGTATATGCCCAGTAGTGGGATTGCTGGGTCATATGGTAGTTCTATTTGTAGTTTTTTAAGGAACCTCCATACTGTTCTCCACAGTGGCTGTATCAATTTACATTCCCACCAACAGTGCAAGAGGGTTCCCTTTTCTCCACACCCTCTCCAGCATTTATTGTTTCTAGATTTTTTGATGATGGCCATTCTGATTGGTGTGAGATGATATCTCATTGTAGTTTTGATTTGCATTTCTCTAATGATTAGTGATGTTGAGCATTCTTTCATGTGTTTGTTGGTGATCTGTATATCTTCTTTGGAGAAATGTCTATTTAGGTCTTCTGCCCATTTTTGGATTGGGTTGTTTGTTTTTTTGTTATTGAGCTACATGAGCTGCTTGTAAAGTTTGGACATTAATCCTTTGTCAGTTGCTTCATTTGCAAATATTTTCTCCCATTCTGAGGGTTGTCTTTTGGTATTGTTTATGGTTTCCGTTGCTGTGCAAAAGCTTTGAAGTTTCATTATATCCCATTTGTCTATTTTTGTTTCCATTTCTCTAGGAGGTGGGTCAAAAAGGATCTTGCTGTGATTTATGGCATAGAGTGTTCTGCCTATGTTTTCCTCTAAGAGTTTGATAGTTTCTGGCCTTACATTTAGGTCTTTAATCCATTTTGAGCTTATTTTTGTGTATGGTGTTAGGGAGTGATCTAATCTCATACTTTTACCTGTAGCTGTCCAGTTTTCCCAGCACCACTTATTGAAGAGGCTGTCCTTTCTCCACTGTACATTCCTGCCTCCTTTATCAAAGATAAGGTGACCATATGTGCATGGGTTTATTTCTGGGCTTTCTATCCTGTTCCATTGATCTATCTTTCTGTTTTTGTGCCAGTACCACACTGTCTTGATTACTGTAGCTTTGTAGTATAGTCTGAAGTCAGGGAGCCTGATTCCTCCAGCTTGATTTTTCGATCTCAAGATTGCTTTGGCTATTCGGGGTCTTTTGTGTTTCCATACAGATTGTGAAATTTTTTGTTCTAGTTCTGTGAAAAATGACAGTGGTAGTTTGATAGGGATTGCATTGAATCTGTAGATTGCTTTGTGTAGTAGAGTCATTTTCACAATGTTGATTCTTCCAATCCAAGAACATGGTATATCTCTCCATCTGTTTGTATCATCTTTAATTTCTTTCATCAGTGTCTTATAATTTTCTGCATACAGGTCTTTTGTCTCCTTGGGTAGGTTTATTCCTAGGTATTTTATTCTTTTTGTTGCAGTGGTAAATGGGAGTGTTTTCTTGATTTCACTTTCAGATTTTTCATCATTAGTGTATAGGAATGCCAGAGATTTCTGTGCATTAATTTTGTATCCTGCTACTTTACCAAATTCATTGATTAGCTCTAGTAGTTTTCTGGTAGCATCTTTAGTATTCTCTATGTATAGTATCATGTCTTCTGCAAACAGTGACAGCTTTACTTCTTCTTTTCCGATTTGGATTCCTTTTCCTTTCTTTTCTTCTCTGATTGCTGTGGCTAAAACTTCCAAAACTATGTTGAATAAGAGTGGTGAGAGTGGACAACGTTGTCTTGTTCCTGATCTTAGTGGAAATGCTTTCAGTTTTTCACCACTGAGGACGATGTTGGCTGTGGGTTTGTCATATATGGCCTTTATTATGTTGAGGAAAGTTCCCTCTATGCCTACGTTCTGCAGGGTTTTTATCATAAATGGGTGTTGAATTTTGTCAAAAGCTTTCTCTGCATCTACTGAGATGATCATATGGTTTTTCTTCTTCAGTTTGTTAATATGGTGTGTCACATTGATTGATTTGCGTTTTTGAAGAATCCTTGCATTCCTGGAATAAACCCCACTTGATCATGGTGTATGATCCATTTAATGTGCTGTTGGATTCTGTTTGCTAGTATTTTGTTGAGGATTTTTGCATCTATGTTCACCAGTGATATTGGCCTGTAGTTTTCTTGCTTTGTGACATCTTTGTCTGGTTTTGGTATCAGGGTGATGTTGGCCTCGTAGAATGAGTTTGGCAGTGTTCCTCCCTCTGCTATATTTTGGAAGAGTTTGAGAAGGATAGGTGTTAGCTCTTCTCTAAATGTTTGATAGAATTCGCCTGTGAAGCCATCTGGTCCTGGGCTTTTGTTTTTTGGAAGATTTTTAATCACAGTTTCAATTTCAGTGCTTGTGATTGGTCTGCTCATATTTTCTATTTCTTCCTGGTTCAGTCTTGGCAGGTTGTGCATTTCTAAGAATTTTTCCATTTCGTCCAGGTTGTCCATTTTATTGGCGTAGAGTTGCTTGTAGTATTCTCTCATGATCTTTTGTATTTCTGAAGTGTCAGTTGTTACTTCTCCTTTTTCGTTTATAGTTATATTGATTTGAGTCTTCTCCCTTTTTTTCTTGATGAGTCTGGCTAATGGTTTATCAATTTTATCTTCTCAAAGAACCAGCTTTTAGTTTTATTGATCTTTGTTATCGTTTCCTTCATTTCTTTTTCATTTATTTCTGATCTGAGTTTTATGATTTCTTTCCTTTTGCTAACTTTGGGGTCTTTTTGTTCTACTTTCTCTAATTACTTTAGGTGCAAGGTTAGGTTGTTTATTCGAGATGTTTCCTGTTTCTTAAGGTAGGATTGTATTGCTATAAACTTCCCTCTTAGAACTGCTTTTGCTGCATCCCATAGATTTTGGGTTGTCGTGTCTCCATTGTCATTTGTTTCTAGGTATTCTTTTATTTCCTCTTTGATTTCTTCAGAGATCACTTCATTATTAAGTAGTGTATTGTTTAGTCTCCACGTGTTTGTATTTTTACAGATCTTTTCCTGTATTTCATATCTAGTCTCATAGCGTTGTGGTCGGAAAACATACTTGATACAATTTCAATTTTCTTAAATTTACCAAGGCTTGATTTGTGACCCAAGATATGATCTATCCTGGAGAATGTTCCATGAGCACTTGAGAAAAATGTGTATTCTGTTGTTTATGGATGGAATGTCCTATAAATATCAATTAAGTCCATCTTATTTAATGTATCATTTAAAACTTGTGTTTCCTTATTTATTTTCATTTTGGTTGATCTGTCCGTTGGTGAAAGTGGGGTGTTAAAGTCTCCTACTATGAATGTGTTACTGTCGATATCCCCTTTTATGGCTGTTAGTATTTGCCTTATGTATTGAGGCGCTCCTATGTTGGGTGCATTAATATTTACAATTGTTATATCTTCTTCTTGGATCGCTCCCTTGATCATTATGTAGTGTCCTTCTTTGTCTATTTGAATAGTCTTTATTTTAAAGTTTATTTTGTCTGATATGAGAACTGCTACTCCAGCTTTCTTTTGGTTTCCATTTGCATGAAATATCTTTTTCCATCCCCTTACTTTCAGTCTGTATGTGTCTCTAGGTCTGAAGTGGGTCTGTTGTAGACAGCAAATATATGGGTGTTGTTTTTGTATCCATTCAGCCAATCTGTGTCTTTTGGTGGGAGCATTTAGTCCATTTACATTTAAGGTAATTATCAGTATGTATGTTCCTATTCCCATTTTCTTAATTGTTTTGGGTTCATTATTGTAGGTCTTTTTCTTTTCTTGTGTTTATTGCCTAGAGAAAGTTGTTGTAAAGCTGGTTTGGTGGTGCTGAACTCTTTCAGCTTTTGCTTGTCTGTAAAGGTTTTAATTTTTCCATCAAATCTGAATGAGATCCTTGCTGGGTAGAGTAATCTTGGTTGCAGGTTTTTCTCCTTCATCAATTTAAATATGTCCTGCCAGTCCCTTCTGGCTTGCAGAGTTTCTGCTGAAAGATTAGCTGTTAACCTTATGGGGATTCCCTTGTGTGTTATTTGTTGTTTTTCCCTTGCTGCTATTAATATGTTTTCTTTGTATTTAATTTTTGATAGTTTGATCAATATGTGTCTTGGCGTGTTTCTCCTTGGATTTATCCTGTATGGGACTTTCTGTGCTTCCTGGACTTGATTGACTATTTCCTTTCCCATATTAGGGGAGTTTTCAACTATAATCTCTTCAGATATTTTCTCAGTTCCTTTCTTTTTCTCTTCTTCTTCTGGAACCCCTATAATTCGAATGTTGGTGTGTTTAATGTTGTCCCAGAGGTCTCTGAGACTGTCCTCAGTTCTTTTCATTCTTTTTTCTTTATTCTGCTCTGCAGTAGTTATTTCCACTATTTTATCTTCCAGGTCACTTATCCGTTCTTCTGCCTCAGTTATTCTGCTATTGATCCCATCTAGAGAATTTTTCATTTCATTTATTGTGTTGTTCATCATTGTTTGTTTCCTCTTTAGTTCTTCTAAGTCCTTGTTAAATGTTTTTTGCATTTTGTCTATTCTATTTCCAAGATTTTGGATCATCGTTACTCTCATTATTCTGAATTCTTTTTCGGGTAGACTGCCTATTTCCTCTTCATTTGTTAGGTCTGGTGGGTGGGTTTTGCTCCTTTATCTGCTTTGTGTTTTACTGTCTTCTCATTTTGCTTATCTTACTGTGTTTGGGGTCTCCTTTTTGCAGGCTGCAGGTTCGTAGTTCCCGTTGTTTTTGGTGTCTGTCCCCAGTGGCTAAGGTTGGTTCAGTGAGTTGTGTAGGCTTCCTGGTGGAGGGGACTAGTGCCTGTGTTCTGGTGGATGAGGCTGGATCTTGTCTTTCTGGTGGGCAGGTCCACGTCTGGTGGTGTGTTTTGGGGTGTCTGTGGACTTGTTATGATTTTAGGCAGCCTCTCTGCTAATGGGTGGTGTTGTATTCCTGTCTTGCTAGTTTTTTGGCATAGGATGTCCAGCACTGTAGCTTGCTGGTCCTTGAGTGAAGCTGGGTGCTAGTGTTGAGATGGAGATCTCTTGGAGATTTTCGCCGTTTGATATTATGTGGAGCTGGGAGGTCTCTTGTGGACCAGTGTCCTGAAGTTGGCTCTTCCACCTCAGAGGCACAGAACTGACTCCTGGCTGCAGCACCAAGAGCCTTGCATCCACATGGCTCTGAATAAAAGGGAGAAAAAGTAGAAAGAAAGCATTAGTAGAAGGAAGGAAGGAAGGAAGAAAGAAAGAGAGAAAGAGAGAAAGAAAGAAAGAAAGGGAGGGAGGGAGGAAGGAAGGAAGGAGGGAAGGAGGGAAGGAGGGAAGGAGGGAAGGAAGGAAAAAAAGAAAGAAGATAAAGTAAAATAAAATAATTAAGAAGAAAATTAAAAAACAAAACGGGCGTTAGAACCCTAGGACAAATGGTGGAAGCAAAGCTATACAGACAAAATCTCACACAGAAGCATACACATACACACACAAAAAGAGGAAAAGGGAAAAAAATCATATATCTTGCTCTCAAAGTCCACCTCCTTAATTGGGGATGATTTGTTGTGTATTCAGGTATTCCACAGATGCAGGGTACATCAAGTTGATTGTGGAGCTTTAATCCGCTGCTCCTGAGGCTGCTGGGAGAGATTTCCCTTTCTCCTCTTTGTTCTCACGGCTCCCAGGGGCTCAGCTTTGGATTTGGCCCCGCCTCTGCGTGTAGGTCGCTGGAGGGCGTCTGTTCTTCGCTCAGACAGGACGGGGTTAAAGGAGCCGCTGATTCGGGTGCTCTGGCTCACTCTGGCCGAGCGGAGGGAGGGGCACGGAATGAGGGGCAGGCCTGCGGCGCCAGAGGTCGGCGTGACGTTGCACCAGCCCGAGGCGTGCTGTGCGTTCTCCCGGAGGAGTTGACCCTGGATCCCGGGACCCTGGCAGTGGCGTGCTGCACAGACTCCCTGGAAGGGGGGTGTGGAGAGTGACCTGTGCTTGCACACGGGCTTCTTGGTGGCGGCAGCAGCAGCCTTAGCGTCTCATGCCCGCCTCTGGGGTCCGCGCTTTTAGCCGCGGCTTGCGCCCGTCTCTGGAGCTCCTTTAAGAGGCGGTCTTAATCCCCTCTCCTCTCGCACCAGGAAACGAAGGGGCAAGGAAAAGTCTCGTTTCTTCGAGAAAGTCTGTCTCGTTTCTTCGAGAAAGTCTGGCAGCTCCAGACTTTCCCCCGGACTCCCTCCTGGCCAGCCGTGGCGCACCAACCCCTGCAGGCTGTGTTCATGCCGCCAACCCCAGTCCTCTCCCTGCGCTCCGACTGAGTCCCGAGCCTCAGGTGCGAGCCCCGCGCCCGCCCCGGCGTGGGAGCAGACAAGCCTCTCGGGCTGGTGACTGCTGGTCGGTACCGATCCTCGGTGCGGGAATCTCCCTGCTTTGCCGTCCGCACCCCTGTTGCTGTGCTCTCCTCCGCGGCTCCGAAGCTTCCCACCTCCGCCACCCGCAGTCTCCGCCCGCGAAGGGGCTCCTAGTGTGTGGAAATGTTTCCTCCTTCACGGCTCCCTCCCACTGGTGCAGGTACCGTTCCTATCCTTTTGTCTCTCTTTATTCTTTTTTCGTTTGCCCTACCCAGGTACGTGGGGGGTTTCTTGCCTTTTGGGAGGGCTGAGGTTTTCTGCCAGCGTTCAGGAGGTGTTCTGTAGGAGTTGTTCCACGTGTAGATGTATTTCTGATGTATCTGTGGGGAGGAAGGTGATCTCTGCGTCTTACTCTTCCGCCATCTTAAATATTATTTTAAATTGGTAATTTCAGTATTTGTTTTAAAAAGCACTAAGAGTGTGGCATCACCATGACTTGACTCCTGCCGACCACAGGCCAGCTCTCTGCTTTGTTCAGTGTGACCAAAGATGACTTTTGTAACTCTCTTGTGAAGCTAAAAGTAAAAAAAAGAAAGGCAAATTTTGCTGCCTTTCTTGCTTCCAGTGCCGGAAGCTTGAGGCATGAATGGGGCTGGTCGGGGAGTCTTTTATGAAGGACATGGATGGTGCACAAGGACAGGAAAGCCGCATGGGGTCCTGAGAGTCAGGCTTGGAAAAGAAGGTTGTCTTAGCCCCACTAGGAGGAACAGGTTTGGTACTAAGGGAAGGACAACTTTCCAGGCCCCAGAAGGGGTCAGACAGATTATACGCAGGCTTAGCGAAAACCTAATGAGGCAGACATCCATAGGCTTAGGGAGAGTCCTAAGGGTGCAGGAGAGGATATGAGCCCATCTCTCTGCAAGTATTTACTAAACACCCAGTGGCACCATCAAAACTGCAGGTGACACAGACGCAACGTAGAGCCCCTGACCCTAAGGGAGCTTCTAGCTGGTGTAAAAGACAGTATTGCATACAGGAGAGGGGAGCTCACTTCTATAATGCAGAATTGCTGCTAGGCATGTGGAGATTCACAGGTGCGAATGATTACATCTCATTCAATTGCCTCTTTCTGGCCATAGCTCATTCTCTCATCTGTTATCTATTAGTTCCTGTTGGCCAGTGCCTAATCCAACTTCGGGCATGAAACAGGCCCTTAGAAAAAATGTCTGTGAATGAATGAATGGGTAAGTATACTGGGCCTTGAGGCATGTCCTAGCCGTGGTGTTCCAGGAAAGGGATTCTTAATGATGACAAGCCACAGGGTCCTTGTTACCCCTGGAGAAGGGGTTGTGGGCACCATGGGTCCTTACTTACCCTTGAAAGGTAGTTAATTAGATTATTGGAAGGATGATCTCAGTTTCCTAGATCCTTGAAGGGGATCAAAGTTAAAGACTTTGGGTTGTGTGCTGTCGAGATCCATGTGGTAATGTTTCCCTTGAATTTAAGTTTAGAAATAAATGTGTCTCTAAAGATGGATTTAAATGCTTTGGCTTTGTAATTAATAACCATTATTAAATCAACGTACTTCCCCTTTTACTCTTGGCAATCAGAGTGCTTAAAACTTAAATAGAGTCCAGCCTTTTTGCTACACCCACCTCAGTGCCTGGTAATTCCATTCTTGTTCTAACTTTCTCTGTCTTGGGATCATAGGATGGTTTTTCATGAAACTTCTATATATTTCAACAATTTCTTTGTATTTCGATTTCTGAGGAGAGAGGGCATAGATTTTTCCTCCAAGGGAAATATGATTGTTCACAAATTTCACAGAGTTAAACCAGGTTTAACTAGTTTTAATTTATTTGCCAATTCCCAGGACGCACAAGCCTGTAGTGACCAGTAAAGTTGAAGCAAGAGATACCAAAGAGTCGCTGTCTAGCTCATGCTCACCATTTATTACTGGAACCCCATCTCTGCCTTTGTTTGAAGGTAGGGTTCACAGAATGCCAGTTCCAGCCAGTGGCAGGACTTGGACTGCATCCCTCTTTTCCCGGGGGAGAGTTCACATTCTCCCACCATTTCTATAAGACCTTTGGCAGGTCAAATACCTCCAATTCTTCCATGCCAAAAGTTCTGCAGGAAATGCGATTTACCTCCTCTGTTCCCCTCTGTTGCTTCAGAGACTTATGTGACAGTGGAGAGGGAGGCAGTGAGAAAAAAGCTGGAGTACAAAGACTATACTGGAAACTCGCAAGCAGGGCTGATCCTCGCCTTTCCTCCCTTGCCTTTTCTCATTGAAAAGCGGCATGGGAGAGTGGGGTTAATTGATTCCTAAGATGCTGCCAGCGTTCAGGAGGTGTTCTAAGATGCTTTCTGTAACTCCTCATGACTTTTAATTGCTTTCTGCTTTATTGACACCCAGAAAATTCTGATATAGTAAAATTTTCTCACATCTTTTAACTCAGTCAGAAAATAAGACCATCATCATAAGCTAAATCCGGGGCAGGGTTTGGAATGGTTGTAGGGGGTAGGTGGCCATAGCAATAGCAGCAAGTTTAAGAGGAAACTGAAAGCGATTAAGTTAACTTGGCCAAGGTCACAAAATAATAAGAAGAGAAGCAGAGATCCAAACCCAGGCTTACCTGACCCCCAAATCCAATCTTGGAAACAGTTTGCAGTACTATTAAGTGGAGAAGAGCATTGGTGAAGGTCAATTATGTGATAAGGGGCTACTCCCAGTGATGGCATCATCCATCATTTACTTCATGACAGCGACTGAAGAACAACCTGAAGAACTGCCATCAGAACACAGGGGACAGAGCCACCTCCAGTAAGCACGAAGCCAAGGGCATCCACTGAACAATCCTGAGTGGATTTTGCAGTCACTTAGCATACAAGATTAGAATACATAACAAAAATCTTAATAATAGGAAATACAAACCTTTCATTTCCATGGTCATATTTTTAAAAATGTATCCTAGGGATACAGTCAGAGATGTACACAAAGTTGTACCTGCAAGATGTTCACTTTAGTGTTATATATTATATAAAAATGATGGAATTAAACCAATGGCCAACAAGAAGTTTGAGTAGATTACAAGACCTTAGCCACTAAATCTGTGTGGCGGAAGAATATATACTGATGGGGGAAAGGTTTCTTGCAGTATTACTAAGGGAAAAGGCAGCTTACAAAGCAGTATTTATTTTTATTTTTAAAAAGTATATTCACAGTATGAAAAAGACTTGAGTAAAGAAAATGTCACAGTGACCAGAATGGTGGGATTGCAGGTAATGTTTGTTTTCCTCTTTGTGCTTCTCCAGTTTTTCTAGTCATTCTATAATGAGCCTGTATTACTTTTATAATCAGAAAAAAAAGTCTAATAAATGTTATTTATTAAAAATAAAAAGACAAATCCTGCCGTCCAGTACTCAGCCCAGGATGCCCATGAGTTATGCTGCTTTTGTGCCCTCAGTCTCATCCAGGAGCTCTGGCCATACACCTGTTTAAGGGACTAACTCTCAGCCCCTCTCCTGAGGACACTCGTACTGGCCCAGAAGAAGCTGAGCTGGAAAACAATGAGTGTCGCCTCGCCAGGATACGTGTAGTTACTTTTCCCTACGAGGCCAAGCGCCTGACCTGATCTCACACACCAGCCCCCTTCCTTCCTCCTGAAGAAAGTTCTTCCCCCGCCCAGTGTACTGCCTTCTGGAGGGGTGTCCAGGCTGAGGGGCTCTCATGCAGTGGGGTGTGGTGAATGTCAGCACTGGCCTTTCCAGGGGCTTCTTCCTTGGGACCTCAGGCAGGAGGCTCCCAGCAGGCTGTGACACGCTTGCACTTGTCTGGGTTTGTGCTGGGTAACACCAGGCACAAGCTGCGCCATTTTCATGAATAAATAGGAGGTGATCCTTTTGGATTCAAATCACACGTTAATGACTTCATACCCTGTGTGAGCTGTTGGCCGCCTCACAGCTCTCTGCCCTGCTTTGCTCAGTATGTTAAAGGTATCCGTTAGACGGGTTCAGCGTTGCCAAGCAGGCTAGGGGCTGAATAATTCTGAAGGGCAGCTGGGCTTCAGCCTTTAGAAGTGCTGTCATTCCACTATGACATGGCAACTGTTGCTCCCCTAGTTGAGCCCTTTCTTGCCTGGAGTCATCACCCGGCCTCGGCAGCACTGGTTGAAGCTCAGGCCCAGTTTGCAGCTAGTGTGGGGGCTGAGAAGACGGTGGACACCGAAGCAGGAGAAAGGCAGCTTTCACAGAGCTGTGACTGGAAGGACGGAGTCCAGGGCGGACCAAAGCCCAGCTGCTTTCACTCCTCTGAACGTGTGACCCCGAACTTAGAAAAGCGCCTCTGTGAATGCTCGGGGGGGCAGCATTCAGAGCTCCGCTGTGCACGTGTTCGCTTGGTTTCCCGGCTTGCTTTCTCCCTCTTTGAAATGAAAAATAAAGCCACCTGTCAAAGCTGGTGATGTGTTCAGACCTGTACCCCACACAGATTCAGGAAGACTTCAAAGTGGAAACTCTTCGGATCTGATTACGTTTCGTCGCAGATGGCAAATTTATGCCCTGAGCTCCCACCTTTGGTTTGACTTCTGTTCTCTAAACCGGTGAAGAGAACATACAGTGGTGTTATTTGCAGACTAATGAGTTAAATGCCACTTATTCTCTCAAACTTTACTGACTTCTGGATTTCAACAGAGAGGAGTGGAGACTTTGCTTTTTTATAGACTCTGGGCCCTGAAAAACATTGGCCCATTAGAAGATTAAACACCATTTGAGATTCCAACTTCCCTAGCAGGGTGTCTGTCAACCTTCCACTTGTGCTTCAACTTGTAACAGTGGGGATAAAGACAGTATGTAACTCATAGGGTGGTTGTGAGCAATAATTGAGTTACTGTGTGCAAAGCACTAAGAATATTGCCTGAGACAGATTGTTATAGATGTATGAGCTATTGTTTCCCTGAAGAAACAGATAGGGAAAGGGAAAAGGGACAGTGAGTCTACATGCTGACTTTTCAGTCAATAACCACCTACCGTCTAGTACAAACTCCTCTGGCAGCCCTTCAAGGCCCACCCTGATCCGGCCCCAACTTAGCAAAAGGAGATATATCCAGTGGTTCTCATTCTTGGCTACTTTACTCTGGAAAAGCCACTTCCAAGAGAAGATCTACCCAATCATTGCTCTCTCTGCTCTCTGAAATGCTCCAATGCATGTATTCTGGGCTATGGAACTTGGTCCTGACTGATGACAAAGGTGGTGTGTTTTGGACTTATTCTATGAGGCTCTCTTTACTGCTACCCACATGGCTTCTCTGTTGTGCACATCTGTCAACCTCTGGTTTGTGTTCACGGTCCCAGCCAAGAAGCATTAGTAAAGGTTAAGAGTCACCATGGCTTGGAAGAGATGTGGAGTTCATTCTAGGGCATCTCACCCAGACTTTAGAGAGTGCCTTCCAGGTGAGCAGAACACCGGCCAGGTGAGTAGAACAGTAGACCTGGGGAGAGCTTCCCTATACAGGCAAGGCAAGGTGTGTTATCTCATGTGGACAGAACACCCCTTTGCTTTCCAGATTGGTGACAGCTGAGCTAGTAGGTAAGCATATATTTCCCCATGGTCCAAGGATGCTGCTTTGTTTCCTGCTGTGGGGCTGTGAGGTTCAGGCAGAGATCAGGCCTCCACTCACTGTCAGGGCATGGGGCTCCTGGGTGGGGTGCTCAAGACCCTTTGCCTCTTCCTCATGACCTGGTCCTGTCCGGTCCCTCCTTTAGAGGAGAAAGGATCCAGATGGAGTCTGGTTTGATATTAAGTAGATCGCTAGTTGGCTACTGGTTAAAAGTATCCCTTGAGAAAACAAAACCCCACATATTTTATTATATAAAAAGTATTTTTTTCTCCACCAGACTTAAATGGAAAAGAGGAAAAATCAACTATTTGCACCAAAATGTTTTGTTCGGTTGTGACATAGGAAAATAACCAAGCACCATATTACATTCCATTCTTTTAATCATTTTTTTTCTATCTGTTCCATCTTCTGTATTCATTTCTCCAGTCTTATGTCCACCTTGATGTAGGAGTAGGGGGGTAGGGACGGGATATTCTTGTCAAAATACACACAGATGCGTGTGTATTTGCTAGCTCATGTGTCCATGAAAATATTTTATGAAATTAAAGAAAATCTTTTGGGGAAAAAAAAAAAAACAGGCTGTACTCTTAAACTATTGAAGGAGGTGTGGGAGACTTCATCATCCCAAGTGGACTTTAGGACTCCCTTTCTGTCCTCCTTCTTTTCCTCTTTTCATATGGCACTTTCAATACAGATGAGAATCTTGTAAACACTTCATTTTGACAATTGTCATTACCACTGGCCTCTCAGCCAAGAACAGACCATTCAACAGACATCCCTGGACTGCTGACTCTGTCCATGACCTTAGGGAAACAGAGAGAAAATAATTCCTGTGCTCAAGGAGCTCATAGCCTTGGGGCAGCGGGTCTGTAGATCGAGAGAGAATTGCCAGGAGTGCAGAGACTGTGGCCGTGAAGGGATCTATGAGGTGTGCGGCTGGAGGGCTGTGTCCTTGATAGCTACTTCGTGTATTCTTCCTTTCTCATGGGAAACAGCCATGGTCAGGGCCACGTTGAGCACAGATCTTCATCACGGGTAGAACATTTTCTCCTTCGGGGACTAATACTGGTATTAATCACAGCATTCTCTCAGACTTCCAGAGAGCTTTGGCGAGGCCTTGTGTCTCTGTACAGAAAGTGAACCTGATTCTGAGTTTCTCAGGTCCTTT
Source organism: Phocoena sinus (assembly GCF_008692025.1). Taxonomy (NCBI): domain Eukaryota; kingdom Metazoa; phylum Chordata; class Mammalia; order Artiodactyla; family Phocoenidae; genus Phocoena; species Phocoena sinus. The sequence goes on along the minus strand of NC_045775.1, from coordinate 14,302,448 downwards.
CTTCTGGCATCATGGCCTCACTGCTCAAGCTGTTCAGCTGTGTCAACTACCTGGTTGACTTAAATATCAGATGCTCCTGAGTTTCCTTCTCCTGACCCTCCCACCCCACTTTCTTATAGTCACTCAAGCCCAACTTGCATGAAGTCCTCATAACCTACCCAACCATTCTCAACCTTTTCTTGACTTTCAGGAATCACTGCCAACACCCTTCATGTGGAAACTGCCACTTGCACTCCAGGTGTAGCTCTGGTGTTGTGCTTTCATGTGGCCATTGATTTAAAATGATGCTGGCATTGTCAGCACATGCTTTGGAGCTCCCTCATTGATTATAAATGCTTTGGATCATAGATTCCCTCTGTTGTCCCTTACAAAACCTAGAATAGTGGATTATACATGGTAGTTATTCAGTATGTTTCTGTCTTTGATACTTTTATTTTCAAGTCTGTCAATGAATGCTACTTGACTGTATTGCTCTTTCAAAAGTAAAAAAAAAAATTCTCACGCACTTGTGCACATGGTAACTACGATGCTTCTGTTTATTGAGTATGGGCTGTGCACCGGGCTGTAGATGATTTGTGCGCCATTTTATTTCAATCTCGTGATAACTTTGCAAAGTAAATGTTGTTATGCTTGTGTTAGAGATGAGGGAACTCTGATGACTGTTGTAAGAGTCTGGAGGGAAGACGGATGGTGAGTCTCTGTGCTGACCTTCAATTCAGTAACGATCTCTATCCATAGTACCGTGTTAACTCCTCTGCCCGTGAAGCCATGGATTGGAGAAGAGGGGATGGCGTGTGAGTGTGAGAAGACAGTAATCTTAGGACTGCTGAGGCCCCCTGAATTGCAAAGTTATCTTTTTTCACTTTGTCAGTGTTACGCTTTAGACAAAACTTACTTCAAATCAAGTGACTGACAAAAAGAGGGTCATTTGGGCTTTTTTTTTACTCATCATGTGACTTGGGTCCACAATATGGATTTGACACAGCTGTGTTTTTAATGATCTAAGCCGGATTAAAGGGATCCATGTTCAAAATGTGTGTTATTTAACAGTGTGTTACTTGTAGCACTTCAGACACACGTGGGCTTCTATCTGTTGAAGAAGCCACACGAATGTTCAGGGAGCAACAGTTTTCACAAGATTTGTCTCCTCCAAATCTTATCAAAAATAAGCTTTAGTAGCTCCTGTGTCTCTCAAGTAAATGAGCACGAATCAACTCACATAGTTCATTTAGTTTTTAAAAGAGCCCCACGCTGTTTTACTTTGAAAATCTTAAGAGATTTCCTAAATAGATCATTACCACCAAGTTGGCACTGACCTGTGGAGGCAATAAAACAAATAAAGTCATTAAAAATAATGTGAACAAAAGGAGTAACTTGATATTAGGCTATCTACATTTGGTTAAAATGACATTTTAAAGTTCTCTTTCATCTTACTAAACAGATCTCTAAAAGAAAAAAAATGTGATTAATAAATTATCCTCCATAAATCTTATGATAACTATTATAGCCTTTCGAGAATTATGAATCCACATCTGGAAAAAGTATTTTATATGCTACTGCCTATAAAACGGCACGCCATGCGTTTTACAACTGCACGTTAGTAAGTAAAAATACGGTATTTTTTTGTATTCATCCTTTTCCCCTCCAGAAGAAGTGTAAGCCTAGTTTATTTCATAATAAAGTCCTAATAAAGTTTATATGATGCTTGTTTCCCCCCTTACTTTGGTGCTGATGCAGTTTCACTGGGTTATTGGGAATGAGCTTTCTATCAGAACTCAAGGAAGCCTTCATTATAAGCTGAGATGGTCAGTCCCCTTAGAATCACGGCATGGGCAGAAGCCAGCTGGTCGGGGGGTGGCAGAACAGCATAGGAGTAAGCTGAAGCCATGGGAGTCACATACTTCACTCTCTTTCTGGCTCTTGAATTTGATTCCTTCTGTATTCTTTTAAATGTAGAAGTCTCACAAGCTAGTGATTCAAAATGCAAGGTTGGCTCTTTTTTGGAATTAGAAATTTGATTAAACGTAAACATTTGTTAAATAAAATGGGCAAAGTACTTTGAGAGCCAGCAATGTCCCTTGGAAATAGAAAATGTTTTTTCGTTTCCAAGCAGCTGTTTGCAATAAGAAGTGGCTGGTGAGTGAAAGGGAAGGACGCCGTTAAGGGAAGGTAACCCCTCCAGAGTTTTATGGAGCTCTGCAGTCACATGAGCGCCATCAGTGATAAATATCACAAGAGAAGCTGCAATGTGCCTGGTTTTATTTTCATGTGGATCCTTGCATATACTTTAACTCAAGTCAAAGAGTACGGTTAATGACGATGGAAAAACACAATGTGCACAAAAGCAACCTTTGGAAAAAAACCCTACAATCACCCATGACGATAACACCTGTAAACCAAATTTTCTTTTGTTTGGATTTTGGAAAATCAGCAGGGTGGACTCTACTAAAGTAGATGCCAGGTTTTCAGTCTCCAGAGAGTTCTAATGCATTTATCTTTGGGACCTTGTTTCCAAGAATATGAGTGACCAGATTAAGGCCTTGAGATGCTGTGGGAATGGTGAGGACCGTAAAGTTCACTGAGTCCTGCCCCCTTACCTCACAGAAGAAGAATCTGAAGAGAAGAATGGGATGGGGACTTGTCCAAGGGCCAGTAACCAGCACAGACAGCACTGGGACCCACGTCTCCTAGACTTAGGTCTCCTGACTCCTACCTACTCCGGTAGATTGACAAGCATTGAATATATTTCTAACTTAAAATAGGGGCAGCTTGGTATGTGAGGAGTGGGGTTTCTGTTCCTTTAATCAGTTCATCAAAAAACATCTCTTAGAGTCTCATTTATTCCACAGAGGTAATTGATAGCGCCACACACGGTGTCATAAAAACACCACTTAATCTCTATGAAATAGTAAACAAAGGTAATTTTGGTGCACTCAGGGCACATAGAGAAATAATTCTACCATTCTAGGTTTCTAGACTTATTTCTTCTAGTAATTAGATATATGAGCTTGCGTATTCTCACAACAGCTATGTCTTTGTAACCTCTTCAACTTTAAAATAAAATCAGAAACTGTGATAGCGAAGCTTCCTTTTAGATAAAAGAATATGTTAAGGAATTATTCCAAGGTTGGTTTCAGAGCTTTAAGTGACAAGATTTGCCAATATCTGTTCCAAATTCTATCCAATGCCTATAGATGTGACTGTATTAGTTAGGTCTTCCTTTGTAAAAAACCACCCCAAAACGTAGAGGCTTAAAGCAATAGGCATCTATCTAGCCAGAGACTCTTTGGGTTGGTGATTTGGGCTGGGCCCCCTTACATGTGTGCTGGATGACTGCTTTTGGGAGTTAACTGGCTGCTGGTTGCTGGGGTGCTAGGAACATCGGGGTACATCGTTCCTCTTTCCCTACAGGCTAGCCTGGGATTGTTCATATGGTGGTTGCAGGTTCCAAGAGACTGAGTAGAAGTGATCAAATCCCTTGAGGCTTAGACTTGGAACTGGCACACCATCATTTCCATGGCATTGTGTTGCCACCTCATAAGGCCAAACAGATTCATGGGGGAGGGGCAATAGCCTCTGTCCCTCTGTGGGAGGAGTTGCAAAATCACAGTGCAAAGTCAAAGTGACATGGATACAGAGATAAATGGAGAATTCTAGCCATTTTTGCAATCTGCTATAGTGCTTAACTCTTGTTAGTTAGAACACTATGTGCTCCATGAATCAGTGATGCTAAGACTTTTGGATTTCATGAACCAGTTAAAAAAATAATATTAAATAGTTTGGAAAGTACCCATAAATATCCAAAAATTGGCAATTTTTGCTTGTAATAAGTAAGAACGTTTAAAACCAAATGCTATCCTCATTATTCTGTATATATAAATAGCATGGTTTACCACCAAAAAGTATAGGAAGAATAAAAATCTCAGACTAAAGGAATGGCCATCTTATGCTGCTGTTCTATGTGCCTAATTTTTTGTACTGGTTCTTACATTGCCGCTGACTGATGAAGACTTCATCAAGAGGGGCAGTGCTCCCTGTGGTGGGATTCAGGAACCTCTGGCCTGGAGAGGGTTTACGCTAGTGGCAGTGTGGGAAACAGCTCCTCGTTTATGGCTTTACATAGCGTTCAGTGTGAATCTGCTTTCCAGACACATCTTACCTGCAGATGAGTTGAAGTAAAGCAGTGAAATATTATCTGGAAGATCTGGCCCCAGTGGGTCCCGTATTTAATTTGTTAAAATATCAAAGACTGCATGCATCTCTAGTTTAGTGGTGTAACATCGAGGCTTAGTGACCTGGCTCTGGTCTTATCTGGACTGCGGGTAGGAGGAGTTGACCCTCAGGGGACATGGCTCTTACCTTGGCACTGAAGTCACCAGCTGGGAATCCTTGATTAAACCATTTACTTGGCCAAACTTGAGTTTCCCGTCTGTAAAATGACATAGTAGTAACACTTTTCATTATATTTTTGTGAGTCTTAAATGAAATTGTAAAGTGCTTGATGCTACGCCAGGCTCATAGTAAGTACTCAGTATAAGACAGTTGATTGCTGGATGGTTGGTTTAGTATTTTTTAAAAACGTTGTTTTTTGCACACACCCCTTTCCACCACTGGGTTGAGTAGGAAATGCCACAGACCTCCATTTGAGAGAGAGAGAGAATAAAGAACGATTGTCACTATTGTCACTGCTGCAAATGGTCATCATGGGGCCTTATTTACACTGATGACTGTGCCTTTCTCCACGTTGACTGGAGGACCTGGATTCCTCACCTCTGCAGTCTCCCCCCATTCCTAATCCTGTGCTGTGCCGTATTAGTCCACCACTCAGAGGAGGCTTCCAAAGCACTGGAAGAGTTAATTCTTTCTGTAGCGATCTTATTGTTTTCTTAGCGTCCCTAAAGATGTAATTCTTGCCAAAAAAATTCGTCTTAGACTTTGCTGAAGCCAAAGAAACCACCTCAGCAGCTTTCTTAATTCTGTCAGCATTCATGAATCCTTCTCACTCCTCCATACATACCTTTATACCTTCATGTTGAAAAATTCTGAGTGTGTACCCACACGTGTGCCATTTCATTCTCATTTTCATTTGGAATCTGGTGTTCAAGCTTTTTATTCAAAGTGATTGCTAATGCTATTTTTTGTAACCACTGTTGGTCTGGAAAAATGAAGTAACAGTAGACCAATAGATACACCTGAGAAAACAAAGGGAAGGAGGATGTTATGTATAACAGTAATAAAATTAACTTTCCCATATTAAACTGTTTAATCCCTGGACTAATTTTAAAAGCCCATGATTGGGAAGGTAAAAATTTATCTCTCTGTATATTCTTCTCTCGCTCTCGCGCTCTCTCTCTCTCTCTCTCTCTCTCTCTCTCTCTCTGTCTCTCTATTGGATTGAGAGAAACCTGTTGATTATAGCAATCATATATATCTGACCCTTCATTTGGATTTTTAAGCTTTGTTTGGCAACTGTACGTTGGTATCATTTTATTTTTTACTCAGATAAATACCTTTGTGATGAGGTGGCATGCAAATCCTTCACCAGACAGAAAACCAACCTTAAATACTATTCTCTTTGAAATGGAACAGACCTCCATGGAGTAGAAGGAAGGCAATAAGAAAACAAAAAATGCCTCCCTGAAACAGAACCGAGGATCTAAAACCAGTCATTCTCTTGAGGGTTGAAACTGTTTCCCTTCAAATTAAATTAGACTTGTGTTTCTACCATTATGGTTTTTAGCAATGGAAACTTGATAAGGATGGCCATTTCTCTATTTCCAGATAGACCGGGATGCTTCCCAAGCAAACTGCCCAAGTTCTGAGTAGTAATTCTCTAATAAAATTAGGTTCATTTCTTCTAGCGACACAAATGATGGCTTGTTAAGACTGAACCTGTACATCTCCTGAGGTTAAATAGCACAACTCTAGATATAAATTCTACCCCCCACCCCAAGTTAAAGTGTTTACATGTATGCGATAACTGATGGCTTTTGAAACACACATCCAGAGATGTGGGTAGAATGTGACAGGAAGCAGAAACAAGGAAGATCCCTGTAGGTAGGACAAACAGTCCAGCAGAGGTACAAGTTATGTTGGGTGCCGAGATCTCAGGGCTGCACTGAGTGTTCATGTTGGAAAAACAGAGAAGGCAGGTTGGATGGGTGGGGTAGGCAGCTTCTCCGTGGCTCCCAGTGGTCCCCAGCTTCTGGTATTAGTGCCTTTGTGCAATCCCCTGCCCTTGAGGCTGGGCTGAACCTGGTGACTTGCTTTAGACAATAGAATATGGCAAGAGTGATGGGATATCACATTCATGATTAGGCTGTAAGAGAGTGTGACTTCCTTTCTGCTAGCCCTCTTTCCCTGGCTCTTTTTGTTCTGATGAAGCAAGCCGCCACGTCACGGCCTGCCCTATAGAAAGGACCATATGGCTAGGAAATGAGGGTTGTCTCTATCCAATAGCCAGTGAATAACTGAGTCTTTCATCACCACAGGGCACAAACCCTCCCCACTCCACCCCCTGCCACATTCTACAGACAAGCATGTGAATGAACTTGGGAGCAGATCCTTCCCCATGCAGGCCTTCAGGGGAGACTGCAGCCTCAGCACATGCCTTGATTTAAGCCTATGAGAGACTCTGAAGCAGAAGACCCAGATAAACTGTGCCCAGATTTCTGACCCACAGAAACTGTGAGAGATTAAATGTGTATTGTTTCTTAAGCCTCTGAGTTTTGGTAACTTGTTATGTAGCAGTGGATGTTGTATTAGTTAGGGTTCTCCAGAGAAACATAACCTATTTCTATATCTATATCATTTATCTATCTGTCTATCTATCTATCTATCTGCCTATCTACCTACCTACCTATCTATCTCTCTCTCTTGACTATTCACATGATTATGGAAGCTGGTGAGTCCAAACTCTTCAGTGGGCCAGTAGGCTGGAGACTGAGGAGAGTCAGTGACGCAGTTCCACTCCAAAGGCTGGTGGATAGAGACCCAAGAGAACTGATGGTTCAGATGAAGTCTGAAGACTGTCTGCTAGAGAATTTCCTCCTGTTGGGAAGGCTAGTCTGTTTGTTCTATTCAGGTCTTCAGCTGGTTGGATGAGGCCCACCCACATGATGGAGGACAGTCTGCTGATTCAGAGTTCACTGATTTAAATGGTAATCTCATCTAAAAACACTCTTGACACAGAAAATTAACCATCACAGATGTGAAGCCACATCTTAAAGATGCCTTTTAGAAAAGTTAGAATCAATATCGTGGGCAAGAGAGAGCTCTTTAGCAGGATGTAGTATGAAAGAAATAGCATTTTGGGAAGGTCTGACATGGTGGGGTGAAGTCTCTGACCCCAGCATTTGAGGAGCTATGGTCCTATGGCTACTCTAAGAAGAGTCTCCCCAGCCCTGTTGGACACTATCTGAGGAGTGACAAGATTTAGGTCACTCAGTTCTCCTCTCAGTCATAAATTTAGTTAGATCTCAACTCTCCAGCTGTGGTAGATAATTTTGAGGATTTGGGAACAGTTAATTACATGTACATTGTAACCAATTGTTAGCAAATACCCATGTGGTGCCCACCTAGATTACAAAAGAGCACAATACTGGCATCCCTGAAATCCCAGTGGGGCCCCACTGGGTCATAACTCTGTATCCTCCATAGTTTTTATTATATATTCCATAATTAAAGAAATTTGGAAAATGTTAACTATACTTATGAATATATCAGCGGAACACAGAACATGTACTGATTGCTCAAGGTATATTAAGATTTTCCTTCTCAACTGGATTAATTCTCTTAAGAGCAGGGGTCTTGTCTTACACTCCTCTTCGGGACTCATAGCTTTAAGCCCAGGAACGATCACCTCATCGTTGCTATGATGGTACCCTCTTCTGGCTATCTGACAAGTAGACAATAGTCGCAACCTCAACACTCAGATGGAACTTGTCAAGAGGGAAGATGTTTGGATGAGAAAGTACGTGACTAGTGGAGCCCAAGCCTTCCTTGTAGCCTTTAGTCTTTAGGGAAAAATTGTTGATCAGTAAAGAAAGAGCTGAGAGTAGCCAGCTTAAGCTCTATCTCATATAGACAGAGTTGAAATAATTGGGACTCTGAGTCTTTCATAGTTTAAAAATAACAGCTGTTTTTCCATGCTGAAAAGTTCAGCTAGGCTGTGGCTGCATTATGAAAGTTAATAGACATCTATACCAGAATTTAATTAGTTGTGTGTGGGGGGGAGGGGGAGAGAGAGAGAGAGAGATTCAAATATCAGAGGCAGTTCTGAAGTTCACAGAAGTGCAGTAGAAGCCCACTGTCCTGCCTGCAGTATTTTACCAGGTGACGAAACTTCTAGGCTCCATGGAAAATATATTCTGAATTTTTTCTATAAATTATAAGTGTTTGTTTCATTGTGGTCTGTCAAGGGTATAATAAAAATGGACATAATGCTTTGAAATGCCAAGAAAAACAAAAGCTGAACAGAAGCCTGAGCAGGCTGAAATATGCAAACAAGCCTAGGGATCTTATCCCAGCAGCAGGATGGGGAGCTTGGGGTGTGCAGGAAAGGGGGAGCCCCGCCGAGTGGAGTAAGTTGTAGGATTGCAGTGTGCGGGGTGAGAACACTTGCACACCAGGCAGTGGGGCTTTTGATGCATGTGTCCAGCTGCAGGTTTAGTTGAGATTAATGTGCTTTGATGACCAGTCCTATCCTAAAGTTTGCAAGAGGAATCAAATTCTGATGCCAAGTTGCCTCAAAACAGATGGGCAAGATTTTCCATGAAGAAAGAGCACCAAGGTGAAATGCCACATGTCGGGAGAAGGTATTTCAAACTTAATTCACAACAGGCAGAAACAATGTAGAAGAATAAACTGGCCTCCAGAAATTTCTGGTGTGAACATCGAGAAGGAACCCAAAGCCCTGTTCTTAGAAAGGCTGCCCTTTCCGGCTTCTCTCTCCGATTTCCAAAGTTCACCTGTTGTGAAATGCTAGAATTTATTGTGGGAAAAGGACACCAAATAATATGTTTTCACCCTCTGCAAAAAAAGTCTCTGTTTTCATGAATTCAGCATGAGACCAAATATGTCATCACTTTTCCTCAGTGTTACAAAAGGGGGAATTCTTTCAGCTGTCTTTATTGGAACAGAGCATGTTTTCACACTACTTTATGTCAGTGTCTCCCATTTTAAGCTTTTGTTTTTATTGGACACTGGGTTTTTCAGCCCAAATTGCACATGTCCAAAACCCACTAGATTGTAGGCGAGATGACTGGTCCAGGGAATAGCCACTTCTTCTCAGATTTATGTCAAAACTGATTCAAGCGGAGATCCAGACATTCCACCTGCATCATCTTCACTCTTAACTCCCCAGAAACTCCGCTCTGTCCCAAGATGATGATGGTTGCTTATGACTGTAGGCTCCATTTGGACTGTGTCCCAAATGTGTGTTATTTAGAACTTAAAGACATCCCACTGCACCCCAAATATGTGTGGCTCACCACTACTGAGGCTGCAAACCTGTCCTGTGGGCTGCACCTGGGAGGAGGAAATGGTAGGGTCCATACCTGCCGTGGGAGGAGGGGTTACAACTCATGGAAAGCACCTGACTCTAGATGTCTAAGAAGAAGCAACGTCAGAGATGCTGCTAGGACAAATGAGTAACTGGCAAAGTACAAAACGGAAACAAGAAAGTTCCATATGTACTCCAAACACTAAAGTCATTACACATATATTAATAAATTAAATGTAATACATAAAACCATAGAGGTCTTCCCTCCCATGGGATTTATAGTTCATAAGTATTATTCATAATTTTGAATTCATAAGCATTATTATACACTTTTTAAAGGCAAGTGTGGTCCAATGAAAGGAACACTGGTCTTAGCTTCAGTAAATATGGATTTTAATCTAACTTCGTTACTTGCTGTGTGACTTGGGTAAGTGACTTAACTGCTCTGGGTTTAAGTTTCTTCAGGGTAAAATGGAGATAAAGATAGTGCTAAATGATACAGAATATGAGAAAGCATTTAGCACTGTGCCAGGCACATAGAAGGCACTTAATAAATGATTGTTATATGAAGGAACAACAACATGAACTTGGCATTTACATATGAGGTATATATGTGCTACGTACACACAAATGATAAAAGAACAGATTTGAAAGAGGCATGTTAGGGTTGGGAATGTAGGCACAATGATGGCTGAAGGTAAACGAGGCACTTGGCTACTCAGAAGGGCTGTAGTTTTTATTTATTTATTTATTTACATCTTTATTGGAGTATAATTGCTAGGGCTGTAGGTTTTTTTTGTTTTGTTTTTGCGGTACGCGGGCCTCTCACCGTTGTGGCCTCTCCCGTTGCGGAGCACAGGCTCCGGATGCGCAGGCTCAGCGGCCATGTCTCACGGGCCCAGCCACTCCGCGGCGTGTGGGATCTTCCCGGACCGGGGCACGATCCCGCGTCCCCTGCATCGGCAGGCGGACTCTCAACCACTGCGCCACCAGGGAAGCCCTAGGGCTGTAGTTTTTGCGGGTGGAGATTATAACCACTGCTCCTGTCATCTTGTCCTTATGGGCTGTTCTCCATCCCAGTCCCCATTGTGATAAACAGATGAATCACCCCACCTCATTGCGTAGGAGGCTTCCAAAGCCAGCACATACCCGAGTTCAAGCAGGACGACTTGTCAGTGGGGTTGGAGTCCGTTGTTTTGAACGTATTCTCATGGGGGTATCTGGACATAGGCAAAGGGAATGTGGAAAGGTGCGGTGGATGTGATGGGCAGCCACGGTCTCCCTGCTTGGCCTCCCGTTAGTAACCTTCCTAACCTGCCATGCGCAGCACAGTTCCAGGAGCACCTTTGTCCTGTACGACTGAGGCCCACGGGGGTCGGAGGACAGCAGCACCCGCTCTGTGTTGCCCTGTGAGCTGAGGCCGATATTTAAGAGCAGGGGCTCTGCCTCATGCCAACCTTTCCCTTGTCAGTAAGTGCTTCTTTTCTTGGTTCCGCCCTACCCGCTTTTCCATTTGGGGGGGTTCAATATTTATTCCTTTTGCCTCGGGTCTATAGATTTTATTCAACAGGTATTTACTGAGCACCTTCTGTGTGCAAGACCCATTGTTCTAACTGAGGGAAATCTATCCATTGTTCATTTCTGATACCAGTTCTCACACACGCTGCTGCTTCCGCTGATCATTTTGCCACTTTCTTTAAAGGCTAATTAGTCTTACCCTCTTTTATTACGTGGCCAGCTTGTGGACAGCTCTGCTATCAGCAGGGTCGGGGTGAAGAGGAGGCCCCGAGCTGGGCTCAGCTTCCTCCGCGGGACCCCGTGGTCTCCCTGCAGGTGTCCGGGCCCTTTCTGAGCCAGCTTCGTGGAAACACGTTGTTCCATGAGGTGGAGTCAGGGCAGAGGGACTACCAAGGGGAAACTGGAAAAGAAAACAAGAGAAGAGGCGAAGTCATGGCCAGAAAAAGAATGCTGGCCACTGTTTCAGACATGGAAGCGAGACCAAGACAGGAGGAGCTGGCAACAAGCTCCGGAGTACGAGGGCGAGGATGAAATGAGCTAGAAATCCCTTCTGTGTCATGCTTGATGTATGTTCCGGGGGGATGCTAGGTGGCTGAATGGTGAATGTAATATATTTTACTTGTAAAATGTTAAGTAACCTTATTTTAAGACAGCAATAGATAAATCATCCGGAAGTCGTATTTTTATACTCATAATTACTATATGATTTATACAGACCAAAATTCTTATAGAAATTTTAGAAAGGGGGTAGGTTTCTCATTGTTCCAGAGTTGAGGGAAGGCTTTCCGGGAAAGGTTAAATTTGAACTTGGTCTTGAAATAGGAGTGAGACTTGGAGAATTAGAGAGAAAGCTGGCTGCCAGGCGCTGCATTCCACCCTCAGGCAACCCCCTCCCCAGGGCTTGTTTTCCTAAACGCTGCAGCACGGAGTTTCCATTGACAGCTGCTCAGCTGAGAAACCTCCTGGGTGGGGACCATGCCCGTCTCCCCACCCTCTGGGCCCTCGTCAGCCCAGCTGGTATCCTCTCACAATCCCCTCTGCACATCAGGCCCCTCTTTGCTCACCTCTCCTTGAAGCTCCCTTTCATCAGCACCACGGAGACAACCACTGAGCACCTTCTGGAGCCCAGAGGTCTGCTTTTTTCATCACTCCTGCTCTTCCAGTTCTTTTGCAGCAGGTAACACCTAAAGCCCTTCCTAGATCCCAGATCTTTCTGCAGTAGCCCAAACACACACCTTCTGCTTTCTGTGGACTTTCTCCTCCCAGGGAGCCTGCCAAATTGTAAACCTCATCTAATAAGCCGCTTCGCTTCTCAGCCCACAATTCCTAATCTTCCTCTCAGAAAGCACAGACGCAGTTTAGTCCACAGGCTTTTATTGAGCACCGAGTGTTTGCCTAGGCCTGCACTGGGACTGCGCCATAGACCTACAGGTGCACAGATGTGAAAGTCACGTGTTGGCATTTGATCTCTACAACAGCACCTGGATGCTAATAGGCAGGGCATGTGCTGTGACGTTTACCAAAGGGAGGAGTGAGCTGCAGGGAGGTTTAGTGACTTATACGATTCACACTCACGATGGCAAAGCCAGGACAAAGCACCGAGTCTTCTGACGCATGGCTCAGCCCTCCTTCTCTGCCGTGTGACCCCACCACCACTGTACCTCCTAAAGGCAAACCTGACTTCTGGGAGAGAACCTGCTACCGTGCGCATATTTCAGATGAATTGAGGGCTGGAGAACTTATGTAACTTACCCAAAGTTAAGTAAGTGGTGGAGGTGGAACTGCCTCAGGTGAGTGCAAAACCCACGCTGATAGAACCATCGTGTAATCCAGCCATGGGTAAAGGAAGGGAATTGTTCTTCCTGACTCTGAGGCAGAATTGACACGTGTCAGTGGAAGACGGAGGGCCTTGTGCTTCATCTCAGTGGAAGGAGGAGCTTGGTCACAGAGGAGTTTGAATAAGGAAATGGGTAACCTTGTCAAACAGTGGGCACCCCATTAATCGGTGCCTAGGTTGTTGGAGATACCGCAGAGCAGCGCCCCGCATTATGTAGGAAGCTGGAACGGTAGCTTCTGAGGACTCTTCTAGTCTTGTTCTTTTAGAGTTCCATGAAGTCAGCGCTTACCATGGAATTTGCCATAAGTAGAAAAGTCATGTTTAGAAGCTCCATACTCATGTCCTGGAGCTGGGAGATAGAAAAGTGATCTTCACTTTCAGGACGTTTCCTTGAAGGTGTAAGGAGTTGTGACAAGTCACAGAGCTTATGAATGCCATTGGTCGTACCGATGATACCCAGTGCGTCCCCTACTTCTGCTCTGTGTCCCCCCTTTCTTCTTCCTTTGGGGCCCCACATGAGACTCTTTCAAAGCTGACTCTTTTCTCCTGTTCCCCACGTGAATTTTTGTGAAAACTCCTTCAGAAAAGAATAGAGGTAAATTTGACTCTTTGTCCTTAAGACTGTGGTACCTGAGCCATTGCTCATTTTCTTGCTTGGTTTAGGATCTGATCCAAAGTGATTTTTAATCTCTGTATTGTAGGAATTTAGTTCCTAATATGTCAGCTCCATCCCGCAGAGTGTTCCATCAACACCCTTAACCCAGTTATCTGCAGGGACTTTGACCCCAGACGGGGAGTCCCGGATGGAAGTCAGGACATTGCTTTAGTACAGACTATGAAAAATGCATGTAAGATAGAAAAATGTGAATTATGTGTGAAACAAACAAAAGCACCAGGCAACATGGAATTCATGTCAACAAAAGCTTGCTGCAAGCTGTTGCTTGCTTTCTAAGGGGGAAACAGACTCTGGCCCGAGGAACAGTAGCAGGGAAGGACTTTTTGCACTAGAGTTGCAGAAACAAAAGAGATGACCTGTTTTGACTGTAATTGATTTCAAATTCTTCAGCTCTCCTTTTTCCCTGCATCCCCCCCTCCCCCAGCCTTTGTTGTCCAGCTGGGGAAGTAACTGATTATTGAGCCCGTCTGAGCCACAAGGCTGGGAGTAACTGACATTTCTAATATTTTGACATATTCAAGAGAAAAGAAAAAAGCAGTCCAAAGGGTGGGGCCTCCAGCTGACCTTCTTGTTGACCATCAACCAACTCCATGACTGGATGACTTGTGTGAACAAGGGGATGGTGAGGTTCTCAGGAGGATTCGTGTGCTGGAATGTCTAGCTCACATTCCAATTAAAATATTAAATCTGGTGATATTAAACTACATAGACTTTTGGTGCCACCAACTGAATATGTTGTAAGTACTAGTTTTCAAGTGAGCTGCAGAAGTAAAATTAACATTCCCTCACCGAGAGATATTTCTAGGTAAGAGACAACCAATACACACATTTTTTAAAGCAAATTATTTGCAGTTATTTAAAATGATTACCCTGTTCCTCTCTGGATCGCTGCTGGAGACCCAGGCATCCAAGCGCCATAGGCTTCTATGTCAAATATAATAAATAGCATTGTAGTTGTGTTCTAGGAGGGCTGCACACAGCTCCAACTTGGCTCACAGCCACCCTTGCTACTACCACCAGAGCTGCCTTCCTAAGGTATTCTGGGAGAAGGAGCCCTGTGCAGCCCAACTGGCAAGGCTTCTGTGTAACTACACCTCCCTTTACAAGGCTGATGAGATTCTGTGGCCCACAAGCCACAGCCTTAGCTCAAATCCATCGCACACTTTTGTGAATGTGGGAGGTGCCACTCCTTGCTCTCACTCCTCCAAATGGCTCCTGGGGGCTCACTGCAGCCTTTTAAAGAGGGAGTGAGGGTGGCAGTCTGCCCGGTCTGCTGAAAGGAGGCACCCTAAAATAAAATTTGCCTTTGTGGATAGACAGTATTCAACTGAATTCCATTTAATTCAATACATAGTCATTGAATGTCAATTATAAACCAGGTTCTGTGGACCCCCCTGTAGCCTGGGCTCATTTCTACCTTTTCTCATCCCCTTTCTAAGTCTTGGTTACTTCATTTGTTAAATTGTTATAGATGATAATACCATTCCCTGTGGATTCCTGTGAGCTTAAATAGGAATGTTTGTGAAGCGCACCTAGCCCGTGGCCTGGTATGTGGTGGGCGCTCAGTAAACGCAGTGTCTTGTCCTCCTCCCGTTTTTCCAAGTGATCAGAAACACCAGTTCGGGAATCACTCCAGGCAGGGGCAGGAGATCTGTAGAGAGCGTCTTTGATGAAGGTTTCCTTCTCAGGACCACATTCCTGCATTGAAGCAGCTGGGTTATACTGTGGACTTCATATGGTCATAGGGGAATTAAATGAGATAATGTCTGAAAAATGCTTAACACATCTTTATTGACTCATATATGTCATGCAGTGTTATTATCTATCTGTCTATTATCTATCATCTATCTGTCTATTGATATCTATCTAACTATGAATTTATTTTGTCATTACTGTTTATTTTCTTGGCTTGAAACCTCTTGGATTCTGGAAATCCAGTTGCCCCTCTCCACTTCTGTTGTGACCTCCTGGATCCTTGAAGTTTGGCTATCCCTTCATTCATTCCAGAAACATTTACTGAGCACCTGCTAATTGCCAGATAGTTGCCAATTCCGTGGGTCACAAAGGCAGGTTGGGTCACCAAAACTGGTCACATCCCTGGCCTCTAACAGTGTATGGTTTGTTGAGGAAGCCAGAGAAGTAGGCACATCATTTCAATATCTTGTAATAAGCACAGGGGCAGAGGTCAACCTGGAGTGACTTGGGAGTAGGCCATGCACCCTGCTGTGGGGCTGGTGAGAGGGTGGCCAGGGACCATGGCAGGGGCAGCTCAGCAACTGCGTGTTGAAGGACAAGTGTCCCCAGTTCTCACGACCTGAGAATGACTACTCACATCTGTGTCCTTGAAGCGTCACGGCCCACAGCTAGTAACCAAAGCGTCTAAATTCTGCCACTAGACCCCGCTTGAAAGGCAGCACAGTGGGTTGGGACTTCTGGGGGAGTTTCATCCCCGGGGGCAGAAGCAGAACCTTCTTTCTCCGCTTGACCCCAGAGCGGCACTTTCTGAGCACCTGTGCCTATTCCCACGGCCTCCGCAGGGTTTTCTGTAGTAGGTCTCCCCTGTCGCCCCCCGCCCGCCCAACAGTGGTGTCCCCAGAGTGGCTTGAGGAAAACCTAGCCAGGCAGGGCCAGGAAGCACACTCATAAATGCAGAGACAGTGCTCACAGGAAGACGCACAAGGGAAAGAGCCCAAGACCACCCTCCTCCCTAATGTCCATCTGCTGCTCTTGCTTCCAGCCATGGAGAGACAAAACGGCAAGGCTCATGCCAAAGGTGATGAGGGCAAGAAAGTTCGTGAAGCACTGGGCAGGAAGTGATAACCAAAGATACAGAAAGTCCATGGTCCTCCATTACTGGAGGGCCTGTGGCTGAGCTGGGATCTGGGCATGCCCTGGGCTGTATTTCTCATGTCCATTCCCTCCTAGTGTGTCCTCCTCTGGTCCTTAACGTCCTTGTTAATTTCCTGTCCCACTTTGCTGTCCCTCAGGAAGCCCTGAAAGTGGCCCCAAATCTTATGAAAAGCCAAACAGCTAGGTCAGCTTTCAGGATTCCCAAAGAAGCAAATAGCAGTTTCTTTTATGAGGCACATATTCCCTTTTTCAAAAAGATTCTTTTAGAGCAGTTTTAGGTTCACAGCAAAATTGAAATGTACAGAATTTCCCCTTAAATCCCTTGTCCCCACACAGGCACAGCCTCTCTCATTGTCAACATCCCACACCAGAGTGGTCCATTTGGACAGTGGATAAACTATGTTGACACATCATAATCACCCAAAGTTCACAGTCTGCATTACCGTTCACTTGTGGTGGTGTACAGTCTATGGATCTGGACATATGTGTAATGACATGTATCTATCATTATATCATACACAGTCTTTCCACTGCTCTAAAAATCCCCTGGGCTCTGGCTATTCATCCCTCCCCCTTAAGCCCTGGCAGCCACTGATCTTTTTACTGTCTCCATAGTTCTGCCTTTTCCAGGATGTCATAATGTTGGGATCATAGAGTATGTAGCCTTTTCAGGCTGGCTTCCTTCACTTGGTGATAATATGCATTCATGTTTCCCCCATGTCTTTTCATGGCACATTCAGTTTTTTTTTAAATTCAGGTTTACATTTTTTAAAATAAATTTATTTATATTTATTTATTATTTTTGGCTGTGTTGGGTCTTTGTTGCTGCTCGCGGGCTTTTCTCTAGTTACGGCGAGCAGGGGCTGCTCTTCGTTGCTGTGTGCGGGCTTCTCATTGCGGTGGCTTCTCTTGTTGCGGAGCGTGGGCTCTAGGCGTGCGGGCATCAGTAGATGTGGCGTGTAGGCTCAGCAGTCGTGGCTCATGGGCTCTAGAGCACAGGCTCAGTAGTTGTGGCACATGGGCTTAGTTGCTCCATGGCATTTGGGATCTTCCCGGACCAGGACTCGAACCCGTGTCCCCTGCATTGGCAGGCGGATTCTTTTTGTGTGTGTGTGTGTGTGTGTGTGTGTGTGTGTGTGTGTGTGTGTGGTACGCGGGCCTCTCACTGTTGTGTCCTCTGCCGTTGCGGAGCACAGTCTCCGGACACGCAGGCTCAGCGGCCATGGCTCACGGGCCTAGCTGCTCCGCGGCATGTGGGATCTTCCTGGACCGGGGCATGAACCCGTGTCCCCTGGATCAGCAGGCAGACTCTCAACCACTGCGCCACCAGGGAAGCCCCACATTCAGTTTTTAAATTTTTGTGCGTACCTTGTTAGGTCCCAGGAAGGTGGTCTCTGCCCACTTTGAGAGATCAGGAGCTCCTGAGGTTATGAGAGCACACAGATTGGACCAGTGGGTCAGTACATTTGGGGTGGATGGGTGGGAGGGGTTGACCCAAACTCTTCAGTTTTCCACCTGAGGGATCTCCTGTCCCTTCCTCTACTCTGTGCTGAAACTGACCTCAAGAGGAGAATAAATGAAATTAATTCCTTTTAGAAAAAATTATTGAGTAATTGAAATGAACTTCTTCAGAAGGGTCCTCCTTCCAGTATCCATTATTAATAGTAATAAACCTTGGAGTAATAATAATGGAAGTAGTAAAAGCACAGCGATTATAATGTCAGTTTACTTGTGTACTGTGTTGTACAGCTGATATAGCCCTTTAACATCTGATTTCTTATTTGAGCCCATAAAAGTGATGGTGTAGAGGGCAGGAATGAGACCAGCGATTCCATTTTTCAGCGACGAGGCCAAGTTTTCCTGTGGCTTTGGGACACAGTCAGGGTCACACAGCTGGTGTGAACGGCAGAGCCAGGGTTCCAATTCAGGTCTCTGACACCAAGCCCGTTAATGCTTCTAGCTTGTAATTGATCAGACTCACATTTATTGAGCAACGGCTGTGCTGTGGGCCCTGGGCTGGGGCACGGGAGAGAGGATCCCTGAGGGGGCTGCAGAGGCATTCACGAGTTCCTCAGGCACAGAGTACCATGCGTGCAAGCCCAGCTGTGGAGCCCAGAGGCAGCGGTGACCACCTTGCAGTGGGTATCAGAGTAGGTTCCCAAGGAGAGGCGTCCCTGGACCCACGCCCTGAGGATGGTCATAGTGGTTATTACCTAGCAGGACATTTAGGCAAGCTCGTTACTGCAGGGGAATCTTTCATGTGACACTGTAAGTTGCTGGCAGGCTAAGATGTTCAAATGGATGAGAAGGAGGTTCGAGAGAGCTGTGGTCATGAGGCTCTTACTCAAGTCTCACCCGTGCCCCTTCTCGGCCTCCTTCTCAGCCTCCTTCTCAGCCTTGACCTTCTCTGTCTCTGGCTCGAGGTGCTGCAGACCAGGCACATTTGCAGCGCCAGGGGAGGTGGCTGTGGGCTCCATAGGGAGCTTCTCCTTCCAGGGCTCTCAGCACAAGCCTTCCAGCTGGGCACCTTGGGAGGAGGCTATCGACCAGATCGTGGGCCTCAATGCGGTTGTCAGGTTGAGCACCCACTCCTTAGCTGCTCGCATAGGCTCCTTCCATCTGGCCATCGTCAGATGTGAAGGACACAGAACAGAAATTGTTGGAAAGCCTGGTGAGCTGGGGGCTGGGCGGGGGGGGGGAGGAGGTGGGGAGGAATCAAAATTCAAAGCCAAGGCCCTACACACACTGCTCTGTGGCAGCTCATCAGTTTTCCCTCTTCTCACCCGCGAGGGAGCCTGTGTGCTCCTGCTTTGCCTGGCTGTATCCTGGCCGCATCTGTTAGCAATGAATAAAGACGGGGTGTCGGAGGTGGGGCTGGAGGCGGAGAGCAGGAAGAAGGTCTACTTAAACAAAATGTGTTTGCGCACACACGTAAAACCACAGGCCTCCTGGAGGCAGGCACCCCATCCGGGCCCCCTCATGGCTGAGTTTGTAATCAGGAGCATGTGATGGAAGGATTGGTGCCTTTACATCTACCCAGAGGGCCTCCGTGTCATGTCCTCCTCGTTTCTGACATATGAGGGGCTTGGGCAGGGAGGGTTCTCAGGGGCTCCCCAGCACGGACATCCTGTGTCCAGCAGCGACAGGGTCGGCGGTCTAGCTGTGAAAGCCCGCCCGTTCTCATGCAGGCTTGGAACGGAGTAGGACTCATGGTGTCTCTGGCCCGAGAAGGAAGGAGGCTGGGTCTTCTCTAGCTCCCAAAGGGGGAAGCGGGCACTTTGGAAAAGGGCTCTCTACAGCCCGCTAGGTAACGTCTACCTTCACCTTAGCATTTAAGGTCTCCAGGATCTGCTTTTGCATTATCCCCATCAAACTGCATTGTGTTTACTTCAAAGCCAGAACTTCCAAGGAAATAAGAGGTAAGAAAGTGCCAGGGAGGCTCAGAGTTATCAATACTAAAATACTTTTGGAAGGCTGGACAGGTGAAGGCAGGCTTCTATACAGAAAGAAAAAAGGTTCTGAGTTTTCTCTTTAGCAAATATCCTCTGAGGAAATCACTGGGAGCGAGCGAGGCCCTGGAGGCTCTCCTCAGGTCCCTTAAGGACACACAGTGGGAAAACCAAGCGCCACCCTCCTCCCTTCTTCCTTCTTTGGGCCTGAGCAGGTTCTGTGGCTCCTGTACCTGCCCCGTCTGTGGCAGGGCTTGTGGCTGGTCTAAGGCCCCCCACTGGCTCGCACCAATGAGGAGAATCAAGAAAGCCCATCACCTTGGACTCCCCACGCTCTGATGCTCTGGGGAGCGTCATGTTCTGAGAGACTCTAGCCAATGCTTCTATTTTTAAGACCTTCCGTTGCCTTAGATGGTGGGAAGGTAGGAGATAGGAGGGAAGAGAAGGGGGAGAGTGTTAGATAAGAGGAGGGATTTAGCGTCTGGAAGTCTTCCATGCATGCTTTAGGCTAAGGGGACAAATCCAGGGGAAGGGGAAGGTAGTGTACACTCAGGCAGGGGTAGGCACACGGCACAGGATAGGCATCCCGCTTGCAGAGGAGGTCCCACGAGGGCTGGGAAGGGGTGTGTCTACATCCCATTGCTTCTGGGCCACCCATGACCATGCGCTCTAGGTACAGCTAAAGGGTCGTCTTCGGTAAGCAGCAGGATGGCGGGTATCCCTGTTATAAACTCTGTGAGTTTGGCCAGCACTGACCCACTGTGTGACCCTGGGAATTAGCCTGTTGGTTCTCAAGTTTCCTGCATATCTGTGACCTGGGAATTCTATTGCCTGGACTCCTCAGCAGCCTTGGGGATTAATGAAAGCCTTGTTCACAAATCCCTCAGAATCCATAAAGTTTTAGATCGATAATTAACAAGAAAAAGAAAGCATAAACATTTCAAAAATGTATCAACTCCCAAATCTATAACAGTCAATAAGTCTAAAAATTGAGTGGCTGCAATTGCCCTCAGTGACAGGTGGCCCATGCACTTTGAAAAGTAATTCTTCAATAAGCATAAATTACCATTTGGGGAAACCTTTCATGTATGCCATGGCTATGGATTTATTAAGTGAAAGTGAAACTTTTAAATAAATATCTGGAACAGAAAATGTATTTCCCAATCTCATCGGGCCACAGAGGCAGACGTTTTTAAAGTGCTGTGTAACCTGTACTCTGAGAGGATAAAGCTGAGAACATGTCTTTAGAAGTCCTTTCGCTGAGTCACTCAGTGCCACACAACCTTCCTCCCCAGCTCTTCAAACACCAGGGTCCTCCTGATCTTAGCCAAGGGCAACAAGGGCCCAGAAGTCCCCAGGGCTCTTTCCCAACCCCTCAGAGAATCTGACAGATTCTGAGGTGTCTCATTCCTTCAGAAGATCTGAAGCTGGAATTTCCTCTCAGATTGTGAAGCGCCATGCTTCATTTCTTCACCTTCACAAGCAGCTGTCCCTGCCAGGTTGTCTTCCCTTGAAAGGCAGAATAGGCCAGTGCCACTTTCTGCTTTTGGTTAGTCTTGTTGCTACTAAAAAATCCTTGCAAGACACCAGTGGAAAACAAAACATAAAATGGAAGGCACACATCAAAAAACTAACCAGCCCAGCAAATGCTTGACAGCATTTCTTTTAGAGTAGACAGCAATACTCTGTGAGCACTGTTTGTTTCTCCAGCAAGCATCCTAGCGCTTCCTTTGTGGAGCTTCTCTGCTCCAGGTTTGGGCTCTTGGTGACATCAAATCAGTCATGGCCATTCCTTCTCTAGTTGCCAAAGAATAATGTAGGAGCTCAGGCCTAAGCTAATCACCATGTGGCATTCCCTGCTGGAAAAAAAAAAATGTTTATAAATGAGCAGGAATTATACATTCAAGCAATGAAATATGATTTTTTTAGGTTTTTTTTAAACATCTTTATTGGAGTATAATTGCTTTACAATAGCGTGTTCGTTTCTGCTGTATAACAAAGTGAATCAGCTATACACATACATATATCCCCATATCCCCTCCCTCTTGTGTCTTCCTCCCACCCTCCCTATCCCACCCCTCTAGGTGGACACAAAGCACCAAGCTGATCTCCCTGTGCTATGTGGCTGCTTCCCATTAGCTATCTATTTTACATTTGGTAGTGTATATATGTCAGTGTTACTCTCTCACTTCGTCCCAGCTTACCCTCCCCATCCCTGTGTCCTCAAGTCCCTTCTCTACGTCTGTGTCTTTATTCCTGTCCTGCCCCTAGGTTCTTCATAACCATTTTTTTTTTTAGATTCCATATATATGTGTTAGCATACAGTATTTGTTTTCCTCTTGCTGACTTCACTCTGTATGACAGACTCTAGGTCCATCCACCTCACTACAAATAACTCAATGTTGTTTCTTTTTATGGCTGAGTAATATTCCATTATATATATATATATATATATATATATATATATATATACACATATATACATACGCCACATCTTCTTTATCCATTCATCTGTCGATGGACACTTAGGTTGCTTCCATGTCCTGGCTACTGTAAATAGAGCTGCAGTGAACACTGTGATACATGACTCTTTTTGAATTATGGTTTTCTCAACATATATGCCCAGTAGGGGGATTGCTAGGTCATATAGTAGTTCTACTTTTAGTTTTATAGGAACCTCCATACAGTTCTCCATAGTGGCTGTATCAATTTACATTCCCACCAACAGTGCAAGAGGGTTCCCTTTTCTCCACACCCTCTCCAGCATTTATTGTTTGTAGATTTTTGATGATGGCCATTCTGACTGGTGTGAGGTGATACCTCATTGTAGTTTTGACTTGCGTTTCTCTGATAATTAGTGATGTTGAGCATCTTTTCACATGTTTGTTGGCAATCTGTATATCTTTGGAGAAATGTCTGTTTAGGTCCTCTGCCCATTTTTGGGTTGGGTTATTTGTTTTTTGATATTGAGCTGCACGAGGTGCTTGTATATTTTGGAGATTAATCCTTTGTCAGTTGCTTCATTAGCAAAAGTGTTCTCCCATTCTGAGGGTTGTCTTTTCGTCTTGTTTATGGTTTCCTTTGCTGTGCAAAAAGCTTTTCAGTTTCATTAGGTGCCATTTGTTTATTTTTGTTTTTATTTCTATTTCTCTAGGAGATGGGTCAAAAAGGACCTTGCTGTGATTTATGTCATAGCATATTCTGCCTATGTTTTCCTCTAAGAGATTTATAGTGTCTGGCCTTAGATTTAGGTCTTTAATCAATTCTGAGTTTATTTTAATGCATGGTGTTAGGTAGTGTTCTAATTTCATTCTTTAACATGTATTTGACCATTTTTCTCAGCACCACTTATTGAAGAGGCTGTCTTTTCTCCATTGTATACTCTTGCCTCCTTTATCAAAGATAAGGTGACCATATGTGCATGGGTTTATCTCTGGGCTTTCTATCCTGTTCCATTGATCTATATTTCTGTTCTTGTGCCAGTACCCTACTGTCTTGATTACTGTAGCTTTGTAGTATAGTCTTAAGTCAGAGAGCCTGATTCCTCCAGCTCCGTTTTTCTTTCTCAAGATTGCTTTCGCTACTTGGGGTCTTTTGTGTTTCCATACAAATTGTGAAATTTTTTGTTCTAGGTCTGTGAAAAATGCCATTGGTAGCTTGATAGGGATTGCACTGAATCTGTAGATTGCTTTGGGTAGTATAGTCATTTTCACAATGTTGATTCTTCTAATCCAGGAACATGGTGTACCTCTCCATCTGTTTGTATCATCTTTAATTTCTTTCATCAGTGTCTTATAGTTTTCTGCATACAGGTCTTTTGTCACCTTAGGTAGGTTTATTCCTATATTCTTTATCCTTTATGTTGCATGGGTAAATGGGACTGTGTCCTTAATTTCTCTTTCAGATTTTTCATCATTAGTGTATAGGAATGCAAGAGATTTCTGTCCATTAATTTTGTATCCTGCTACTCTACCAGATTCACTGATTAGCTCTATTAGTTTTCTGGTAGCATCATTAGGATTCTCTATGTATAGTATCATGTCATCTGCAAACAGTGACAGTTTTACTTCTTTTCCAATTTGGATTCCTTTTATTTCTTTTTCTTCTCTGATTGCTGTGGCTAGAACTTCCAAAACTATGTTGAATAAGAGTGGTGAGAGTGGGCAACCTTGTCTTCTTCCTGATCTTAGAGGAAATGGTTTCAGTGTTTCATCATTGAGCACAATGTTGGCTGTGGGTTTGTCATATATGGCCTTTATTATGTTGAGGTAGGTTCACTCTATCCCTACTTTCTGGAGAGAATTTAATCATAAATCGGTGTTGAATTTTGTCAAAAGCTTTTTCTGCATCTATTGAGAGGATCATATGGTTTTTATCCTTCAGTTTGTTAATATGGTGTATCACATTGATTGATTTGCATATATTGAAGAATCCTTGCGTTCCTGGGATAAAACCCACTTGATCATGATGTATGATCCTTTTAATGTGCTGTTGTATTCTGTTTGCTAGTATTTTGTTGAAGATTTTTGCATATATGTTCATCAGAGATATTGGCCTGTGGTTTTCTTTTTTTATGACACCTTTGTCTGGTTTTGGTATCAGGTTGGTGGTGGCCTCCTAGAATGAGTTTGGAAGTGTTCTTCCCTCTGCTATGTTTTGGAAGAGTTTGAGAAGGATAGGTGTTATCTCTTCTCTAATGTTCGATAGAATTCACCTGTGAAGCCATCTGGTCCTAGGCTTTTGTTTGTTGGAAGGTTTTAATCATAGTTTCAGTTTCAGTGCTTGTGATTGTTCTGTTTATATTTTCTATATCTTCCTGGTTCAGTCTCAGAAGGTTGTGCTTTTCTAAGAATTTGTCCATTTCTTCCAGGTTGTCCATTTTATTAGCATAGAGTTACCTGTAGTAATCTCTCATGATTCTTTGTATTTCTGCAGTGTCAGTTGTTACTTCTCCTTTTTCATTTCTAATTCTGTTGATATGAGTCATCTCCCATTTTTTCTTGATGAGTCTGGCTAATGGTTTATCAATTTTATCTTCTCAAAGAACCAGATTTTAGTTTTATTGATTTTTGCCATCATTTCCTTCAGTTATTTCTGATCTGACCTTTATGATTTCTTTCCTCCTGCTAACGTTGGAGTTTTTTTATTCTTCTTTCGCTAATTGCTTTAGGTGTAAGTTTAGGTTGTTTATTTGAGATTTTTCTTGTTTTGAGGTAAGATTGTATTGCTATATACTTCCCTCTTAGAACTACTTTTGCTGCATCCCATAGGTTTGGGGTCGTCATGTTTTCATTGTCATTTGTTTCTAGGTATTTTTTGATTTCCTCTTTGATTTCTTCAGTTATCTCTTGGTTATTTAGTAGTGTATTGTTTAGCCTCCATGTTTTTGTATTTCTTAGTTTTTTTCCTATAATTGATACGTAGTCTCATAGCGTTGTGGTTGGAAAAGATACTTGATATGTTTTCAATTTTCTTAAATTTACCGAGGCTTGATTTGTGACCCAAGATATGGTCTATCCTGGAGAATGTTCCATGAGCACTTGAGAAGAAATTGTATTCTGTTGCTTTTGGATGGAATGTCCTATAAATATCAGTGAAGTCCGTGTTGTTTAATGTGTCATTTAAAGCTTGTGTTTCCTTATTTATTTTCACTTTGGATGATCCATCCATTGGCGAAAGTGGGGTGTTAAACTCCCCTACTATTATTGTGTTACTGTCGATTTCCCGTTTTATGGCTGTTAGCAGTTGCCTTATGTATTGAGGTGCTCCTATGTTGGGTGCATAAATATTTAAAGTTGTTATGTCTTCTTCTTGGATTGATCCCTTGATCATTATGTAGTATCCTCTTTGTCTCTTGTAGTAGTCTTTATTTCTATCTATTTTGTCTGATACGAGAATTGCTACTCCAGCTTTCTTTTGATTTCCTTTTGCATGGAATCTCTTTTTCCATTCCTTCACTTTTAATCTGTATGTGTCCCTAGGTCTGAAGTGGGTTTCTTGTAGACGGCATATGTACAGGTCTTGTTTTTGTATCCATTCAGCCAGTCTGTGTCTTTTAGTTGGAGCATTTAACCCATTTACATTTAAGGTAATTATCGATATGTATGTTCCTATTACCATTGTCCTAATTGTTTTGGGTTTGTTATTGTAGGTCTTTTCCTTCTCTTGTGTTTCCTGCCTAGAGAAGTTCCTTTATTATTTGTTGTAAAGCTGGTTTGGTGGTGCTGAATTCCCTTAACTTTCTCTTGTCTGTAAAGGTTTTAATTTCTCTGTCGAATCTGAATGAGATCCTTGCTGGGTAAAGTAATCTTGGTTGTAGGTTTTTCCCTTTCATCACTTTAAATATGTCCTGCCACTCCCTTCTGGCTTGCAGAGTTTCTGCTGAAAGATCAGCTGTTAACCTTATGGGGATTCCTTTGTATGTTATTTGTTGCTTTTCCCTTGCTGCTTTTAATATTTTTTGTTTGTATTTAATTTCTGAAAGTTTGATTAATATGTGTCTTGGCATGTTTGTCTTTGGGTTTATCCTTTATGGTACTCTCTGTGCTTCCTGGACTTAATTGACTATTTCCTTTCCCATGTTAGAGAAGTTTTTGGCTATAATCTCTTCAAATATTTTCTCAGACCGTTTCTTTTTCTCTTCTTCTTCTGGAACCCCTATAATTTGAATGCTGGTGTGTTTAATGGTGTCTCAGTGGTCTCTGAGACTGTCCTCAATTCTTTTCATTCATTTTTCTTTATTCTGCTCCTTCGCAGTTATTTCCACCTTTTTATCTTCCAGCTCACTTATACGTTCTTCTTCCTCAGTTATTCTGCTATTGATTCCTTCTAGACTATTTTTAATTTCAGTTATTGTGTTGTTCATCAATTTTTGTTTGCTCTTTAGTTCTTCTAGGTCCTTGTTAAATGTTTCTTGTGTTTTCGCCATTCTGTTTCCAAGAGTTTGGGTCATCTTTACTATCATTACTCTGAATTCATTTTCAGGTAGATCGCCTATTTCGTCTTCATTTATTTGGTCTTGTAGGTTTTTACCTTGCTCCTTCATCTGTAACATATTTCTTTGTCGTTTCTTTTTTTTGATTGGTGGTGCTATATTCCTGTCTTACTGGTTGTTCAGCCTGAGTTTTCCAACACTTGAGTTTGCAGGTAGTTGAATAGAGCTGGGTGTTGGTGCTGAGATGTGGCCCTCTGGCGGGCAACTGACATTCCCTGGGGTCTGAGATTCTCTGTTAGTCCAGTGGTTTGGACTCGGAGTTCCCACCATAGGAGCTCGGACCCAACCTCCAGCTGGGGAACCAAGATCCCGCAAGCTGGCCCAAGGTGGCCATCTCTGGTTTCACATCAACATGATCTCAGGCACAAACCTTGTGTTTCTGTTTTGTCTTTAAGCTACTTATTGAAACAACTGGACTGTGGTCCCCAAGAGGGTCACGGCTTCAGCTGGTGGGGCCCCTCCAGAGCCGGCAGCGCAGTGAGGCCGCCCTGCCCTGGGGCTGCAGGACAGCTCGGTGACGGTGGATGGGAGGGACCCCGTGCCAGGAGTTCCAGTTCTTTTTTTTTTTTTTTTTTACAGGTTTTTGGTAAAATTTTTTTGATTAGAAGATAAACCTCAAGAGATGGTCTGTCTCACCTGTTGGCAAGAATGAAGAAAGATACCTATTGGTAGGTATCCTATGATGGCAAAGGGAACCAGCCTTAAGATAAAACTCAATCTTTGGAAGGGAGAACTGGGGTGAAAAATGAATTGGTTTTTGGTTACCTCCTAGAGGGACTGGGTTAATTTATTTTCCCTTGGTAAGTTCAAGTTCTAAGGTGAGCCTTTTGAGTACTGTGAGAATTGGGGTATCTCACAGATTGTTGACACTTCCAGCCTTTGCCCAGACAGAGATATTAGGGCTGGGAATAATGTCAAATGCAGTACAAATTAGGTTTTAACCTGGGAATGGGAATGAGAGGCCCAGAATCATTAAAAGAAAAAAAAAAGGTTGTCTCCCCCAGACAAAATTCTTTTTAAACTCCTGTCTAGTATTCTCCTGAGCAGTCTCCTAGGAAATAGAAAAGAATTTTCTTGTAAGAGGAAACCAATCAAAAAACTTTCATAGTGCTGAAACCTTAATGTATTTTCAAAATTGTAAATCTTATCTGGGTTGAAATAGACCATGGTACAGTTTATTTTTCTCACATTCTCCTCTTATAATAATGGTGATAGTTGATCATTTCCTTTCTTTGTTTGGAGTAGTTGTCAAAATACCAAAGACTGGAATATTTCATTGTGTCCATTTTCTTTACAATTGTCAAAGAAAATGCACTCTTGAAACTTCTGATTTTCAGAGTAATGGGTTATTCTGGACTCATTCTAGCCCATCCAAATTTCTTTCTTTCATTTTTTTAGAAAAATAAATTTATTTATTTTTGACTGCATTGGGTCCTCGTAGTTGTGTGCGGGTTTTCTCTAGTTGTGGTGAATAGGGGCTACTCTTGATTATGGTGTGTGGGCTTCTCGTTGCGGTGGCTTCTCGTTTTGGAGCACAGGCTTTAGCTTCAGTAGTTGTGGCTCATGGGCTCTAGAGTGAAGTTCAGTAGTTGTGGTGCATGGACTTAGTTGCTCCGCAGCATATGGGATCTTCCTGGGCCAGGGCTCAAACCCGTGTCCCCTGCATTGGCAGGTGGATTCTTAACCACTGCGCCACCAGGGAAGCCCGAAATTTCTTGAGGAGTGAAAATGCTCACAATGGACTCGGCTCTCAAGAAAGGAGGCAAATATATTGAAAGAAAACCTTTTGTGCTTGTCCTATAAAAGCACCATTACCACATCTGAGGGCAATGTTTACTCCTTTGCAGGCAGCAGGTAACACTAGCACTAAATCTTCTTGGCGCTTCTTGGTCTTCCCTTGAGTGGCAGACTTTGACTTTCCTTCTCCCTGACATTGCTCTCTGTTAGCAATCAGTTTTTGTTTATGGCCATATCTACAATACCCTTAGTTAAATCATTAATGGAAAACTCTGAAGCAGGCTGTAACTTTAATTTTACTTATATTTTGGAATCCTTCCTGTATGTAAGGTCTAGTGCCAGATACTGAAGCTCCAGAGGGGATAAGGTGTAGTCTTTGTCCTAACAGTCTAGTAGGACAAATACGTAAATGTATAAATTGAATATGTGTCGTGTATGCTAGGATAGAGGATACACAATGTGTTATGGAAGCACAGAATATAGTTAAACCAAATGGGGTTTTGGTACAACTTCACAAAGGATAAGGTGTTAAAGGAAAAATTTACATTGGTCAGGAAGGAAAATGAGTAAAGTGTACTGTCCAGAGTTCTGGGCATGCAGAGGCTGTCTCAGATGCTATTACTGAGTATCAGTAATCCAACCACCCTCAAACTTAATGGTTTAATTCTTCTGAAAATAACAGTAATCATTTATTTTGATAACGAATCTGCAAATTGGACAGGACTCAGCAGGGGTGGCTCATCTCTGTTCCATATGCCATCAGCTGGGAAAGTTCAACTAGGAGCTGGAGGATCCATTTCCAAGATGGTTCACCCATATGGATGACAGTTTGGTGGTGACTGTTGGTTAAGAGCTCAGCCATGGCTGTAAGCTGGGATCCTTGGTTCCTCACTGTGGACCTCTCCACAGGCTGCTTGGGCTTCCTTACAGCATGGTTGCTGGGTTTCAAGCATGAGCTTTCCCAGAGAATAAGGCAAAAGTGAAGGACATTTTTATGACCTAGCCTTGCAAGTTGCATAATTTCTTCCACTGTACTTTATTAATCAAAGCTATCAGAGGACCTTCCCAATTTCAAGGGAAGGGGATATAAACCCCAGTGAAAGATGGGACAGTTGTCAGTCACATAATAAAAATATGTGGATGGGAGATATTATTGTAGCTTCTTAAAATAGATATGTACAATCTGTTACAAAGTCCCTGTCCTCAGTCCCATGTTTCTAGAGAGCCCTGCTCTGGGCTTACTGCTGCCATGTTCCTTACCACAATGTGAAGAGTGTGCAGCCTAGAACATGTGGTCTCTCTACCTCCACTTCTAGAGCGTATGCTTAGTACTCAGAACTCAAATTGCCTATTCAAAAAGATAGTAATGAACCTACATCCAAAGATAGTGTGGGACTCTTCCCTGAGTCAGATCTCTTGTGGGTGGGATGGCACCACAGGTACATGCACACTAGACTGTACATCCCTAAGCTGGAGATGTGACAGAATGGTGGGGTATTGGACATAGCTTGGATGTCTATCAACATGAAGATCTTCTCTGTGGGATAAGAAAGGGTGTGAAACAAGAAAGAGAATGTGATATAAATCTGTGTGTGAAACAAGAAGGGGTTGTAGAAGAGGGCAGGCCATGGAATGCACGTCTAGAGCCAGGGACTGACTTTCTCTGCTTCATCATGTTCCATAGTGAAACTCCAAGGAATCTGAGGGTTATAAATCAGTCTACATCTACGAATATACTCACTAACTAGATTTTATTATTCACATTTTACTATTCTGGCTTTATTATCTGTACATCTATCTATCTGTATCCATTCGTGAGCTATCCCACTTGTTTAATGAAAAGCAAGCTAAATTACAGAATATCAAGACTAATACAGTGGGCGGAGTCAAGATGGTGGACTGGGAGGACATGGAATTCGTTCTCCACACAACTAGGGCACCTACCAGGCACCAGTGGGGGACCACGGACACCTAAGGGGAAGGGAGGAACCCACAGTGACCAATTGTTTCAATTATATTTTTATTTTTCCGAGTATATTTTTTATCTTTCTTTTTCTTTTTTCTTTTTAACACTTTGGCAGTTTATTTTTTTTCTTTTTCTTTTTAATTAATTAATTTTTGGCTGTGTTGGGTCTTCGTTTCTGTGCAAGGACTTTCTCTAGTTGCAGCAAGCGAGGGCCACTCTTCATCGCGGTGCACGGGCGTCTCACTGTCACGGCCTCTCCTGTTGGGAGCACAGGCTCCAGACGTGCAGGCTCAGTAGTTGTGGCTCACAGGCCTAGTTGCTCCGCGGCATGTGGGATCTTCCCAGACCAGGGTTCGAACCCTTGTCCCCTGCGTTGGCAGGCAGATTCTCAACTACTGCACCACCAGGGAAGCCCAATTTTTTATCTTTCTAATTGTATTTTGTTTTTTATTCTTTGATATTGTACTGCGCCTTTTCTTCTTCTTTTCTTTTTTTTTTGCCATGCCATGCAGCTTGCAGGATCTTGGTTCCCAGGCTGGAGGGCAGGCCCAAGTTCCTGTGGTGGGAGCTCTGAGTCCAAACCACTGGACTAACAGAGAACCTCAGACCCCAAGGAATATTAATTGGAGTCAGTCCTCCCAGAGGTCCTAATCTCAGCACCAAGACCCAGTTCTATCCAACTGCCTGCAAACTCCAGTGCTGGGTGCCTCAGGCCCAACAACTAGTAGGACAGGAATACAGCTTCACCCATCAAAAAAAAAAAAGAGAGAAATGACAAAAAAATGTTACAGATGAAGAAGCAAGGTAAAAACCTATAAGACCAAGTAAATGAAGACGAATAGGCAACCTACCTGAAAAAGAATTCAGAGTAATGATAGTAAAGATGATCCAAAATCTCAGAAACAGAATGAAGAATATACAAGAAACATTTAACAAGGATCTAGGAGAACTCAAGAGCAAACAAACAGTGATGTCAACATAATAACTGAAATTAAAAATGCTCCAGAAGGAATCAATAGCAGAATAACTGAGGAAGAAGAACGTATAAGTGAGCTGAAAGATAAAAAGGTGAAAATAACTGCAAGGGAGCAGAATAAAGAAAAAAGAAAAGAATTGAGGACAGTCTCAGAGACCTCTGGGACAACATTAAACACACCAACATTCGAATTATAGGGGCCCCAGAAGAAGAAGAGAAAAAGAAACGGTCTGAGAAAATATTTGAAGAGATTATAGTCAAAAACTTCCCTAACGTGGAAAATGAAATGGTCAGTCAAGTCCAGGAAGCACAGAGAGTCCCATACAGGATAAACCCAACATGCCGAGACCCCTATTAATCAAACTATCGAAAATTAAATACAAAGAAAAAATATTAAAAGCAGCAAGGGAAAAGCAACAAATAACATACAAGGGAATCCCCATAAGGTTAACAGCTGATCTTTCAGCAGAAACCCTGCAAGCCAGAAGGGAGTGGCAGGACATATTTAAAGTGATGAAAGGGAAAAACCTACAACCAAGATTACTCTACCCAGCAAGGATCTCATTCAGATTCGACAGAGAAATTAAAACCTTTACAGACAAGAGAAAGTTAAGGGAATTCAGCACCACCAAACCAGCTTTACAACAAATGCTAAAGGAACTTCTCTAGGCAGGAAACACAAGAGAAGGAAAAGACCTACAATAACAAACCCCAAACAATTAAGACAATAGTAATAGGAACATACATATCGATAATTACCTTAAATGTAAATGGGTTAAATGCTCCAACCAAAAGACATAGACTGGCTGAATGGGTACAGAAACAAGACCCACATATATTCTGTCTACAAGACACCTACTTCAGACCTAGGGACACATACAGGCTGAAAGTGAGGTGATGGAAAAAGATATTCCATGTGAATGGAAATCTGAAAAACCTGGAGTAGGAATTCTCATATCAGACAAAATACACTTTTAAATAAAGACTATTACAAGAGACAAAGAAGGACACTACATAACAATCAAGGGATCAATCCAAGAAGAAGATATAACAATTTTAAATATTTATGCACCCAACACAGGTGCACCTCAATACATAAGGCAAATGCTAACAGACGTAAAAGGGGAAATCGACAGTAACACAATAACAGTAGGGGAGTTTAACACTCCACTTTCACCAATGGACAGATCATCCAAAATGAAAATAAATAAGGAAACACAAGCTTTAAATGACACATTAAAGAAGATGGACTTCATTGAAATTTATAGGACATTCCATCCAAAAACATCAGAATACACTTTCTTCTCAAGTGCTCATGGAATTCTCCAAGATAGACCATATCTTCATTCACAAATCAAGCCTTGGTAAATTTAAGAAAATTGAAATTGTGTCAAGTATCTTTTCCGACCACAGCCTTATGAGACTAGATATCAATT
Source organism: Phocoena sinus (assembly GCF_008692025.1). Lineage (NCBI taxonomy): Eukaryota > Metazoa > Chordata > Mammalia > Artiodactyla > Phocoenidae > Phocoena > Phocoena sinus. The sequence continues at coordinate 14,269,507 of NC_045775.1, read as the reverse complement.
ACAGGAAAAAAACACAGTAAAAAATACAAACACATGGAGGTTAAACAATACACTACTAAAGAACCAAGAGATCACCAAAGAAATCATAGAGGAAATAAAAAAATACCTAGAAACAAATGACAATGAAAACACGATGATCCAAAACCTATAGGATGCAGCAAAAGCAGTTCTAAGAGGGAAGTTTATAGCAATACAATCCTACCTCAAGAAAGAAAAAACATCTCAACCAATCTAACCTTACACCTAAAGGAACTAGAGAAAGAACAAACAAAACCCAAAATTGGCAGAAGGAAAGAAATCATAAAGATCAGATCAGAAATAAATGAAAAAGAAATGAAGGAAATGATAGCAAAGATTAATAAAGCTAAAAGCAGGTTCTTTGAGAAGATAAACAAAATTGATAAACTATTAGCCAGACTCATCAAGAAAAAAAGGGAGAAGACTCAAATCAACAGAATTTGAAATGGAAGAGGAGAAGTAGCACTGACACTGCAGAAATACAAAGGATTATGAGAGATTACTACAGGCAACTATATGCCAATAAAATGGACAACCTGGAAGAAATGGACAAATTCTTAGAAAAGCACAACCTTCTGAGACTGAACCAGGAAGATATAGAAAATATAAACAGATCAATCACAAGCACTGAAGTTGAAACCGTGATTAAAAATCTTCCAACAAACAAAAGTCCAGGACCAGATGGCTTCACAGGCAAATTATCAAACATTTAGAGAACTAACACCTATCCTTCTCAAACTCTTCCAAAATATAGCAGAAGGAGGGCCGCTCCCAAACTCATTCTACGAGGCCATTATAACCCTGGTACTGAAACCAGGCAAAGATGTCAAAAAAAGAAAGCTACAGGCCAATATCTCTGATGAACATAGATGTAAAAATTCTCAACAAAATACTAGCAAACAGAATCCAACAGCACATTAAAAGGATCATACATCATGATCAAGTGGGGTTTATCCCAGGAATGCAAGGATCCTTCAATATATGCAAATCAATCAGTGTGATACACCACATGAATAAACTGAAGGATAAAATCCATATGATCATCTCAATAGATGCAGAAAAAGCTTTTTGCAAAATTCAACACCCATTTATAATAAAAACTCTCCAGAAAGTAGGCATAGAGTGAACCTACCTCAACATAATAGAGGCCATATGTGACAAACCCACAGACAACATCGTTCTCAATGGTGAAAAACTGAAACCATTTCTTCTAAGATCAGGAAGAAGACAAGGTTGCCCACTCTCACCACTCTTATTCAACACAGTTTTGGAAGTTTTAGCCACAGCAATCAGAGAGGAAAAAGAAATAAAAGGAATCCAAGTTGGAAAAGAAGTAAAACTGTCAGTGTTTGCAGATGACATGATACTACACATAGAGAATCCTAATGATGCTACCAGAAAACTACTAGAGCTAATCAATGAATTTGGTAGAGTAGCAGGATACAAAGTTAATGGACAGATATCTCTTGCATTCCTATACACTAATGATGAAAAATCTGAAAGAGAAATTAAGGACACAGTCCCATTTACCATTACAAGAAAAAGAATAAAATACCTAGGAATTAACCTACCCAAGGAGACAAAAGACCTGTATGCAGGAAACTATAAGACACTGATGAAAGAAATTAAAGATGATACAAACAGATGGAGAGATATACCATGTTCTTGGATTGGAAGAATCAACGTTGTGAAAATGACTATACTACCCAAAGCAATCTACAGATTCAGTGCAATCCCTATCAAACTACCAATGGCATTTTTCACAGACCTAGAACAAAAAGTTTCACAGTTTGTATGGAAATACAAACGACCCCAAATAGCCAAAGCTATCTTGAGAAAGAAAACCCGAGCTGGAGGAATCAGGCTCTCTGACTTCGGACTATACTGCAATGCTACTGTAATCAAGACAGTAGAGTACTGGCACAAAAACAGAAATATAGATCAATGGAACAGGATAGAAAGCCCAGAGATAAACCCACGCACATATGGTCACCTTATCTTTGATAAAGGAGGCAAGAGTATACAATGGAGAAAAGACAGCCTCTTCAATAAGTGGTGCTGGGAAAACTGGCCAACTACACATAAAAGAATGAAATTACGAAACTTCCTAACACCGTGCAGAAAAGAAAACTCAGAATGGATTAAAGACCTAAATCTAAGGCCAGACACTATAAAACTCTTAGAGGAAAACATAGGCAGAACATGCTATGACATAAATTACAGCAAGATCCTTTTTGACCCATCTCGTAGAGAAATAGAAATAAAAACAAAAATAAACAAATGGCACCTAATGAAACTTAAAAGCTCTTGCACAGCAAATGAAACCATAAACAAGACGAAACGACAACTCTCCGTGGGCAGAAGACCTAAACAGACTTTTCTCCATAGAAGATACATAGATTGCCAATAAACACATGAAAAGATGCTCAACATCACTAAGTATCAGAGAAATGCAAGTCAAAACTACAATGAGGTATCACGTTACACCAGTCAGAATGGCGATCGTCAAACATCTACAAACAATAAATGCTGGAGAGGGTGTGGAGAAAAGGGAACCCTCTTGCACTGTTGGTGGGAATGTAAATTGATACAGCCACTATGGAGAACTGTATGGAGGTTCCTTAAAACTAAAAATAGAACTACCATGTGACCCAGCAATCCCCCTACTGGGCATATATGTTGAGAAAACCATCATTCAAAAAGAGTCATGTATCACAGTGTTCACTGCAGTACTAGTTACAATAGGCAGGACATGGAAGGAAGCTAACTGTCCATCGACAGATGAATAGATAAAGAAGATGTGGCACATATATACAGTGGAATATTACTCAGCCATAAAAAGGAACGAAATTGAACTATTTGTAGTGAGGTGGATGGACCTAGAGTCTGTCATACAGAGTGAAGTAAGTCAGAAAGAGAAAAACAAATACCATATGCTATCACATACATATGGAATGTGAAAAAAAAAGGTTTTGATGATCCTAGGGGGGCAGGACAGGAACAAAGATTGCAGATGTAGAGAACGGACTTGAGCAGATGGGGATGAGGAAGGGTAAGCTGGGACGAAGTGAGATAGTAGCATTGACATATATACACTACCAAATGTAAAATAGATAGCTAATGGGAAGCAGCTGCATCTCACAGGGAGGTCAGCTAGGTGCCTTGTGACCACCTAGAAGGGTGGGATAGGGATGGGGGAGAGAGACGGAAGAGGGAGGGGATATGGGGATATAAGTATGCATATAGCTGATTCACTTTGTTACACAGCAAGAACTAAAACAACATTGTAAAGCAATTATACTCCAATAAAGATGTTAAAAAGATCAATACACCTCCCACCAAATACTTTAGGCTCCATGTTCCTAACTAAAGTTCAATGTTTATTTAAAATATTTTATTTTGATGTGAAATGTAAATTCAGTAAAATGCACAAATCATAAGAATAAATTTTTTGAGTTTAATTCACAAGCCTATATAAACAAAACCTCTATCAAGTTATGAAACATGATCATTATTCCAAAAAATTCCCTCGTTTCCCTCACATACAAACTTTTTCCAAATTTTCCAGAAGCAATCACTATTCTCATTTTTTTCCACCACAGAGTAATTTTCCTTGTTTTAGTATTCATACAAATGGGATTATACATTATGCATTCTTTTGTGTAAGGCTTCTTTTTACTTAGTATAAATTTTTTCAGATTCATCCATGCTGTTACATGTATCAGTAGTTCAGTCGCTTTCTTGTGGAATAGTATTCCATTGTATGGATATACAGTAGTTTGTTCATCCATTCTTTTATTAATGAATCTTTCATTTATTCACAGTTTGTACTATTATGAATATAATAATATAATAATGTTGACATTTTACAAGTGTTTTTGTGAATTTATGTTTTCAGATATCTTGGTAAATACTTAGAAGTGGAATTTCTGTTTCGTAGCATGGTGTATGTTTAATTTTAAAAGAAACTGCTAAGATTTTTTTCCAAAGTGTTTGAACCATTTCATATTCTCACTAACAACGTGGGAATTTCAGTTTTATAACGTCCCCAGATTTTGTTTTTATCAACCTTTTGCCTAGTTTTCTTTGGGTTGTTTCTTTTCATTGTTGAATCGTTGGATAACTTTATATATTCTGGAGACCAGTCTTTAGTCAGACGTAAGTTCTGTAAATTTTTTCAAGTCTGTGCTTGCTTATTTATTTTCTTCATGGTGGTATCTTTCAATGAACTGAAGTTTTAAAGTTTGTTTGTAGTTAAATCATCATTTATTTTTTTTCTTTATGGTTTACTGCTTTCTGTGACCTAAGAACTCTTTGCCTAGCCCAAAGTGAATAATATATTCTCCTATGATGTTTTCTGAAAGTTTATGGTTTTAGCTTTTATATTGAGGTCAATGATCTATATTAAATTAATTTTTGTTTATAGTGTGAGGTAGGGTTCAAAGTTAATTTTTCCCTGTGTGAATATTTAATTATTCCAGCATCATTTATTGAAAGGATCTCCTCTCCTGTTCAATTGTTTTGGCACTTTTGTCAAAAATCAAGTAACTCTGTAATTGGGAATTGTTTTTCTGGAACTATTCTGGTCTATTTTTTGATTCCTTTGTCAATACCACATACCTCAATTACTGAACCTTTGGCCTTTGTTTCAAGATTGCTTTGGATATTCAAAATTCTTTGCACTTTAATAAAAGTTTTAGAATCATCTAGTCAATTTCTTGAGATTTTGATTGGAGTGCATTAAATATATAGATAAGTTTGGGAAACACTGATATTTTGACAATATTGAGTCTTTCAATCCACGAATATTGCTATGAGCTGAATATTTGTATCCTCCTCAAATTCATATGTTGAAATCCTAACCCTCAAGGTGATATTATTAAGAGATAGGGCCTTTGGGAAATGATTAGGTTATAATATTGGAGCCCTCATGAATATGATTAGTGCCTTTATGAAACAGACCCTAGAGAATTTGCTTGCCCCCTTCCACTGTGTAAGGACAGAAGTAGAATGCAATCCAGAGGAGGGAACCTCTCCTGACCATGCTGGTACCCTGATCTTGGACTTCCAGCCTCCAGAACTGTGAGAAATAAATTTCTGGTGTTTATAAGGTACTCAGTTTATGGTATTTTGTTACAGCAGCCCAAATGGACTGAGACATATATGGTATGCTTTTTCATTTATTTAGATTGTCTTCAGTTTATTTAAGCATTTTCTTTGCTGCTTTCAATGTAGCTGTCCTGTTCATCCTTTGTTAAAGTGATAATATACCTCCTCTTTGGTTATTTCCTTTTTGGAAATTTCCCTTTACTTCTTAACTCTATAGTTGCCCAAATTCTTTCCTCTAGTTCTTCAGGCCAGGAAGACTTTAGATTTTTCACTAGGGTTTACCCTGTGGCTAAAAGGTGTAATAACAGGGAATGTGTACAGTGTCATTCCTTCTTCTAAGTGTTAATCTGTCTCCAGAATCTTGCTACTTTTGCTTGGCTCCAGTAATGTTAGGTTGTTGTTATCGTTGCTGTGTGTGTTGCCCAGAATTTGTAGTTTTTATTTGCATGAGAGACCAGTGTACTAGGAGATACTAAACTATACTGACAGCAAAACCCCTACTTTCATTTTGGAAGGATATTTTTATTATATATATGTTGATTAAAAGGATATCTTTTAAAAATTTCAGTACTTTCAAGATATTGTTACTTTGTCATTTGACTTCCATGGTGTCTGTTGTGTAACTTGTTGTCGTTCTTATTACTATTCTACTGTATTTATTGCATTTTTTTCACCCAGGTATTTTTTAATATTTCTTCTTTAGTTTTATCAATCTTACTATAATATTACTAAGTGATTTTTAAGTATTATTATTTATTTTTTATCTATTTAGTAGTAGATATTTTTCAAGGAATCTGTCCCCTTTACATAATATGTGGAACTTATATGTATATAAATAATACATACATATAATTATCTATATTATTATCTTTTTATCCTTCTAACCTATAGACTCTTTAGTGATGTCTCTCTTCATTACTGACATTGGTAATTTGGTTTTTTCCTTGTTTAATCTGGCTAGAGATTTTTGAATTTCATTGATTATTTCAACAAAGCAGATTTCAATTTCATTGATAATCTGCATTGCTTTGTTTTTGTGACATTAACATTTCATCAATTTTTGCTCTCTCTCTCTGTGTATAATTTAATCCTTCAAAAATTCTCATAGTGAGGGCCTGTGGATGTTAAACTCTTCTATTTTTGGTATATGTGTACATGTCTTTATTTTGTTCCTGTTCCCCCAAATTTTTGAGCTGTATGTAAAATTCTAGATTTTGGATATTTTCCTGCAGCACTTTGAATATATTAACCCATTATTTTCTGCTTTCTATTGAGAAGTCTGCTTTAAGTCCTATTGTTAAAACTTTGTGGTTAGCCTATCTTCTTTCTCCAGCTGTTTTTATAATTTTTCTCCTTGTTCTTATTTTATGTGATATTCACACGTGACTATATTTTTATTATTCAGTAGTTGATGTGTATTTCTACCTGCAAACTCATGTCTTCCTCCAATTCTGTAAAATTGTTGGTTCTTTCCATTTTCTTACTTTCCCATTCTCTTTATTTAAAAATACATACTTGATGCATTTTTTTCTACCTCTAGCTTTTATATCTCTTAACTTATATCCTAATTAAATTCCTCTGCACTATTTTCCAATCCACTAATTCCTCTTCTACTGTGTCCTGTCTGGATATTCTTATATATTTTCTCCTTTTAATGACTCTGTTTTCCAATTCCTGTTCTTGTCCAATTTCTGCCAACTTTTGTTTCATATTTTTTGTTCATTCTCATAGAAATTCTTTATCTCTCAGATGTTCCTACACAAATTTATTTTGTAGTTTTTCTCACACTGTCCTGTAAAATTAATTTCATCTTAAAAGAGCAGCTTTTCAATCATTAACAATTTTTGTCTGCCTTCTTTACCCTAAGACTTAGGTGTGCATTTTCAATTTTATTCTCATTGATTTTAAAGTTTCTTTTCCACATTTTCCCCTCTGTATGTATCCTTCTTATTTTATAAAGTTTGTAGATGCCACCTTGTAACTCTCCTGAACTTGTAGGCTAGCCCACATCTTCTAATGGCATTTTAGCTCTCCTTTCCTGTGGCAGTTTTGTGGAAATGTCAAATCCTGTTATTAGGCCAGCAGGTAGCTTGGTTCTATTTCTGATCTCTGTGCTCTCCTGCTCCCCTTTGACCGCAATCTCCCATAGCAAAAACACTAGTTAGAAGCAACAACAGCTTCTTTTGGCCTTGTGTCACAGTTGGGAATTTCCCCTACAGCACTTTAATTCAGGTACTGAATCTAGCTTTAATCTGCCAGTTTTCAGGGAGGCCTTTTTGTCCATTTTACCCCATGGGAATTGGGTTACTGGCTACCACTGCTTTGGTTTGGACTGTGACTCAGAAGCCTTGTGGCTTCAGCTCTATTCACTGCTTTGCATTTAACTTCTATTTCAGTCCATGGTGATATTTGTTATGACTTCGTGCCCAACTCTGTCTTTTGCATTTCTCTTTTTATATTTAATTTATCATTGCTATATGTTTAAAGCTGACAGAGTGTACCAGACACAAACTTGGCATGTCACCTTTACCAGAACTCTTCTCGTTTTATAAATGGTGAACTGAGGCTCAGAAAGTGGAAGTGTCTTGTCTAAGGCCTTAGAGTGAGCTTATACCAGAGCCTGAGCAGATACTCAGGTCTCCAGACTCTAAGCCTTGGGATTTTTCATTGTCCCCAGGTGCTCAGAAACTGACCTGAAGGGCAGGTCTCAGCATTGAGCTGCTTCCTGCTTTCTTGCAGGAATGAACTAGGAGACAGAGACAGCTGCTGGGGAGAATCACCTGATGTTTCCTGATAAGGTAGAGAAGATGTTTAACAGATTTCATCCCTGCCAAATTCATGTCTGCTTCAAAATCCTTTCTTTCAGCAAGCTGTCGCAGTCTGAGTGAAGCACCTCACCCCACAGTGTATGGTGCCACATGCAGCCAGTGACCTTTATGTTCACCACAACAATTGAAGCTCTAGAAGCATTACCCTTTGGAGGTAATGTAGCTTCCTTATAAAGGAGGAAAATTGATTTTCAATTTGAAATAGGCAAACATTCCATTGTATGTTGTACAAATAAGTCTGATACAATTGTCAAGAAATGTCACTCAGCTTAAGGAAAAAATGTTCCATGTGGTATGTGGATGTGCAAGAAAACAATTTTTAACAATTTCTGGTTGCTGAGAACTGTCACCTGATCAAACATCCATCACTCATAATATTGCATAACTATGCAGTTAAGGGCTACCAGACTAAACTATTTAATTGCTTAAAAGTCTGTACAGATAAAATTATAAAGCAAATTGCTCACTGAAATAAATCAAGATTTAAAAAACGAAAATGTGAAGGTAGATATTTTTCTCCCTTTTGATTACTTAAAAAAAGTAGCTAAAAATACTTTTCTCTGTAGCCATAGCAAACACACTGCAGGCTGATAATGATGTTAGATTTTCTTCATGCTCCAGCTGGACTACCTTAATGCACTGAGACCTCTCTTATTTCTGCAGCTATGTGGCTTGTTATGTATCGACCACTTTTCCCCTAATCTCTGTAATTCAGAGTTCCAAATGAAAAAGTATACACTCAGCAAGGTACTTTTACTTGCACAAAATTTGCATTGGAAGATGATTTGTTAAGCTCTGTGCATACGACCCTTCGGCATCTCTCACCACCCAGCAGTGCTATAAATTGTTATTCAGTACGCTGAATGCCGGAAGGAAGGTAGCTGCAGATAAAGGGCAGCCACAGTCTCAGAAGATTGTCATTACTGATCATACCTATAGGAAGCGGGTATTTCCCTTGCTGTGTTCTAAGATTAACATGTATAGCAATTGGCCGATGTAAATAGGCCAAGCAGAGGGTGTTTAAAGGATCAAGTCAGTGTTTGTCTAATGCTTTGAAGATAAAGGTGAAGACAATGAGCAAATTGCTATTACTGGAAATGATCTAATAATTACTTTAATAATTATCCTCATCCAACCATAAACCAACAGTAGGTCTCTTTGAGTACATTGAATTTCATGAAGTATTGTATGTGCTTCAACTGCAGTAGGGCTCATTGTGAGTGATAATGCTGATCAAATAACCATTAAGGATAAAGCCACTCTGCTTTCATCAGGTCTCACATTGGCTACCTCTCTCACACCTTGCAGTCAAGTAACATAGAACAACAAATGCATTAGAAGTGGCTGGAGGGAGGCCAGGGATGGGAGAGGGCAGTCCAGCTCCCAGTTTTTCTACCTCCACAGTGTCAAGCAGTAAGTGAGTGTCTCCAATGAACCAGCTCATATCTTTGTGTTGAACTGACAGGTTGTTTTGACATCATTAGACACAGCCAAACAAAGAATGAAAACAAATTGGTAGCCATGTTTCACAGTTCCTGATGGTAGGTACAAAGTGATCAAACACACCTGCAAGAAATCCTGTACTGCAGGCTTGGATCCTGGCTTTTTTCAAGGTCTCCACCAACCCTGCCCTCCTTCATGTTTTTCCAGCTAAAGTAACCATGGGACGTGTCCTAGCGCTGCCAGATCACAGAGTGAGACTTATCTCTTATGCTTACCCTCAGCTACAGCTGGGATGCTCTGCCACAATTAGGCGGGTACCATAGAATGATGGGATTCCTAGGCATGGAACATGCTAGAACTTAGAGACCAGGCCTGTAAGTAGGAAGAGATGATCAAATAATTAGGAGCCTTGATGCTCTGTGTTCAACCTAGTTTCCATATCCCAGAGCTTGAAAACCTTGAAGTTTAAAGGTCGAAGAGAGTATTGTGGCAGACAAAGAGGTACTACCTCACATAACGGGGAATAAAGTTTGAAAAACTGGTGTTACAGAGCTGAGTCCAAAAGAGTTTTGAATTGATTCAGAGACTATGCATCCATTATATGTTAAGAAGGAAGCTGTTACGTTCAGGGATCTGGCCTTAATTCAGTTTTCCTCCAGATGGACTTCTTGGGGTCCCAATTAGAGAAAGAATCCAGGGTGGAAGGATTCCAGTCCTCGTGTCAGGGGTCTCTTCTCTGATGTGGCAGGAAAGTTCACGGTTGGCATGTGTTTTCCCTGTCTGAGAAACAAGATCCTCTCTACTTTCAACCTTCCTGGGACACTCTTAACCATGCCAGAGGTTCATTCATTTGTTCGTTTATTCACTCATTCCTTCTTTCTATCTTTCCTTCTTTCTGCTATTGCAATTAATTATCTTTTAGGTTTGTCTATTATCCCTATGATTTTCTTTGTTTTATTTTATAAATTTTTCTCTTATCTCTATTATTGACTTCCCAACACTATATCTCGATTTACTACTTTCTTTTTCAGCTTAAAAACCCTATTTTATTAATTTACAATCCTTAGTTTTTTCTGATGTATAAATGTAAGACCTTAAATTTTCCTATGAGAACTCTTTAGATGCCAAATGTCCAATAGAAACAGTCATATAATCATGACTACAACCATAACTACAATGTGTGGTATGTGTAGAAATAAATTGCTTTTATTGTAATTTGGTCCTAAATATGTAAATTTCTAATTTGATATTTTTCATCAATATTGTGTTTTCAATTTGCCATGCTATTTTCTGTTCACATTTTCTTCCTTTTCTCCTTTTATTGGATAGGTTATTTTATTTTTTTCTATTTCTTCCTCTAGTATGTTGAAAATTATACATTATTCTTTCAGTGGTTACTCTAATTTTTTTTTTTATTTTTACCATTCATGCTTCAGTTAACATAGTCCACATCAGCCCAATATCCTTGTCTTCTTTCTGAACATCTTTCTTATTATCGGTATTTAGTCATTTAATCTACTTGATTTTAAATAATTCCCCAAATAGATTATTATTTTTTTGGGTATTTTTAACAGTTAATGCTAATTTAAATTTATCAAAATTGTTTGTCCTTTCTCCTCCACTGACTTTATACCAGCTGTTTTAAATATATCACATCAAATAAGGTTACAAGGTTGATTTCTGGAGGAGTGTGCAGAATTTTACACTTGTACTTGACATTCCTTTTATTTTTTTAAATTAATTTTTATTGGAGTATATAGTTGCTTTACAATGTTGTTAGTTTCTACTGTACAGCAAAATGAATCAGCTAGGGCTTCCCTGGTGGCACAGTGGTTGAGAGTCTGCCTGCCGATGCAGGGGACACGGGTTCGTGCCCCGGTCCGGGAAGATCCCACATGCCGCGGAGCGGCTGGGCCCGTGAGCCATGGCCGCTGAGCCTGCGCGTCCGGAGCAGTGAGAGGCCTGCATACGGCAAAAAAAAAAAAAGAATCAGCTATACATATACACATTCCTTTTAAAACTACTTTTTTTTTTTTTGCGGTACGCGGGCCTCTCACTGTTGTGGCCTCTCCCGTTGCGGAGCACAGGCTCCGGACGCGCAGGCTCAGCGGCCATGGCTCACGGGCCCAGCCGCTCCGCGGCATGTGGGATCTTCCCGGACCGGGGCACGAACCCGAGTCCCCTGCATGGGCAGGCGGACTCTCAACCACTGCGCCACCAGGGAAGCCCCAAAACTACTTTTATCACACAGAATGCAGTGGGGCAAGTTAGCTTACAAAACATGTTTGTCTTACATCTGCTCAATCGGTGTCAAACCTCAAAAATCCCAAATAACTTTGAAAAAGTCCATCAGAATTACATTCCATTCAGGAAAGAAATATCATTCTGTTACCTTTCAAGTCCTCATGCCCCCTTCTTTTGCTCCTGGTATGACATCAAATGTCTGCCAGTAGAAGCCTCAGGATTTAACAGAGTTAAGAAGAATGATATGCAAATACTATACACTGAGTAAACACGCTGCTTCAAACACGCTGCTTCTAAGTTTGAAGCGTTTTTCACTTTTCAGGGTCAGATTTGATGTGTGGTGTAAGCTAGCAATCAATTTGAGGATTTTAGTATTTTTCACCTTCAAACCTAATACATCAGCCATTTTAATTTTTTTTTTTTTTGGCATTAGGCATCTCTGTTTCCCTCAATATTGGGCAGTCCTTTTACTGTGCTTCAGATATGTTGTACCTCTAATTTGAGGAAAAAGGGGAACATTCTGAAGTTTGATTTTTACAACAATGGGTTTTACTGACCCTCCAATATCTGAATAATTTGGAAGTGGTGACCTTATAATTCAATACATCTCCAAATCTAAGTATATATGTTAATGTATAGGACCATGGGTTTAATGCTAGCTCTATACACAGAAGTTAACACAAAAAGCACTTTACTGCAAAATGTTCTAGAAATATTAGTTATGATGATCTGAGCATATATGGTCATGTGATAATATTTCTGTTGAACAGCAGGCAGAATATCTGATTTAAACTTTCAGGTTTTCATTCAAGTTGCCGTTTTTGTATAATTGGTGCAGTTATATAATGAATACTGTGGCTGCTCCTTCAGAAATGACCCATTGGTAGTGCATTTAATACAGATCACATAGTAAACATTGGGCTCTTTTAATAACTTTGACTCATCTTTTACATCCCTTTGTATCTGATGTTAGAGTAATATGTGTCCGCCTTTAGATCATGAGCTCCCTGGAGACAAGGATTGATTTTATTCATTTCTGTATTTCTTACAGAATCTTACACAGTGTTTTCTAGGCAGTGGGAATGCCATTAGGTGAATGAATGAATGGGCACTGTTGTCCTTTGTAACCCTGGTACTTTGTCTCAGGATCTAGGGATGATGGAAGGTGTGCTTGTGGGGCAGTTACTGCAGGTGGTTCCCAGCATCACAGGTGACCCAGAGCAGATCTGTGAAGGCACCTGCCTTCCCATTCTCTCCATCCTTGCTAGGATTAGTCAAGTAGCAAAAGAAAGGTTGGTGGCAAATTTGCTTGTCGAATGAATTTGTAAACAGAATATATGTAAAAAAAAAAACCTCTCATTACTTGTGTGTCTGGGCCTCACCTGCCATTTCCCACCCCATTACATTGAATATACCTGTGGATGAAAAAAATCGATCGAATCTTTACAATTTCTCAGATTCTGCGTATTTATTCACCACTGTATTTTATGTCAGCCACACTCTTTCTTGGCCATGTGTTTACATTTCTGTGTGCTGACTGTCTGAACGCACTCATTCTTAATATTTAAACAAAGGCCTAGACAGCTATACATGCAGACGCAGTATTAATGGGAGAAAAGTAGGAGCCATTTACAGCGGGCACATGTCCAGGAGACAGACACAGTCATGCCAGTGACAAGAGGAAATGCAGTCCTCTCTGCTTTAGACTCTGAATGCATAATGAAAAGGGGATAGAGGAAGAGGACATTGCCAAGGCAGAGAACCAGATAAGGTGGCAGGACCATTCCCAACCTTGCCTCTGCCACACACCTCGTAAACTGATAACTCAGGGTAGAATTTCCCAACCAGCAACTGGAAAAGAAGTGGGTTTTATAGCAAAATGAGGCAGGCTGACAGCTCCCAATAAACAGAACATAGGTATTCTCTGTGAACTGGATAGGAAGTCGCTGTCTGATTTCCCCGTATCTTGTCTTTAGCACCGATCCTCTCCTGGTATGTCAGAAGTTGACTCGGACTGCAGAGAAAATAATAATGATGAAATGAACGAAGAGGTCACATTTATTGAACGCTTACCAGATGCCAGCAACTGTGCTAAGTGCTTTATAAATATGATCTTATTTCATCTTCTGAAACAGTCCATTAAAATTATTTTGATTTCACAGATAATAAAGCTAAAGCTCAGACAGGTTAAGTAATTTTCTTAACATCTCACAGCTAATAAAGGGCAGAGGCAGGGCTATGATTCAAGCTTAGTTGTATCTGATGACAATGCCTTCTCTTCAGTCCTTCTTCCCCCCTCCCATGCTCAGCTCTAACCCGGCCACTCTCCCAGGATCCCAAGGCACCCTGCACAGACGATTAGCATAGCTCATTTGACATAATACATAATCCTTGCTTAGCTGTCTGTCACCCCACTGGGCTGTGAACTCCAAGAAGGCAGGAGTCTGTTCATCTCTGTATCCCCAGTGCCTAGCATGGTATCTGGTACAAAGTAAGGACACAGGAAATGTATGATGAACAAATGAATGAGTAAATGGAACAAACATTTAAAAAGGAGCTGCTTTGCCAAAGACCCTTTATTGTTGCTTTCCTGGTAATTTCTGCCCCTGTGTGGAAAAACGTGTCACATAATAGGATTTGATTTTGTCGTTAGATGTAGATGTCAAATCCGTTTTCCTGTAAAACAGTCAAGAAATAAAAGTAGCAGAAGAAAACAGAAGGTTCTCTTCGGGAATAGTGATGCAGAAGGAGGGGGCAAGTTCAAGGTTAGGATCTTAAAGAACAGGTAGTCAGTCCACTAGGGTCAGACTCAAAAAGGCTTGCTTCTCTCATCTTTCAGAGCCTAGAGTGAGCTCTTTCAATGCAAACAGCCACCTCTGAGGGTAAATGACTGCTGCCCACTGGCTGGGTTAGGGCTGTTTCCAAATCTAGGTCTCATTTTTTCTGGGAGAGGACCAGGCAACAGATCTGGTCTTGGCGTGCTGTCTTAGAACTACAGTCATAACTTTGCAGAGCACGTTGGAGGAAAGCTATACCCCTATGGAATCAACAGATGTGGTCTGAGTTTTCAAATACTGAGCTCGGAGAAAGGAGCAAACAACTTAAGGCTGACATTGTGAAACTCCAGCACAGACCACACACAAGAGGACTGCACACACCTGGACCTCCAGCCACCCTGGTTAAAAGTTCTCACCAGCTCCTTAGGGCCACTGGGGACTGAGGCTGTAGGTACAGTGTGACTTTCACCCTCTGTCACCCATAAGGGCCCAGGGTAAATTATCAAGTTCTCATGCAAGAGCATAGGCCCAATTATTCTCAACTGATCCTTGAATTAAAGAGCTAAAAGCATTTCCAGATATGGACTGAATGGAGTCCATCAGTTTGCTGAGGAGACCAAGCCACATAAGCAGATCTTTTTGCAGAATGCTGCCTGAATGCCTTACATATTGATCAAAGACTTGGGAATATAGAGAGCTTGTTTTTTTGTTTGTTTGTCTGTTTTTCCCGATTGCTAAGAGGTCCAGTATTTTAGGAACATAGGGGGCTTATGTAGAAACAATGGGGCACAGGGCTGCAGAGAGAGGCATACAAAAGTTACTCTCTAGCCAAGTTATTCATTTCTGTGGAAAGGCTATTGCATATCTGCCCTATATGCTGGCTGATGTCTGAAATCTCCCAGTGAAAACTGGTATTCTGATCTCTTTTTATAAGGAAAATTTCCTAGACGGGCATGTACTATTACAGGGGAAGCCTCCTTTGCTGCTATGGAATGCTGTAAAAGTACCAATTTCTAGATCAGTATTAGTCGCTGACAGGCACAGATTGGTTTTAGGGAAGGTGAGACATTTTTAGATGAGATCACTGAGAAAGTATACGGTTTGACTTCAGCCAGGGATGGAAAGAAGGATTCTGCTTGTTCTCCTTTCCTGGTGAGTACAGATTTAGTAGTCATTCACCTCCTTCCATTCCCCCTTCTCCCGCCCCCCCTCCACACACACATGTGCACACACACTGCTGTGCACACTTGGGCCCAAGCCTGGTGCAGACATTATTTCCCCGTGTCCAGCCCAGAGGTTTCCCACAGCTGGAGTGGGGAGCACCTGCGTGGCTCTGCTTTGTGTCTGTTGCACTCACTCACAGGCAGGCCTGGTTACCATCTGCATAGGTAAGGCGCCGGCCTAGCGTGAGCCACCAGCCCAGCTCCTGCAGGCGTAGAGTAAACCTGGACATAAAGCAGGCATCCTGCCATACCTGAGGGGGCCTGTTTCGTGTCCCTGGTTCTTTCACACAGATACTTATTTATGCTTCCCTCTCTCTTTCTTGATATTCACATCTTCTCTTTGTTTTCAGTAGCTGAGTCATTCTGGAAACTGAAGGCATGAGCTGAGGAGGGCTCAAAACTTAGTGGCCCTATCACTGATTTCTTTCATTCATTCATTCATTCATTCATTCAAGAAACTGCTGTGTGCCAGGATCTGTGGAGACAAACCTGCAGAGAACTTTACCACTGTGCTTGAAGACCTTGAAGTCTGGTGGAGAGAGACAAATTTGTTAACTCATAATTGCAACCCAGTATGACAAGAATTTTTAGATGAGTTCACAGAAAGGACTTTGCAGGCACAAAAGAGAAAAAGCTGGAGAATTTGGGAAGCTTTTACAGAGGACATCATATCTGAGTTGGACCTTGAAGAATGCATAGGAGTTTGCTGGCTAGAGAAGTGGGAAGAGGTATAAAGTTGCAAGTAAGAAATCACAGTTTTTAAAAATAAATGCCAGGGTCAGTAATAAAAAGCAAGAGTAAATGATTCCACAGTGGAACTAAATTAGAAATCAATAATGAAAAGATCTCAGGAAAATCCCAAAATATTTGGAAATTACATAACAGATTTATAAATAACTTGTGAATCAAAGAAGCAATCGAAAGGGAAAAGGAAGTATTTTGAACTGAATCAAAATGTATATAAAGCATATTAAAATTTGTGAGAGGCTGTGTAAACAGTAATTAGGGGAAAATTTATAGCAGTAAGTGCCTATATCAAAGAGAAGAAGGGTCTTGAATGACCTCAGTTTCTAAGAAACTAGAAAAAGAAGAAAAAATTAAGTCCAAGTAAGTAGAACAAAGGAAATAGTAAAGAGCAGAAGTCAATGATATTAATATCAGAAAAAAAATAGAGAAAATCAGTAAGACCAGAAATTGATTCTTTTTGTGACGGTTAATTAAATAAATAAACCTCTAGTCAGACTGATAAGGGAGAAAAGAAAGACACAAATTACAAATATAAGGAATGAAAAAAGTATCACTATAGATTCTACAGTTATTAAAAAGATAATTAAGGAGTAATATGAACAGGTTTATGTCAATAAATTCAACAACTTCAATGAAATGAACAAATTCTTATAAAGACACAAACTACCATAGCTCACTCGAGGAAGATTTGATACCTAAATAGCCTTATATCTATTTTTTAAAATTGAATTCATAGTTAAAAATATTCCCTCAGAGAAAACTCCAGGACAAGTTGGTTTCACTTGTGAATTCTACCAAACATTTAGGGAAAAAAGTATTACCAATTCGGCATATGCTCTTCTAGAAAATTGAAAAGGTGAGACTATTACCCAACTCATTCTATGAGCCAGCATTACCTTGATATCACAGCTAGACAGAGACATTACAAGAAAATAAAACTATAGACCAATCATAAACACATGTAAGAATTCTAAACAAAAATATAATTGATTGAATACATCATGACTAATTTACCCAAGAAATGTAGGGTTGGCTTAACAATAAAAAAAAATCAGTGTAATTTATGTCATTAACAAACTAGAAAAGATAAAAACATGATATCTCAATAAAAACCGAAAAAGCATTTAAAAATGAAACTCAAACTCCATTCCTGATTAAAAACTCTCTTAGTAAACTAGGAACAGGAAGGAACTTTTTCATTTTGATAAAGGGCATTAATGAAATAACCTACAGCTAACATCGTACTTGTGAAAGACTGAATGCTTTCTCTTTAACATCAGGAAGGAAATAAGGGTGACTGCTCTAATCACTTCGATTAAACTCTATACTAGAGATTCTAGTCAATGCAATAAGGCATAAATAATTAAATATATATAGAGAGATAAATGTATGTATGTATGTCATACAGATTAGAAAGGAAAAAGCAATTCTGTTATTATTCTCAGATGACATGATCTATGTAGAAAATTTGATGTAATCTACAAAAAAGCTAGTAGAACTAACTGAGTTTACTAAGTTTGCAGGAGAAAAGATCAATATACAAAAGTCGGTTGTATTTCTATATCCTAGCAGCAATCATAAATTTAATTAAAAATCTATAAGAGCATAACATAAAAATATGAAATGCATAGGGATAACGTGACAAAAAATGCGCAAGATCTATACGCTGAAAACTATAAAACACTGCGAGAAAAATTAGAGAAGACCTCAATAAATAGAAATATCCGTTGATTGGTCAGAAAACTCAATATTGTTAAGATACAAATTATCTGTGAATTGATCTACTGATTTAATGCAATCTCAAAACATCAGGTGTTTCTGTAGAAATTGCCAAGTAGAATCTAAAATTTATGTGACAGTGCAAAGGACTTCAAATAGCCAAAACGGGTTTTGAAAAAGAAGAACAAAGTTTGAGGGAGAAAGCATTTTTTATAGAAAAAATATAGAGATGTTTGTTAATACCAGACCATGGAAAGTCTTGACTTATATTTGAATCATTTAAAAATAGGAAATCAACACAAAAACTTTCACACAAATATTTGTAGCAGCTTTATTTATAATTATCAAACCTTGGAAGCAACCAAGATATCCTTCAGTATATCTGAAGGATATGGATAAACAAATTGAAGTACATGCAGACAACAAAATACCGTTTAATGATAAAAAGAAATTAGCTATCAAGCCAATAACACATGGAAGAACCTTAAATGCATGTTATTAAGTGAATGAAGCAAGTGTGAAAACACTGCATACTGTATGAATCCAACCATTTGACATTCTGGAAAAAGCACAACTATGGAGACAGTAAAAAGATGACTGGTTGCCAAGCGTTTCAGGAAAAGAGAGGTTGGAATGAATAGGTAGAGAACAAGTGATTTTAGGGTAGTGAAACTATTCTCTATGAGACCGTAATGGTAGATACATTGCATTATGCATCTGCCAAAACCTGTAGAACTGTACAACACAAAGAGTGAGCCCTTATGTAAACTGTACAATATTGTACCATCAATAGTGGCTCATAATTGCAACAGCTATGCCCCACCAATGCAAGATGTTAATGGGGGTAACCAGGAGGTGGGTGGAGAGGGTATATGGGAACTCTTTGTACTTTCTACTTATTTTTTTCTGTAACCTACAACTGCTCTAAAAATTAAAATCTGTTTAAAAAGATAGGGACTTATTGTCTTCAGCAGTGGACTTGTTTTAATCAGAGCTGTGCTAAGTTCAGGTTTTGTCAGAGGCTGGAAGGGGAGACCAAAAGCCAGCGCGTTAATTAGGAGTTTACTGCAATCAAGGCCAGAGTCGGGTGGTGGCAGCCAGAGCAGAGAGAAAGAGTGTGAGAGTGCGCTGGAGGAAGAGAGCCCGCTGATGATGTAGCTGTGACGATGAAGAGAGAAATCAGCGTCAGTTGTGCTGGAAAGAAGACTCGATTAGCTCTGAGAGACTCTGATTTAGTCTTGGCTCTGACTCCAGCACTTCCTGTGACCTCTGGCAAGTGGTTTGGTATTTCTGGACCTTGATTACTGCAGGAATGCCCAGGAGGCATTACTGTGATGCACAGGCTTGAGATCAGTCCAGAAGTGTGCTGTCCGATATGTTAGCCATTCAACAGTTGTGCCTGTTACCCACTAGAAGTGTGATTAGCCCAAACCGAGATGTGCGTAAAATTGACTACAGAAGACTTAGGAAATAAAAAAAATGTAAAATAGTATTATAATTTTTATACTGATTACGTATTTGAATTTCACCTGTTTCATTTTACATTTTTTTAATGTGGCAACTAGAAAATGTAAGATTACATATGTGGCTCACATTGTATATCTATTGGGCAGCGCTGGTCTTGAGCTTCACCGGATGCTTTGTGTTCAGAACCATCTAAACTTGACCGAGAAAATAGTCCCTGCCCACACAGATCCATGCCCCACTCCAGGACGCAAGTGGGGTAGAGCAAAGGCATAGGAGTCAGGCAAGATTCCTGGGGTCATGTCCACACAACCTGTGTCTTTCTAGGAGTCATTTACACCAAGCCCTTGTGGGTGTAACCTGGGGAGATACATCCAAGCAAAAACCCTGCTTGAAATTCATCATAATATCTGTATGAAAAGACCAGGTATTAGGGATTGCTCCTCCCCCAAGACCAGAGTGATCCCTAATAGGTTCTCTCTTCCTCTGCCTTCGAGCAATGATTAGCGATTTAAATCTGGACCTGACCCAGGGGACAGCATCTCCCAACCTCATCCTGCCCTGTGACGTGGCAGCAAGAAAACCATGACAGGTGATCACCATGTCTTCTTGATGCAAGACTGACACCAGTGTAGAGAGGAAACCCTCCCCCTCAGGGGGAGTTGAGCCTGAGCCCCAACTTGTTCCTACCTCTCCTCGGACTCTGACATTTTTTGACCTTTTTCTCCAAGCACCTCCACTGTGCAGTCTCCAAGACAATACACCTGGTAGCTCTGACTTACTACAGGGACAGCACCCTGTGCGTATATCTTGCCCATACCTGTTCCAAGGTGACCTTTGTTTTGTTGTCATATTCACCCCTGGCCTTCAGGTAAAGATCCACATACTATCATCCACAAGTGAGACTCAGAAATGCAGCCGTCTGCCTGGTCCCATGAGTCCCTGCTCAGCTCACAGATACTCAGTCCCATACCTCCTCCTCCAGTATCATCGATGAAACCTAATATCCTCAGTCTGGCATTTAATCTTTCATGTAATGACTCAAACCAACTCTCCTGATGCATATCTCTTTTTCTCGGCAGAGCAGGGTTTCTTCCTTCCTGTAAACACATTCTTCAACATACAGAAATGAGAATGTGATGTGTTGGCAGTCATGGAGAAGGTGTGGCTGTAGAGGCCTAAGTGATCCGACACAAACAAGGCATGTCTTTGAAGTTTTCTGTTAGAAAATATTCATATAAATTTTACTTTCTATTGCAAACACACACACACACACACACACAATGTCTTAAATCACCATTTAGTAAAATTGTTACCCCAGGAAGATGTTTTATTATTTTACCATGGATTCTTATACTCCTGGCACCTCCACCAAGTACTCCCAAGGGTAAATATTCCTCAGTTTAAGAAAAAATATACAACAGAAACCTTCTACTTAAGTTAGGAAATTTTTCTCAACTTTCTCTGGCCCCTAGGAACTACGTAGTCTTTCAGAAGATCCTATGTATCTGAAGTCCTTGTACTTACTGCAGCTGTATTCAAATTTCACTGCTTCCTTGCACCATCTCTGCCCATGCAGGCGGGACACTGGGTCTCATTTCACTGAGTTGCAGCATCTGCCTTTATCTCCTGCTTTGTCCTTAGCTGCGTATTATGTGCTCTGTCACTCTTCTTCTGTCTCCTCTGCTATACCATGAGGTTTGAGAGAGTAGGACTCATGTCCATCCTGTTTATGGCTTATTCCCAGAATTTACCATAGTGCCTGACGTATGATTAGGGCTAACTGAGGATTCAGTAAATCAATGAATGTTTAAATGAAAGAAAATTGGTGTGTTTTACCTTAAGAGACCATCAATATTTTGAGGACAATACGTGCTCTCCTTGCCCTTGTGTTTTCTTCGTGCCCATGACTCATGCTCATTTGGTATCTGTGGAAGGTTGGCTGGATGCGTGGGGATGATGATGGAGAGTTTGGATATTTGATAGAACTACCAACGAGCTCAACTTATTTTCTTTACAAACATTATTAGAGTGAGCTGTTCTGTATTTGATATTTTATATGGGGATGTGTTTTAAAGTAGCTCTGTGCTTTGGTACAACATGCGATTAGACTTGGATATAGGGCCAGCTGTTGAGGGCCATTGAGAGCTGGGAAGAAGAGGAGTCTTTGGAGGTCTTTCTGAGAAGGGATCATGGGGTGGCAAAGGGACAGCTAGATGGTAATTGCCTACAAGAAGAGACAAGTGCTCCTCTCATTTGATCAACAGTGAACGTTCCATACCTGTCCTGCCTCCAGGATTTCCATGCCTTTGATGGAAAGTATGTCAAATGGCACAGTTACCCCCAGGCTTCATAATAAAATGATAAGAGAGATGATATAACCATAGAGTAGAAGTGGAATTTCCCGGCCCTTTGAATTTAGTGCACACAATGGAGAACTGAGAGATGGTAGAAAGCAGAACAGAGAAGCGTGAGCATCACACGCCCTCCTGAGAGGAATAATGTAATGACGGGTGTGAATGAGGATGACTTTTACAAGCGGCGTCCAATCAGGAGCCTGATGTTTGTGCTTACTGTCATTTAAAGCTTTTCGCAGACTTTTTTTTTTTTTTTTTTTTTTTTTTTGCAGTACGCGGGCCTCTCACTGTTGTGGCCTCTCCCGTTGCGGAGCACAGGCTCCGGACGCGCAGGCTCAGCGGCCATGGCTCACGGGCACAGCCGCTCTGCGGCTTGTGGGATCCTCCCGGACCGGGGCACGAACCCGTGTCCCCTGCATCGGCAGGCGGACTCCCAACCACTGCGCCACCAGGGAAGCCCCTTTTCGCAGACTTTTGATTCCAGTGTTCCTATCCCATATTCAGATATTTCCAGAAGCGGTGGGAAAAGTGACTTGGGAGGTGGAGGAGGGACATAGAGTGTCTTAGTCTGTGTGAGCTGCTATGATAAAATACCACAAACTGGTAGCTTATAGACAACATACATTTATTTCTCACAGTTCTGGAGGCAGGGAAGTCCAAGACCGTGGCACCTGGTGAGGGCCCACTTCTAAGATGGTAGTCTTTTTGCTGTGTCCTCACGTGTTGAAAAGGGCAAAGAAGCTTTCTCAGGTCTCTTTTATAAGGGTACCGATTCCATGTGTGAGGGCTTTCCCTTCATGATCTAATCACATCTCAAAGGCCCCACCTCCTAATACTGTCACCTTGGGGATTAGGATTTCAACGTATGCATTTTGGGGAAACGTAAACATTCAGATCATAGCAGAACAGATGTATGGCAACACAACACTATTCTTGAATAAATTTATAAATGGTGGTAGAAATTATGGCACTCCAAAATGTATTTGTCCCTTTGGCTATACGAGAATGAATTCATAATGTTAGTCCTGGAGGATATCTATCCACTGTATACTTCAAGTCAGGAGCACACGAGGGTGAGACCCAGGACTCGGGTTCTTCCCGTGGCCTCCTGGCAGGTGGGCCATACACAGTTAGACCCTACCAGCCTGTCCATCCTGCGCTAGTCTCATCGGGCATGACTGTTCTCCCCTAATCATTGTCTTTTACCATCACAGAATATCAGTTGACACCATTAAACAACCCACTGCCCTATAACCTTGGTTTTCCAAGTGTGGTCTGAGGACCAGCGGCCTGGCGTCACCTGGGAATCTCAGGCTTCACCCAGAACTCACAAGTCAGAATTTGAATTTAACAAGAGTCCCCAGCGATTTATATGCACTTTTACAATTTGGAAGCACTGCCCTATAACACCCTTCACTGGTCTGCTTCTTTATAAGGGACATTCTAGTCTCCTAAATTCAGCCTATTCTGTCTCAAATTACGTTCCTACATCTGGTCATCAAACTTTCTTTTTATTTTCCGTCTGAGAGATGGTTTTTCCAGGCCCGCTGCTGACAGATGCTGCTTTACTACCTGGAGATGAGCCTTTCAAGGCCGTGTGTATTCAAAGAGAGAGGAAAAAGGAAATAGCTTCAGGTCAGTTTAATTTCTCTGTCCACTTAATTCCACATAGGATACACGTGGCTTGTTTTTATTTTCTTAAAGACAATCAGTTTCTGATTTCCTGAAGCTATAAGTTGTTAAAGAATCGTTTGCACGTCTTCTTGAAGTTGAATGTGTTAGATGAAATTATAGTTTTGATCTTTGATGTTAAGAAAGCACCTTCCCAAACACCATCAATGCTAATATTTGTGATATTAGGCTGGTCACAAAACACCTATGGGTCTGTTGGTGAGTTAGTTTGTAACCAAAAAGATTAGAATAGGAGTCTCCTCCACTCACTCCCCGCTGCAGACCCCTGCACAGCAAAGTGTAACATACAGTAGGCTGAGGTGAGCTGGTCTGTACACTGGGAAAAGGGGAATATGGGAGAAATGAACAAACCTATCAAGCCATTAGGGGGTCTTGGTTGAGGATTTCAGTTTGTAATGTAACATTGTTATAATAAACAGAAGGGGGTGAAGAGGGGCTTGATTTGACCTTTTATAGTTTCCAAATGTTCATGAAAGGCAGTGTACCTTTAGTTGTAGAGAACTTGTGGCTTTTTGAACTATCCAGTATGCTGGTAAATTTCTTTAAAATCATCCATCTTATAATAAAAGCCTGCAGCCTTCAGACTGAGACAGATCTAGATTCAAATGCCAGCCTCAGGTTTTACTAGTTTTGTGACCTTGGGCAACTTAGTTTCCTCATCTGTAAAATGTAGAATTTCACAACTAATGTGGAGAGTTGTGAACTTTAGTGAAAATGGATGCAAAATATCTGGCATGTAGTTGGGATTCAATAGTTTGTGGCTTTTATTCTGTAGCCTCTATGGTAACGCTTAGCCGAGTAAACATGTAAGAAACACTTGTCGAATTTGCTTTTTCCCTGAACTCATCTTCTTATGTTGAGGGATAGAGGTAGTAATAATCTGGGGAAAAGGTCTTCTCTTGATAACTTGACTTAGAAGTTAACTTATATAAGCAGTTCCCGGTTGAAAAATCAGTCTCGTTAACCAGCTCAGTTATTAAGACAGATTTTAGGATGACATTCCAGGAATATAATGAGTTCAGTTGACATCCGTGGGCATCCTTGATATAGCCATGGCGTTTCTCTGTGATTCTTGCTTCCAACCTAATAGAACACAGGAGGAGAAATACATCTCAGTTTCCATGCTATGAATACAGTAGCTATTAGCTCAGGTCAAATTTCTTCCTCATCAGGGTTTGAGGGTAAGTACCTTCCACCTCGCAGGGGACGCGTCAGACATTCACATGCGCTGGATGTTTGCGTGGTAGGTGTTCCTATTCGAAATGAGCCGCTGAATAGCAGAAGAGGGTGGCACTTGGAGGTTGGATGTGGCACACGTGAAAGGACTTGAGATGAAGGACCAGGAAAGAAATATACCATGTTATGCCCTTAACCGTGAGTAATGACCTTGAGTACACACTGAATATTTACTTTATGCTCTTATATAATTTATTAATTAGACCTTCGGTAACCTTATGTAAATAGTGCTCATAATTAAGGGGCAGGACATTGACTGATGTACTTTAGGTGCCTTAAATGGTGAAGGCAGTTTGCGAAGTTCAGGTTCATGGTGGTTGGATATGCGTGGGCTTCGGGCAGGGAAAAGAAGCACACTAAAATCCTTGACCCAGTTCCTATAGGTTGCGCTAAAAATGAGGTTCATGATTGAAAAGATATATTTCTAAATTGGCTGAATAATCCCCATTATCTCACGCTACAGTGATAAAATGAAAACATGATCCAAAGTGTTGATGTTTATCCCTAAGAAACTACTCATCGTATTTTTGATTTTTCTTATTCAATCCTTTATAATGGACATTTTTTTTCTCCTTGGGTAGTTTTGTTCTTCTTTTTGAAAAGATGAGTGATACCAGAAAATTTTAAAATGTATTTTTCACAGCTGTTTTTATATGATCAAAAAGCAGTTTCTTCAAATTGGAGAAGCATTTACAAATCTCATTACTTTCCAACTTCATAGTTTAAGGATTTTAGTTTGGTTTTAGAGAAGCCTTTTAGGAATTAAACTAGAATTTTTTTTCTACCAATGCACCCATCATCCAATGTGGAAACTAGAATATTGACAAAAGCATGCTATGTGCTTTTCCCATTATATCTCCTTTTCTTTCCCCAGTTAAGGTGGCAATCATCCTTAATACTGTGTTTACTATACCTTTTCTAGAAATTTATTAAACCTTCATATTTTTTTTTGAACTTACACAAAGAGGTTAGGAAATCAGTCTCTGTCTCTTAGGAACATGTGATTCTTTCAGAAACATTCAATGTAATGTAAAACAAAACTCAGATTGGAGGAGATGTTAGTCCTTGTTTTTTTGTTTAAATACTACAATTTAATGTTCGACAAGGAATAGCACAAATCAAATTTTATGACACTCTAAAAGCAGTTCTACATATTACATGAGGAACCTTCTGTCAAATAAGAACACTATGTCATTTGTCATCGAGAACTGTGGTAACTAGCAAGTGTTACAGAGTACAGAGTTAATAATGAGTTTCACGTGTAAGTAAGTCTTCCTGTTTGTATTGCACACGGTGAAATTATGCAAGTTTTGAGAGACAGAACATGGTCCTTCTAACTTACCATTGGTTTTTGCCATCGAATGGTTCTAAAATGTTATCTCACTGTGATCTTGATTTGCATTTCTCTCATCTCTAATGAAATCAAATGGTTTTTCATATATTAATTGGTCATATGTAATTTCTCTTTTTTTCTTTTCTTTATTTATTTATAATATTTATTTATTTATTTTGGCTGTGCTGGGTCTTCATTGCAGCACGCAGGATCTTCATTGCGGCATGCGAGATCTTTAGTTGCAGCATGCGAATTCTTAGTTGCGGCATGCATGCGGGATCTAGTTCCCCAACCAGGGATGGAACCCGGGCCCCCTGCATTGGGGGAGTGGAGTCTTACCCACTGGGCCACCAGGGAAGTCCCTATAATTCCTCTTTTATAAAATACTTATTTACGTCTTTTGTCTATTTGTCTTCTTTTTGATTTGTAGAAGTATTATATTTTTTATGCTTTTGCTGATGTCAGTTACACATGTGACAACATATCACACAGCCTCTACCTTAACGATTTGATTTTTTAAGAGTGTTTTGTCATAACAGATATTTTGATTTTAGTATGAACAAGTTTTCAATTTTTGTATTACTAGTTCCTTTGTCATTTCAAGAAATCCTTGTCTACCCAATGATTAGGATGATAGTTTTCTGCCATGCCAGTTATATTAACTAATGTCTTAATTCATTAATTGTTATGTTACACACGTGAGCCGTAAAAAATGTGTGAGACACTGTTCTCACGAGAAATAAGCCCATGGACAGATACGTAGAACATGGTAAGTGCTACTACAACATTTAGTACATTTGGGCAGAAAAACACTTCCTTAAAACAGGATTCTGTAAAGTGGAAAACTTACATAGTTTTGTTCACATCTACCCTTAAAACTTGATTGAAACAGGCAGGAACATCTAGTCTCATTTATCTATAATAATATTTGAAGACCATGGAAGAATTTGTTAAGAATGAGTCATATACAGCTGATTATAAAACAAATTTTATGTGTCAATTTTGTGTGTGTGTGTTCGAAAATCCTCACCCTTACCTCCCACTAAGATTCTAGTGTGAATTATAAAACTGCAATGTTTTAATACAAAGCTGCAACTGATTATGATCCAAACTGGACCATCTTTGGTATTTGCCATGTTTGCTCTCGTTCCAGTTAAATGTGTGTTTGGATGTCTACTTCTTGCCTCATCTTGGGACCCTTGTTACTAGTCACACTGAATTCTTAGGTTTTGCCAATACACTTGATCAAATGGTAGAGTCTGAGTATGCAGCAGGCATCCATACAGATGGCTTTGATTACATCAAGTATGCTCTGCGAAATGCAAGTTGCCTTCTTTCTTAGTTCGATGACTATGATCCTCTCTATCTTTTCTCCACTCTAATCTCAGAGTTCTTGAAACTATTTGAATTCTCTTTGGTGGCTTCTGGAGAATTGATCTCACGTGTGCTGTCTTGGGGAGGAGAATGCTTCAAATCACCTATCGTGGGATGTTCCAATACTTGCTTGAAGTTTCCTATGAAAATTGATGCCCATGGCAGGGAAAAAATACACATGATGATACAGCTTTCAAACATCATTACACTTCCTCCAGTCAGCAGGAAAACTCTAGCCACATCATATCCGAATATCCTTCATATTATACTAGGAGAGGGATAAGAACAGGGTAAAAGGAACAAAGAGAAGAGTTACTCAACCCACATGGCATGGCCAAAGGAAGCATCTAAGAAGAGTCAGTAAGCATGAACTCGAGGAAGAAGAAAGAGGAGGAAAGCAGTGCAACACGCAGCAACTACAGTGGAGAGAACGGCTACGGAGCTTTTAAAAGATGGCTCGTTTCCTTCTGTGGCTTAGGAGACATTGATATCATCACCCAGTTCAAATCCTCAGTCTGGCAGTATGGGGATCCACCATCACCATCACCACCAGAAACCACACGAGTGGTTAGCATATGTAAATATGACCTCATACACATTTACTCAAAGTGACATTCATATCAAAATAGATCATTTCGCACAAGGGACAAAGGGCAAACCTTGGCTACAAATTGTGTGCCAAGAGGGTGGTTTTCCAAAAAAAGTCCCTAAGGTCTTTTTCCTTACCAAGGGCAAAATGTTCAAGTGCAAGATCCTGCCACATGTTTCCCTTTGAGCAGATGGCAGAAAGGTTTGTCTGCAATGTGGAACTTGTTAAGGGGGGAAGGCCTTCCTGATAGAGATCAAGAAGACTGCTTAAATTTACTTAGTGGTAGAATGGTTTGTAATCCATTCATGCTTGTGAGTTTAGTGCCTTTATAATTACTTGTAAGTAGATTGAGAGAATCAACTCAAGGGAAAAGACCGTTTATCTGATGCTTGCACTTCTGCTGAACACTCCAGACAATATAGCCATTCCTTGTCTATGTCATTGAACTATGTTTTACAAAGACATCATTTTAATTTTGCTACTTCGATAATGAAAATATTTTGCTTGTCTATGAAAGAGAGGCCAAGGACCATAAAGGGGTTGTTTTTGGAAATGGCCTGATGATCTTTATGGACAATAGCATCAAGACCAACCACCATTTATGGACAATAGCATCAAGACCAACCACCATTTATGGACAATAGCATCAAGACCAACCACCATTTATGGACAACAGCATCAAGACCAACCACCATTTATGGACAACAGCATCAAGACCAACCACCATTTATGGACAACAGCATCAAGACCAACCACCATTTATGGACAACAGCATCAAGACCAACCACCATTTATGGACAACAGCATCAAGACCAACCACCATTTATGGACAATAGCATCAAGACCAACCACCATTTATGGACAATAGCATCAAGACCAACCACCATGTATGGACAATAGCATCAAGACCAACCACCATTTATGGACAATAGCATCAAGACTAACCACCACTAAAATATGACCACTCTCACTACGGCCCTAGACGGTGTGTTGCGTACATGAGGATGCGTTAGGTTTTGCCATGGTAACAAGCAACCCCCAAATATCAGTGGTTGAAGACAAGTTTATCTCTCTCATACAAAGTTCACTCCGCAAAACTTTCCAAGGCAGCTGTCTTCCACGTGTTGGCTCAGCATTCCAGGGTACTTGAAAATTATGGCACTTCCATACACACACTTCCATACACACACTTCCGTAATCTCCCAGGCAGAATGAGAACCGAATGATCTTATACTGACAATTAAATTTTCCATCCCCCAAGCGACACAAGCCTGTTCTGTCCATAACCCATTAGAAAGGACTAATCATAAGACACCCCCCACCCCGCAACTGCAAGTTCGGTTAGGAAGTTTAATCCTCTCATACAATGAGAAGGGGAGGAAATTGAATAAAGACAAATATTTACAATCTACTTTTAACATGAATTGTTCCAAATTTGCAAAGCAACTGTATGCAGTAAGAATGAATGTGCTCATTTTAAATACAAGAGGCACTATAGATTAAGTGCCTGAGAGCATGGGTTTGGAGTCAGAAAATCTTAAATCTCTAGCATATGCTCTATGGGGGCTCAGGCAAAACATAATCTCTGTTTCATCTTTTGATAAATTGGGATGAGATTACTTCGTAGAGATGTTTTGAGGTTTAAATGCAGTAAATAAAATGGATTGCAGGGTCTGATACATAGATGCTCAAAAAACTTTAGCTCATGTAATTAAAAGGACACTGATTAATCAGAGTTAAGAAATACGTAGCTAATGAGTGAGAGACTAGTCTTCTCAAATACTTTAGGGGAACACATTGACTCAGAAGACAAAATTTTTTTTTTTTTTTTTTTTTTTTTTTTGGCGGTACGCGGGCCTCTCACTGTTGTGGCCTCTCCCGTTGCGGAGCACAGGCTCCGGACGCGCAGGCTCAGCGGCCATGGCTCACGGGCCCAGCCGCTCTGCAGCATGTGGGATCTTCCCGGACCGGGGCACGAACCCGCGTCCCCTGCATCGGCAGGCGGACTCTCAACCACTGTGCCACCAGGGAAGCCCAAGACAAAATTTTTTAAAGCTAGCCAAACTGGATTCAGAACTCACATTTATCTAATTTCCTACTGTACCACAATGCCTTTTGTTTTGACATGGGATGGTAATGTGTTATCAGGTTCTCCCAAACCTTCTTTATGAGTAGCCTCTCTCCCTAACCGAACCGCTCTACCCTGGCTCTACCGTATCCACAGAGAGGACTTGGGTTTAGCCATAGTTGCTCAAGCATTTAAGTAAGGAGAGCAGGAGATACCATGTTTCGTGTCAGGAGACTTGGGCTCCAGTCCTAACTTTGTTGCTCAATATTTATGTGGCGTTAGGCAAGTCACTTAAATTCTCAACTATGAATATGGGATAGTAGAAGTTTGTGCGTCAAACAAAACAAAACAAAGCAAAACAAAGCAATAGACGTTTAGTTCCTACTTCACAGGGCTGTAGTGATCAAATACATTAAAATATTTTAAAACACTTTAAAATATCCAAAGGGCCATAGAGGACTTAAGGACAGAAGAGATTCTATCTAGCAGAAGAGCAGAGAGCATGAAGACTCAGATCAGTGTAGGTTACATGGGTCTGGTTTCACTGCAAAGGCCTATGGTGAGAACAGTGTATTTGTCCCAAAGTCCTGAACCCTTAGACACCCACACACTCCATTTATCACCCAGCCTAACTTGCTGCCTTCCTACTAGTCAGCCACCCAGACTGTCTCCTTTTGAAAAGAGATGATGTGTATTTCATTAACATTAGGACTGCTCCTTCTTAGGCAAACATTTCTTAATACACCAAAAGCACAGATAAAATAAAAACCTCTGTTCTTCAAAATATACTGTAAGAAATGACACTGTTAAGAAAATTAAATGATAAGCCACAGACTGGGAGAAAAAAGTTGAGAGAGAACTTGTACCTGTAAGATATAAAGAACTCATACAACAAAAAAAAGAAAAAGGAAAAGAAAATCTCAATTTTTTTTTAAAAGGACAAAGAATCTAAGCAGACATTACATCAAAGAAGATGTATGAATAGCCAATAACACCTGCAAACATGTTCAATGTCATTGTTATCAAAGGAATGCAAATGAAAACCACAATGAGGTATACTGCACACCTATTAGAATGGCTAAATTAAAAAAAAATACCAAGTGGTATTGAAACTGGAACTCTCATATATTGCAAGTGGAATTGAAAATGTTGTAGCCACTTTGGAAAACATTTTGGTATTTTCTTTTAAAGTTATCATACACTTACCATATGTCCCAATATTCCTACTCTAAAATTTATCCAAGAGAAATGAAAACATGCATACACAATTTGGTTTGGGAATGCTAATAGTACCTTTACTCATAATCTGGGAAACAACCCAGATATCCATCAGCTGGTGAATAGATTAAAATTTTTGTGGTATATACATGTAAAGGAAAACTACTTATCAATGAAAAGGAACAAAATGTTGCTCCATGCATTCATGATTGACTCTCAGAAGCATTAAGCTTAGTGACAAAAGACAGACACAAAATACTACGTACCGTAGTCTATTTGTGTGAAGTGCCGGAAGAGGCAAGTATAGTGGCAGAAAGACAGCAATTGCCTTTCTAGGTTTGAAGGGAGGATTCCCTATCAAGGGGATTGAGAAAACTTGCTGACGTGATGGGAAATGTTCCATATGGTTTGTGGGTAGTCACACAACTGTATACTTTTGTCAAAATTTATTGAACAGGGATGTTGACCAAAGTGCCACCAGTCCTTGGCTGCCTTCAGATAGGTAGAGGTAGAATGAATGCTCTTGTTGTGATAGGTTTAAACAATTAAAAAAAAATTTATTCATCTTTTATAGGTGTTCTTGGCAGGGTTAGTTGGCTATAAGATAATCCATCAGAAACATGTCTTTTCATTTTTCCCTTTTAAATTTATATTCATGCTTATTAGTGAAGTTGAATGAATTTTTATTAATAATTTACTGGACAGTCTATTTAATTCTTTTCTGATTTTAAAACTAAACTATTAATTTTAGAGTAGTATTAAATTTGCAAAACATTTATGAATGTAGTACAGAGGGTTCCCATAGATACCCCTATACAGTTATCCCTATAATTAACATTTTATATTAATACGGTACATACGTCACAATAAATAAATCAGTATTGATACATTATTATTAACTGAAGTCCACACTTTATTCAGATTTCCTTAGTTTTTACCTAATATACTTTTCTCCTGTCCTAGTATCCTACCCAGGATACTACATCAGACTTCCATCAGGTCTTCTTACGGTCCTTTGGGCGATGACAGTTTCCTCAGGTTTTACTTATTTTTTATTACCTTGAGTTTTAGGGAGTCCTGGTCAAGTTTTGTGGAATGTCCTCAACTGGGATTTGGCTGAATTTTTTCTTAAGATTAGACTGTTTATGGACTTTGAGGAGGAAGACCCACAGAGGTAATTGCCATTCTCATCACATCAGATCAAGGGCACATACTGTGAACATGACTCATCACAGTTGAGGTTCCTGTTGATCACCTGGCTGAGGTGGTGTTTGTTAGGTTCCTTCATTGTACTCTTTTTTCCTGTTTCCATTCTGTACTTTTTGGAATTAAGTGACTAGACACAGGAGTGAGGAGTTATGCCTCACCTCCTTGAAGACAGAATATCTGCATAAATAAATTATTTGGAGTTCTTCTTCATGGGATATTTTCCTATTCCCCCTATTTATTATAGTTATTAATTTATTCATTTACTAATTTTGTACTTTGGGTTATAACCAAAACCACTTTATTTTTTTGCTGCTCAAATTTTTCCAGCTTTGGCATTGGGGACTCTTTCAGTTAGATCCTGTGCCTCTTTGACAAACTCTCATCATTATGGGTCTTTTTGTTTGTTTGTTTGTTTTTTAGTACCTCCTCACTTTCTGACAGTACAAGATGTTCCAGGCTCATTTTATATTTCTCCCTCCCTGCCCTGGAATGCCCAGCCATTTCTCCAAGGGGCCCTGGTTCCTTTTATTGCGGAAGGGTATTAGAAACCAAGATCTAGGTGCTGGATGTGCTCATTGCTACTAGGGTGTCATTGCTTCTAGTCCCTTTCAGCTGACAGAGCAAGAAAATATATGAAGGACTACTAAGCCACATATATAAACATATCTGTAAATATTTCCATATGTGTCCATCTGCATCTCTATTAAGCCAAGATCTTTCCAACTCTAATCCATTACTATGTGAATCATTCCAGCCCCCTCCCCTTGCTCGTCTGTAACCTCCCACTCCAGAAGTGAGAAGTCTGGTTCCCACCATTGCCATCCATTCCTTAGTTGTTCAGTTCCAGTATAGATGTATAGTGGTGTCAGAGTTGTTTAACTCATATTCCTGTGGGAAACAACTTTGTCATCTAGAGTTCAGTGCTTGTGTGCAGTTCTTTTTGCTTTAATCCTATAGATGCCACTCATTTCCATAGTTACTGAGGTTAGCACCTTTTTTTCTCACACTCTCTTCAGTGAGATAAAGTTACATCTTTTGTCTCAGTCTGCATCCTGACCTGGTATTGCCTCTGACCCCCCAATAAATGTTTTTTAATTTACATGCATTCAGGCTCACTATTTGTGCTGTAAATTTCTGTGGGTTTTGAAAAATGCATAATGTCATGTATCTACCATTGCAACTATCATACAGATTAGTTTCACTGCTCTAAAAAAATCTCTTATGTTGTTCCTTCCCAAACACCTGGCTACCACTGATCTGTTTACCATCTTTATAGGTTTGTGTTTTCCAGAATGTCAAATAATTGGAATCATGCAGGAAGTAATCTTTAGATTGGTTTCTTTCACTTAGCAACATGCATCTGTGCTTTTGCATTGCTTGATATCTCATTCTCTTTCATCGCTGAAGAGCATTCCACTGCATAGATGTGCGGTTTGTCCATTCATCTATTGAAGGACGTCTTGGTTACTTCCAGGTTTGATGATTATGAATAAAGCTGCTGTAACCAATTATATGAAGATTTTTTTGTGTAGACATAAGTTTTAAATCACTTTGGTAAATACCTAGTACCTTGATTGCTGGATTGTATGGAAAGACTATGCTTAGCTTTGTGAGAAACTGTCAGACTATTTTCCAAAGTGTCTTATCATTTTCATTCCCACTAGCAATGAATAAGAGTTTGTATTGCTCTGAATGCTCACCAGACATTAGTGTTGTCAGTTTTTTGTATTGTAGTCGTCCAGTAGATGTGTAGAGTTACTCATTGTTTTAATTTTTTTTCAATTTCACTGATAACAAGTTATGTTGAGCATCTTTTCACGTTTATTTGATATATATACTGTATTCTTCTGTGAGCTGTCTGTTCAGATCTTTTGCTTATTTTTAAAAAATCAATTAATTAATTAATTTCTTTTTGGCTGCTTTGGGTCTTTAGTTGCATTGAGCAGGGGCTACTCTTTGTTGCGGTGTGAGGGCTTCTCATTGCTGTGGCTTCTCTTGTTGCGGACCACGGACTCTAGCGCACAGGCTTCAGTAGGTGTGACACATGGGCTCTAGAGTGCAGGCTCAGTAGTTGTGGAGCAACGGGCTTAGTTGCTCCACAGCATGTGGGATCTTCCTGGAACAGGGCTTGAACCCGTGCCCCCTGCATTGGCAGGCGGATTCTTAACCATTGCGCCACCAGGGAAGCCCCTCTTTTGCTTATTTTTAAAAATTAAAATTGTTTTTTAATTGTTGAAGTTTAAGTGTTCTTTGTATATTTTAGGTGCAAGTCTTTTATCAGATATGTGATATTTTCTTCCAGTGTGTGGCTTTTGATTCTTTTAACATCATCTTTTGCAGAGGAGGTTTTAATTTTAATAAAGTTGAACATCTATTTTTTCTTTCATGAATTATGATTTTGGTGTTGTATCTCATCACTGATCCCAAAGGCACATAGATTTTCTAAAATGTTTTAGAAGTTTTATAGTTTTGCATGTTTACATTTGGCCAATGATCAATTTTGAGTTAATTTTTGTGTAAAGTGTAAGATGTGTGTCTAGATTTATGTATTCTTTTCTTGCTCTGTGATTTTTAAAAAATTATTTATTTATTATTTGGCTGCATTGGGTCTCAGTTGCCACATGCGGGATCTTTGTTGTGGCACGTGGGATCTTTCATTGCATCATGCACGCTTCTCTCTAGTTGTGGCATGGGCTCTAGAGCAGGTGGGCTTAGTTGCCCTGCTTCTTGTGGGATCTTAGTTCCCCAGCCAGGGATTGAACCCACATCCCTTGCATTGGAAGGCAGATTCTTAACCACTGGACCACCAGGGAAGTCTCTGCTCTGTGATTTTTAAAAAGCCATCCATTTTTCCATTTTTCTATTTTTCTATTGAGTTATTTGATATTGAGTTATTTCATATTGTCGAATGAAAGAGTTCTTGATATATTCTCAGTAGTGTTCTTTTATCAGTTACATATTTTATAAATATATTCTCCCAACCTATGGTCTGTGGCTTGCTTTGAAGTTTTTTCTTGGTTTCTTTATTGAATATATGCATTACCACAGTATTATTCATATACATAACTTCAG
Organism: Phocoena sinus; assembly: GCF_008692025.1. Taxonomy (NCBI): domain Eukaryota; kingdom Metazoa; phylum Chordata; class Mammalia; order Artiodactyla; family Phocoenidae; genus Phocoena; species Phocoena sinus. The sequence continues at coordinate 14,233,787 of NC_045775.1, read as the reverse complement.
ACATTCACATTGTTTATTGAACATGGTAACCCTGCACACACACACACAAAATGAAGTTTAATTTTTGAGCTGACAAACTATCAGTCTTTTCCATTATGGTTAGACCTTTATTTTGTTTGTAAAATTCTTTCCTATTTTGAGAAAAAATATATATTTATATATATATTTTATTCTATTATCTCCTAAATTAAAATTTTTGTACTTAAATTTAGAATATTATTACACATAAAGTTATTTCTAAATATGAGACAGAGATACAATTCAGTTTTTTTCCACATGAGTAAGCATTTGTCCCCGAAGCATTTATTGCCTAGTTCCTGACTTTCTTACTGATTTATTTTGTCATCTCTGATGTATATGAAGTTCCTCTATATGTGTTTGACTAGGATTTCTTTCCTGTTTCTTTGGTCTATTTGTCTATCCTTTCACCAATAAACTAACCTTGTGTTTATATTAAGTTCAAATTTTGAAAGCTTAGTAGGGTGAATTTCTACTTATTTTTCTTCAAATTTGTCTTAGCTCTTCTTGGTATTTTAAAATCCCATATTGATTTTTGCTTATCAAATTCCATTAAAAATCATGTTAGAATGTTTTTAGAATTATATTGAATCTATAAGTTAATTTGGGTAGAATTGCCATATTTTATATTTTGAATATTATTGCCGATAAATTTGGTATATCTACCCATATATTTTGAAATTTTAATATTCCTTAATAATTTTGTTTTCTTTCTGTGAAATTTAGCATGTACTTTGTTAAGTCGATTCCTGGGTATCTGATAAAGCTTGTTGCTGTTATGAATGGTATCTGCCAAGATTTGTGAACATTGAGACTTGAAGGGCAACAGGTGAATGATACCAACAAGCAATGGTATCTGTATATATATATATATATTTTTTTTTTTTAATTTTTTTTTTGCGGTACGCAGGCCTCTCACTGTTGTGGCCTCTCCCATTGTGGAGCACAGGCTCCGGACGCGCAGGCTTAGCAGCCATGGCTCACGGGCCCAGCCGTTCCGTGGCATGTGGGATCTTCCCGGACCGGGGCACGAACCCGTGTCCCCTGCATTGGCAGGCGGACTCTCAACCACTGTGCCACCAGGGAAGCCCAAGTATATTTTTAATGTCACTTCTAAATTAATTGTTTCTGTCATACAAGAAATAAATCAATTTTTATGTATTTCTCTTATAAATAGCTAACTTGATTTACTCTTTCATCAGTGAGTTCTAATACTCTACATTTCTCTGTGCAATCATACTATCGGTCAACAATGATGTTTTTTATTCAATAATCTTTATTTTTTAAATGTAGTGTTTGCTAGGACCACCAGTACAATGTTGGATAGAAGGAGTGACAACAAGCCTTTTTCTCTTGATAAAAAAGAGTACTTCTAAAATGTACTAGTTTCATAGGTTTTGTGAGAAACACTGTTCAAATGAAGGTAATTTGTTCTGTTCCTAGTTCGCTAAAACATTTGTACTAAAAATCAGGTGTTAACTTTTCAAATACTTATTTTTTGCATGTGTTTCAGTAATCAGTAATCTTTTTACCTGATAATGAAATGAATTACATTCAGATTGTCCATAAACGTTGAATGTCTATGGTTGGAATCACGGTATTAGGAAGAAAGAACTAGGAAAATAGAAATGATGGTCAGAGAATGGAATGCATGCAACTGAAGTTATATAGAGACTGCAGTTACAGAAATGTTATAGAAATGTAAGTTCTGGTATATAACCATGAGAATGAGTGCCTAGAACAAAATTATCTGAAGAGGGGTGTTTGAGAAATTAATAGGTGTTGGAAGAATCATCTTTATGCACTGTGAAATCACCAAGAATGAAGATAGGAATAATGGTACAAGCAGTGAGCCAAGATTTATGAACATTGAGACTTGAAGGGCAACAGGTGGGTGATACCAACAAGCAATGGTAGCAGAGATATAATCTGATGCCATGCAGTTTAAAGCTGGGGTTTTAAGTGAGGAGTAAGGGAGAATGATTTAGAAGTGGCAATTAGGGGCACGGAGGATACTTGCCCCTTTTGCAATTAAGAGGGCTAGCTGTGTAGAAGCAACATTTCAGAGGAGAGTCACATTGCTGTAAGAACAAGAGGATAAAGGATGTTTAGAGATGATTTTGAATACACAGTAAATATTACAATTAATTGACAACGAGCTCCAGAGATCATGGTAGACCAAATTTAAAAATTGAGGTGTTGTTAGGAGATGAGAATGGAATAAAACATATTCATAGAAATTTAAGGTTAGAATGATGGAGTTGAGAGGTAACTCAAAAGTCTGTGTCTTGGGCTTCCCTGGTGGCGCAGTGGTTGAGAGTCCGCCTGCCGATGCAGGGGACACGGGTTCGTGCCCCGGTCCGGGAAGATCCCACATACCGTGGAGCGGCTGGGCCCGTGAGCCGTGGCCACTGAGCCTGCGTGTCCGGAGCCTGTGTTCCGCAACGGGAGAGGCCACAACAGTGAGAGGCCGGCGTACCGGGAAAAAAAAAAAAAAAAAGTCTGTGTCTTGTAGTGATAACTGGGTATAATGAACGTAGTAAAATTAGGCTCCATAGATACAGCGTGGATAATAGGGATGAGGCTGTGTGAACTAGTGGGGTAGGGAGGGGATGTCTGGCTTCTGTTTTTTTAAGAGTTAATTTTTTAGAGCAGTTTTAGGTACACGGCAACATTGAAAGAAGGTACAGATTTCCTGTACACCTCCTGACCCCACACATGCGTAGCCTCCCTAATTATCAACATCCCCCATCAGAGTGGTATATTAGTTACATTTGATAAACCTATATTGAAATACCATAATCACCCAAAGTCCATATTTCACATTATGATTCACTCTTGGTGTAGTACGTTCTGTGAGTTTGGACAGATGTATAATGACATGTCTCCATCATTATAGTACCATACAGAGTAGTTTCACTGCCCTAAAGTCCTCTGTGCTCTACCTATTTTTCCCTCTTCACCCCGTCCAGCCCCCTAGCAACCATTGATCTTATTACTGTCTTCCTAGTTTTGCCTTTTTCAGAATGTCATATAATTAGAATCATACAGTATGTAACCTTTTCAGATGAACTTCTTTCACTTAGTAATGTGCATTCAAGGTCCTCTTTGTATTTTTATGGCTTGAGATCATTTATTTTTACTGCTGATTAATAGTCCATTGTCTGTATATATCTCAGTTTATTCACCTACTGAAGGAAATCTTGGTTGCTTCCAAGTTTTGGCAATTATGGAAAAAGAAAGCTGCTATAAACATCTGTGTGCAGATTTTTACGTGGACCTAAGTTTTCAGCTCCTTCGGATAAATACCAAGTTTTGTAAGAAACCATCATACTGTCTTCCAAAATGACTGTGCCCTTTTGCCTTCCCATCAGCGATGAGCAAGAGTTCTAGTTACTCCACATGCTCTCCAGAATTTGGTGTTGTCAGATTTTGGCCATTCTAACAGGTGTGTAGTGATATCTCATTGTTTTTATAATTCGCATTGCCCTGATGACATGTGATGTGGAACACTTTTTCACCTCCTGTCTGCCATTTATATATCTTATTTGCCCATTTTTAAATCCAGTTGTTTGCTTTTCTGCTGTTGAGTTTTAAGAGTTCTTTGTATATTTTGAATAACATTCCTTTATCAGATCTATTGTTTGCAAATATTTTCTCCCAGTCTGTGGCTTGCCTTTTCATTCTCTTGGCACTGTTTTTACAGAGCAGAAGTTTCTAATTTTAATGAAGTCCAGGTTATCCATTATTTTTTTTTTTAGTGGATTGTGCTTTTGTTTTGCATCTAAAGGTCATTGCCATATGCAAGGTTGTTTATGTTTTCTCCTATGTTATTTTCTAAGAGTCTTATAGTTTTGTGTTTTACATTTAAAACTATGGTCCATTTTGAGTTAATTTTTGTGAAATGTGTAAGGTCTGTGTCTAGATTCTTTTTTTTTTTTGCATATGAATTACCAGCTTCTCCATTGTATTGCCTTTGCTCCTTTGTCAAAAATCAGTTGATTGTATTTATATGGGTCTATTTCTGGGCTCTCTAGTCTTCCACTGCTCTATTTATTTTGACAATGCTGCACTGTCTTGATTACTGGAGATTTACAGTAAGTCTTGATGTCTGGTAATGTCAGTTATTCAACTTTATTTTCCCACTTGCAGTAATATTTTAGCTATTTTGAAACTTTTGCCTCGCCATATAAACCTCAGAATCAGTTTGTCAGTATCCACCAAATAACATGCTGAGATTTTGATTGAAATTTCACTGAATCTATAGATCATGTTGAGAAGAAATGACATCTTGACAATATTGAGTCTTTTTATCCATGAACATGAAATCTCTCTCCATCTATTTATTTCCTTAATTTCATTCATCAGAATCTTGTAATTTTCTTCATATAGGTCGTGTGCATATTTTGTTAGATTTATACCTAGGTGCTAATATGAATAATACTGTGTTTTTAATTTCAAATCCCCTTTTGTTCATTGCTGAATGCAAGAAAGCACTTAATTTTTATAAACTAATCTTGTATCCTGCAACCTTGTGATAATCACTTATTAGTTCCAGGAGATTTTCTGTCATTTCTTTTGGATTTTATACATAGATGACCATTTCACCTGTGAAAAGACAGTTTTATTTCTTCCTTCCCAATTTGTATACCTTTTATTTCCTTGATTTGTCTTGTTACATTAGCTAGTACTTCCAGTGTGATGTTGAAAAGGAGTGGTGAGAGGGTCACCCTTGCCTTGTTTCTGATCTTAGTAGGAGAGCTTCTAGTTTTCTACTACAAAAGTAGAGTTTCATGCGTCATTAATTATGATGTTAGCTGTAGGGGTTTTTGTTTGTTTGTTTTGGGGTTTTTGGTACATATTTCTTATCAGTTTGAGGCAGTCTCCCTTTATTCCTAGTTTACTGAGAATTTTTCTTTTTATCATGAATGGATGTTGGATTTTGCCAAGTCCCTTTTTTTTAATCTATTGATATGATCATGTGGATGTTTCTTTTTTAGCTTGTTGATATGATTTATATTAATTGATTTTCAAATGTTGAAACAGCCTTCTATACCTGGGATATATCCCACTTGGTCATGGTATATAATTCATTTTATACATTGTTGGAGTTGATGTTGTAATATTTTGTTGAGGAGTTTTACATTTATGTTCATAAGAAAGATTGATCTGTATTGTTCTTTACTTGTAATATCTTTGCCTGGTTTTGGTATAAAGATTAATATTGGCCTCATAGAACAAGTTAAGAAGTATTCCTTCTGCTTCTCTCCTCTGAAAGAGATTGTAAAGAATTGTCATAATTTATACCTTTAATGTTTGGTAGAATTCACCAGTGAACCCATCTGGGCCTGTTGCTTTATGTTTTAGAAGACCATTAATTACTGATTCAGTTTCTTTAATAGATATAGACTTATTCACATCGTCTATTTCTTGTATAAGTTTTGGGAAATTGTGTTTTCAAAGAATTGGTCCATTTCATTTAGGTGACCAAATTTGTGGGCATGGAATTTTTCATAGTATTCCTTAATTATTCTTTCAACGTTCTTGGTATCTGTAGTGATATGCCCTCTTTCATTTCTAATATCATAGTATCTAGTATCTAGTATCATATGATATCTAGTATCATAATACTAATATCATAGTAACTTGTGTCCTCTCGTTTTGTTTCTTAGCTTGTCTAGGAACTTATTAATTTTATTGATTCTTTTTCAAAGAACCAGCTTTTGGTTTCTTTATTGATTTCCTGTTTTTAATTTTATTGATTTTTGTTCTAATTCTTATTATTTCCTTTCTTCTACTTACTTTGTATTTAATTTGCTCTTCTGTTTTTAGTTTCCCAAGGTGAAAACTTAGATTAGTGATTTTAGATCTTTTTTTGTTTCTAATATATGCATTCAACGTTATAAGTTTCCCGCTAAGCACTGCTTTGACTCTATCTCACGGATTTTTACAAGTTGTGCTTTCACCTTTATTTAGTTCAAAATATTTTAAAATTTATCTTAAGATTCCTTCTTTGTTTACAAGTGTGTTGTTTAAGGAACTTCCTGGCTGTCCACTGGTAACCACTAGTTTGTTCTCTGTTTCTGTTTTGTTAGATTTATTAATTTGTTTTATTTTTTAGATATCACATATAAGTAAAAGCATACAGTATTTGTCTTTTTCTGTCTGACTTATTTCACTAAGCATAATTCCCTCCAGGTCCATCCATGTTGTTGCAAATGGCAAAATTTCATTCTTTTTATGGCTGATATTCCATTATATATATATATATAAAATAATATTTATATATATGGTATATATATATACACACACACCATATCTTCTTTATCCCTTCATCTGTTGGTGGACACTTAGGTTGCTTCCATACCTTGGCTATTGTAAATAATGCTTCTATGAATGGTATCTGCCTTTGTTAGAGGCAGGATCTGGCCCAAGGGGTTGGAGCCACACTTTTGAGCTGTCTCTTCTTTTTCTTCAGTGTGTGCATGTGTGTGTGGGGAGGGGGGGGGACTTTAACTCTTCTCTCCTTAGGAAGTATTCCCAAGCCTGTGGTATCCTAATCCTCTTTTGAGTGACCCACTAGGGGTGTGAATCCCTACTTCTCCTCGCCTCCTACCAGACTCTGTGTGGTTCTTTCTTTATAGCCTTGGTTGAAGAAAAGCCGTTCTACTAGTCTTCAGGTTGTTCTCAGTAAGAGCTGCTCTATATGTAGTTGTAGTTTTGATGTGTTTGTGGGGGGAGGTGAGCTCAGGGTCTTCCTACCCTGCCATCTTGATCCTGCCCACTTCCTCTTACTTCCAATGTATATGCGTCTTTATATCTAAAATGACATTCTTGTGGACAGCACAGAGTTGAACCTAATTTTTTGGTTCCCTCTGTCAATTTCTGTGTTTTAATTGGTGCCATTAGAATATTGATATTCAAAGTGATTACTGATAATCAGATTACTATATACCATGTTTGTTAGCTTTTTCTTTATGTTGCCTTTGTTTTTTGTTGTATTTTTGCCTTCTACTCTTATTCTGCCTTTTGTGGCTTTACTTTAGCATTTTGGATAATTCTATCTTCTCTCTTAGCATATCAGTTATACTTCTTTTATTACTTTTTAAATGTTTGCCCTAGAGTTTATAATATACATTTACAACAAATCCAAGTCCACTTCCACTTTCAAGTAATACTATATTACTTCATGGGTAGTGTGAGTGCCTTATAATAACAAAATAATCCTAATTCCTCCCTCTCCTGTCCCTTGTGTCATTGCTGTCATTTGTTTTACATATATATAAGCATACCTAAGGACATATATTTAGTATGCGTGTGCATATATATGTATACATATACACATGTATATACACAAGTACATATACGTATAGATGCATGATATATATTGATACATAAGCATATATAATTGAATACATTGTTTCTATTATTTGGAACGAGTTAGATATATCTGTTAGATCAATTAAGAATAAGGAAAAAAAATTTTAATTTTACGTTCATTTATTCCTTCTTTGATGCTTTTTCTTTTTTATGTAGATCTAAGTAGCTTATCCATGTTATTTTTCTTCTCTCTAAAAAATATTCTTTTAACATTTCTTGCAAGACAGGTCTACAAGAAGCAAACTCCCTCAATCTTTGTTTGTCTGAGAAAGTATTTCTCCTTTATTTTAAAAAGATAATTTCTCAGAATTCTAGGTTGATGCTTTCTTTCTTTTTTTTTTTTTTCCAACACTTTAAATATTCCACACCGCTCTCTTCTTGCTTGCGTGGTTTCTGAGGAGAAGGCAGATGCGATTCTTATCTTTGTACCTCTAAGGTGTTTTCCTCCCCTGGCTTCTTTCAGCATCTTTTTCTTTCTCTTTGCTTTTTTTGTTATTTGAAAATGATATAACTAGGTGAATTTTTTTTTAAGTTATTTTTTGATGTGGACCATTTTAAAGTCTTTACTGAATTTGTTAAAGTATTGCTTCTGTTTTGTGTTTTGGTGTTTTGGCCCTAAGGCATGTGGGATCTTAGCTCCCTGACCAGGGATTGAACTTGCACCCCCTGCATTGGAAGGTGAAGTCTTAACCACTGGACCACCAGGGAAGTCCCTAGGTGAATTTTTTTCTTGGCATTTATCCTGCTTGGTGTTTTCTGTGATTCCTAGATCTGTGACTTGATGTCTGACATTATTTGGGGGAAAATTCTTAGTCTTTATTGTTTCAAATATTTCTTCTGTTCCTTTCTTTGTTTCCTTTCTGGCATTCCCATTATGTATATGTTATACTTTTTGTAGTTGTCCCATAGTCCTTGAATATTCTGTTCTATTTTTTCAGTCTTTGTTTCTTTGCTTTTCAGAGTTGAAGGTTTCTATTGATATAGCCTCTAACTTAGAAATTCTTTCCTCAGACTTGTCTAGTCTACTAATAAGCCCATCAAAGGCATTCTTCATTTATGATATACTGTTCTTGATCTCTAGCATTTCTTTTTTTCTTTCTTTCTTTCTTAGGATTTCCATTTCTCTACTTAGATTGCCTATCTGTTCTTGCATGTTGTCTAGTTTATCCATTAGAGCCCTTAGCATATTAATCAGTCTTTTTAAATCCCCAGACTGACAATTTGAACATTTCTACCATGTCTATTTCTGATACTTGTTCTGTCTCTTCAAATTGTGTTTTTTTGCTGTTTGGTATGGCATGTAATTTTTTTTTTTCCTTGATAACCAGACATGATATACCAGGTCAAAGGAACTACTGTTAATAGGCCTTTAACAATATGGTGGTAGGATGTGGGAGGAGAGGAAGTGTTCCATAGTCCTACAATTAGGTCTCAGTCTTTTAACAAAAGACTCTGGGCTGTGAACTTCACAACTGTCTCTCAGTTTTTCTCTCCCCCCTTATATGGTACAGGATGGCTAGAGTGACTGGAGTTGGGTAGCTCAGTTCTCTCACGTGGAAGGCTAAAGAGGACTGGAGTTGGGTATTTCCCTTCCCCCAGATCAGTTAGGCTCTGATAATACCTCATCAGGTTACCTCTGGTTAACTGATTTTTCCTATGGACAGGTTTTAAGAACAGAGTGATCTGGTATATTTCAAAATGATTTCTTTTCCCTTCTCCTGCCAGAAGCACAAGGGGCTTTTTCTCCAACATTTACTGGGAAAACCTGGTTGAGCTCCTGAAGGTAAATCTCGAAAATTCTTGAAACCCCCCCACCCCCGCAGTGAGTGGTTCTCTGTGGAGTCTTTAACTCTCAGAGTTGTCTACACTGAGCTTATGTGGTTCATCAGTTACGGTTCAAGTTTTCCTACCTTACATTGGTTCCCACTGCAGTTTCTGCTCATGAGTCTCTCTTCTGGTGAGCCATGACCTCTTGCATTTTCCTGTCTGTCTCTCCAGTTTGGGGGGCCATACTCTGCCCCGTGTCCTTCTCTCTCTTACGGATCCAAGAAATGTTGATTCAGTCTGTTCAGTTTTTACTTGTTGTTAAGATGGAGTGGTGACTTCTGAGCTTATTACATGTAGAACCCTATGGGTTCCCTTTTGACCCCTGTTCAAAGAGGCCCAAAGGTCTGGGGGGTATAGACTTAGTTCCACTAGGAATCCTTCTTCAGTGCTGGTAAGCCCTCTCCTGATTCCTGAGCATACAGGAGGAGGTTGAAGCCCTGAGGGTGGAGGGTGTGGTCATAGATCCAGCGATGGGCTCCCACTTCATCTCTTCGGGGGAGAGTAGCCAGTACTCCACATTCTTGACTGATGATAAAGGATGACTGGGGAAGGCTGGTTTACAGCTATTCGAAGTATCTCCTGTTGGTCTCTGATAACTGTGGGAAGAAGAAGGTGGAAAGATTTTGTTTATTCTATGTGGAGGGTATCAGCATTTATGTTAGTACGTGAAATCTGTCTACAATTTTCCTCAGTTGTCATGTATTGGAATCAAGGTCATCCTAGCCTCATAAAACGAGTTTGGGAGAATTCTTTCTTTTATTATTCTCTGGAACAGTTTGTATAAGACAGAGCTTTTGTGTTCCTTGAAGGTTTAGTAAAAGTTGTCTGTAAAACTGTCTGAGTCTGATGGTGTTGATGTTTGGGTTTGTGGGAAGGCAAGGGTTATGAAAGGTGGGGGTAATGTGATGAATTTTTTTTAACTCTCAATTTAATTTCTTTAATAGACACTCAGTTTATCTATTTTTCTTAGATCAGTATTGATAATTTACCACTTTTTTCCTGTAAAATTTTTTGTCGCATCCTTGTTTTCAAATTTACTGACATAAAACGATTTCCACCATTCTGTAAAGAATGGAAAAAGTCTCCACTGTACCTGTAGTTATATCCCATTTAAAATTTTTTTCTTGACTAGTTTTGTGATGAATTTGACTATTTTTTTTTTTTTTAATACATTTATTTATTTATTTATTTATGGCTGCATTGGGTCTTCGTTGATGCACGCGGGGTTTCTCTATTTGTGGTGAGCGGGGGGGGGCTACTCTTCATTACGGTGCATGGGCTTCTCATGGCGGTGGCTTCTCTTGTTGCGGAACACAGGCTCTAGGCATGCGGGCTTCAGTAGTTGTGGCACGTGGGCTCAGTAGCTGTGGCTTGCGGGCTCTAGAGCGCAGGCTCAGTAGCTGTGGTGCACAGGCTTAGTTGCTCTGCGGCACGTGGGATCTTCCCTCACCAGGGCTTGAACCTGTGTCCCCTGCATTGGCAGGCGGATTCTTAACCACTGTGCCACCGGGGAAGCCCTGAATTTGACTATTATCTTTCAAAGAATAAGTTTTGAATTTGTTGTTTTTCTCTACTTTATCTTGCTTTTTAATATTTCCTTCCTCCAACTTTCTTTAGAGTACCTTAAGTTACACATTTAGCTTATAGGTTTCCATATGTATATATGTTTGCCAATGTATATACCCCTGTAAGTACTGGTGTAGTTGCCTTCCACAAGTTTTATACATTCTTATTTCAGCCTCTGTCTTTCAATTAGCTTTTTATTTCTGATAGCTGGGCATTTCTCTTTCTTGTGAGCCCTTTTATGTATTTTCAACAGTTTTCTGTTGGTAATATTTTATTTGTGGAAAAAGGGACTCCACTTTAGGTCAGTCTACCATGTTGCTGGAATTGGAAGACAAATATACCTCTTGGAGCTGATAATGATTTTTTGTTTTTTGCTAAGATGGGAGAAATAATGCAACACTAATATTGAAATTTCTGAAAAAGTAAAAATAAGATCTGTAAGTCAAAGAGTAAAAGTAAATGAATTGATAAGCAGGGGTATGTATATGTTTTCTTAAGGCTCATTCTAAGTAATAATTCAGCTTGGTGGTAGCGTTTTAGTTTCTTCATCTATAAACTCAGAATAAGAAAGTCTTTACTACTTCACAGTCTGAGGGTAAAATGAGAATAGTGGGGGAAACACTTTAAAAAGTAGACACGGTGTTAGAACACAGCATATGAAAGTTCTAGTTTCCAAGTGTTTGGAGACTGATATCATGGGATGTATGTGAATGTGTTTTGTAGACCTTACAGCACTACATACACATCACTATTATTTTTAAGTACTTATTTATAGGAAAACTATAAATCCTCTAGGCTTTTATAATCTAAATTAACACATTTATACCATGTGCTGAGCAAATCAAATACTCAGTTAGGTGACAACAAAGGGTAAATACCTGTGAATGCATTCAGGTAGAAGGGAATAAAGAGCTTGGTGAGTGAAAGGCAGCTATGAAGTTTCAATCTTATCCCTTCTAAGTATTGTTTCAAGGCACCACTTTTTAAAGACTCTACCACACCCTTCTTTGTATGTGCTTTCTGGTATTCAATTTATTGTCTTTAACTATTATATCAAATAATTGTTTTCCTTGGAAATAGGCAGGTTATAAATGATTCATAAAATTTTTAATAAAACCCAACATATATACACATAGAATAATGGAATGTAGACTTAAAAAATTTTTCTTCTTAAACTGAGAAACATATCACCAGATATTAGGTGTTTTAACCATATTCTAAATTATAACTATCTTTGCTTCTTGAGTTCAAAGTTCTAGTGATAAAGCATCTTAAAACTGAATTCCTTTCACATGGGTGATCCAAGTTATTAGTCTAATAGTCTTTTTTTGGTGATAGTCTTTTTACTTGGTGATCCAAGTAATTAGTCTAATTAGTCTTTTTTGTTGCTTAGAATTTATTCTCTCCAAAGTCAGATGTGGACTTACCATTTCCAATATAGTAATACACTGGTAATTTGCTTCCTTGACAGTAACTCACAAATAAATCACATATATAGAATAAAATTAAATATCTATTTATTCTACTCTGTTCCTAGATCTGGGCCCAAGTTATTAAGGACTTCAGATGGCATTTCTCATGGCTTCATAGCTTTTATTAAGAGATATACAAAGTACATTTTTAGAGTACCAGCAGTCTAAATATTCATGCATTCATCCAGTAGGTCAACAAATAAGCATAGAGCAGTTGTTATCCTTCAAGGTCTGTGTCTAATCTGCATCCTACATAAAGCCTGTTCTGGACAGTCTAACTTACAGAAACCTTTCTTTTGATACCTGATGTGTCTCCTTGGGCACTGAGCACATCCATCCTGTGCCCTTTCCTGTATTACTAGGCAACTTCCACACTCATGTGCTGTGACCCACATCGACTGGTAAAAAGGAAGCTTGAAAATCTCAGGTTGAGGCCTTCCTGAGAGCCCTGGAATATCAATATATTTGCAAATATAGACTAGCAAGTTCTCCCTACTGCCTCTGAGACTTAGACACTGTCGCTATGAGCCTTCTTCCTGCAGTCCGTGTCCCATGGGGAGTGGCCTGTCCACATGGGTTTGCAGGTGCTCAAGCCCTCGGGTTTCTGCCAATGACCTCTCACTCCAGTTACCTGCTGATACTCAATTCTCTTTTTCCACGTTTTACTTTTTTGCCCTGTTTTTTTCTTTTTATTTCATGTTAGTATTCAACTAAAGAGGGACCCCAGTCCTTTCCCCCTGATAACATTCCCTAAATCCTGTCACCTGTCTGCCTCTCCATCAGCATCCTCCTTATATACAAACTGAAAGACATGATTTTGGTAATAATATAATGATGAACTAGATTTTCTTACACTTTTGTTGATTAGATAATTTCAAAGGAATATAAACGTTCCTATTCCAAAAAAATTCCCTTGATCCTTTCTGCCAACTTAGACTCCAGCTTCCTGCTAAATTCTTCTGTCCTTTCTCCACCCCTTCCCCACCATCACGACCCTCCAGCACCTCTCCAAACACTTGCCCTTCCATCATTCAGGGCCCATTCGGCATTCCCCTGCCTGCCACCTAGCCTCAGTTCCTGACCTCTCTGTACTGAGCATTCACGTGTTCAGCTCTACATCTTGTAAGGGTTATGCTTTTTCTCCTTTCCTGACCAATCTCTTCTAGGGGCAAGACCAGAGAGAAGGGTTATTGCCGCCACAGTATGAATTATGCTGCTTCTCCTTTAGCAAAACAGAGTCTCTCTCCCAAACTGGGAGATGGGCAGAAAGTGGATGTTCCTTCTGCAATAGTATGTGCAGATGGTCAGGACCATATACTTACGAGACTTCTTGCTTCGCATACTGGAGCGACACTTCCTGATCTTCGTGTCCTAATTCCAGGTGTGTGTGTGTGTGTGTGTGTGTGTGTGTGTGTGTATATATATATGTGTGTGTGTGTGTATACACACACACACACGTGTATGTACACACGTGTGTATATACATATATGTGTACATATATGTATATATGTGTAAATGTAAATGTCATAATCGTAACTCCACAATTTCTCATGATCGGTACAGTTTTGACCTCCTCTTTCTTTCCTATACTGATTGTGAGAAGTTATGGAGTTACAGTCATGACATTTATACGTCAGTTTCCTGGCAACCACAGCAGTAAGGAAAACCTGATATAACCCCTCAACAGAATAGAGGAAATACACTCATTCTGACCTTTATTCACAAAAATAACTTGCAATCAGATATGGTTATGTTCTGGACAATAGTTCTACAACAAATTCAGAGTGGTTTTTGTATAGCTTGTGCTTTATTGAACCCCTCCTGAAAGCCAAAGGCATGGCATTATAGCACACCTTAGTGAAAGGTATTCTGTTGTGTCTAAGGTAATTGGTTCAAAAAGCCCTCTGGATACACCAGAGAAGGTGAACGTGGATTCAGATTTAGTACCACTGAGACATTGCTCTCTGATAGAGGCTGTTGGGCACTGCAGCCTCGTTCCACTCACTAGAACATACGTATCCAACGTGTGGCTTATTTTACAAAGTTTAAATCCTTGGGCCATGAGATGATCCAGCCCAACAAATTCAGTTCCAGAGTTTGGGGATTCTGAGGACAGTGTCCTATTGATGTGACAGGTACTTGGTTAGAAACTCTGATAGCCAAACTTGTAAAACCCAACATGCGTACATCGTTAGTACTGTTTTATATTATAACACGGATATTCTTTGGGGTTCCTGAACAACAAATTTAGACCTGGAGGACACTTAAAAGCATATAACAAGAGCTACTCAGTCCGTGGGATCAGTCCTATCAGCCATATCTGTATCTGTGTGGCCCACGCGATGGTGGAGCTGTTTCTGCATAGCTCAAGGCTGAGCTCAAGTGCACAGTCGGCTAGCTCGGTGGGCTTGCTCGGAGCCTCACCGGCTGGGGAGCCCCTGGTGGGAGCAGGCTGCCTCAACGCTTACACAGCTGTAAGGCTCCTCATGTTCTTGGGCTGGCCCATTACATGTGTGGCTTCAGAATGTTCAAAACTCAGGCCTCAAATAATCTTTTGTTCCGCTTTCCTGCTTTGTATGTTTGACTCAGTAGCTTTGTTTATTTTCTTAAAATATTTCCTTTTGGTTTGTGTTTCTTGGCATGGCTTGGCTATGGGTTTTCTAAACGCAGTCCTCTTCAGACCCCTTTGCCTTGCACAGTGCCACATCCCCAGAAGGACGGCAAGCTGTTTAGGTGACCTCCACCTCCCGAGGCTGGCAGGGCACTCAGGACCATGGTGCCAGCTCTGCTTCACCTGAAGGCTGAGGGCTCGTGAGACTGCTGTGTAGGGTGTGGTTTTCTATCACTTACAGTCCAAGTCATGTACCCAAGCCAAAGAAATCCCATATTTTCATCTTCCAACCAAGCTTTTATACCATTGATACCAGCAGTACTGCTTTTCTGAAATTACAAGTTTCTTGACCTCACCTTTGGGGTTCTGCAACTGAGAAACCTTTAAAAGAAATACTTCAATTAAAAAGAAAAAAATGTCAGGCAGAAGGACAATTTCTCTGCAGCAGCCCAGGCTTTCTTTACATAGATCTACGAAGTATTTTTTTCTCCCCTGAGGAAAGACATAAAACCATTTCCCTAAGACTGTCAACATTCCAAAGCAACTAGTCCTGCAGGTTTCCTGTGTGCAAATGGCTATTACCCTACCCTGGAGTTGAGCTCCAAGCTGGAAGCTCTTGGCTCCCTGAGTATCCCCTTCAAAGAGGAAAATACCAGGCCCTCCTGAACCAACAGTGAGACATGTTTGACTAGTAGTGATGAAATGTCTTCTATAAACACTCCCTACCTTACCCCACCTCCCATTTTCAGGACTGATTCACCACTGAAATATTTGTGTCACCCAAGTTCAAGAACATGAAACCAAACCCTTCGGTGTCGGCAGTTCTCAAGTGCCGTAGAAAGCAGCACGAATGTCACCAGCTAGGGAGGTAGTTACATTAGCCAAAGCAAGCTGCTGGCCTCCAGCAGGGCTGCCGGAACTGCAGATGGGAGCTGGGCCTGGGCCTTTCTGGGTCAGATTAGCAGTGCCTCTGCTGAAAGCCCCCCCAAATTTCCTGGCCTTGCTCAGCCAGAATACAAATTTCTAGCACCAAAAGGGACTGGACTTTTCACTGCCTAATGTGTTTTTACCATCAGCAGACTATGAAATCTCAATTCAGGACCATCTCCCTCAGAGCTCGGGACCCTAACTCAAGTTTATTTGTATACTCTTACATAGGGAAAGGGCATTTTTTTTTTTTGCGGTACGCGGGCCTCTCACTGCTGTGGCCTCTCCTGTTGCAGAGCACAGGCTCCGGACGCGCAGGCTCAGTGGCCATGGCTCACGGGCCCAGCCGCTCCGCGGCACGTGGGATCTTCCCGGACCAGGACACGAACCTGTGTCCCCTGCATCGGCAGGCGGACTCTCAACCACTGCGCCACCAGGGAAGCCCCAGGGCTTTTTATATACATTTTCAGAATAAGGAAGACTGTGAAGAGCCTAGACCAGTTACTTCCTTGGGGAAAGAAGAAGAAAATAATATTGAAAACCCTGGAAGCAGACAATTCATCTATGTGTTGGAGAAAGTATTTTTCAGCAGCAAGACTGTCGGTATAAATCGATAACACCCCTGCTTACAAGCGAACACTGAGCCCAAGCTCCCCTGTGAGCAAATTCTCCTGGGGGCACCTAGTCATTGGGGAAGATGTTAACCTGAAAGTCACGGTTTAAACTTCAGAGATAGAAGGAAGAAGGGTTACGGTCTCTTTCCACAGAACAGTGAATTTTATTTTCCCCTGAATATTCTGTTAGATAGAATCATTACCTTCTAAAGACAGACAGTCTGTAAAAATTCAAGTTCTCTGTGATAACAGCTAGACTATATTGTTTTCATTATGGCAGTACTGAATGTAGCTGACTGTGTATGCAATGGGCTGTTACTCTCCTGTGAGTTTTATGCAACACATACACTATTGGGTGGAAATAAGTAGATTGGTATTTTCCAAGCTAGTGTCTTACTGAACACTATTCTCAGTATTTTAATTGGGGTAATATAAAACAAAAACTTGTTATTTATTGAAATTAAGTTTAATGACAGCTGATGACATGAAGTTTAAAAGCTTCCTTAGCTTAGAATCTTTAATAACTGGACATGCGTGGTGAATCTTCAAGAGGGGGTTTTAGTGTACTACATTGCCCAAATTTATTTTACGAAGTACCTTTTCTTTAGTTTGCTATTCACTGAGCTATGGAATACAGTTTGGTAAATTTGGAGCTATGGAACACGGTTTGGTAAATTTGGGGTTAAGCAGTATTCCCTGTGATATAACTAAGCAAATGCAGCTAATATAACCTAGAAGATCCATAGAAGCAACCTACGTTGTTTTAATAATATTCTTTATGGCCATTAAGTACTGTTTTTAAAACAGTACCTGAAGAGAATTCAACTTTATATGGACTATCTGAAAAGCAAGCAAGCAAGCAAAAAAAAAAAAAAGAACAGTCAGGCTAGAGAACATGGCTTTATTGGGTTTAATGTTGTTTGCCTGTGGCACTTGTCACGCTATGCTCTTTGGATTAGAAGTGCTTGTGTGGCCCCCCTGGGAAGCTGATCACCTGATCACTGAATATAAATTTACGTTTATAAGGAAATCTGCTCTGAATTATAAAGGGCTAACTTACCACTTCGCCTTTGAAAAAATGACTTATTTATTAGATGACACTAACCTGTCGTGGAAACTTAAACTTCCTACCTCATCTAAGTTTAAGCCCATGTTCTCTCATTCAGACTTTTCAATCCTTATCTGTGTTGCTTTGAATTAGTGAATTAGAGTCCATCCCCGGAGCTGTGATGTGGATATAGTGTGAAGAGAAAAAGCCCTCCTTCTCAAGCATTTCTGTCCCTTTTGCAGTTCTAATCACACCTCCCCAGGTTACTGCTAAAATTAGCCAAGCAGCTGGCATTAGTTTGCTACCCAGAGCAAGGCAACTTGTCCCTTGTTGAGTTGAGGGCCAGCCTCCAGGCTGCTTTTAATCTGATTATTTAAATTCAGTTGAATCTGCCCAGTAAATATTTTTCTTCAGCTGCAGAAATGTGTAAATCAACTAAGTACTTCATAATCTATTTATACAGTTAACAGAGCGCATGCTGACCAATGCCATGGGACTTGATACAAGTTTGCTTTTGCTAGCCAATCACCACAGTTACCCAGAAGGAAAAGCAAATCATATGAGAATGATAACAAAAGAACCCCGATATCTTATCCCGGTAGCAACTACCATTCTTTGGATATTTGTAATGTGCTGGTAACTTTTGATCATCTTTATTATACTTGTCCCCGTTTTACAGATGAGTTAAGTGAGGTACAGAAAGGTTGAGTGATGTGCCCAAGGCTTCCTACTTACTAGTTGGTGAAGCCAGCATTCAGACCCATGTATTTGGGGGGCCAATATGTTTGCTCTTGCTATTAGACTATTAACATTCTGCCTCTTTACAAGTGACTGACATAATTTTAACCTTTTAAGTTTTATGGCCTTAGAGCCTAGATTTGACTCAATGGATTTAGCTAGAAACTTTTTTTTTTTTTTTAATGCCAAGCATCTGAAAATCAAGATCCAATTGGCTCTTTCAAATTTCCTCTAAAATTCTCACGGACACACAATAGAAGATGAAATCTCACACCTCCACCAACATTTAGGACTAACATCCATACTTTATCTAAAACTGAGAGTCACTCAACAACCACGAAACCGTTAGTCTGTATGGAGAAACCTCATCTAGCCCTGCTCATGTGATGTCGCCAAGAACAGCGGAAACCTGCTCCCACTAAATCAAGTAGAAATTGTATTTCCTTCTTCCATTATCTGCCAATCCAATTCAGAATTGTCAAATTTTTAGGAGGACTCAGGCTCCTTTGCTTTACACGATTATTTTTTTCCTTTCAGTTTCATCAAGATGTAATTGACAGACTGCACTAAGTTTAAGGTGTACAGCATAGTGACTTGACAAATATATTGTAAAACGCTTACCTCAATAAGTTTAGTTAATATCCATCATCTCATATAGATACAAAAAACATAGAAAAAATGTATTTTTTTTCTTGTGAACAGAACTCTTAGGATCTACTTTCTTAACGACTTTCAAATATACTGTACAGCAGTGTTAACTATAGTCATCATGTTTTACATTACCTCCAAGGTTAGTGTTTGGGAAAAAACAAAAAAACAAAAGGCATGTTTCTGGCTGAATTCTTTGCTGTCTTTAAAAATTTGGCTAGCACCCAGGAAGGGCAGTCTGTTCCCAGCCATAAGCTGTCAAAACATCATAATACACAAAAAATAAGAAACATGACTAATATAATATCCTTACAAAAAAAATCCACAATATATGTAGTAATAGTTGTTAATCTTTATTCAATAATATAATATTGGATATATAAAGGAAAATCAATTAGAAATACAAAGAAAAATGGGAGTGCAAAGGGACACACGTAATCATTAACTAGCTAATCAAAAAAAAAAAAAATCTCAATAAATTCCAAAACATACAAAAGAAATTTTATAGGGGTAATTCTCAGACCGTGCAATAAAACTGTAATTATTGTCCTACAATTATTTAATTGCAAATAAGTTTTTCAATTAAAACAAAAATAAAACACTTACCAGATAATAGTTTACTCTAAAATAACTTTGGAAAATAAAGAAATTTAGATTATTACATCTCAAAATCTATACTCATGGAAAACTACATAAGTTTCATTTTTCATAATTGTTAAAAATAATGATGAACATAAAAATTTGAATTGAAGAATTAAAATATATCATAATAAAATAAATCTAAATTAGGAGAAAATATTTTTTAAATTAACCTGAAAGTGTAAGCAGGAAAAATTATTAAGAAAATATAGAAAAGTAGAGGAATATCAAGGGAAAATTTCTCATCATGTATTGAATAACACATATTTTTAGAAGTTGCCTTGCTGTGTTAAAAGTTATGCCATTTTAAATTATAATGGTTACAGAAATTACTCATCAACAGTTGTTCTTTTTTTTTTTTTTGGGGGGTGGGTTGCGTGCCGCCTGGCTTGCAGGATCTTAGTTCCCAATCAGGGATTGAACCTGCGCCCTCCACAATGAAAGCACAGAGTCCTAACCACTGGACCTCAAGGGAATTCCCACTCATCAGCAGTTTTTATGAGACTCTATTCCTCCACATATTTACCAAGTAGGTATTTTAAAACTTTTTCATGTTGGCTGAATTAATAATCTCATACTTTTTTTTATTGAAAATAGTTGATGTACAATATGTTAGTTTCAGGGGTACCACGTAAAGATTTGACATTTGCAGACGTTATGAAATGTTCATTATGATAAGTCTAGTAACGTCTGTCCCCTTAAAAAGTTATTACACTGTTAGTGACCATATTCCTTATGCTGTATGTTACATCCCTGTGACTTATTTATTATATAACTGGAAGTTTGTACCTCTTAATCCCCTTCACCTATTTTGCACGTCCCCCACCGCATCTGGTCCTGGAGTTTTGTTTGTTGGGAGATTTTTTAAATAACTGATTCAATTTCATTACTGGTAATTGGTCTGTTCATATTTTATATTTCTTCCTGATTCAGTGATGGGAGATTTATGTTTCTGGTTTATTCATTTCTTCTAGGTTGTCCATTTTATTGACGTGTAATTGTTTGTAATTGTTTATGACTCTTTGTATTTCTGTTGTGTCATTTGTAACTTCTCCACTTTCATTTCTGAATTTCTGATTTTATTAACTTGGGCCCTCTCTCCTCTTTTTTTTTTTCTTGATGAGTCTGGCTAAAGGTTTATTGATTTTGTTTATCTTTCCAAATAACTAGCTCTTAGTTTCATTTATCTTTTCTACTGTTTTTTCTTTAGTCTCTATATCATTTATTTCTGGTCTGATCTTTATTCTTTCTTGCCTTCTACTAATTTTAGGCTTTGTTCTTATTTTTCTAGTTCCTTTAGGTGTAAAGTTAAATTGTTTATTTGAGATTTTTTGTTTGTTTCCTAATGTAGGGTTGTATCACTATTAACTTCCCTCCTAGAACTGCTTTTGTTGTCCCGCAGATTGTTGATTGTTGTGCTTCCATTGTCATGTCTCTGGGTGCTTTTTATCTCCTCTTTGATTTCTTCAGTGACCCAACTGTTGTTCAGTAGCATATTGTTTAGCCTCCACTTGTTTGTGTTTTTTCCAGTTTCCTTTTTGTAGTTGATTTCTAGTCTCATACGATTGTTGTCAGAAAAAATACTTGATATAATTTCAGTCTTCTTAAATGTGTTGAAACTTGTTCTGTGGCCTGGGGCTGGTGCTGGCCCACTCATGGGCGGGTCCGGGTCCCAGGGCACCTGTCTGCAGGGCCTGTGGGGGCCTGAGTCTGGCCTCACTGGCCTGCTGGTGGGCAAGGCCAGGTGCTGCGGTGGCTGATGGGCGGTCCTGGGACGGGCGCCTGCCTGCTGGTGGGCTGATAAGCCTCCAACACTAACAGGTGAGAGGGAGGATCCAGAATGGCACTTGCCAGCACCAGTGGCCTCATGGTGCAGTGAGCTCCCCGAAACGGCTGCCACCAGTGTCTGTGTCCCCAGTGGAGTCCCAGTTGCCTCTTGCCTCTCCGGGAGGCTCTCCAAGATCATCAAGTGGATGTGACCCAAGCTTCTTTCAAGTGGCTCTTTCTGTGCAATGTCTTGGAGAATCTGAAATTTTTTGTGCACCCTTTGAGAGGAGAGTCTCTCCAGCTCCGCTGTATGCAAGCAAGCCTCATTGGCCTTCAAAGCCAGATGTCCTGGGGCTCATGTTCCTAGTGCAGGACCCCTTCTGGGGAGCCCAGTGTGGGGCTTGGACCCTTCACTTCTTAGGGAGGACCTCTGGTACTGTGATTATCCTCCTGTTTGTGGGTCACCAACTTGGTGGTGGGGGTCTTCACTCTATTGTGTCTCTGCTCTTCCAACTCATCTCACTGTGGTTCCTTCTTTATACTCTTAGTTGTGAAAAATCTTCTCTGCTAGTCTTCGGGTGGTTCTCATAGATAGTTGCTCTGTAAATAGTTGTAGTTTTGTTGTGCCCATGGGAGTGGGTGAGCTCAGGGTCCTCCTACTCCAGCATCTCACTTGTCATTTGTCTTTTAATGTTCTCATAAAAGTTCTAAAATTTCTATGGACAAGATTGTTTATTGCAACTTGTTTTTTAAAAGAAACCTGAAAAACAATTTTCTATGGGAATATTTGGGTTGACTTGCTTTTTTTCACCAAAATCTGTTTGGATGTATTAAAGGAATTGTATGTAATCATTGGATTCAATTTACAGAGAATTGACATATGTTTTATTGAGTTTCCTTATCCATGGACACAGTATAGCTTTATTATTTATTTCTCAATATTTGTAATATCTATTATGACTTGTCATTCGAATCATGGACTATTTAGAATTGCTTTTTTTAAAAAGTTCCAGATTTATGGGACTTTGAGCGGTATATTTTATCATTTCTAATTTTATTAAATTTTAGTCAGAGATAGTGGTCTATGTTTTATAAATTATTTGAGATCTGTTGGGATTTCCTGATGGACTGATACTGTATTAGTTTTCCTTTGCTTCATAGCAAGTCATCTCAAATTTAGAGACTTAAAGTGGCAGCCATCTGTTAACCCACAGTTCTGTAGCTCAGAAGCCTGGGTACTCTGCTCAGGTTCTCACAATGTAGAAATAACTCAAAATAGCTGAGTTGAGTTCTTGTCTGGAGGAACTGGGGCAGAATATGCTTCTGAGGTCATTCTTCTTGTCGGTAGCATTCAGTTTCTTGTGGGTGTAGAACTGAGGTTCCCATTACTTTGCCAGCTCTCAGCTCCTAGAGGCCACCTGTACTTGTTACTTCCTCCATCTTCAAAGCCAGCAACAGAAAATATCACTTGGATCAAATCTCCCTCATGCTTTTGAATCTCTAGATCTTCTTTGTCTCTGACCTCTAGACTCAGATTAAAAGGGCTCATGGAATTAGGTTAAATCCAACTGGATAATTTCCCTATCTTAAGGTCAACTGATTTGAGAACTTAATTACATCTGTAAAGTCCTTTTACAGTAGTACATAGATGAATGTTTGATTGAATAACGGGGAGAAGCAGTGTGTATGCCAGGTGCCAGGCTCTTGGGAGCCATCTTAAAAGTCTGCCTGCCACATATACCTGTTAAGTATATGTGCTTGAAAAGAATATATATTATTGTTTGGTGTGTTCAGTATTCTCTATATCCCTGTTTGATTAAACTTACTAATTATTAGGCTCTTCAGATTCTTCAGATCTACTATATCTTTACTAATTGTGTAGGTTTCAAGGCATCCAGATCAGTGTTCGTTAGTAGCTTGACATTTGTAAACATGGTGTAATTCAAGTAGTGAACTTTAAGACTTAGGAAAGTAGGGTCATTTAAGATTTCATCATCCACAGGACGGACTAACAATTTTTTACTCTACTGATTTTAATTTTTCTACTCAGTATCTAAGAACTTAGCAAGAGTAAACTCTTTTTCATTCTGCAGACACACCAGGTTATCCATGCCTCTGTTGTTTGCTAATACTCTCCTCTGGCATGGAAAGCGTGTTGTCTCACCAATTCCATTCCTCACTTCAAAAGCTCTAAAGCATTCTTTAAGATCCTCTTCAGTTATCTTTGCATGTAATTCCTGACTCCTCAAACAGCATTATCTTACAGTTCTTTCATTTATTGTGGTTAATACTTACTTCGTTCATTCATTAAATATTCCCATAATAAGCTCTCACAATATTATGTGTGTGTGTGTGTATATATATATATATATATATATCCATATATATCCATATATATGTATATCTTTATATCTGCCTTCTTTATATTATACTGCTCATGGTTAGGTGTGAAGATTGGGGAAGGTAGGTGTTTTAGTATTCAAAACAATTCTTGGTTCATAATACAGCTCAAATATTTGTTGAATAAAGAAATTGATGAATATATAAACATTTATAAGTATCTACTATGAAGCAAGGCTTTCATTAAATTATACTTAAAATGTCAGTGTAGCTCTGTTTTCCCCACTAGTCTATAGAATCTCTCAACTGACGCAGTCATCCTAGTCTACAACATCACCCTCGCTTACCTGGTCTATTGCAATAGACCTGCTCCTTAGTGCTTTCCCTGCATCCTGATTTCACTAACCTCCAATCCATTCCCTACACAGCAGTTAGAGTGAGATTCTAGAAGCTTACACCACACCATTTCACCACTATGTTTAAAATACTTCTTTAATAAAATATATATCTTTAAATTAATTTATAAGGGGGTAAACATACATTTCACTTTGCCTAGGACAGTTGTATTTATGTCTATTGTCCCAGCAAAAATATCACTCCTACTGCCAAGATGCCAGTCCATGCTCTGGGGGAAGATGGCCAGTCCTTGAAGTCATCCTAAAACAGTGCCTTAAAAACTGCAAGGGGCTTCCCTGGTGGCGCAGTTGTTGAGAGTCCGCCTGCCGGTGCAGGGGACACAGGTTCATGCCCCGTCAGGGAAGATCCCACATGCCACGGAGCAGCTGGGCCCGTGAGCCATGGCCGCTGAGCCTGCGCGTCCGGAGCCTGTGCTCCGCAACGGGAGAGGCCACAACAGTGAGAGGCCCGCGTACCGCAAAAAAACCCAAAAAAACCAAAAAAAAAAAAAAAAAAAACCAAAAAAAACTGCAAGGACATGGCCACTTCCCATTTGCTTGTTATTGACATGAGTGAATTAGAGTTGATTGGGGCACTGTATACCCTAGAACTCCTTTTGGGTATCTTGGTCATTTTTCAGGCTCACATTTGCAAGAGGTTTTGTATCTGAGTAGCTGAATGATAGTGACATCCTCTTGATCTTTGAGCTGACCCTACAGTCGTCTTTGTTGACACACAGGGTGGACGTCTCGTGTTACATTTGAGACACTCAACTCAGCCTTGGCAGTGTTTCTACATTTTTCCCTATGTTTTGTCCTAAAAGTTAATAATGCTATTTTTTACATGATTCCTGACTATCCTGATCATTAAGGCTGATGGCTGCTACTCATAGAACATTGGCATAAGTGCAAAATACATTTCACATTTTATTTACTTCTCATATTAACAGTGTAAGCATTTTTTTTTCTGTTTACAAATAAAGAAACTGAGATACTGACTTTTCCCAGGCATATAACTTGAAATATCCAGTGCTTCCTGCATTCAAGGCTGGTACTTGGAAGCGCAACTACTCAGGCTTACTATGGCTAGTTATCTAGTAGGTAGGTAAACAACTATCAAATAAACAATGATCAGTTTGGGTTGAACCTACCGAGTGTAGTATATTAATTTGTTTATTGTAAATACAGTGTCTGAGTAAGGTAACCATTTAACCTGCTTTGGGCATTTGGGGTTTTAAGATCTAAATGACAAATTTCCTGACTTCATAAGCCCTACTGTTTTGTTAGAGAGACAATTTTCATAGACGAACATTGCAATATTCTGGGAAAAGTGGCTTGCCTGGTGTTTGGCATACAGATGGCATTAAAATATATACTATTTGAATAAATGAAATAAGGCATGCAGGAGAAAAAGAACAAATGAAAGTACAAAGACCAAGGGAAACGGAGGAAAGAACTTTCTGCCTGGGAAGTTGGCAAAAACGTCACTGAAGTGGTTACATTGAAACTGACTCCTGGAGGGTACATATGAGTTTTTATGTGAAGGCTAGAGAGGGCATTCAGAGCTGATGGAATAGCTTGGCAAATGTATCAGCTATACTAAAAACAAAAACCATGACGTGTTCAGGAAGTGGGTTGAACGACCTGGAAAGGGTTTCAGAATTTCATGGGCAGTGTCTTATTTGTGTGAAAAGAAATATCAACCTTGATAGCACTGCTATTCATGACTCAAGTTGATTCATTTTGCAAAAAGTACAGTCTTAATATCTCAGACCAACTTCTGAGTGTTTGTGGGTTGGGACTCAGAAGAGACCAGAGCTGAGATGGATGGATACGTAGTCTGATGCCGTAAGCCCAATTCTTCCGAGACTTTCACAAGATGTCAGTCATTAAAGCTACCTCTCTTTGAGTGAGAACAGCCTCCTCTCTGGGGAGCATTCTATTTGCCCACTATGTTCCAGCAAACAGTGTCAAACTCAGATCGTGGGGGCCAGTTTTCCCTGATCGCATTGATCTTAGGAAGGTCAGAGTCTGGTAACTACTGTGTTCTCAGAGATTATTTAATATGGACGCTTCAAGGCCTGTGTAAGGGCCCAGCAAGCTGCAGCATTCCTGTGAGGGAAAAAGGGGCCACAGGGCTGCAGTCCCATAACTAATGGAAGAATTTTCTGGGCGCGGTGCTGTGTAGGAGGATTTGTTTCTGCAGAGGAGCCTTGTGCAAGGACACACAGGCCAAACAAACAAACAAAACAGAGACAGACGTGAATGCACTTTCTGCCAGTTTTTTTCTGAAAGATGAAGGTTGATTTTGAGAACGCAAGATATTACAATGAAACTCTTGTCCCTATAATAATAAGGGTGAGAAAACCATTAAAGTTCTGTGTGTGTGTGTGTTTGTGTGTGTGTGTGTGTGTGTGTGTGTGTGTGTGTGTGAGATCTGGCTACTGTAGTTTAACAATAATTCCTCTTGACATTATACAAGGTCAGCAAGTCACCTCAAGACCACCCTGCTTGAGGATTTGCTCTCCACACAGGGCTGTATGGACTCTCTCAGCTGAGAAATGTCACCCAGCACCTTTCATATTTATGGTGACTCATAAACAGGAAACCAGTCCTGTCCATGACATTGGAACTTTTTCATATCTCAAATCCTTTTATGAAAATGAAAAAAACCCAACACCAAACAAACCAAAAGAATTTAGCTGCCTTATGCTTTCTGGGCCAAAATAAATATTGCCAAATTAGTAAGGCATACTGAACAAATTAAGCACTAAATGCAAATTTATTGACTGAAGTCCAATGGCAGACTCACCAAAGAGCGTACAGTGGTGGAGCGCAGCCCTGTAAGTGGGTGTTTGTATTGGCGAGTCTCTGCAGAAAGGCATGGGAACAGTAATATAAAAAAAGAGAGCATTTCTGTTACACCCAAGATGAACAGTTTGTTTTAGAAAGTTCAAGTAAACAGTGTCTAACATATATTCACTGAATTCAGAACCTCGGTTGCTACCAAGAGGGAGATGAAAAAAAATAAACTGGCAAAATTTCTTAAAAAAAAAAATCTCATTTGGAAATGTTCAAGTCAGCCTTGTAAATCATTGGATGGGATAGAGATATCCTTCCTCATCTCTGAGCCGTGAATAAACCTCAGCAGTGCTTTACCAAGGTAAACAAGAAGTTTTCCCTTAAGGATATTCAAAACCTTATAAAACAAGAAGATTTATCTTAATGATTTCTAATGTCCCAAATGGAATATATATGATGTATCCTTTAAGTTATGGGCATCGTTTATGGTGCCTGAGTTTTAAAAGTTGCATGTGTATTGCTTTAGTTCAATGATTGATTTTAGGGGGAGGGTTGTGGTAGAGAGTGGATATATTTGTAACTGCTTCATTGTTTTCCTCCTGACCGTGGACTCAGTGACCTCCCTTCCTACTTTGGTCAGGTTCTCTCATCCCATTTAACATGAAAGATCCTAAGACGCAGATTTCTGTTTGCATTGGATGTTGCTTCTTCTTTTAGCGAGAAGTTCCACGAGCTTCCTGGGGCTTCCCACAATGCCTTGTCTCTTCTTTGACAACAGACAGTGGAAGAAACCACGAAACAGAAAAGTCATTTTATCATACACTACAAATTGGGAATAGAATGTGAACACCACAGTATTCCAAGCCTGGATGGATATTTAGAAAGCTTTATTTTATAAATGGAAAACTTAGAGGCCCAGAGAGAGGTTGTAACCTGCCCAGGGTAACTCAGTGGATCGGTGCCAGAGAAATGAGATTTAGAAGATCAGATATTCTTTACCTGCTGACTCTTAGCCAAAGTTCTTTGTACACATCACCCTCCCTCCTCCATAATTATTATTTCGAGGTATTTTTTAAGAGGTAATATTCTCATTCTGCACCCAGCAGCTTAGAGTTACAGAGTTAAATATCTCCTTCTCCATGCCCCTCCCTTGCTCACGAGAATCCAGTGGCTTTCCACTGCAGAGGAGATCAAGCAACTTGGGATGAGGGTAATCTTGTCCTTGGTTGGCCAAAACAAAGAACAAGCTGAAAATCGGCTTGTGCCAGGAAGATGGTGAGAGGATCGCAAAGCAGAAATAGGCTGAGCTATGACCTCCGAAAGAAGGGAAATGTATTAATATTTAGTGGGTAGAAATGGAAGCGGCTTAATTATTTTTCCCTGTATGACATTCCCTAAGAAATCAGCCAGGATTACATGTTTTTTAAAGTATCTAGATAGTCAAAGAAGTGAGCATCAACTTTTTAATTTATTTGCCCAGCACAATTTCAACTCACTAGAAACCAACTACGTGTAACACACGACAGCCGGCAGCACCTTCGGTCCAGAGCCCCGCACAGCATCATTGACAGCCTCCAAAATGCAGCTTAGTCTACCTGGGACGCTCTGGATTCATCTTAAATTCCTTCCTAGGCCACAAGTCTAGGTCCTTGAGCGTTCACACTCATACTCAGAAACATGTCCCTGGGATACAGGAAAACCTGGAATTGTTAAAAACAAACAACAAAAAACATAACTCTTTTCGCCTCATTTTATCCAGAAGTGATATAAAAAATAAATCTAGTAATTTCAGGACATTAACGATATATAAATATCTTGAGGAAAGTAACCGAAGGTTTCTGTGACTACAGTTCGGTTCTTAGTGACCGCTCCTTTGAGTATTAGAATAGGCCCTCCCATGGCCTTGGCACAAGCATCCCTAGCCCCCAGCTTAGCTACTCTCTGCTCACACAAAGGCAGTTCAGAGTGATGGTCTGCTCCGGAGGCTATGTGCCCAGCCGTCGGGGGCTGAGCGCTCTGTAATGGAGACGATAACAATGTGTTAGCACGTGTTGGCTTTGGGGCCAGTCCTAAACAGCAGAAGACTTCTAATACGTAGATGTTTTGGCAACTAACAGTAAGTAAGTTTACTCTTTTCACCTGGGTTAATCTGCCCTGTGATGCCCTTGGATCGACTAATTCTCCCCACTCCCAAGGGTGATTGTTGTTCAGATTAATCAAACCGTGGATGTGAAAATGCTCCACACCAGCTAGAGAGACCCCGACAAACCTGAGGAGACACAGTGTGGCTATTAGTGTGATGATCAGCATGGGTACTGATAAGATGCAGTGGCCAGCTTGTAATCCGTGCTTCCTCTGAAAGCTGTCCCCTAGGGAAGCCTATATAAGACAGTGGGGTTTGTGTTTCAGGACAAGTTTTTCTAAAGCAGTGGTCTGGGAGTAGGACGGCTGGTGATTGAATAGCTATCTTGGCCACGAGGATGACTAACAGTCCTTGAGGAGTGACCTCCTCTTCAGTCACACACGATTAAGAACAGAGCACTAAGGCTCAAGGAAAGGCTTAGACTCCCTGGAGGGCTCCAAGTTCCTGTGGGAAAAAGCCGCGTCCGCGTCCGCACACCCACTGCTCCTTCTGCCAGTTCTCCGCGGGCTCTCCTTTCAGACTTCTCCTTCATCAGAGCTCTTGTCAGAGCTCCCCACGGCACTTAGATGTGATCCAAATTCATCTTGTAAATCTACATAAATCACTTCCCACAACACCCAGATTATTTAAGAACTTAACATCTATCATTAATCTTGTTGTACTAACCTCATCGTCATCATCATCCCTGTCGTCATTTATTTAATTCTTACAACATCCTGGTCAGTTCCTTACTGAGAAGAAATCAGAAGCCCCTCTCACGCTTCTAAGTGGTAAACATATTATTTATAGTTCGTCTTACAAGACGAAGTCTAAAGTAACTGTACATAAAAAAGAACCTCAGTTACCTTTCAGAGAATTCACTCAGTGTGTTGGAAATATTCCTGTTTGTTGCCTTCATAAATTTCATAGTTAAAGACAATTGGGAGATGAGGATTGACATATATGCACTGTTGATACTATGTATAAAATAGATAACTAATGAGAACCTACTGTATGGCACAGGGAACTCTACTCAGTGCTCTGTGGTGACCTAAATGGGAAGGAAATCCAAAACAAGGGGGATATATGTATACATATAGCCGATTCACTTTGCTGTAGAGTAGAAACTAACACAACATTGTAAAGCAACTATACTCCAATAAAAATTAAAAAAAAAAAATAAAGACACCCTTGGATGAGGTAACAGACAGGTATTTGAGCACCACGGTCAGATAACACTGACCGGACCAGGCTCCCTTCTGCTCAGGGGTGTTGTACCTTTCAAGTAGACACACCTCATCTTTCATATTATGTGGTGACTTCTTTGAGGACATAAGCCTCGTGTTCTCTCCTTTTTTTCACCTTTATTACAGTGTCTGACGTAGGACTTGGCGTACAGTAGGCATTTGGGAAAACTCTGCAGTGAATGGACAAATCTGAGAGCCACTGGGGTTTGGGCTGGACCAGAGGTGTCTTCACTGAGTTGAATGTGAAGGCTGATGATGACTCTGTGGGCTAGGCCACAGTCACACATTTCCACAAAAGCCCACTTCATCACCCACAAGACACATTTGCTGTAAGTGAGCTTGCACGTAGGTACCTGCACACTCACAGCTGTGCATCCCAGTACCCTTAAGTGCTGACATTCACCTCTTTTGCACCAAAACCTAGCACTGCCAGCCCCCCGCCCCCCAGTCCATGCTGTGTGCATGCTGCATACAGACACACACACACCGGCACAGACACGTGAGCCACTACAGGACAGCGCCTATACACATGCGTGCTGCACACAAACACACACTTGCGTGCGCTCCAGATACCTTTGAAACTGGGACTGAGAGTCAGGAAGCACCCTGCATCCTGGTCTGTGTGGCAGTCACAATGCATCACACACACAAAAAAATTCACTCTATTCTCTGGAGGCTGCAGTTCGACTTTAATGTTTTAAAGGTGCTCAAATACTGACTCTTCTCCGTCTTTGCTCGGGGCTAGTTCCTGAACAATACATAAATTGTCAGATCAATGGGAAGAGTTCTCTAAGTGCCTTAAGGAGCAGCTTCTCAAACTCCCAAGACAATATTACTATTGTCTCGGAAGCTTGAGCCTGTTGTTTTATCTTTGAGGAAGTTTATTCTTAGATAGAGATCTTCATAACACCCTCTGAAAATGGAGGCATTGATAGACTGGTTCGCATTTATTGCTGCTGTAGAAGAGAACCATTTAAAAGCTCCGTGAGTTTTCTCCTCAGCAAATACAGCCATTTACCCTGGTCAGGCCATTTTCCTTTCAAGAAAGCTCAAGCCTTAGGAATCAGCCCAGTTACTGGCAGGATCCACAGAGCTATAAAGGCCAAAGGGAAGGGAGAGAGTGTAAACTTTAACTTCTTCAGACATCGTGGGACCATCACAAAAATGAATCAGAGACACCCACTGAGAGCATTTTTCACAGTCACCATGCAGATGACAGAAGATAAGAAATGTCAGTAAAGGTGGAAAGTTCTATACTGATTGCATCACACTTGTGTAGATGCAGACACTATTTCTCAGGAGTTCGCTGGGGAGTTCACATCACTGGTTTCTTCCTGACCTACAGAAACAAGAAAAATACATCCAAAAATCACTGTTAGGAAACATTCTCCCCCATCCTGGTTCTGGAATGCTGAACCCAAAGGGCCCCAACCCAATACCTCTTTTACAGAAGAAGAACCAAGAAAGTGAAAAGAGAGGGACTTAACAGTGACTGTATAACGTAGGGGCCAACTTTTGTATCCAAAGTCTCAGACCCTCACTTATTATAGAAATAAACATATTTCTATGTTTCCTCACCAGGCCGTGCTATTTCTCTCTCCCATTTAATCCTCTCCCATGACCAATGGAAATTAGGCATCTTTCCAGTGAAAACAATTGCTAACTCAGTCTCGTTTCGCACCTTAAGTTTTAATTTATTCTCACTTTTTACTCTAATGATTTGTGTAGGATTTTAATTAACTCAAATGAATTTGGTGGGAGAGTAATTAAAAATGAACTGGATTATAATACAGAAAGAGGTCGTTTATCCTAGAGACCGGAGGACTCTTAGAACAGGATTTTTTTTTTTTTTTTTTTTTGCAGTCCGCAGGCCTCTCACCGTTGTGGCCTCTCCCGTTGCGGAGCACAGGCTCCGGACGCGCAGGCTCAGCGGCCATGGTTCACGGGCCCAGACGCTTCGCGGCATGTGGGATCTTCCCGGACCAGGGCACGAACCCGTGTCCCCTGCATGGGCAGGCGGACTCTCAACCACTGCGCCACCAGGGAAGCCCTAGAACAGGATTTTTAAGACAACAGGAAAGGGGATCATCTTTTGACTTCTCTTTGCACCAAGTGTAGATGGGTCAACTTCCTGGCATCTCTTCCAGGTCAGGTGGCTGCAGAACGATGAGCAGAAGCAGCTGTGGCTGGGAATATTCTGGGGTTTTCCATGAACCTGTCACTGAGTTGACCTAGCAACCTGGCAAAGAAGCTCCACTCTTTGAGGTAGTGGACTCATTTTCTGACATCCCCCCAACACCCAGACAAGTCAGTTCATCTCCCCAGTTTTCTTTTTCCAGGGTGCTGAGGAAACACCAATACCAGATATCATTTGGCACTAACAGAGTGGTTCCCAAACTCTGTCCTGGGCTAATGCAAACCTCTGGTCATTCAAATTGAAGAAAAGCATGAATGAAGTTCTCTCGCCAGCTCCTGGTTCTAGGTACCGTTGGATTGACCCGGAGGTATGGGCTCTTTTGGAGAAGATAGTCCTTTGTCTTCTGGACTCTCCTGTTTTCTGCTGCGGTCCATAACCATGACTCCTGCGGGGCCTTTGGTGGCTCCCCGAGTTTCTCAGACCCTGAGAGAACGATAGGGCTCATTCCCCTCGTCCTTTTGGTCTGGAGGTTGGGGGGCTGTTTTTGCCCCCCAGATCCCCAGATCCTTCCCTTTACCTCTGTGGATATAGCTCCTACTCTGGGGGTAAAGTGTATGGCTAATCTCCATCACCAGAAGCTACTCTAGATATTGGTGAGTTAGGAGCTCAAATGTTGGGTTGGTATGTCCTCTTTACAGATATTTATTTCCATTTTACAGATAAAAAACAATTCAGCATAAAAATAATTCGCAGTGGTTGCAGGCTTTTGAAATGCCTGGCAAAGGGAAGAAAACATGTGTACAGCTCCTGAAACCAAAGAGTTTATTTCTTGGTGGGGGTTAGGGGGAACGGGGTCCATGAAATCTCCTTCTTCCTGGGGACATGTCTAAAGCAGCTGTTTCCCCAACTGCATTCCTTAATATATCACTTGAGAACTCAAGATTTTGGAGAACCTTGTGAAAAGGGGTTCAATGGTCAGGTGAGCTTAAAAAGAGCTGCCTTTTATGTCTCTTGGAAATTTACAACACACCCTGAGAGATCCCACAGGACAGAAACCTATTTAAATTAGTTTAACTCAATTTCCTGAATATTTCCGCATGAAAACTTTTCCCCACAGAATACCTGTTACCGTGTCACGTAATCAGTATTCCGCACCTCGCGTTCTCTGAAGCCTCACATTTTTGTGGAGCCTTCTCAGGGCTCCTTGGAGAGGTGTAGACTGTGAATATTTTTGTTTGTTTGTTTGTTTTTAATTTATTTTTATACAGCAGGTTCTTATTATTTTATACATATTATTGTATATATGTCAATCCCAATCTCCCAATTCATCCCACCACCACCATAAATTGTGCATGTTTATCGTTTATGAGGCAAGGGTCACAGATATCAGTGAATCCTCACAGCAACCTGGAGGTAGGTACTAGTCGTGCACCAGTAGTCAGTTAAAAATTAGTAATTATGAGTTACCTACTATGGGCATGACTCCAGGACAGGTTTCTTATTCTCCCCATTTTAGAGATGGGGAAAGTGAGGCCCAGAAAAGTTAAATAATATATCAGAGTCACACGACCTGCAGGTAGCAGAACCAGAAACAAAACTCGGTCTCTTTGATTCCCAGTCCTCAGTTGTATCCACTTTTCCAGGCTACAGATAAGTTACAACTGTCACCACTGCACCAAAGTCACTCTGGAAGTTCGGAACAGGGTTGCTAAAAATGTCTTTGTTATGAACCTCATCGAGATTCTTGCCTTTCCTCATCTTCCACCCTATGCTCTCCCCACTTCCAGGTCTGAGGTAGGGGAGCGGGGTTGGTGAGTTACCTCCTAGGTAGAGGGGCCCCCTCTGACATGGGGAAATGAAATCATGTCCACACAGGATTCAGAGCCCCAGTCACCTTTGCATTTGCATATTCCAAAGATGGAAAACAAGATTGCTCAACTCAAGCCCTTTGAACCCCCTGCCCTTGTCTGCTTTGTAGGAGATCCTCTCCCAGACACAAAGCTTCAGGGCAATCATTCTATATGGGTGCCCAAGCCAGAGGGTGCGGGTGGGAAACCTTCAGACTCTCGGTTTCCGGTGCTGCGGTCTAAAACCTGTTCAATCAAGTCTGATTGTACTGGAATTCTGGGGATTGTGTAGGGAGCCCACGGCCAGCTGTTTATTTTTTTAAGAACTCTTGGTTGCTGCCCTTAGACATTGGGGGTGGAGAGGGGCCAGCCTACTGTGCAAGGCGGCTGTCACATTCTTCTGGGAATGACAGCGTTGCTCTGTATTCTCCACATGGTGCCCCCGGGCACAGCTACTGCATTCCAGGCTCTACCCAGCCAGATGAAATAGAAACGATTTCATCTCATCATTATGAACACAAAGAGTTGCGGCTTTGGCAGTTGTGTTCCTCTCTGTCATGTAACCTGTAGTGGGGAAGACCCCACTAAGAACTTGAGATCGGGACACGCAGCTTCCTCAGAGCAGTGGGTCAGCTCACTTACACTCGGCTTTGTGAAACACACTCATGCCTTCTTCACTTTTCAAAATGTGTCCCTGCTGGGTACCCCCCACGCTGACATCCTGCCCCCCAGGATGTCTCAGTGTCCCACTGGAACATCTGTTATTGCCCAATCCAGCTCAACACCCCTTCGAGCCATGTCCCAAGAAGCCAGCGTTGAGTACTTTCAATAAAACAGAGTAGTGTCCTGAAGCTGTAAATGCCTCCCAAAGACGATCGGACAGAACTTCATTGTTTCAGGGAAGAAGGCACCTCACATAGTGGTCACGTTGTGGTTCCCGGGGGCCTGGTGATTAATCCACCGAGAGGATGTACAGGAGAGAGGAGCTGGCATCATTCCTGTAGACGAAGATTCCTTAAAATTTCTTATCTCTGACCAAACGTGCACCAGCAACACAAGATTTCCATTGTGAAGATTTCATTTTCCCAGTTTTGGGTTGGCATTCGAGTAACTACCTTTTCTCTCTGCACAGGGATACTGTGTTCCTGCAACTTATATGTTTCACACTTTAAAATATGTTTTGTGGCAGCTTAGACTTGTACTTCTGAAGGTGTACACGGACTGAGCTTTATGACACTTCTCAATTAGAACTGGGGGATTGAGCAGCTGGTGCCTGGATAAATTAACACATTCAGATATTGATCAACATGTATATATTTGGTATCAATACATGAGTTATTTTTAGAATCAGTTTTTCAAAGGCTCTGTTTTAAGATATTTTAAATCCAGGCCAGGAGATTCTAACAATATCCACCATAGCTCCTGCCTTCCACGTGGTCACCACTGGAGGAGCAGGGCGTTCACAAAAGACTATCGCAAAGGCAAGCACCCTATGGGAAGGGCTGAAGCAGGATAGCGTGGTGGTGCTGATGGACCAGAATCCACAGCGCTGCCACTTCCTGGTACTTGACCTTAAACAATTTCTCTGAGTTTCTGTTTCCTTGGACAGGTTAGTTTGAGAAAGAAATCCTAAGATGTCCATATAAGATACTCTTACTCATCCAGCTTCTTGGAATAACTTGTTAAATATAAATTCAGTTCAGGATGGCTTTCTGATTTCGGCCATTGTGAAATTCTTCCAGACACGGTCTCAGTGACTGTGCCTCTCAGGTCCCTTCAGAACCCAGGGAGTAAACTGACAGACAGCTCAGTGGGGATGGAGATGGAAGTGGTGTAAAAAGTAACTGGGGGGCTTCCCTGGTGGCGCAGTGGTTGGTAGTCCGCCTGCCGATGCAGGGGACGCGGGTTCGTGCCCCGGTCCAGCTGGGCCCGTGAGCCATGGCCACTGAGCCTGTGCGTCCGGAGCCTGTGCTCCGCGACGGGAGAGGCCACAGCAGTGAGAGGCCCGTGTACCAAAGTAACTGGGGTTTTTTTTAATGGATTGGATATCAAAACGAGGGAGACAGGTCAGTCTCGGAAAGTTCTTATGTCTGTGTTGGGCCACTGGGTCTTTTATTTCTTTTCTTTTTTTTTTTTTTTAACATCTTTATTGGAGTATAATTGCTTTACATTGTTGTGTTAGTTTCTGCTGTATCACAAAGTGAATCAGCCATACGTATACATATATCCCCATATCTCCTTCCTCTTGCGTCTCCCTCCCTCCCACCCTCCCGATCCCACCCCTCTAGGGCCACTGGCTCTTTAATCCAGATCCTTCACTGTGCACATTAAATGTGTGCTTGAGCCTTTAAGTAAACCCAGGTCGGAGGCCACTGCCTCCGGGTCTGTGTCCAGAAGCAAGCCTTCTGCCAAGGCAGAGTGGGATAAGCTGTGGCGTGTTTTCATAACCCGCCGTCACACAGGAGAGGCCTTAAAGTTTAGAAGACAAGGCAGGGAAAGTTGTGTCCCTTTGTTCTGAGCTCAAGGCCTTTTAATGCCATCAAATGTCTCCTTGTTCCCTTGTTGTGCAACAGGGCACACAGCTCTGAATGGGACCATTTATAACTGGAAATCCCACAGTTCCACTTGCCCCTGACTCTCTTCTATGCCCAACAACATTCTCAGAGACGTTGAAGTTGCACAGTTGCCCCACGCACACCTCTTGCCCCCTGTGCCTACCCGCAGCATCAGCCCGGGCTCCAGGAGAGCAGCGGTACCAGCTTCTGGCTACCCCAAGTGGTAGTTGCCGGAGTGAGGGGGCTGGCACAGCCCCGCCATTCGGTCCTCCCGCAGCTGCCCAGGCCGGTGCCTCCAGGAGCTCTGTCTGCAAGGAGAGGCTGGGCTCGTCTTGAAAAGAATCCATCCTCCAAGTCTCCTCTGCATCCTGGTTCACAAAAGAGGCCGCTTTACCTAGTGTAGACCCAAGTAGCCCCAGTCATGTCCTGCCCGGAGGCAGGTGTGCAGATCGACTCTGCCTTGCTAGTAGCTCCTGTTCTGATTTGTGTGTGAGTAGCTTCCTGAGCAAGTATCCACCTACAGAGACGTGTGGATCAGAAGTGCATCTGAACCCTGGGATTGCTTTGTACCTTAGGAGAGAAGGGTGACAACATTTATCGAGTACATGCAGTCCAACTGATTATTTGATATTTCATTTAATCATCACAAAAAATGCTATGAGGCCATCTCCATTGTATAAAGGAGAAAACTGAAGATCAGAGGCTTTGAGGATTTGCCCACGTTTTTATAGCTACTAAGTGGAGAGATGAGATTCAAACTCATGTCTCTTTGACCCCAGGCTGGGCTCTTGCTTTTAGAACATGCTTATTTTCACATCCCTTTCCCACTGAGTCCAATTATTGATAAGCCTTTTCCTTTGGTCAGCTCCTTGAGACATGTGTCTTGGGCAGACTTATTCTGATTTGACCTCCCCTAGCAGTTTCCTTTCCTTGTGGGTGATGTATCATTTCCTCTGCCCTCCACAGATGCCCCCGGTTTTTCCTCTTTTCTCCCTCAGTTCCCTGGCCAAAAAGTATCTGAGGTCTTTCATTCACGTTACAAAGGCATAAAGGATACTTAGAGAAGGGTCTCCTGTGCATGCACCATGTGAACTCAGTGGGGGTTTAGGACTGTCACCCCAGAGGAAAGCTGACAGTCCTAAAGGGGTCAGGTCTGGTTTGTTTTAAAATCCTGGAACCCAGCATAGAGTTGGACTCATACATAGACAAGTAGATGAGTGGAGCTCTAAGGTATTAGCTCACTGGTGGAAGAGCTTT
The DNA here is from genome assembly GCF_008692025.1 of Phocoena sinus. Classification (NCBI taxonomy): domain Eukaryota; kingdom Metazoa; phylum Chordata; class Mammalia; order Artiodactyla; family Phocoenidae; genus Phocoena; species Phocoena sinus. Next base: position 14,195,830 of record NC_045775.1, on the reverse strand, counting down.
TGAGAACATCAGACATTTTTTCTTGCATCTGTGAAATCATACCATGTTAGCAGACACCTCATAAGCTTGCGCACAATGCCAGTATCCCACTACGTTAAATTCATTTTCTATCTATAATTTCATTCAGTAATTACTGAGCACCAATTCTCTGTTAGGTTATGCTGGGGGAGATAGTAAAGTGGAGGAACTTAGGCCCTACCCTCAAAGGGCTCACAGTCTGGGTGGGAGACAGACTTGATTTTCATGTGAAAAATGAGACAGAAAGGAATGGACACCTATCTCATTCTGAGAAATACACCTGAGAAGATTTCCTGGATGGGATGGCCTTGAACTCGTACTTGAAGAACCTAGTAAGAAGTAAAAATTGGTAAAGGCATTTCAAAGAAAACACACTGTTTTTCTGTACACTCACACCAATACTTCTGATACGAGATGTGTGGGGTTTTCCACAGCAAGTGATTCTTCAATTCTCAGCAGAGAGCAACTGGGTGTCCTACAGTTTAACTCAGTTCTGACACTAACTGCCTGGGTTAGTGCAGGTTAAGGGCTCAGTCCCACGAGTCCACCCCCCACTTCAGGTGCCAATTTTAAGACTTAGATTGTTGCTTGTACTTCTGACCGACTGGCTACAAATTGGAGGTTCCCACAACCCATCGTCTGGTTGGATAATTTGCTAAAATAGGTCATAAAACTCAAAACAGTTTACTTACTAGATTACCAGTTTATTACAAAAGGATACAACTCAGGAACAACCAGATGGAAGAGATGCATAGGGCAAGGTGGGAAGGGACTCGGAACTTCCATGCCCTCTCTGGGCTCACCACCCTCCAAGCACCTCGATGTGTTCGCCAAGCCAAAATGTCTCCAGACCCTGTTGTTTAGGGTATTTATGGAGGCTTCATTACATAGGCATGACTGATTAACTCATTGGCCATATAGTGGTGATTGAACCCACTTTCCAGACCCTCTCCCTTGCCTGAGGAAGTTGGGGGAGGTGAGACTGAAAGATACAATCCTCTGACCACGTGGTTGGTTTCCTTGAAACCAGCTCTTAGGAACTTTCCAAAAATCACCTCAATAGTATAAATAGTATGTTTGAAAACGACTTATGAATAATAAAAGATACTCCTCTCATCCCTATAACCCAGGAAATTCCTAGGGTTTAGGAAGCTCTGTGCCAGGAGCTGGGAATGAAGTATATTTCTTATTAATGTCCCAACATCACAGCGTTCCACACGGAGCAAACAGAGCAATTAAAGCAGAGCAAGTATGAAAACACAAGCGTGAGGGGTGCATGTAACAAAGAATTTTTGTGAGAAGGTGGGAATAAGCCTGAACAACTAGTAGCAGCTTTGAAATGTTAACAAGTTTGAAACTGTATTGTTCTCATGTGGGAGCCCAGATAATAATTATACTTTACACATGTAGAAGCTTCTGTGAGCAGCAGCTAAGTGCTTTAGTGAATGATCTCATTAAATCTTTGCCACAGCTCTGAGTTCGGTACTCTTATTATTCCCAGCTGATACATCAAGAAACTGAAGTCCAAAGGCGCACAGATAGTCCAGGTCAGACCTGGGACTGGAGGCCAGATAGTCTCTGAGCCACCACAGACATGATAGAGTGATCGCTCTGGAGACGGGGGTTACTCTCCCTGAGGACAAACAGCTCATGGATGTAGAGGACAAAGTATAATCTCAAGCCAGCCTTGATTCTTGGACTCGCACACAATAATCCCAGCTCCAGATGACCCTGTCAGGATGGCAAGTGCCATTGCATGGGCCTGGATGGCTCATCATATGGGTTCAGATTTTGTGTGTTCAACATTTTTGAGACATTGAATCTAGTGGAAACTAGAATAAATGGAAAATGACCTCACCGGCTAAGGGCTGAAGTTGAAATGCCTGGCTTGAATTTTGGCCTCACCCACCCTTTCCTCCTTTCTGGCTGCTCCTGTGGCCATGTGGCCTGATCCCAAGGCCGCTGTAGAGTAGGCTTCTGTGCACAGGGTTGTAGCTCCTGGCAGCCTTATGTGTCTACTTTGCTCCATGGAGGAACTCAACAATTTCAGTAGCAATCTGCAAGATTATCCAAGGAGACCAAGGTAGAGACATTTATAATGTGTGACCATGTTTCCTTGCTATGAAAAAACTGGAAGAAAATGGTGTGACTTTTTGAAAAATTTCACTGAAATGCCCAAATAATCACATGAGGTGCGGCATTTCCACCTCAATACAGTAACGTATTTTGTGCAGAAAACTCATATGCCTTCTTTTTTTCTACCAGCCCCATGAACGAGGCAAGTATTCTTTTACTTTTTTGCATATGAGAAACCTGAAACTTAAGAGAGTGAATAAGGGGCAGAGCCAAGCTTTCCAACTCGGATCTTTTTGACTTTTGTTTCAGTACTTCTTATCCTCATTAATGCTGCTTTTCCCGGTTCCCTGAATCACAGTCAAGTGCTCAGTCTTCCACCTGAGCCAATGCTATTTAATTTATTTGCCAACATAGGTGATAAAACTTGCTTGCACCAGGTTGGCATTTCCTTTTGTTAATGGATAGCACCTCTCTGACTGGTCAATGACCCTGCCATAGTAGTTTTTAAATATTTTGATTATTGCTTCTGTTTTTATATAAATATTTAATATTGCTGCTACGTTACTTCACTTATTTTCATTTTGGATGATCTGTCCATTGGTGAAAGTGGGGTGTTAAAGTCCCCTCCTATGATTGTGTTACAGTCGATTTCCTCTTTTATGGCTGTTAGCATTTTCCTTATGTATTGCGGTAGTCCTATGTTGGGTGCCTAAATATTTACAATTGTTATATCTTCTTCTTGGATTGATCCCTTGATTGTTATGTAGTGTCCTTCTTTGTCTCTTGTAATAGTATTTATTTTAAAGTCTATTTTGTCTGATATGAGAATTGCTACTCCAGCTTTCTTTTGATTTCCATTTGCATGGAATATCTTTTTCCATCCCCTCACTTTCAGTCTGTATGTGTCCCTAGGTCTGAAGTGGGTCTCCTGTAGACAGCATATATACAGGTTTTGTGTTTGTATCCATTCAGCCAGTCTATGTCTTTTGGTTGGAGCATTTAATCCATTTACATTTAAGGTAGTTATCCATATGCATGTTCCTATTACCATTTTCTTAATTGTTTTGGGTTTGTTATTGTAGGTCTTTTCCTTCTCTTGTGTTTCCTGCCTAGAGAAGTTCCTTTAGCATTTGTTGTAAAGCTGGTTCGGTGGTGCTGAATTCTCTTAGCTTTTGCTTGTCTTTAAAGGTTTTAATTTCTCCATCAAATCTGAATGAGATCCTTGCTGGGTAAAGTAATCGTTCTAGGTTTTTCCCTTCCATCACTTTAAATATGTCCTGCCACTCCCTTCTGGCTTGCAGAATTTCTGCTGAAAGATCACCTGTTAACCTTATGGGGATTCCCTTGTATGTTAGTTGTTATTTTTCCCTTGCAGCTTTTAATATGTTTTCTTTGTATTTAATTTTTGATAGCTTGATTAATATGTGTCTTGGCGTATTTCTCCTTGGATTTATCCTGTATGGGACTCTCTGCACTTCCTGGACTTGATTGACTATTTCCTTTCCATATTAGGGAAGTTTTCAACTATAATCTCTTCAAATATTTTCTCAGTCCCTTTCTTTTTCTCTTCTTCTGAGACCCCTATAATTCAAATGTTGGTGTGCTTAATGTTGTCCCAGAGGTCTCTGAGACTGCCTGCAATTCTTTTCATTCTTTTTTCTTTATTCTGCTCTGCAGTAGTTATTTCCACTATTTTATATTCCAGGTCACTTATCCGTTCTTCTGCCTCAGTTATTCTGCTATTGATTCCTTCTAGAGAATTTTTAATTTCATTTATTGTGTTGTTCATCATTGTTTGTTTGCTCTTTAGTTCTTCTAGGTCCTTGTTAAACGTTTCTTGTATTTCCTCCATTCTATTTCCAAGATTTTGGATCACGTTTACTGTCATTATTCTGAATTCTTTTTCAGGTAGACTGCCTATTTCCTCTTCATTTGTTTGGCCTGGTGCGGTTTTACCTTGCTCCTTCATCTGCTGTGTGTTTCTCTGTCTTCTCATTTTGCTTAACTTACTGTGTTTGGGGTCTCCTTTTCGCAGGTTGCTGGTTTGTAGTTCCTGTTTTTTTTGGTGTCTGACCCCAGTGGCTAAGGTTGGTTCAGTGGGTTGTGTAGGCTTCCTGGTGGAGGGGACTGGTGCCTGTGTTCCGGTGGATGAGTCTGGATCTTGTCTTTCTGGTGGGCAGGACCACGTCTGGTGGTGTGTTTTGGGGTGTCTGTGACCTTATTATGATTTTAGGCAGCCTCTCTGCTAATGGGTGGGGTTGTGCTCCTGTCTTGCTAGTTGTTTAGCATAGGGTATCCAGCACTGTAGCTTGCTGGTCGTTGAGTGGAGCTGGGTCTTAGCATTGAGATGGAGATCTCCAGGAGAGCTTTCGCCGTTTGATATTACGTGGAGCCAGGAGATCTCTGGTGGACCAATGTCCTGAACTTGGCTATCCCACCTCAGAGGCACAGGCCTGACACCTGGCCGGAGCACCAAGACCCTGTCAGCCACACGGCTCAGAAGAAAAGGGAGAAAAAAAGAAAGAAAGAAAGAAAGAAAGAAAAGAAAGGAAGGAAGGAAGGAAGGATAAAATAAAAGTTATTAAAATAAAAAATTATTAAAAATTGAAAAGTAATAAAAAAAGAAGAAAGAAAGAAGAGAGCAAGCAAATCAAAAAACAAATCCACCAATGATAACAAGTGCTAAAAACCATACTAAAAATAAGAAAGAAAAAAAAAAGACAGAACCCTTGGACAAATGGTAAAAGCAAAGCTATACAGACAAAATCACACAAAGAAGCATACATATACACCGTCACAAAAAGAGAAAAAGAAAAAAAAAAAAAAATATATATATATATATATAAAAAGGAAGAGAGCAGCAAATCAGTAAACAAATCTACCAATGATAATAAACTTTAAATACTAAATTAAGATAAACATAAAACCAGAAACAAATTAGAGGCAGAAAGCAAACCTCAAGTGTACAGTTGCCCCTAATGTCCACCACCTCAATTTGGGATGATTCGTTGTCTATTCATGTACTCCACAGATGCAGGGTACATCAAGTTGATTGTGGAGCTTTAATCCGCTGCTCCTGAGGCTGCTGGGAGAGATTTCCCTTTCTCCTCTTTGTTTGCACAGCTCCTGGGGTTCAGCTTTGGATTTGGCCCCGCCTCTACGTGTAGGTCGCCTGAGGGCGTCTGTTCTTCACTCAGGACGGGGTTAAAGGAGCCGCTGATTCGGGGGCTCTGGCTCACTCAGGCCGGGGGGGAGGGAGGGGCACGGCGTGCGGGTCGAGCCTGCGGCGGCAGAGGCCGGCGTGACGTTGCAACAGCCTGATGCGCGCCGTGTGTTCTCCCGGGGAAGTTGTCCTTGGATCACAGGACCCTGGCAGTGGCGGGCTGCACAGGCTCCTGGGAGGGGAGGTGTGGAGAGTGACCCGTGCTTGCACACAGGCTTCTTGGTGGCTGCAGCAGCAACCTTAGCATTTCATGCCCATCTCTGGGGTCCGCGCTGATAGCCGCAGCTCGAGCCCTTCTGTGGACCTCAGTTAGGCAGTGCTCTGAATCCCCTCTCCTCGCGCACCAGGAAACAATGGTCTCTTGCCTCTTAGGAAGGTCCAGACTTTTTCCTGGACTCCCTCCCGGCTAGCTATTGCTCCACGTGTAGATGTATTTCTGATGTATTTGTGGGAGGAAGGTGATCTCCACATCTTACTCCTCTGTCATCTTGAAGGTCTTTCCCCATTACTTCAAAACATGTATGGCAGTTTATAAAAAATGCCACAAACTAATAACATACATTAGAAGTAGGTAAAAAAGCAAAAAGGAATACAAGGGTAGAAAGATAAATTTGGGCAGGACTGAGACCAAAAACAGAAGTGTAAATTGTTAGTCAAAAGACTTGCTGGAAATGAGCTGCCTGTTGGATTCCAAACCTGACAGGATCCAATGGCAGAAGAAAAGCTGATGGTTATATGATATACTGTGTCTTCAAGAAAAGCAAAACCAAATGCATGTCTGATACAAAATCATCTTCCTGAGATTCTCTCAAAGAGAGAGCACTATAATTTAGTTACTACTATTCCCATGACATCTATAAAATGGTCAGGACAGTCATGAAATAGGCTGCTTTAAGTCAAGAGGCACCGTGTCTAGTATTTGCCTTGAGTTTTCATTTTTGTGACCTTCTGAGGGTATTTGCCTATTGTCTCCGTAGTTAGATAATCATTTCTCTGATATGTGATGCTTGATTCAAAGTGTTCCTGGAAAATTACCAAAAATAATAACTTTTTAAAACTAGAAAAATAAAAGAGTTGAACTACAGTTGCGGAGGTGGGGACATAAGGTCCTGCTCCAAGATATTACATTTCTTAACTGACTGAGATCCTTCTCCTTATTATGCTCCTTTTTTCACAAGACAAAGAAAGCCGAGTGCTTTCCGTTGCCCTCTGATGTAACAGGTGGAAAAATCTTACCAATGTTCCTGGAATTCTTGTCAACTTCAGGCAGAAAGTAGTCAGTGAGATAATTATGCCCATTCATTTGTCACTCATTCATTCATCCTTTTATTAGAAATGTGTAGATGATCACTGTGTTCCTGGCCCTGCAGACACAGAGGTGGGTAAGACACAGTGCTGCCCCAGAAGAATTTGTGGATCAAAGGGGGAGACAAAAATGTCCACAGGCAATCACAGCACAACATGGGAAGCATTGTCACAGAGATATGTTCAATGTGGTGGGGCAAGAGGAGGGAGAGCCATAATCACTGTCTGGGAAGCTATGGATGGATTCCCGGTGGAGCTGATGCTTGATTCCAGTCCTGACAGGGATCCCTCAAGGAGTTAGCATGGAAGGAGATTACTAACGGAGAGAAAAGTATATTAATGACATAGTAGCGAACAAAAGTGGAGGGTATGTTTGAGCAACAAAGAAAATTTGAGAGGCTCAGAACAGAGTTGATCAGACTGCCTCACCCACAAACCAGTTAAGAATTCATGACGCTGGTTATTACACTTCAAAAGAAAAAATGCCCTTTGTTGAAATTTTGAGAGGGAGTTTTAGGGACCAAACCTCCTTCCATTTGCATTCATTGAGGCTCTGACACAGTTGGATTGCTGAGAGAAGAGCGAATGGAAGCATAGTGTCTGATGGTCGTGCCTCAAAGACTCGAATTAGAGACCCACTTCCTCTCAGACATAAGACATTCCTTTTTTTTTTTTTTAATTCAAGCAACATCATGTGATGTTACATCTTCCATGATGTACTTCTCTCCTTCTTGGTAAGAAGCGTTGGGCTTTGGCATCATGTTTGGGTCTTGTAAACTCCAGTCTGTATGATTAATATGCAGATCACGTGCCCAAGAGAGAATGTGCTGCCTCTACCTCAGTTGCCCAGGCACTGATCCCAAAGCCATAGATTTGCAAAAATTGTACCACGAGTTAATTATTTTTAGAAGGAAGATCACGTTGCCAGAAGAACGAAGTGCCTTTGCAGTTGTCAAGTGTCAGGTTCAAGATTAGTTTCGTGATTCTATGAGCTGTCCTCAAAGTGGGGGGAAAAATGAGCCTTTACAGATATTAATAAGTGGTGGTGGGTACTGTTGAGTTAAAAAAATTAAAACCCATATTGGAAATTAATAACCTCTGAAGATTTAGGACACATCATTCAACATTTTAAATTTCATCATTAGCAATGGAACCAATGTCAATATCAGGAGATTTGCTATACAAATTTCATAGACTTGGAAATTAAAAATTCCAGATGAATGGATTGTAAATGTTCTGTTAACACAGACAATTGGCCAAATATATAAATTTAATTCTCCTTAAAAATTTGTGATAAAGTCCTTCTCATTTTCATTAGAAGGCAATTTTTTTTTTTTTTTTTTTTTTTTGCATTACTCGGGCCTCTCACTGTCGTGGCCTCTCCCGTTGCGGAGCACAGGCTCCGGACGCGCAGGCTCAGCGGCCATGGCTCACGGGCCCAGCCACTCCGCGGCATGTGGGATCTTCCCGGACCGGGGCACGAACCCGTGTCCCCTGCATCGGCAGGCGGACTCTCAACCACTGCGCCACCACGGAAGCCCTAGGATCTTTGACTTAACTCCACAAGAGTGCCTCGATGCAGGATCTCTGCTCACCTCGCTGGTTCGCTGTGATTGGAGTCACCCAACCCAATCGGTAGATCTAATATTAAGTTTCAATCAGTTGCCTGAGTTTGCCAGATCGCCAGAAGGACTCTGCCACAAGCTAACGCTCATTAGCCGGCTTCCCTACTGCAGTAGTAACTTTTTCTCACTCTGGTTAAAGCAGCCCTCCCTCATACTGTGGTAAATGGTTTTACACTGCACAAAATGTGCTGAAGCATTCACAAACCACACAGGAATAGGGCTTTACTCTTAAAGAATACTTTGTGCCTCTGCCCAGGGTCTTTGTTGCTTTACTTTTGACACTCGTTGCCAACTCAACATTCTCCAAGAAAGTGTAAATCCTACCACAGGAAAATGAGGTGTGGAATATGTGCCTCGGTTGATGACATCCCCTTCTGCTTAGGGCTGTAAATTGTGTGAGACTGTGCATACAGATACTGGCTCCCAAGTGCTGGGTTTTATAGCTGTATATTCTGAGCTTGAAAATACATCATTTGAGGAATGGAGAGCGTCCCGTCTGCCTTGCTGAGTGTCATTCCAGAATCTTAAGGGAGTGCACTGGCTCAGTAGTCCAATGAGTAGGAGGTTTTACACCTGAAACTGCTACTGCTTGGGGGCAAAAACTTGTGATTGGTTTATTACAGGTCTCGATTATATAATTCTGATAAACCAGCTAATGACTATATGGGCTACTTTAATAGCAGGAAGGGGCTGCCTTCATTAAGTGACTTCAGGGTCCGCCAAGAAGATCATTAAGCTGGTGAATGCCTGAACTTCCATCATTATTGGACAGTCTATGTAGCATATCAGCAATTCTCTGGGAAGGGATCGTTGCTGAAATCCCTCTTAGGGCAACAGTTATCAACCTAGGGTGATGGTGTCTCTAAAGGGACATTTGTCAAAGTCTGAAGATACTTTTCGTTGTTATATAGAAAGAGAAGGTGCTTCTGGCACCTAAGGGGTTGAGGCCAGGGATGTTGCTAAGCATCTCACAGTGCCCAGGGCAACCTCCCACAACAAGAATTATCCAGCCCCAAATGTCAATAGTGCCGAGATGGAGAAACCCTGTCTTGGTGTGAATAAAAGGGGCTTCACTAAAGCGGGAGAGGAAGCAGTGTGGACAATCTGGCCCCTCCTGTGGGAAGTTAGGAACCATAAACACAGAGAAGGCCATGTAATGGAAAACCCCTTCTTATTTTGTTGAGGGTTAGCCCTGAATGCTAGAAAAGCATGGTTTCCAGGATTTTGTTCTGTTAAAAGCTCAGAAAGGATAAAATGCAACAAAGAAGTAGAGTGTCCTCAGGCCTTAGTCTTGGTTGGTGGAAAAAAGAGGAAAAGAGGAGGCTCCCTAGAAGATAGAACGTGGGACCCAGGTGAACAGCCTGTACCAACCTCAGGGGGGCTCTGGCAGATTCCGTGGAGAAAGATGGACACGCTAAGCAGCTTCCCCTGATCAGTTGGGTTTCCTGTCTTCGTGGCAGACACAATTATCAGGATTATGGAGTCAGTTGTATGTGAAATTCCAAACCAGCAGAAAGCAGTTGGTCCCTCTCCTTCCTGGTTTGTGGATGATAGATTCGAAACCCTCATAAATTCTCAGACAGGCCTCTCCAAAAAGTGATGGTGGACAAAGCGTGGAGAGCATCCATGTCCCCAGGCACAATCTCCAAAAGGGGTGCATATTCAGTAATTTTCAACAAAAGCTTCGCCTGACAGCTTTTTATTAGACTAGGATAAAAGACATTAGTGAAAGCTGTGGAAATCGAGACTGTGAGACATGGAGGGAAAGTGTTGAAAGGGTGGTACGTTATTTTGCAGGCTTTATCTTTCCCCCATCAACCAACACCACACGCCCCCTCCCACACGCGCTCTGTTGATATTTTTACCTTGTGTACATCCTTATGGTCTCTTGCAAATTCTATCAGCGAGGCATCCACAGCAACTCACCAACTTCTTCTTAAACTAGACCATGCCACAGCTCTCACTTTGCTTCCTGTTTGCTCATAAAGAAACTGTCCAGACTTCTCTGGTGTTTTCTTTGCTCAGATGTCAGCGAAATGAAGTCACATTGTAACCACAAGAAGACTTTTTGCTTGTGTTGCTGCCTGGTGTTAACAGCACTGATGTTGCTTGGCGTGAAGAAGGCTAGTCATTGTGGCCAAACTTGTGAGAAGTTGCGAGAGGCCAATGTGAGACTGCCAATTAGGCAGCAAGGTGGAAAATGCCTGCCTTTCTTTTGGCTCAGTGAGTTGGTTGGGGGAAAAGTTAAAACCAAGCAGGCATTAAGAAGAAAGATTTCATTTTTTAATGTACTTGAGCAGTGGGAAGAGTTGTGCTACCATTATGTCCCATTGATAACCCCACGTCAGACTCATCTCACACACAGACACACGCACAGGTATACAACAGAAGGACTCCAAGCAACTGTCCCTTTGGCTTCAATTGCTAGAGCTCCTAGCTGGGCAGATCTGCATAACAGGAAAAGCCAACTTGCACCCCAAGTTAAATTTCAGTGCCTGCCCACATGGCCCTCTTAAAACAATCAATCCATCTTCAAGGATACAAATCAAGTTATGGGATACCCATTATTAGTAATCGTAATAATCATACATTTATGTGGTGCTTTAAGTGTTAGAGAGAAATGCACATGCGCTGTCTTTGATCTGCTACCCTTCGTTTTCTCATTCATTAACGGCCTAGTATGTGATGCGCTGTGCTTGTCAGATTAACTGGGAAGTGAGATTAACTTGACCAGGATCGTACAACTTCTAAGAGACACAACTTGGACTTAAACCCAGGTCTTCTGACTCACAGTCACAGACTTTACCAACGAGCTACACTTCCCACTCCCCTTGTCATTGGCATTTAGCTCATTTGGGGTTAATAGGTGGGCCCCCGATTTAATGATGAGTTAGTGGTGGTTTTTGTTTATCTCATTAAAATATTCCTCGGAGGAGAGGTGGCTTCAGCCCACTAACTGGCATACCTGGATTGTGTCTATGATGAGAAAGCCCCTTATTACCACGTGTAGCCCAGTGACAGTCCTGCAGGTTTCTCCCAATGCACGTTTTCTTCAGAGCTACTGCCTGCGTTTCTCAACATTTCAAGGATATGCGTAAGGCGTGTGAGTGGGGGATTTTACTGTATTTTACAGATGGCTAAATTGTGTCATAGGGCCATAAAACGACTTGCTTAAAACCACATGCAACATTCCATAGCTCCACAGGCAGATTTCTTGGTACATTTGTTACATGTAGGTTTTGCAAAAGAGAGCTTCTTTTTTTTTTTTTAAAGGAAAATTGAATGCATCACAAAGATGTTACAGACATTTTGGCTCTGTAGCCTTTTGATTTTACTTGGAGTCGCTAGTTTAAGGTCATGCTGACTCCAGGTTGCTCCTTTTATACATACACATCGCCCTCTCTCCAAAGAATTGAAGTTTCCTCTTGAGCCAAACTAAAGACCCATTGAAGGGGAAGCTTGGCTCACGTCCCACGCCTCTGACTCCTAGTTCTAGAGTCAGTGATTAACATTTCTCTCTCTGTGTCTCTGTGTGTGTGTGTCTCTCTGTCTTTTCCTCCTTCCCTCTGTCTCTCTTTCTCCCATTCATTCATTCATCTATTAACTCATTCCGTGAGTTTTCTGAGTATGTATTGAATACAGTTCTGTGCCAAGTGCTGTAGCAGTCCCTTAGGGATTCATCAGTAAGCAAAAGACCCGCTGCTCAGATGTGTGGGGGGTGTGTGTGTGTGTGTGTGTGTGTGTGTGTGTGTGTGTGTGTGTGTGTCGGGGATGGGTATGTGCAGATGTGTATATGAATGCATATTGTGAACTGAGCCACCTATATCACTACTATAATTCATATACAGAAATTCTCAGTTTTGATGCCTCTTAGACCAAACAAAGGTGTAAAAGAAAAACATTTCCTAAGGATATCTTTGGTTCCAGATTTCTCTACAACTTTCCCATAATCTGCCCACAATGCAGTTTAACCTGGGAAGGACTTTTCATTTCAGGCTCACCTCTTCTGTCCTCTAACTTGGCTGTTTCAGTGGAGGCTGTGCACATTTCTCTTGCTGCTAGAACCACAATGTTGATTAAATCACTGACCCCCTGCATCGTAAATGTTACCACTTCATATTTTCCTGCTACCCCAATATCCCCACAAACACACTGTGAGCACCCCGCTCAGGTGACCAGGTGCACCAGTGTGATAAGGCCGGTCCTTGCCACAAGGTCCCCTTCTTGCCCTCCCCTGACTGTGACCTAGTATACACAAGTAAAGTCCACTCATGCCTTTTACTGGGGTACTCCACCCTGACCCCCATAAAGGCACTGATCCATGGCCCTCACTCTCTCAGCTCCCCACCTGCTTGGCTAAGCCCCTCCCTTGATGTTCCCTGCTGTCTGTTTCCCCCGTGGCTTGCGGTGACTCTGTCTCTCCAGGGCCCGTGAGTAACGATGAACTTTGTTTTTACGTGCCTCTCCTGCGACCCCTCTTGCGGCTCACCGACCACCTCTTGAAGAATACAAAACATCCCCAAATATTAGACCTCTCTTACTGCTCTCCTCCCAAGAGATTAACCTACGCTTGCATCTTAAAACAAACAAAAAACTGTCCTGCAAAACACAAAACCAAACCATGATCTGCCTGGTGGGGGACTTCCTGACGACTTTCTCTCTGCTGTGTGGTGCTGTAGGGACATGGTCTGGGAAAACCAGGGCCTTCCCACACTTCACGTCAGTTCTCCATGTAGCCTTCCAACACCAATTTATGCTGGCACCCTAAGTCGGTCTGGCAATATGGGAATCTTCCAGTTGCTCTGTTAAGGGGGAGGAGCCCATCACGTGCCATCCTCTACGATCCCTTCCATCCAGCTCCAGGCAGACAGCTGCACTAGTTTTTTTTTTGTTTTGTTTTGTTTTGTTTTTTTTTCAGTACGCGGGCCTCTCACCATTGTGGCCTCTCCCCTTGCAGAGCACAGGCTCCGGACGCGCAGGCTCAGTGGCCACGGCTCACGGGCCCAGCCGCTCCGCGGCATGTGAGATCTTCCCGGACGGGGGCACGAACCCACGTCCCCTGCATCGGCAGGCCGACTCTCAACCACTGCGCCACCAGGGAAGCCCGAGCTGGACTAGTTTTGAGAACACACCCCTGTAGTTGGCTTTCTGACTTCTGCAGTCATACTTTTCCAACAATTTGATTTTAGTAATTTTCTGGAACCATTTTATTAGTACATTCTCTCTAGATTCATCTTCCTCAACGTTATTCTCTTTTTACTGCTCTTTCAACACCTTCAGGTGCCATCTTATCCATCAAATAGTCATGTACCATCTGTTTATTATGAATAGCGCTACCTTACATTTAGAGAACTTTTACATATGTTATTCTGTTTAATACAGGAAACGCTCCTTTGAGGTAAGCGTTGGTCTTACACATATTTTTAAAAAGGAGTGAACTAGGGAGCAGGAAAGTAAAGCCCTCCAATGAAGTGGGTTCTAGACTGTTCTGTACCAGACTCAGCTAGATCCTTCACCCAGCTGCAACAAAGATGGACGGTGGGCACTGCTGCCCACTGAGGACATGGGTGTTCTATGCATGTTGTACTTCTTTTTAAGTCCTATATCTGCTCCTGGAGCCATCACTTCTTCTGGCTCAAAGTGCATGTTGCCTCAAAACATTGCAACCAAAGGAATTATTGCATATTGTTATATACTGCTTATATACGGCTGTATATACTGCTGGCTCCAAATTACTGAGTAACTCTGTCAGGATAAACTTTCCATACAGTATACCATTTAGTTCTTACAAAAATTGTCAGAAAAATATCATTATCCTGGTTTCAGAGGCTCAAGGATTGGGTGATATTTCCAAGTTAAAAAGCTGAACAAAGACAGGAACCCTCATTCAACCATCCCCAAACTTTCTCTTTCTACTATGCCAGTTCACCTTCTCTAAATCATGGAGGATGTAAATACAAATTATGCTTCTGCTTGAATTTCTATGACTAAAAAAGGCAGAAGCTGCGACACGGCCCTACGTTTGCTTTTGTGATGGGTCAGTCAGGTATCGGTGAGAGGAACCGCAGGTCAACAGAGGATGACATTCGGCTTGTGATGAATCTCCGCGGGGGTAGCAGTAGCAGGGGAATAATGGAGCTCTCCCCACCTCCATGGGTGCAGTGGCCCCCAGGGAGCAGTACAAGGTAGGGCGGTGAGTAGACAGTGGATGCAGGACCTGGCTTCTTGAATATCATCACTCTCCTGCTTTGTAACTTTCTCAAGTTGCTTTCCCTCTCTCTGCCTCTGTTTCCTGATTTCTGGGAGGCTTTTCCAGCTCCTTTGCTCAAGCTCATTAAGAAATGTATGGATCTATTTTTTTACACCAACCTTTAAGTACTTACACAGTGATCTGTAGGAATGTTTTCCTGGAAAGGGTTTTCACGGATTTTTTCCACTGCCTACTGCCCTCACTAGCACTTGGGAAACTTTTTTTTTTTCTTCCTGGTTGCATTTGCCACTTACCCTACTGAAAACAGGAATTAAGACTTTAGACAGCTGCTGACCACATGAAATTTTCAAATAAAATATTCCTATTACATTTTCTTAGGGAAAAAGTGCATTCGACTAGATTAGCAAAACTAATGTAAATATGAAGTAATGCCAGTGGCTGCCTGCAGAAGGTGTTTTTAACTTTCCGTTTTGACTTAAGGGCCCAGTGCATTGAGGTGTCTGTGACACTCTGCACTGTGTCACATCTGTGAGTAGGATGATGTTGTAATGCTCCCATAATGGCTGATATTATGTTGATGGTGATTGATGCCAACATGTACTAATATATATTTAGTCAGGTGGAGGCATTCCCGACTGGTAATGTAACCTGTGTGGTTAAATAATTTACCCATATAAATAGAACAAGGAGGATTCAGCTCTTATTCTGGACACTGCCTTTACCTTTGCATGAATACAAGATTCTATTCTCTAACGCCTAAAGTCAATTTTATTTTATTTTCTAACATCTAAAGTCTATTTTCACTCTTGTGAAGAGAATATAAAAATATCCTGACCAAATTATTCAATGAATGGAACTCTGGTTCAGTCTTTCAAAAGGCCTAGGATGGAGCTGGGAAACTAAGGCACTTTGGACGAGAACTGGCAGGTCACGTTGTCCTGCATGCGGTCCCCTTGGTCACAGCCACATGGTATTGAGCAAAGGGGGTAAATGGGACAGTTGCCAGGACAATTCAGGAGGTTAAACTACCACCCTCGTTCGCGTGTATAAGCAAAAACAGAAAGATCAAGGGATCAGGGGTTAAATTCTTCCCTCCACTATTAACTCCCTACGTAGCTTGGAAGAAATCACTTAACTTCTCAATTCTCTCATCTATCAAAAAGCTTAGGACATCCAATATTGTTTTCTTCCAAGTTTTTCAAATAAAATGATTCTGTTAAAGTTCAAGGGAGCAATGAAACACTTTGCAGAGTGATGGAATTGTGTAAAACAGTGTGCGTTCTGTGGACAACCAGAGTTCTGCAGAGTATCCTTAGATCTGGGCCCGATGTCTCTGGAACCTCTCCCTGAGTCAGCAGACCTTTCCCACAATTCCTCTGCAGTTGGGATCACAAAGCACTACCTTTGCTCTCTTAACCCCGTCCACAGCTCCTCTCCTGACCACTCTTGCCTTGTCTGACACATTTAAGGAACAGGCACCTCTTACCAGGAACTCTCTCAGAATGTTATGGGTACATAAGTTAAAATAACTGAAAATGGAATACAAGAATAGTTATAGTCAATAAGTCCCATGAAATTCCCCCGATGTACCAAAAGACCAGTCTCTGAAGGTCCCTCTTCCTGTGTCGCTCCCGGGGTTGACACGGGAGTCTTCTTCGCTAAGTTTTTCCTTGTCCTGTGAGGCATGCCTTCATGTCTGGTGATCCTGACTTGGGTCTTCCAAAGCCTCACAAGTGGACACCATATCTAGAACTTCTGGGATCTGCGAGTAGTGTTTATATTTTCTATCACGAAGATGATAGACTTTTTGTTTCCTCTGACTCTGCCCTTCACAGCCATATGACTGGGTAGGAGCTGCCCAGCCCAGTCCAGCTCTGTGCCAGGGGATTTCATACTTATCTGGAGAGTAAAGGAGAAGACGACATCCTGACACAAGTTCTACAGATATTTGAGGGTGTACTTTGACCAAGATAGCCTGTGCATCTGACGAAAGAATCACAAGTGTTTTTTGTCTGAATGACTGAGAATCACAAAGTGTTTTATATCTGAAGTTCTACTGGCCCTCTCTTTCACTTTGTTGTATGTGCCTGCCCATGTGAGTGAGAGCATCTAGGAGAGGAGATACAGTGGGGTAGAGCCAAGAAGGAAGCTTTATCTTGAAGGTGAAAGAACTACCAACAATGAGAACTCTGTGAAATTTCATGGGCTACATGAAAGGCAGAGCTCACTTTCTCATTGGGAGAATTCAGTCAGAACTATATGACCAGCTGGCAAATGTAAATTTTCATTGGGGTAGAGATTGGTGGAGTAGAGTTGGATCAGACATTTAGAAAGTTGCTTGCAGTGCTAAGATATTTGGATTCTATAAATCCATGGCCAGTGAAGTAGTTCTCCCCGAACACACACACACACATGTAAGCATTCATAGGTGTTCTAAAACTGCAAGCGTCCCCATAGAGATCAGGTCCATGCTCAAGAAAGTAGAGGACAATGGTAGGTGCTCAAGAGAATTTTGCTTCTAGGTAAGTAGCTGACTTGTGTGTTAGAAAAGTGGGAACCCCTGGAGGAAAGGGGACATCTCAGCAGGCGGAGGAGGGGCAGGAGAAAAGATAGGAGAAAATAACCAGAAGGCAAAGTTTACCTTTTGGCCTCCTCAAAATACTGTGCAGTGGGCCCCAGGAATCTAGTTCCAGAGCAAGTCTATAAAGTAAGCCTTCAGAAAATTTGCACAAAAGATTCTCAAGTCAGCTCATAAATGTGATACCAAGCAAATACTTGGCAAGATTCAGCTAGATCATAAACGGAGTTGCTGGGACCATGCAGCACTGTTACCTGTGCTGGCAAAAGCTAGGGTGCAGCGCTTCACCACTCCTAATTAGGGACAAGTAAGCGACAGAGATTTCGAGTTTTATTTACATTTGGTCCTAGGCCAGTTCTTCCTGGTCTTGGGACTCTTGTCATAAAGGGGAGCCAATATAAAGTAGGACAAGACCAGAGAAAACATGTGAACCTTTTATTGTAGAAATGTGGACTTTCTAAGGGAGAAGGAGGCCTGATGTGACCCACGTCGCTGCTGGGGAAGTTGGTTACAGAGAAAATGTTCCCAGTCATGGACTATGCTCGGAATTATCCTGACTGCATTCTTCTCTCAATGATTTTATTTTTAATTAAATCACTAGAATCTTCTATGCAGGCCCTGATCAGAAATGTTCATCACTAGGTGAAGTTGAATTGGAGGATCCCCTGGCCTGAAAAAATATAACAACAGGTGTATTAGTTTGCTGGGGCTGCCTTAACAAAGTGCCACAAGCCGAGTGGCTTAAACAACAGAAATTTATCATCTAACAGGTCTGGATGCTGGAAGTCTGAGATCAAGGTGTCACTAGGCTTGGTTCCTCCTGAGGAGTACCAGGGAGAATCTGTTCTCTTCTGGTGGTTTGCTGGCCGTCTTTGGCATCCATTCCTTGGCTTATAGGAGTATCATTTTGGTCTCCGGCTTCATCTTCGCGTGGCATTCTCCCTGTGTGTGCCCGGGTTCAGTTTCTCCTCCTTCTCAGGATGCTGTCATGTTGGATTAAGGCCCACACTAATGACCTTATTTTAACTCGATTAACTCTGGAAAAACCCTGTCTCCAAATAAGGTCACATTCTGAAGCCCTGAGGATTAGCATTTCAATACATGAATTTGGCAGGGGAGGGTACCGTTTAACCAAAAACAACCTGATTTCCAAAACCAGGAGGAAAGGAGTTCTTGTAAATTGAATTTTCTTAAAAAACCCAGGAATAGAAGAATCTTCAAAGCTCTGACGAAGACTGTAACTCCAGCTCTTCGGAAGTACCACCTTAAATAACTTATTTCTGCGTGTTGATATGTTTGCTCTTCATTGCCCCCTGTGTAAGGACTCATTTGAGAGATTTAGATCATGGTTAAGTATCAAGCAAAACATAGGTCCACTCGTTCCTTTCAAATAATAAGAACCACATAATTCACTGTGTTTCACTGTTTTCTTGAATTGCCAGAAATCTCAGAGCTACACGTGATGCTCAGTCTTGGGCCCCTTGTTTATTTCTGCTTCTTGGTTGGACCTGGTTTCCTGTTTCAGCTTCTCTGCTTTCTTCCCATGGTCTCCATATATCTCGGCCCAGTTGCTTCACAGCCTCTCTGGAGAGATGTAGGATGCACTTTGATGGAGCAGAAAGACGGACTTCCAGTGTCATTGCTGCGGCTTCTGCCCCAACTCCTGAAGCCATTGTCCGTCATGATCTCCTCAGGGGGTTTGCGCCAAGCATTCCTAGGTTACCTTGTTAGCCTGACCTCCAAGCTTCTCCCCCTCTATGTTGACCAGAGCTTTTGAAAATAGTGGTTTAACCCTGCTTACAGCATGGAACTCTTCATTCCTTTGAGTCAGATATTTACTTTGAAGGAAATTCAGCCTTAAAAATTCAATTGCAAAAAACACCAAAGCATCTCCTTTGTATGACGAGCAGCAAAGAAGTGGCAGGAAGTTCTGTTTGTGCTTTCAGTCTTTGGAGAAGACAGTTGTCATTTCTCCCAGTAGGAGGAATCCAAAATCGGGGGAACACACAGACGCGCACACACACACACACACACACACACACACACACATTATGCACAAACAACCACCAACAAACTACTAACTCATACTTCAGTGTTCATTTTTGTCATTTTATATCACATTAATGGATTTAAAAAGATTTGACTAAAATACGTTTGTGAATACCTTATTAGGCCTCTGAAGCTGGGATGTACCTCAAGAATCTTACATGGGGTTTGATATCCTTTGAGACATGACATGGGGTTGTGAGTCTTAGTCATGGTTGCTTCAGTTTTACAAGCAGCAATAATACAGAGATTGGCAAGTGGAGTTAAGGTTTTCAGTCTCTTTGAGTGTTTGCTCTGTATTGTGACTAATTCTTCCATTGGATCTTTCAGATCTAAACTGGTACTTAGCTATGCCTGTGTCCTTTTCAGTATATCTACTCAAAAGCTTAAATCATGTATTTTTTTTTCAGTTCCAGAAAGCCTTTTATTGGTCTCTTAATGACTTACTATAATATTTATTATTTTTATAGTTCTCTTCGAGCTCTTTCATCTATTCAAACAACAGGAGTTGTTCCTTCTAGATGCATATCCTTCTCCCTGAGAATTCTGAAGTGTGTTGTTACAGGTATTTTGCCTGCTTCTCCTTTTTCTGTAACTTCAGCAAAGGTGTCTGTCAGGCAGAAGGTCCGTAGAACAGCGGAGAGCAAGGGAGGATGAAGGGTACAATAGTGTTCAATCCTGTGCCGATGCCGGGCAAGCTCCCGAAAGCCAGTCTCAGACCAACAAAGTCATTCCTGAGGAGGGAGGACCAGTCAGACCTGCTCCCATCCCGGGGAAATTGGCAACCTCTACATTTAGCTGTCCCTCCATCCTCCGGAGAGGATGGTGGGAGAGATTGGGAATCAGGGAGACACTCTCAAGTTGATGTCATTTTAATCTCTGTCCAGATTTTGATAAGTTTTAGGAAGACAAGGTCAACAGGGCATCAGAAACATTTTGCACCATTTCAAAGTAGAGTTCATCTGGAGAGATGTAGGGATAGTTCAACATCAGGATGTCTATTAGCATAATACCTCATATCAAAAAATTAAAAGAGAAAATGCCCATGATTATATCTATAGGTGCAGAAAAGTCCTTTGTAAAATTTATGGGCAGCAATTCCTAATAAGAATTCTAAGTAAAGTAGGAATAAAGGATGAAGATTAGTTACAGATAAAGTTATATATGTAAATGTATATACAGTTATATATAAACTATATATTAGTTAATTAGTCATAACTTATCAAATATTGAAATGCCAAAGTTATTTTCCATAAAATCAAAACAGAGATGCCAGCTATGTCTACCATAAAAAAAAATATATCCAGATAAAAACTTGGAAGTGAATATTCACAGCAGTGTTATTCAAATTGGCCAAATGTGGAGATACCGAAATGTCCATTAACTGATGATTAGACAAACAAAATATGGTATGTCTATACAATTGAAATAGTATTCAGCCTAAAAAAAGTTTGAAGTATACTGTTACATACACAAATGAACCTTAAAAACGTTATGCTAAGAATCCAATCACAAAAGGCCATATACTGTATGAGCCCATTTCTATGAAATGTCCAGAAAAGGCAAACCCATAGAGATGGGCACTATATTAGCAGTCAAGAGGGATAGGGCGAATTTTCCTGCCTGCTAATCGGTATGGAGTTTCTTTTTGGGGTGATGGGAATGTTCTGGGATAGTGTTGGTGGTTGTACAATGTAGTGAAAATGCTTAAAAACCACTGAATTGTTTGTACATCTTAAAATGGTAAATGTTATGTTGTGTGAATTCTATCTCAACTTAAAAAATACTCTAAACCTTGCACATTCTTAAATAAAGTACATATACACAAAAAATTTTTTTCTGTAATAGCAATAACCAATTAGAAATAAGGGTAAATTATATTCACAATAGCAATAAAAATTTTAATTATATAGGAATCATTTAAACAAGAAAGATATGGAGGGAATCTATGAAGAATACTAGAAGGAAGAATGGCATCAAATATCAGTATTTCTAAAAGTAACGTATAATGTAACATAATAATGATCATACTAAATAAATGTTTTTAAAGCTTGCATGGAAGAATCAATGTCTAAAAATAGCTAGGAAAATTACAATAAAGAATATCTTCCCAGATAGTAAAACTGAAAAAAAAAGTCATCCTTAAATAAAAGAATGTGGTCTTGACCCAGAAATAGGAAAATGAATCAGTGGAGCAGAATTAAAAGCCTAGGGAAATAGATCCAAGTAAATATGAGAAGTTAATATGGTATTTTGTTTCAGTAGATAAAGAACATTCACTTTGGAAATGATTCTGATATATAGGCAATACTGAAGCGAACCTAGGTCCTTTACCTCACATACATATCCTTAGCTGGTAGATTAAGTATATCAGGAAAGAAATCAAGAGGATGCTTGGAAAAGCTGGGGGATGCTTGGAAAAGCTGGGGGAAATATCTTATTTCCTTAAGGAAATATCTTTCCTTATTCAAGGAAAGAAAAACTCAGAAGTAAAAACAATAGCAGATACTTCTAACCACAATAGGTTAAATATATATCATGAGAGATACATGCAATAACTATCATATGGTGACAGTATACATTAAGTATACACACACATATGTAATATGTTATATAGTATATAATACATATAGTATATATACTTAGTTATATATAAACTTAATGCACATATATAATATTTATAACATAGTTTACATATGAATGTGTGTGTTTAAAAAATAGATAGATGATAGATAGGGAAAAGATTTCTCAACCTGAAGAATGGGAGGAGTTAATACCCCGACAATCCTTAGATTGTCCTTACAAATTGATCAGGAAAGGACACAAACTCACAGAAAAATGGGCAGATGTGAACAGAAAAGTCAAAGAAGAGAAATCTAAGCAGATCATACTCATATTATTATTATTTTTTTTTGCGGTACGTGGGCCTCGCACCGCTGTGGCCTCTCCCGTTGCGGAGCACAGGCTCCGGACGCGCAGGCTCAGCGGCCATGGCTCACGGGCCCAGCAGCTCCGCGGTATGTGGGATCCCGGACCGGGGCACGAACCCAAGTCCCCTGCCTTGGCAGGCGGACTCCCAACCACTGCGCCACCAGGGAGGCCCGATCATACTCATATTAAACGATGTCCACCTCACTAGCATTCAGAGAAAGGCAGATGAATGCAGTAACAAAGATCATATTTTTCATTCATTAGATTGTCACAAATTAAAGTGATAATACCCAGTGGTGGTATTTATGAGAAACAGACACTTTCGTACGTAGCTGCTCAGCAAGCGAATTGCTGTAGCTTTTTATAAAGTAATCTGGTTAACAGCTATTAAAAAATCAAATTTTTTTGATTTAGCAATCCTACTTTGACACTGTCTTCTATAAAAATAGAAGCATCATATTGAAGGAGGTTCATTGCTGCATTGTTTTAGTAGCAAAATATTGGAAATGAAATGAGCACCCATCAGTAGTTACGCTTGCACAAATTATGTAATACCGATCATGTAGAACATTATGCAGTTGTCCAAAAGAGTGAGTTAGATACACATAGTCCTGCAGGGATGCCTGTAATGCACTGTTTAATGAAATAAGGAAGTTGCCCAGTAGTATCGTAAATATTTTTATAAGTCAAAGACACCGTAACGACCGTTCTGAATCCTTTTATGTGTGAATGAATGTTCTATATTTGTCTTCCTTGTCCATAAAGAAGGATGAAGATTATACCTAAAAGATTATATTTAAGAGGTATATAATCCTAAAAGGATTCTACCTAACAGGTTGATATTGGTTACCTTAAGTTTATAAGAAAGATTTAAGGAGGAGGAAGGAAGCTGGTTATCTCTTTTTTTTTTTCTGTCAGTTGCAATGAGTTTGTGTTATTTTGCAGTGCAGAGAAAATAGAGGAGACTCTAAAAGAACAATATCTTTGATCTGCTGATGTTTCCTTTTCTAAATTACCAGTTTATTTATGCACTGATTCTCATTCTGTACTTTGTATTGGGTTTAGATGTATTTTCAAGATGCAGCAGAGATAAATGTGAATTTGTTTTTTCATTTAAACCAGAAGCCTGGATTTTGTTTTGAATAATCATTCTGGTAAAACGTCCATTATCTCCCACTTGTAAGGACAGAGTTCCTATAAACAAAGATTGTCCGCATATTGTCAGAGTTGGGCTGGCCTGGCAGTACTGACAGCGGGTGGAGGAAAGGGATCACACTGGGAAGAGACCTTTCAAGGACAAAGCAAAATTGAAGCTGGAGCAGGGAAAATCTGTTTGGTTTTCCCAAATCCGTTTGGAAGAGGAGAGGTGTCTTCCAGCCCTGGTCCTGGGCATGGCTTCTGTTTCACTCTGCAAGAGTTTCCTCGCAAGTTGAGAGGACGTCAAGGTCTCTTTCCAACCTATGAAGTATGGAGAGAAAATAATAGTTTAGACTAAAGGCTTGGAGTATGTTGTTGGAATAGCTTATGCAGTATGAGACGTAATCTTTCTCTCTAAATATGTGAAATACTTTTCCAATAAAACCATTCAAGCTTAGAGTTTGTTATGATTATTTGCGTGTTTTGGGATAGTGTAAATTTTTATCCTTAGGCACTCTATTCCAAGTTGATCTTATCTTGTTAATAAACAGTGTTTTGTTTTTTTATCAGGATTTCATATGTATTAGAAAAATATGTATATATGCTTACTATTTTTTATAATTTCGTCCTTTGTCTCTCCATCTTAGCTCTAATTTTGTCATATTTGCCTAATTTTCTGAAAGTTTATACAATTAATTGGTTAGTTTCAGAGAACTATTGTATTATTAACTCTTTCTTTGTTTTTAATTTGTACATTTTATGGTTAACTTTATTTTCCAAGTACAGGTCTTTACCTCCTTAATTAGATTTATTCCTAACACAATATTGAGAGAATTACTTTTTCATTTTTTCTCACCTTTGCTTCTTGTGTCTCACTGTGATGGGTAAATGGAATTCTTTTCCTAATTTTTATTCCTGTTAGTTTGTTGTTACTGTATAGAGATGCAACACATTTCTGTATATTAGTTTTGTATCCTGCAACTTTACTCAATTTATTGTTGAGCTCTAGTAGATTTTTGGTCGCATTCTGAGAGGTTTCCTCAGATCTACATTCTTTCTTTTTTTTCTTTTTTAAAGTGTAGTTGGTTTACAATGTTGTGTTAGTTTCTGGTGTACAGCAAAGTGATTCAGGTATATTTATATATATATATATATATATATATATATATTCAGATTCTTTTCCATTATAGCTTATTATAAGGTATTGAATATAGTTCCCTGTGCTGTACCGTAAGACCTCATTTTGATTTAAGAGTTGATATAAAAGTTTATCTATTTTATATATAGTAGTGTGTATCTGTTAATCCCAAGCTCCTAATTTATCCCCCCCGCCCAGGTATTTTTTTTTTTTGCGGTAAGCGGGCCTCTCACTGTTGTGGCCTCTCCCATTGCGGAGCACAGGCTCCGGACACGCAGGCTCAGCGGCCATGACTCACGGGTCCAGCCGCTCCGCGGCATGTGGGATCTTCCCAGACCGGGGCCCAAACCCGTGTCCCCTGCATCGGCAGGCGGACTCTCAACCACTGCGCCACTAGGGAAGCCCTAATTCATCTTTTATACTGCCAAGAGGTAAGTTTTGTGGCAGAAACTCATACCTGGCATGTGTGACGGTTCAACATCACAGCAGGTTTTACATATATGGGAAGGTGGTGTAGCATCAGCATTGAGCATGGCAAGAATGAATGATGCTTAGAGATGTGGGTCCAAGGGGTAATAACCTGGTAAGAACGAAATTACTAAACATTTATTGGGGGCCAATCTCTGTTGGCCAATCTCTGTTACATAGATGTTGACCCATTTACTCATGACAGGTATTTGGCCAGACAAGTATTGCTGTTCCTTTTTTTAATAAATGAGGGAGCCAAGGGACCTTGATACAATAGAAGAACCCTTGGGCCAGAGCTAGTAGGCCAGGTCCTTAGTCCCAGATCTGCCACTTAATGGTTGAGTGGTCTTGGAAAAGTTGCTTATTCTCTGTCATCCCTGTGGCTTTGGCCCTTGTGATGCTGAAGTCCCTTCCAGCTCTGACACCCGCAGCTTAGTCTATTCCACTGCTCGCTAGTCTATTCCATACACAGGCCAGAGACGCTGCTGGCAGACATTGTGTTTCCTTTCACATCGATGTGATTGTGATTTACAAATATACTCATTCTTTGAGTGTGCCAGCTGTTTTTTTCAGAATACACCAGAGCCCGATACCCCACCAGAAGCTGGCTCAGAAAATGCTCCAGAGGCTGTTCATGGCTGGCTTGGAAACCTATTCTCTGCAATAAGCCAAAGAAAGATGCCAACTTACTCTGCAGGGGAGAGAAGGCCTCATATAGAGTGGGACACAGGCCTCCTGTGCTCCTCATTCTTTAGGACCAAAGATAATTATCAACATGCCATATTTGGTGCCAACTATGGGCACTGGCATTAATAATCATTAACACTATGAATGCAACATTCAGATTATTACCCAGAGGGATTAAAAGCAGCCAGTATAGCCACAAATGCCCACTGTGTAGCTCAGGCTGCAGCAGGAGGCTTGCGTTCCATGGAGGAAGGGTCAGCCTTCTCCCTTCATAGAGACCCTCACCCAGCCAGGAGGCTTCCTATCGGCACTTCGGGGCCTTCGCAGTATTCACATAAGACAGTTTGTCTCATTCATCAGCAGAATGTAATTTCTAAAACATCCGACTTAGCAGTTACCAGCGCCGCGAGAACGATTTCCCAGGGACTAGTTTGTGAGCCCTATCTATATATGTACCGTTTAAATGTTAAATAGACTCAAATGGAAGCTCTTGTAGAGGACATATTTGTATGCTAGGTTCAAAGAGATCTATTAACTCTCTGATGAAGCTATTTATTTGTTTATTTTAAAAAATGCAAGGAAGAACAAATGCTTGGAAGGGTTGCAAATTCCACCATTCCTAGTGTTATCTTAGTGGATCAAATGAGGTAGCTAATCAGGATTTCTCACCCAATTATTCTTATGGGACAGAGTTTTTGAGCACCTTTCTATGGACAATCATATAAAAACAACATGCAAATATCTACATTTGCTGCATGTCTTTTTACTGACAGTAAGTTTGCAGGGCACTTGTAAAACAATCTTATAGGAGCCCTGATAAAAATGCCAATATATGGCTTACAATACTTAGAGTGAAATGGTCTGCTCATGTTTGGTTTAGAAAATAAGATGCTTTCCATGATGAACAGCCAAGGTAGAGGAGTTAATATTTCAAGCACTAAAACACTCTTAACTTTAGGTACATCGCCTGTATCTTATTGGTACCTTCTCCTATACTATAGGGATGCTGTCCAGGATTCCTAGTTCTACAGATCAAGGGGCCTGATGAATTTCCCAAGTGCAAATATCAACAGTTAATAAATCAATTTTCTCTTTAAAGGAATTGAGGAGGTAATATTTCCGGTGGAGTAGTAAAACCTGGGTAAAGGCATTATCCAAACTCCCTTCTAACGTGCTCGTCAAGACAAAGTTTACTCCAAGTCTTCTTTTGTGTGTGTGTGAAAAATAGGCATGGACAGTGTTGTTTTTGCAATTTAATATCCATTTCGGTTCAAATTTATGGCAGAAAGAACTATAAAGTTGCAAATAAAAAGCGTTCAGAAGCAAAACATATCCAATCTCCATATCCCTCTATAAAAGTCTGGAATTCTCGTCAGGCATTCTTTAGAAATGCTATCTAGACTTCAAAGTCTCCTTTCAATCCTCCCATCGAATGCTAACCTCAGTCTTCAGCCTGCCCTCATTTCCGATGTGACAGCAACCCTACACCCCAATCTTGACAGGGAGATGGCCTCACCGCCAAGTCCGTCTTCCTCCCTCACCTCAGCTGGACTTTCCTCACCAGCTGGAAAGACTTTGTTGTCTTTCAGACAATAGTCAGAGCCCATGGTTGTGACATTTTAAATCTCACATATGATTCTTACACATTTACCAACCCTCCCCGTGCCCCCCACCACTCCAAGCTTCCCTTCTCTACCTTTCTGTAGACTTTGACTTCCTGTTATCATTTCGGTAATTAAGACAATTGCTCCCAGGCAAGATTACTTCACCATATCTGCTCTCAGCAAAGGCTGAAAGAGGAAATCCCATTCTATGTTCCAGAAAAGAAAAACAGAATCTGGCCTTTCAGAATGAAGATGAATGCATGGGAGAAGGAAACATTACTACAGTGAAAAGGTGACATGTTTTCCCATTCAGCTGGTTCTGGTGTCAAATCCTTGCCCAACTATTAGGAGTTGTGAGACTTTGGAGAGGTGATTTAATTTTTCTGGGACTTAGGCTCCACATAGGCAAAACAAGATTAAAATACCTTCTTCATAGGGTTCTAGTGAAGATGAGGGGTTATAAGTGTCAGGTGTCTTGTTTACTGTAGGTGCTGTTGTAGTCATAGCCCTGGTGGTTATGGTGGTGGAATTGTCATTGGAGATGGTGTTAATGGAGTTTTTGGTAACTGGTGGTGATGGTGATGGTGGAGGTTGTGAGCATGGTGAAGATGGGATGGAGGAAGTGAAGATGGAGGTATTATTGGTAGTTAGAGTTGGTGGATTGGTGATGGAGCAGGTGATGGTGGTGGTGGAGGTGAGGGTGGAGGTGTCGGTGGTGAACTTGTTCACGGTAGTGACGGTTAAAGTGATCGAGGTGGTGGTGTTAACAGAGCGGTAGTGGTTTTGAAGTCCCTAAGTCACACATAGAGGAACCCCAAACTTCCAGGGAGAGTTTGACAACAATTTCAGTTAGCATAGGCTAACTGAAAACAGATTTTCTTTAATTTTCTAGGTGAGTAAGTCTTGAACAATGGTGCAAATTTAACATGCAAAGTGAAAAGTGAAATCAGTTTTGGATACATGAGATTTAAGTGTGCATATAATCTTGTGACATCAGGAAAACTGAGAAAACAGTTTTTCAAGGACAGAAAAACCAAAACCATCTGTCTTGAATGCTAAGTTCACATCACGTGATATTGCTAGAGACACAGGCCAAGGAATTAGAGAGACATATACCGCACCCACGCGCACGCACACACACACACCTCCTTTTGTTCAATCAACAATCTTGGGAAAGAAGTATTATTATTTCCATTTTTACAGATTTGAAAGCTGAGGCTCAGAGAAGGCAGGAAGCACTGTAGGGAGTTCATGGGCTTCAAAATGAGACAGATCTTGTTCCAATCCTAGGCTGCCCATGCACCGGTCATTTGACTTTTTCTTTCATCCTCTTCAAACTGCAATTTCTTTATCCTTGATAATAATGCTAATAACTATCTAGGTATATTTTTGATCTAATGGCAATTCTATATAAAAGATCTAGCATGGCACTTATCATATAGAAAGCGTTCAATAAAAATACCTGCCTTCTATTCATTCATTCACTTTTTTATTCATCCATCCATCCATCTAATCTGTATGACAAGTCAAGATAAGTTTTAGTCCATGTTAAACCTCCAAGAATTGTATCAGTTGGAAATTTGGGGTTTCACGGAGTAGAAAACCTGCTCCAAATACACGAAGAGAATTTATTGCTTAAGGCAACTGAAAAGTCCAGCTTCAGGCATGGTTGGACCATGGGCTTGATTGATGTCTCTATGACTCAAGTTTCTTTTGCCCCATTCAGCATAACTCCCTAGAAGCTATGGGTTAGACTCTCCTCTAGTGATTGTAAGATCAGTATCTTCTAAATGTACACACTCTCACTTTTAAGTCCAGAGCAAGGAGAAAGTGTCCCTCATAACCATCCATAGTCCAGGGCCTAATTTCCAGGCAGGAGGGTGCGTCCAAGTCCAGAACCAATCACTTTTCCCAGTGAGATCAGTTATTCTGCTCAGCTTCAACCAATTGGTACCTGCCCCTGGAGTATTTGAGGCCATTTCCCAAAACACATGCACCGGAGGGGAAGAAATCCATTTCCCCAAAGAAAATGCAGGTTATCGTGTTACTAGAAGAAGGTTGAATTGACTCTGGTTGGTAAGGCAACATGTTACCACCACAGAAAATAACACTGTTTTTCCTAAACCTGGTTTTTTTCCCACTTTTCCCTTTCCATGATCCATCCTTTCCACAGCCTGAAACCCAGGAGTCATCCTTGACACCTCCCTTGTGCTTCCTGTCTCCCACTGCTAATGCATGGCCAGTTTCTATGAACTGCACCTCTTCTCTCTCTGGGCCTCAATAAGCTATTGTTTTATCAGTCTGAAATGCTATTTCCCCATGCTTTCTCCTGTTAGTGTAAGGAATCAGTTCATATGTCATGTTTGTGGAGAAGACTTTCCTGAGGCCCTCCTATATGTAAGTTTCCTCTGCTCTATATTTTCAAATCCCTGACCACAGATTGTAATTGTAATTGAAAATGGGTGGCCAATGCAAAGCTGAGGCTCACAATGGCATCGTGTGTTTTACTGACCATTGTGCCCCCAGTGACAATCACAATGATGACACGGAGGTGATGCTTTGTGAATAATTTGAGTGAATGAGTGAATCCAGGCACCTTGTCCTATATCACGGAGATGGTAAGTGACTGCTAGGTCAGGGCTAAGTCTTCTGACCACATATCTAGTGCCCTCTTTTCTCCCCTGGGAGGAAGCTTGGTAAAACGGGGCAATGTTAAACAGCTAGTCTGTTGGAGCTTCCTGAGGTGACCGGAAGGAAGTGGGGAGACAGAAGTAGATGGCTGGATAAGGAGGGACACTGTGATCCTGAAAAGATGGCGCAGCAGAGCAGAAAAGGAGCTTAACACCGTGGAAAAGCCAATGAACCTGGGTGTGAGGGATTCACAGAAAGGTACAGAGCATTAAGAAGTGAAAATAGATATTAAGGTGGGCACACAGTGCAGCCAACATGGCTGAAGCCCCCATTCCTTCCTTCTGTGACTAAATCCCTGTGAAACTGCTAGTGACAGGCTGGGATTAGCCACCTTCAGGTCCTGGGACTCCAAAGAGTATTCTGGCCAGGACCCATAAGAATGGCTCTTCCTCTTCAAGTCAATCTGCAGAACCCTGTCCTAGTCTAGGATCCCCAAACACTTCCCATTTGCTCTGGAGTTCTGTCGGGGACAGAGCCAACAAAAATCACCTTGTCTGTATCAGTCAGTGTTCTCCAGAGAAACAGAACCAATGGAATGTGTGGTGTGTGTGTGTGTGTGTGTGTGTGTGTGTGTGTGTAGAGAGAGAGACACAGAGGAGATTCATTTTAATGAATTGGCTCATGTGATTATGGAGGCTGGATCATCCACATGGTGACTTAGGAACTAGTCCATGTTGCAGTTCAAGTTTGAAGGCTGTCTGCAAGCAGGATTCCTTCTTGCTCAAGGCTAGGTCAGTCTTTGTTCTAGTCAGGCCTTCACCTGATTAGATGAGGCCCACCACATTATGGAGGGTAATCTGCTTTAATCAAAGGCCACCAATTTAAATGTTAATCTCATTCAGAAACTACTCTTGCAGTAACAGCCAGAATAATGTTTGATTAAATATTTGGGCACCATTGTATCTGACAGATACAGTCAACCATCACATTATCTAATCCTTTGATCTTGGCCGAAGTTAAAGAAAAGTGTTAGGGAAAACTGCCTCTGTGCTATAAATAATGAGAGCTAGTAAGATCTCTTATCAAAAATTGTCCTTCCTACTTCCTGCCACTTGTGTAAAATTCCAGCATATGAGATCCATTCCTTGGGATTTGTAAGCATTTTCATGTTCAAGAGCCCCTCTTAAAATTTTTTTTTTTTTTTTTTTTTTTTTTTTTATGCGTTACGCGGGCCTCTCACTGTTGTGGCCTCTCCCGTTGCGGAGGACAGGCTCCGGACGCGCAGGCTCAGCGGCCATGGCTCACGGGCCCAGCCGCTCTGCGGCATGTGGGATCCTCCCAGACCGGGGCACGAACCCGCGTCCCCTGCATCGGCAGGCGGACTCTTCAACCACTGCGCCACCAGGGAAGCCCCCCTCTTAAAATTTAATACCTCATGGGGGTTCTGTATTTATTTCCTACACTTTATTGGCAAATTTTATAATTTAGCTATAGTAAATAAAGCAGGATAAAAATAAGAAGGCAGTTGTAAGGCCTAAATGAGGTTAAAGTTTCTTTACGTTTTAAGCACTAAGTAACCAGCACTGTTTTTGTTATTAGCCATATTGCTATCACGTACAGAATCTAGTACAGTTCTCACAGAACCTGTGTTAAATAGATTTTCCCGTTTTAGAGCTGTGAAAAAAATAGAGGCTTAGCGAGCCTTAGGGTAACTTTCCGAAGTCCCTCATGTAGTCAGAGATGGAGGCAGAAGTTGATGCCTAGTCTGAAGTCCAGACTAGGACTACTTGTTATTTTTGCTGTTTTACTGCTCTCACTTCTGGACTCCCCAAGCCAACCGTGAACCCCAGGAAGAAGTCCCGGTTTGACTCTTCTGGTGCCGCCGGCACCTAGCACAGAGCCAGCCACGTGGCAAGGGGCCTCTAAGTGCTTGTGACGTGAACCTGTGAAAATAGCTCACACCATTGATGAATAACCCGGCGCAGCCGAGACGCGGATGCCTGAGGGTGTTACCGGGATTTACATGGGTGGAAGCTGATCTGTTTGCTGAGGAGACAAACGGTGCTAAAGTAACCGGGACCCACGATCGTCCCCGGAGCACCGGCTCGGAAGTGAGCAGCCCCAGCTTCCGGGGCTCCCGGAAGTGAGGCAGACAGAGCCTGCCCTCAGGGCCAGGCCTGACAGAACCTTGAGGTATATTCCCAGGAGCCTTTGTCCAAGGCAGGAACACTGAGGCCCCTTCTCTGAAGCCCAGAGGGAAGCGCAATGCCTGCTCCTGCTGGTGGGGAGGGGGGCAGGCTGGTGTGGTCAGCAGGGGTGCAAGGCCACTTCAGGGCAGTTAAGCTGAAGTAACCCAAGTATGGACGGGCCTGAGTCACCCTGAACTCCGGGAGCTCCCTCTCAGGTGGGGACCGACACCTGAACCCACCTGCGGCTTCGCCCTGGCTGGCCCTGCCCTGCCTTGTCCAGCCCGGCTCAGCCCAGCCAGGCCAGGCCCCATTGGGTTCCAGCCCAAAGGAATTGAGCCCAAACTGCAGAGCCAGGACCTCTGAGCGGGGGAGTGACGTCAGAGGTGGGTGTGGTGTGGGCCCAGCCCCAGGCAGCATCTGCTCCTGCATCCCTGCATCTGAGTGCGATCAGCTGCCTTGGGTGTGTTGCCCGGTGACTGAGCACTATGTTCTGGGTACCTATGTATATGTCTGTGTTAATGCCTGTGTGTTTTGTTGGCTCGTGTGTCTTGGGATGTTGTCCCTGGAAAATGAAAACATAATTGACTTCGTTGTAAAATTTGATTGGTCAAAGAGCAGCGATCCTCAGGGGTTTAAAAAATTCCCCTTAGGTGCAAGGCCTCGTGCTACGGGCTGAAGGGATTTAGGACACTGAACGGAACCAGCCTTTAAACTCAGGGAGTGTGCGGTCAGCCAGGAGAACACGCTTTCCCGTGAGAGCCGAGCTTGCGGCCCAGGAGTATTTGTGGGGCACCTGGGACGGGCGCAGAGGCGCCGTGGTCCCTGCAGCGTGGTGGCCTGAGACCTCGGCATCGGGCAGGCGCAGGGTGCACAAGAGTTGTGTGGCAGGGCTTGCCACCTTCTTGAAGTATTTCACCTCTCAGATAAATACAGAAACTTTGTGTCTTTTTCTTCATGATTTCAAAATTCAAAATATTTATCAAAATGATAAGCGCAAAATGCCACTTTCTGGCTTCGTTTCTCCAGAGCCATCCAGACTCCATGGTCACCATAGCCCAACCTGGGGTCTCCTCCTGAGGTGATGGTTGCTGGTGTCTGATCATGGTGCTTGGACTAAAGGTGCCATGGAGTCAGGCAGAGATGCTGCAAAGGGAATCCAGTTGGGCTAAACCATCACTGGTCTGGAAAAGGGGGACATTCCATTTAAGAGGAAGCAACTCAACTGTGGATGAGAAACTCAGGACTCTGAGGCTGGGAGTCTCTGAGGATTTAACAGGACGCTAGAGGAGAAAATGAGATATTTGTGAGGGTTCCTTAAAGAGAAGAGAAACAGAGAGACAAAGGGAGAGGGAGAGGAAGAAGAGGGAGGGAGAGGGAGAGAACAAAACAGGAGATAAATACCCTGATGACAAATCCAGAGACAGTGCTTGGAGCTTCTTCTCACATTTCAAGTTGCTCTGTGGGCTCCTTAACAAAATCGGCTTGCACAACCCATGGTGGCTCATCCCTTGTATAGCACACAACCCACTAACGTAAATGCAATAATGGGGCAGCCCCAGCCTGCGCCCACGCACCCTCTGTTGTCCTCTGACAAATACCAGTGTCAGGCCTGTGCCTATGAGCTTAGCCGCCAGGTCAAGAAAATTTGAGAAACGCCCTCCGGGTCTACCACTTAGCATTTGGCTGGCATTTCACTTGCCACTGCTGAGCGAGCTTCTGGAGAAGGAATCCCCCTGCTGGGTTTCCCTACCAGACACAGAGCCTTGGATATTGAATGTACTCAATAAATACTTAGTAAGTACCTGGCCACTCAAGTCATTGCACATGGGGAATTGTTATGTGAGTCTCCAATAAAACTCAGAAGGTTTTGCCACGAGATTGACTATGGCATGGAGGGGGCCTCACGCTGGCATCCTTCTGACTGTCACATCACTAATGTACCTGATATAAGCTTCAGGGTGTTTGTTTAGGGGATGCGTGCCTGAAGAAACAGAGGGACTCTGCTCACCCTTTCCCATACTGTAGTTGGTGATCTGCCCAAGGCCATTCTATTCTACTCTCAGTTTGTTTTAAAAGGTATAAAGGGAATACAGCTGGGCATAGCGTCCTCGTGAGGGTCTTATGATACCCAGTGCCACCTTGGATTTGGCGTGGGCAGGCCATTAAACACTTCAGGAAGGCTGAATCTCATGTGGGCTCCATTGGTTTGGTGAGGAAAGGTCTCTCTTTACTAGGGATGGCTACATGACACTCAGAGAAAATCCAGGGAACACTTATTCTTGGGATCAGCTGCATAGCAACCAACTCACTTGACCAATCTCATTCACTGCCTGATGAGTGAGGCAAAGACAGTCTTGGGGTCCTCTGGCCATCATGCTTTACACAGGAACTTCCCTGAGAATGTGGACCAAGCCTCCAGCCACCCGACGGAACAAGATGGTGCCAAGAACTTAGCAAAGACGGACTGCGTGAAGCTCCCTAGCTTCTTAGAAAGCAAAGCGCCCATCTCCATCTGTCACCACAAATGGCTGGCCTGAACGGCCGGTGTCTTCAGTCTGTGCCATAATATTTCGTTCAGCGACCCATTCGTTACACACATCCTGAAAGCCAATAACGTTAATGTAAATAATTGGGGAAGCATTGTTCCATCTGTTGAAAATGTGCAGTAGTTGCTTTGCCCCTTGTCTAAACTGGGGTGGCTACTTTCAGGCAAGTTTGGGAGGTAAATGAACTGTCTGGATGCTTTTCTTGGCAGTCTCTCTTATTAGTGGGAGGTGGCAGTAACGAGAACATGAGGAAGACAGAAAGTGTTTACTTAAAGTCGTGGCCAAATGGCGAGGGAGAGTTAAGATAAATCATCAGCTGTCAATGATGACAACTTCAGACTGCTACTAGTTCCCTCCTGTTTATGGAGTTTCAGATGCTACATTTAGAATGTGAAGGAGTTTGTTAAAGCGTTATTGGTAGAAGTTGCTGGTTGTTTAGATGTCAGTGTTTGAGGCAAGAGATAGCAGCCACCCAGACCGGGAACTGTGAAGGCATGAAGCCCATTCTGAGTGAGTCTCTGCCCAGTGAACAGGCACCACCGACTCATAACACCCTTCAAGACTCAGCCCACGGATCAGCTGAGACTTATGACACTTTTGTCACATGACGAGGCATAATAGAGTATTATACTGAAGGGCCAAATGGATAAATGAGCTGGGTTCTTTGCTTTTCAAGAAAGCAAGATAACTCTGCTTGGTTGTTGACTTTCAAATTGCAGCTTAGAGCTTGGTTCACATGAACAAAAGACCAGAAACCTTTGAGGGTAACCAGTGTCCTTAACAGTTTCTCCCCAAACTCCTCTCTGAATGTGTATCCATTTAAAACATTAGCTCTTCTGAGTCTTCAGGGTTTATTTTACTAAACTGCAATGTCTTCCTCCGCCCTGGAGCTCCCTCATAGCAAGAATGACTGCATTGGGGGCAAGTTTCAGAGAATGCATCCACTCCATTCTTGCATTCAAGGCTTGTGAGGATCTGTAAAGAGCTCTTCTGTGACTTATGCATCCCTTCTCTGTATGTGTCTCTCAAATATTTATGAAGTGCCAGCCAGGGTCCAGATACGATGGCAAGTGTGACCATACTGGCAGCGGTATGGTGTAATTAGGAAGGACTGTTATGTCAACAATTCACCTCAAAAAATGGCCAAACTGTAGGGATGGAAGCTTGTATAAGTTATCGAGAAGGGGAAAGATAGGTAGAGTTCAAATCCCTGAGGAAGCTGGAGAAGACGACACTTAATCCAGGTCTTGAATGTTCAGTAGGAGTTTTCCAGTGAGCAAGTGAGGCCAGGTTACTCTAGGCAGAGGAAACAGCAGGTTAAAAGACAAAGCATGTCCTGGTTGGAGAATTGCTGAGTAGCTCTGTGTGGCTGAGCGTGATTTACAAGGGATGGTGGCTGAAGGTTGAATAGGATGATTGTAAATTTTATAAAGATTGAATAAGTCCTGTACATACAAACCTTTAAGTTTTGAACTTTCAAAGATGCGAATGTGCTTTCCATCAACGTCAGGCGTGGGTGAAACTGCAGCTTGCCCTCCGTCCCCTATTGCTGACGATCCTTCAGCTCTACCATCTTCCACCTCCTCTCCCTCCTCCAGTCAGTGACTCTTCTTGCCTGTTCACTCGATGCCAGCCCCTGTATGCCAGCTGTTGTAACGTTCTACTGCACTTTTCAAGGTACTGTACTGTAGGATTAAAAATGTTTTCTTTATGTTTTGTTTGTTTTTTATGCATCATTTGTGTGAAAAGTATTATAAACCTATTACAGTACAGTACTATATAGCCAATTGTGTTAGTTGGGTACCTAGGCTAACTTTGTTGGACTTATGAACAAATTGGACCACAAACACGCTCTCGGAACGGAACTCCTTCGTACATAGGGGACTTACTGTAATTGGTAAAAGAGAAAACAAAGCAGCGACATTGAAAACAAAATAAATTCCCACCTTAGTCTTTCATCTGTGCTTTAACACTGCCTTTTGTTGAAAGTTTTTGAAAGAGACAGAATCACCCAGAATTTCTAACGAAATGTTTGTTGAGAGAAGATTGATTTCATTTTCAGAGGAAAGTCAAACTAAGATTATCTGAGGTGTTTTATCTACACAGTTAAAATTCTGGGTTTTGAGGTAGGAGAGAGAGTTTGAGAAGGAAAGAGGACGTCTCAGGCATGACCAGTAGCCTGAGAAATTAACTTCAGAAACCATTATGAGGGTGGTAGGAAGGGGCAGTGGTTCATTCAGGCAAAATCTTCTCCCCATGCTACTCATCCCCCTCACTCCACCTCTTATGGGTTGAATTGTATCCCTCCAAAAGGTATTATAGTCCTAACCCCCAGAACCTGTGGATGTGACCGTATTTGGAAATAGAGTCTTTACAGATGATCAAGTTAAGATGAGGTCGTTAGGATGTCCCCTAGTCCAATATGACCTTGACATAAAAGGGGAAAATTTCTAAACAGATATGCACACAGTGAGAACACCATGTGAACATGAAGGCAGAGATTGGGGTGATGTGTCTACAAACTAAAAAATGCCAAAGATTGCCAGCAACCACCAGAAGCTAGGAGAGTGGCGTGGGACAGATTCTCTTTCACAGCCCTCAGAACCAAATATGCTGACACCTTGATTTCACATGTCTGGCCTCCAGAACTGGGAGAGAATAGATTTCTGTTGTTTGACCCACTCAGTTTGTAGTACTTTGTTACGCAGCCCCAGAAAACTAATATGGTGCTGGATTATGGAATCAGCTTTGAAGCAGCCTTAGATGGGAAGAAGGGAAGGGGCGTGAGAGTAGGACGTCTGACTGATGGGGGAGAATTTAAGGTGGACTGGAAATATACATGAAACAGCCCAGAGTACTGGCACTCCAGATGGTTCTGAGCTGCATAAGATGACTCCAGTCCATGCCTGGCTATATGGTACTTTTCGAATGAAAATGGATTTTATGGCAATAAACCTGAAAGGATTTTAGATTGTAGAGTCTGTAGAACTCAAATAAGTGCTTCATCAGGAATCAAAATCAGAGGCTTGGGCTTCCCTGGTGGCGCAGTGGTTAAGAGTCCGCCTGCCGATGCAGGGGACGTGGGTTCGTGCCCCGGTCTGGGAAGATCCCACATGCCATGAAGCAGCTGGGCCCGTGAGCCATGGCCGCTGAGCCTGCGCGTCCAGAGCCTGTGCTCCGCAACGGGAGAGGCCACAACGGTGAAAGGCCCGCGTACCGCAAAAAAAAAAAAAAAAAAAAAAAAAATCAGAGGCTTGTGGGAGCTTATGCTCCAACCAGGGGCCACGGATCGAACCCGTGCCCCATGCAGTGGAAGTGTGGAGATCTAACAAGTGGACCACCAGGCAATTACCAAAATCAGTCCATTCTTGATGGAGGGGATATGTGTGTGATGTAGCTATCCAAGGAAACCATGTGACATGGGCTTTCAAAGCATGTGCTTCAAAAAAGAAAGGAATGATTATCCATTGCAAAAAAAGTTTAGTAGTTGGCACTTGTTAACATGGAGGAGACACTGTAGGGTGGATTTAAACAGATGTGCTGTGGGTCATATGGCAGCAGCCTCACAAAACGTGGATGCAAAATAAGGTAATATTTCCTCAATACTCATGTTATTAAAGCATGACCCCCTGACTGGCCCATCTGTCAGAGACTGCCCCCTCCCCTCCACATAGCCCCAGGCATTTCTCAGACTTTCACCTTCTCTAAAACACTTTTCTTCCTTCTGCTCCAACCCTCTGTCTTGCTGGTAGATTCTTAGTGTCTTTCCTGCTAGGAATCCCCCAATGAGATCTTTGTTCTGCTGACACTGTTGTCTTCTTGCATGTCCACCCTGGGCAGACCCCTCCTCCACTCCAGGCTCAGAGAGTGAGTCCTCCTCTGATCCTTGCAGTTGATAGCAGACTAAGACTTTAGCAAGACTTTACCAAAGGCTTGAGGGGAACCCACAGAGCAATGTCTGTGCCCAAACCCAAACCTTGTCCTAATAGGCCTACCTGAGGCAGGATTGAATCTTCACATCCAAGACTCGAAGCCAAACCCCTCCCTGGCCCTATATGGAAGCATCCACCCTCCTTCTCAGTCCTATTCCAGGTTGGCTATAGGGCTGCTTCCCCAGGGGAAACCCTGCTCCCCACTCACAAGTGATGGTTTGACTCTAATGGAATAGACATTGCAAAAAGCATACTTAACCACGTACTAGACATGATTCAGTCATTCAGCAAATATTTATTGGATGCTGACAACAACGAACGAGATAGACAACCTTTCTGCACTTGTGGAATTTATGTTCTAGTGGGGGAAGAAAAACCATGAGGAAACAAAGGGAAAACATCAGGGAATATGATTAGTGCTGTGAGGAAAATAAAAAAGGTTGATGGGTAAAGATACAGGGCCTAGCACCTGACAGGACAGGGGAAGATGAATAATGTTTCCTGGATTAGCAGGATGATGATATTACACATTAGAAAAACAAGTATCACAGGAAAGGTACCAATGGGAATGTAAAGGAGGAAGATTTTCTTCTGGTGTTTAATTTCACAGCTTTTAGAAGTTGTGATTCTATGCAGACTTATTCCCACTGGTCTTTTTTTCAGTCCCTCATGAGATTTTGTGCTCATTTAAGAGATGGATTTGTGTTCCATCCATGAGCCAGGATGCCTGACTACGATGATAAAAAGTAAAGCTTCTTAAGTTTAGGAGCTTTCAAAAGTTTGTCACAGATGGAAGCTGTTATTGAGACCAGATATTCTAACTTCATATTTTGTAGCACTTTCCATTTACATTATGATCCATGTCCAAAAGTACTCCAAAAGTACAACAGAGGAGGCAAAAAGAATAAGATGACCATCCTTAGAGGTCATCCCAATATGAAATGTCTGTCTATGGAGATTTGTTGAAAATCAATATGAACTCAGCTGTGACCTACTGGATACTAACTTGAAAAGGCTATTAAAAAGCCAGCTCTGTCATTAGCCATGGGTAATGACATAATAACTTGGGTAATGTTGTTCAAACTCTGTCCATTTTCCTCAAGTGTAAAATGAGTTTAATAATACTTAAGAGCATTGTTGTGAGTTGTACATGGTACATGGGAGAATGGATGGAACAGTTCCTGACAATATTGGATGTTGGCAAAGTGATTGTTTGCACATTTTATGATACAGGCATTTGCTCATTTTTTTGCCCTAGAGACTGGTTTATTGAATGAATGAGGGAATGACTGAAATCTGTGCTTATACAGAATTGTAAGAGCAGAACAGATGATAACTCAGCAACTAAACTCTAGACCAAATTAAATGTCAACAGACAGTGGTGGTCTTCACCTCACATTGGTCTCAAGTAAAGGAGTTGTTTCATCAGGAAACATTCATGGGTCCAGATGCACATTTCTAAGTGTGCAAATGATGCTGTGGTGACGGCATGTCCCACTGCACATACTAAATGGAATCAAGGTGCATGAGCAGATGGCCAAGAAAGGCCATCAAATGATGCTATGAAGCCAAGAAGATTTATGGTATAACCCAATATAATCCTGAGGTCCAAAAGGGTTTGGAATAGTGGGATCTAACATATAATTTTATTCATTTTAAGAAGACAGTCCTTGTCTTTAAGAAAATGCTTGGGATTGGGTTTACAATAAATAATGAATAATACATGTGAAAGAAATGGATACTGGTATTCCTGGAAGACCCTAATAGTTTTTAGGAACTTTATTGAGTAAAGGATGCTTTAGTTTAACTTGGACTTCCCTAGTTTTACAGACTGCAGTATCCTATAGAAACATCACAGTTTGGCAGCTTGAAAATCATCAATAGGGACCTCTAGCTATTTCTTAAATTCCCTTTCAGATGGTCTCAACATCTGTGTCATATCTGAGTCTGCTTCTATTGACTGATTTATCTCTTAGCATCATGTTGTTTTCTCTTACTTTTTCAAATACTCTGTAAATTTTTGTTTAAAGCCAAACACCTTGTGTAGGACAGTAGATGCTGAGGTAACTATTTTTTTTTATTAATCATAGGCGTGAATGTACATTTCTTTCCACTGCTTTTTTTTTTGGTCATCTCAATAAAGGCTTTTATTAAAAATTTTTTTACATCTTTATTAGAGTATAATTGCTTTACAATGTTGTGTTACTTTCTGCTGTACAACAAAGTGAATCAGCTGTATGCATACATATATCCCCATACCCCCTCCATCTGGTGTCTCCCTCCCACCCTTCCTATCCCGCCCCTATAGGTCATCACAAACCACTGAGCTGATCTCCCTGTGCTATGCAGCAGCTTCCTGCTAGCTATATGTTTTACATTTGGTAATGTATATATGTCATTGCTACTCTCTTACTTTGTCCCAGCTTACCCTTCCCTCCCTCTGCCATGTTTTTAATGTGGGAGTTTGAGTTAATCCAGTCAGGAGTAAGGCTGGGTCTGAGATTTATTGTTGCTATGGTTAACGTCAGTGCACCACAGACTTCAAATTCCTTTAGTCATTTTTTTTTTAACATCTTTATTGGAGTATAATTGCTTTACTATTGTGTGTTAGTTTCTGCTTTATAACAAAGTGAATCAGCTATACATATACATATATCCCCATATTTCTTCCCTCTTGCATCTCCCTCCCACCCTCCCTGTCCCATCCCTCTGTATGGTCACAAAGCACCGAGCTGATCTCCCTGTGCTATGTGGCTGCTTCCCACTAGCTATTTTACAATTGGTAGTGTATATATGTCCATGCCACTCTCTCGCTTCGTCCCAGCTTTCCCTTCCCCTCCCCAGGTCCTCAAATCCATTCTCTACGTCTTCGTCTTTATTCCCATCCTGCCCCGAGGTTCGTCAGAACCTTTTTTTTTTTTTTTTTTTTTAGATTCCCTGTATATGTGTTTTCTCTTTCTGGCATACTTCACTCTGCATGACAGACTCTAGGTCCATCCACCTCACTACAAATAACTCAATTTCGTTTCTTTTTATTGCTGAGTAATATTCCATTGTATATATGTGCCACATCTTCTTTATCCATTGATCTGTCAGTGGACATTTAGGTTGTTTCCATGTCCTGGCCATTGTAAACAGAGCTGCAATGAACATTGTGGTATATGACTCTTTTTGAATTATAGTTTTCTCAGGGTATATGCCTAGTAGTAGGATCGGTGGGTCGTATGGCAGTTCTATTTTTAGTTTTTTAAGGAACCTCCATACTATTCTCCATAGTAGCTCTATCAAATTACATTCCCACCAACAGTGCAAGAGGGTTCCTTTTTCTCCACACCCTCTCCAGCATTTAATGTTTGTAGTTTTTTTAATGATGGCCATTCTGACTGGTCTGAGGTGTTACCTCATTGTAGTTTTGATTTGCATTTCTCTAATGATTAGTGATGTTGAGCATCCTTTCACGTGCTTGTTGGCAATCTGTATATCTTCTTTGGAGAAATGCATATTTAGGTGTTCTGCCCATTTTTGGATTGGGTTGTTTGTTTCTTTGATATTGAGCTGCATGAGCTGCTTGTAAATTTCGGAGATTAAGCCTTTGTCAGTTGCTTCATTTGCAAATATTTTCTCTCATTCTGATGGTTGTCTTTTCATCTTGTTTATGTTTTCCTTTGCTGTGCAAAAGCTTTTAAGTTTCATTAGGTCCCATTTGTTTATTTTTGTTTTTATTTCCATTTCTCTAGGAGGTGGGTCAAAAGGATCTTGCTATGATTTATGTCATAGCATGTTCTGCCTATATTTTCCTCTAAAAGTTTGATAGTTTCTGGCATTACATTTAGGTCTTTAATCCATTTTGAGTTTATTTTTTGTATGGTGCTAGGGAGTGTTCTAATTTCATTCTTTTACATGTAGCTGTCCAGTTTTCCCAGAACCACTTATTGAAGAGGCTGCCTTTTCTCCATTGTATATTCTTGCCTCCTTTATCAAAGATAAGGTGACCATATGTGCATGGGTTTATCTCTCGGCTTTCTATCCTGTTCCATTTATCTATATTTCTGTTTTGTACCACTACCATACTGTCTTGATTACTGTAGCTTTGTAGTATAGTCTGAAGTCAGAGAGCCTGATTCCTCCAGCTACATTTTTCTTTTTCAGGACTGCTTTGGTTATTTGGGGACTTTTGTGTTTCCATGCAAATTGTGAAATTTTTTGTTCTAGTTCTGTGACAAATGCCATTGGTAGCTTGATAGGGATTGTATTGAATCTGTAGATTGCTTTGGGTAATATAGTCATTTTCACAATGTTGATTCTTCCAATCCACAAATATCGTATATCTCTCCATCTGTTTGTATCATCGTTAATTTCTTTCATCAGTGTCTTATAGTTCTCTGCATACAGGTCTTTTTTCTCCTTAGGTAGGTTTATTCTTAGGTATTTTATTCTTTTTGTTTCAATGGTAAATGGGA
Source organism: Phocoena sinus (assembly GCF_008692025.1). Lineage (NCBI taxonomy): Eukaryota > Metazoa > Chordata > Mammalia > Artiodactyla > Phocoenidae > Phocoena > Phocoena sinus. Next base: position 14,153,025 of record NC_045775.1, on the reverse strand, counting down.
GTGTTTCCTTAATTTCTCTTTCAGAATTTTCATCATTAGTGTATAGGAACACAAGAGATTTCTGTGCATTAATTTTGTATCCTGGTACTTTACCAAATTCATTGATTAGCTCTATTAGTTTTCTGGTAGCATCTTTAGGATTCTGTATGTATAGTATCATGTATTCAGCAAGAGAGACAGCTTTACTTCTTCTTTTCCAAGTTGGATTCCTTTTAGTTCTTTTTTTTCTCGGACTGCTGTGGCTAAAACTTCCAAAACTGTGTTGAATAACAGTGGTGAGAGTGGACAACCTTGTTTTGTTCCTGATCTTAGAGGAAATGTTTTCAGTTTTTCATCATTGAGAATGATGTTGACTGTGGGTTTGTCATATATGGCCTTTATTATGTTAGGTTAAGTTCCCTCTATGCATATTTTCTGGAGGGTTTTTTTTTATAATAACTTGGTGTTGAATTTTGTCAAAAGTTTTTTCTGCATCTATTGAGGTGATCATATGGTTTTTCTCCTTCAATTTGTTAATACGGTGTATCACATTGATTGATTTGCATATACTGAAAAATCCTTGCATTCCTGGGATAAACCCCAATTGATCATGGTGTATGATCCTTTCAATGTGCTGTTGGATTCTGTTTGCTAGTATTTTGTTGAGGATTTTTGCATCTATGTTCATCAGTGATATTGGCCTGTAGTTTTCTTTCTTTGTGACATCTTTGTCTGGTTTTGGTATCAGGGTGATGGTGGCCTTGTAGAATGAGTTTGGGAGTGTTCCTCCCTCTGCTATATTTTGGAAGAGTTTGAGAAGGATAGGTGTTAGCTCTTCTCTAAGTGTTTGATCCTGTGAAGCCATCTGGTCCTGGGCTTTTGTTTGTTGGAAGATTTTTAATCACAGTTTCAATTTCAGTGCTTGTGACTGGTCTGTTTATATTTTCCATTTCTTCCTGGTTCAGTCTCAGAATGTTGTGCTTTTTGAAGAATTTGTCCATTTCTTCCAGGTTGTCCATTTTATTGGCATACAGTTCCTTGTAGTAATCTCTCATGATCCTTTGTATTTCTGCAGTATCAGTAGTTACTTCTCATTTTTCATTTCTAATTCTGCTGATTTGAGTCTTCTCCCTTTTTTTCTTGATGAGTCTGGCTAATGGTTTATCAATTTTGTTTATCCTCTCAAAGACCCAGCTTTTAGTTTTATTGATGTTTGCTATTTTTTCCTTCATTTCTTTTTCATTTATTTATGATCTGATCTTTATGATTTCTTTCCTTCTGCTAACTTTGGGGGTTTTTTGGTTCTTCTTTCTCTAATTGCTTTAGGTGTAAGGTTAGGTTGTTTATTTGAGAAGTTTCTTGTTACTTGTGGTAGTATTGTAATGCTATAAACTTCCCTCTTAGACTGCTTTTGCTGCATCCCATAGGTTTGGGTCATCATGGTTTCATTGTCATTAGATTCTAGGTATTTTTTGATTTCCTCTTGGTTATTTAATAGTGTATTGTTTAGCCTCCATGTGTTTGTATTTTTTACAGATTTTCTTCCTGTAATTGATATGTAGTCTCATAGTGTTGTGGTTGGAAAAGATACGTGATACAATTTCAATTTTCTTAAATTTATCAAAGCTTGATCTGTGACCCAAGATATGATGTATCCTGGAGAATGTTCCATGAGCGCTTGAGAAGAAAGTGTATTCTGTTGTTTTTGGATGGAATGTCCTATAAATATCAATTAAGTCTACCTTGTTTAGTGTATCATTTAAAGCTTGTGTTTCCTTATTTATTTTCATTTTGGATGATCTGTCCATTGGTGAAGATGGGGTGTTAAAATCCCCTACTATTATTGTGTTACTCTTGATTTCCCTGTTTCTGGCTGTTAGCATTTGCCTTATGTATTGAGGTGCTCCTATGTTGGGTGCATAAATATTTAAAATTGTTACATCTTCTTGGATTGATCCCTTGATCATTATGTAGTGTCCTTCTTTGTCTCTTGTAATAGTATTTAGTTTAAAGTCTATTTTGTCTGATATGAGAATTGCTACTCCAGCTTTCTTTTGATTTCCATTTGCATGAAATAACTTTTTCCATCCCCTCACTTTCAGTCTGTATGTGTCCCTAGGTCTGAAGTGGGTCTCTTGTAGACAGCGTATATATGGGTCTTGTTTTTGTATCCATTCAGCCAGTCTATATGTCTTTTGGTGGGAGCATTCAATCCATTTACATTTAAGGTAGTTATCGATATGTATGTTCCTATTACCATTTTCTTAATTGTTTTGGGTTTCTTATTGTAGGTCTTTTCCTTCTCTTGTGTTTCTTGCCTAGAGAAGTTCCTTTAGCATTTGTTTTAAAGCTGGTTTTGTGGTGCTGAATTCTCTTAGCTTTTGCTTGTGGCAGAGGTTTTAATTTCTCCATCGAATCTGAATCAGATCGTTGCTGCGTAAGAGTAATCTTGGGTTTAGGCTTTTCCCTTTCATCACTTTAAATATGTCCTGCGCCACTCCCTTCTGGCTTGCAGAGTTTCTGCTGAAAAATCAGCTGTTAACCTTATGGGGATTCCCTTGTATGTTAGTTGTTATTTTTCCCTTGCAGCTTTTAATATGTTTTCTTTGTATTTGATTTTTGATAGTTTGATTAATATGTGTCTTGGCATGTTTCTCCTTGGATTTATCCTGTGTGGGACTCTCTGCAGTTCCTGGACTTGATTATTTCCTTTTCCATATTAGGGAAGTTTTCACCTATTATCTCATCAAATATTTTCTCAGTCCCTTTCTTTTTCTCTTCTTATTCTGAGACCACTATAATTCAAATGTTGGTGTGTTTAACGTTCTCCCAGAGGTCTCTGAGACTGTCCGCAATTCTTTTCATTCTTTTTTCTTTATTCTGCTCTGCAGTAGTTATTTCCACTATTTTATATTCCAGGTCACTTATCTGTTCTTCTGCCTCAGTTATTCTGCTATTGATTCCTTCTAGAGAATTTTTAATTTCATTTATTGTGTTGTTCATCATTGTTTGTTTGCTCTTTAGTTCTTCTAGGTCCTTGTTAAATGTTTCTTGTATTTTCTCCATTCTATTTCCAAGATTTTGGATCACCTTTACTGTAATTTCTCTGAATGCTTTTTCAGGAAGACTGCCTATTTCCTCATTTGTTTGGCCTGGTGGGTTTTTACCTTGCTCCTTCATCTGCTGTGTGTTTCTCTGTCTTCTCATTTTGCTTAACTTACTGTGTTTGGGGTCTCCTTTTCGCAGGTTGCAGGTTCGTAGTTCCTGTTTTTTTTGGTGTCTGACCCCAGTGACTAAGGTTGGTTCAGTGGGCTGTGTAGGCTTCCTGGTGGAGGGGACTGGTGCCTGTGATCCGGTGGATGATTCTGGATCTTCTCTTTCTGGTGGGCAGGACCACGTCCGGTGGTGTGTTTTGGGGTGTCTGTGACCTTATTATGATTTTAGGCAGCCTCTCTGCTAATGGGTGGGGTTGTGCTCCTGTCTTGCTAGTTGTTTTGCATAGCGTGTCCAGCACTGCAGCTTGCTGGTTATTAAGTGGAGCTGGGTCTTAGCGTTGAGATGGAGACCTCTGGGAGAGCTTTTGCTGTTTGATATTACATGGAGCCAGGAGATCTCTGGTGGACCAATGTCCTGAACTCGGCTATCCCACCTGAGAGGCACAGGCCTCACACCTGGCTGGAGCACCAAGACCCTGTCAGCCACATGGCTCAGAAGAAAAGGGAGAAGAAAAGAAAGAAAGAAAAAATAAAATAAAGTTTAAAAATAAAATTATTAAGAATAAAAAAATTTTTAAGTATTTAAAAAAAGAAAAGAAAAAGCAGAGAGCAAGCAAACCAACAAACAGATGCTCCAATGATAACAAGTGCTAAAAACTATACTAAAAAAAAAAAAAGGACCGTAGGACAAATGGTAAAAGCAAAGCTATACAGACAAAATCAGACAAAGAAACATACACACTCACAAAAAGAGAAAAAGGAAAAAAAAAAAAAATATATATATATATATATAAACAAAGCAACCAAATCCATAAACAAATCTACCAATGATAATAAAGTCTAAATGCTAACCTAAGCTAAACATGAGACCAGAAACCAATTAGATTCAGAAAGCAAACCCCAAGTCTACAGTTGCTGCCAAAGTCCACAACCTCAATTTGGGGATGGTTCATTGTCTATTCATGTATTCCACAGATGCAGGTACATCAAATTGATTGTGGAGATTTAATCCGCTGCTCCTGAGGTTGCTGGGAGAGATTTCCCTTTCTCTTCTTTGTTCTCATAGCTCCGGAGGTTCAGCTTTGGATTTGGCCCCGTCTCTGCGTATAGGTCGCCTGAGGGCGTCTGTTCCCTGCCCAGACAGGACGGGGTTAAAGGAGCAGCAGATTCAGGGGCTCTAGCTCACTCAGGCCGGGGATCGGGAGAGGTACGGATGCCGGGCGAGCCTGAGGCGGCAGAGGCCGGCGTGACGTTGCCCCAGCCTGATGCGCGCCGTGCCTTCTCTCGGGGAAGTTGTCCCTGGATCCCGGGACCCTGGCAGTGGCGGGCTGCACAGGCTCCCGGGAGGGGAGGTGTGGAGAGTGACCCGTGCTTGCACACAGGCTTCTTGGTGGCTGCAGCAGCAGCCTTAGCATTTCATGCCCATCTCTGAGGTCCGCGCTGATAGCCGTGGCTTGCGCCCGTTTCTGGAGCTCGTTTAGGCGGTGCTCTGTATCCCCTCTGCTCGTGCAGCCCGAAACAATGGTCTCTTGCCTCTTTGCAGCTCCACACTTTTTCCCGGACTCCCTCCCGGCCACCGTGGCGCACTAGCTCCCTGCAGGCTGTGTTTCCGCCGCCAGTCCTCTCCCTGCGCTCCGCCCGAAGCCCGAGCCTCAGCTCCCAGCCCCGCCCACCCCGGCGTGGGAGCAGACAAGCCTCTCGGGCTGGTGAGTGCCGGTCGGCCCTGATCCTCTGTGAGGGAATTTCTCCGTTTTGCCCTCCGCACCCCTGTGGCTGCGCTCTCCTCCGCTGCTCCGAAGCTTCCCCCCTCCGCCACCCGCAGTCTCCGCCCGCGGAGGGGCTTCCTCGTGTGTGGAAACGTTTCCTCCTTCACGGCTCCCTCCCACTGGTGCAGGTACAGTCCCTATTCTTTTGTCTCTGTTTTTTCTTTTGCCCTACCCAGGTATGTGGGGGGTTTCTTGCCTTTTGGGAGGTCTGAGGTGTTCTGCCAGTGTTCAGTAGGTGTTCTGTAGGAGTTGTTCTACATATAGATGTATTTCTGATGTATTTGTGGGGAGGAAGGTGATCTCCGCATCTTACTCGTCCGCCATCTTGAAGGTCTCTCTCGCGTTCGTTTTTTTTTTAACGCGTTCCCGAATAACTACAGGTTTGAAGTGCTTGGTAATGATCTCTGGTTGCTCGTCAAGCAGAATTTCTGACCAGTCGTCCTCCAAATTGTCAAGGTCTCGAAAAACAAGGAAAGCCTTAGAAACTGTCACAGCCCAGAGAAGCCCAAGGGGACAGGATGATCCAGTGTAATGTGGACTCGCGGAAGGGGTCAGTTGTGGAGGCTGCAATTCCCAAATCAAGGGGCCATCGGGGTCAGTTTCTGATAAAAGCTGTCTTCCTGGCGTGCGGATGGCCGCCTTGCTGTGTTCTCACCTGGCGGAGAGGGCCAGTCATCTCCCTCAGCTGTAGTTCTGGGTCCTGAAAGTAATATTTGTTCCTGCCCCAGGAGCAGAGGTTTTCTTGTGAGTTCTTTTGTCCAGGTGCAATGGGTTTTCATCAGTGCCCTAAGGGGAATAGTGTTTGTTGCAGAACTGCCCTTCCTGCCTTACAGATTAAGGATTGTGCCCGTTTGTCAGCAGGAAGAGAAAAGGGTCCAGGCTGCACCATGAGGGGTACTTTCACAGGATACTGCCCAATCATTTGGCCAATACCCTGTGTGTCTCTGCAGGTCTAAAAAGCGCCACACTCTCTTGCCATCTCACACTTGCTGCCACCAATCCCCTGACTATACTGCATGGCATTTCCTAACTGGGGTCTGACTGCATCTGCCCCAGCTAAGCCACAGTTCCTGTCCCATCTCTCCCTGCAACCTCAGTTCTCTGATGCAGTCAAGAAAAGGTGTGAACAGGGCGATTGTCTGGCTTTTTTTGTTGTTTTAAAGATGGGAGTGACATTCCTTACAGCTCTTTACATTCCAAGCAGAAACCGGATGTCTCTACCTGTTTCTCAATAATAAACACAATAATATCCATATAGTGTGTGCTATGTGAATGTGGATGTATATATACGCACTTACATATGTGAATATTTAGATGGTGAAATTATGTAAAAGCTAGAAAGCATGTTCATATACATTTGTGCATAGATCAGGAAACTCTCATGTCTCTGCAACCTGTTAATGAAGCCAGTCATACCTCCCTTAGTGGGAGGTAAATATGTTATCCATTTAATGCAAAACATGTGTACATATTCCTACAGTTGTTTCCACTAAGTAATTGTTTTAACTCAGGTTTCTAGATACTTGGGGGTGAATAGCATAGGAATAAGTGATTATGAATACTTTGAAGAAAGAATGTGTTCTTTTGAAGGAAGTAGAAGTGCTCAGTGTGAAGAAGCTCTGTCAGTCTGTTCTTGACAATATCAAGACCCCATTTAGAGAACACTGCAAAGGGCATGGTGAGCGATGCCTGCTTTGTATCCCTTGTGCACAGAAAATATAACTCAGTGTCTACTTGGAATATTTTCATACAGGCCAAATTGCAATGACTAATAAGAAAAAAAAAATCAAGTGATTTCCAAAACCTGCTGATACTGCAAATCATGCATAATAACCTCAGATGAAAAGAAACTAACGATAGCATAGGCTCTGGATTCAGATAACTAAATATCACACTTACTAGCTATGAGATCTTAGTCAAAATAATCTTTTGGAGGCCCATTTTTCTCAACTACATAGTGAGGATTGGATTATCTAGCTTCATCGGTAGGTAACTGAGTTTGCAGGAGTTCCTACATAAATCCCCCTGCCAAGAGCAAGAGGCTCATAATGGAAGTATTGACCATAACAATAAAACAACAATCTTAACATAAGTAACAGCCTTTCTTTCTTTTTTTCCCAACCAATCCCAGAGTTGTGGGTGCTTGGCAAAGCTGTCCTTTCATTCTCTTGTCCCAGTTCTCACTGTTTCTAACAGAAGAAGGTACTTAACTAACTCTGCCAGATGCCCTGCTGCTATTTGGGCCATATTCACTAGCGGACAGATCATCATATACTACAATTTTCTTTCTCCTCCAGTCACATAGCGGGATTAGTGAAGGGGGCTGAGGTCACCCGTCTCTTCTCTTTTTCTTATTCTCAGGGTTGATGTTGAAACGACCCACAATCCCTCTATGTCTGTAACTTAGGAATTAGATCCAGGATACCTATCTGCCTGATTGTGAGAACTTGCTTTTTAAGATAGAGCTGTTTTTAATGGTTGAGTACTTTTCATTTGTTTGTTGTTTTGTTTAATAAAAGATTCTGTTTCTGAAACTTCTCCAGTTTAATTTTATTTCCTTGTCCATGCAGTACTTTCCTCATTTATGATTTGTGTCTCCTGTTCCATGGGAGCAGCCCAAGGATGTTAAGATTCCAAGATAAAATATTCAGCTTAGAGTTTGGGCATCTGGATTGGGAGCTGAGAGTATGCCATGTGTCCTATACATGTTACCAGAAAGGCCTGCATTTGTTTATTTGGCATTGGCCAGGCTAATAATAAAGTGTACTTTGATTTCCCATTTGCTCTAGACCCTTGTTTTTATAATCCCTTTAGGGACTTTAAGGGAAGGAGCTGTGAGATTAGGGCAGGATTCAAATGTTCCCGGCCCCCTATCCCCAGGAGGATACCATTTAATATTACCAGCACTTCACCCCTCTTTCTAAAACAACACTTTCCTTTTGAGGATACAGCCATCTGAAAGTTTTCTAGATTTGAAGGCAATAAATGATTATTTTCTGAATCTTATCTTCATTAACTTTCCAATACAGATGAAAGTTGAATCATAGGAAGATAATGATACAGTTGGGAAGTGCTCGGTTATGATACAAGATTCCAGAGCAAAGAGACCAAAACTGCAAAAAGTGACATAAGGGTCAGGCTTTCGGAGTGATGACATGGTCAGGGATGTGTCTTATGTGGCCTGTTTTAGAGGGGCAGAGGCAGGGTTTCCTGAACAACCTGAATGTCCATCGACAGATGGATAAAGAAGATATTGTACATCTATACAATGGAATATTACTCAGCCATAAGAAAGAATGAAATAGTGCCGTTTGCAGCAACATGGATGGATCTAAAGATTATCATACTTAGCAAAGTAAGTCAGAAAAAGTCAAATACCATATGATATCACTTACATGTGGAATCTAAAATATGGCACAAATATACTCATTTACAAAAGAGAAACAGACTCATAGACATAGAGAACAGACTTGTGGTTGCCAAGGTAGAGAGGGGCAGGGGAGGGATGGATTGGGAGATTGGCATTAGCATAGGCCAACTATTATATATAGAATGGATAAACAACAAGGTCCTACTGTATAGCACAGGGAAATATATTCAATACCCTGTAATAAACCGTAATGGAAAATAAGTTTTAAAAAATTTTTAAGAAAAGAAGCAGGGTTTCCTGTTCCACATACTTGAATTTATGCAGAAGGATCATTTCCATCACATAGGAAATGGAGGAGACACTCCCAGGAACCATGAAGAGGAAGATTATCCATCAATCACTACTCTTTGTTCAGTCCTACAGTGAACATGGCTCCTCTTGTTAAGGCAGACGGCTCTGCTCTGCATCCCTGCTCTACATCCCTCTGTGATGCAGCACAGAGTAAACCCCTTCAGTCCTGTCTCTCATAAGATGCTGAGCTCCCTCCTCAGATGTCCTCGTTTGTCTTTGCACCACACACACTAGCCTGCCTCAGCAGCTCCGAGAGACAGAGGCCAGTCACACAGTAATGACCTGGAGCTTCTGAGATTCAAATCCCAATTTCCTCCAAATTCTAAAGAATCTTTTCTAATTAACTACAATTAGCCAAGATGAGCCAAGCAAGTGTAGATTTCCCCATCACTGTTTTATCAGGGCTCTTAACTTTCTTTTTTTCCCTCTACCTGAGAACTTTGATCAGTTTATGGATCTTAGAATCTTCTTAGAAGCCAGAAGTAAACAGATGGCAAAAGCCTGAGGCCAAAATCCATTTAAAATCTCAGTTTATCAGGGAAAGAGGAAAACAACCAGACTAGGTTTTAATGAAATGTGAGACTATTCAAGTCTGTCATCTAATTCTTTCTTTTTCCCAGAAGGTCTATACAGAAAATAGCTCCTTTTGCTGACCAATTTACAAAGCAGCTGATCTTTCTCCTGACACTTCAACCCTGAAAGAAGGGACCGCATCTTAATCCCTGATAGATCTCTGGTACCCATCCTGTCGTCTAACACCTGGCAGGCAATTAACAAATGCTTTCTGAATGAATGAAAGGACCAACAGGCTGACCTAGATTTCTCAGTCCTCGGCTAATTATTTTAAATCTATTTGGATCTGAAGCACGCCTGCTTATCACAGGTGTGTCCATGGCCCCCTCTTATTTAATTACATCTTATTGTCTTCTCCTTCACCCTCCATCCCTCCATTTACAGTTGCCTGCACCCATCTGTCATCAACTACCTTATCTGGAATATCTGCATTAGTTAGGGTATCTCTGTTTATCTCATAAACCTGAAATCTCAGTGACTTAACAAAAAATAAGTTTATTTCTTGTTTGTGTGTGTGTTTCTGTGTGTGTGTGTGCACATTGGAAGGGACTACCTCACTGTCTCTCTTGTTCTGTTTCTCTCTCTCTCTCTCTCTCTCTCTCTCTCTATATATATATATATATATATATATATAGTATATTATATATATGTATACTGAGAGAGAGAGATACAGAGAAACAGAGAGAGAATTATATAAAGACATGTAAAGAAGACACATGATTGAGAGAGAATGAATGGAAAGATGCACATTAAAAAGTGGACAGTGGTCAATTCTGGATGCTAGAATTATATGTAGCTTCTATTTCCCTTTTTTTGTACTTCCAAAGTTTCTAAAATAATTGTACTATTAAGAAAAAAAGCCAAATTAGTTTTATCGTTTTGTTGAAAAGAGACTCTAGCATGGAAATGTCCTCCAGAGGAGGCTGTGAGAAGAAAGGCCCCTGGAGGCTGCAGTGAGCAATAGGAAGTGACTCTAGTCAGGAAAGGAAAAGCGCCAGAGAGAAAATGAGACGCAAGGTAGTGACAGTGACAACATCAAGTAATTTCCTTCCCCTCTGAAAACTTTGGTGAGTGTTTGGATGGCATGTGTGTCTCTGGCTGCAAGTTGCCTAAATGGACAACAAATCCTGTGATCTCACAGGAAATGGAAAGTCAAGAGACTGCCGTTTCAGCAGCCATGGAAGGGCCAGTGGCGCTGGAAAGCCCAGATGACAGGTTGACTGAGACGGAACACAGAGTTTTCCTATCACTTCTGCATCTCAGGGCAAGCAGTGGCATCCTGAAAGGCCAGCAATGTTTGTGGATGAGATGAAAGAGTTTCTGACATCAAAACCATCTCAGATCTGACATCTACAGTTCAATATGTGAATTTATGGTTGATATACTTGCCCAAAATAGAATCTGCTATTTAATTTTCTCATTATCATTTCATTTTAAGAGTGATCACTGTGTAATTTAGATATTTCTAGGCATGTCTGCTTATTTTATAACAAGCAGAGGGATAATCTCCTTCCATATGTTTGTAGAATGTTTCAAACTCATGGTAGTTCTTCATAAAAGTAAAGTTTTTAATAAATTTCCACTCTGCTTTATGATTTCTTTTTTAACTGGTACCACTTGAGAGAAGACATTTCCTTTCTCTATAAAACTGCTCCTGGAATAACTCTTCCTTTTCCTTTTCATAGTTGCCTCTTTCCACTGTCTGTCTTCAAACATCTTTTCCTCTTCCCAAACTCCCTTGGTGCTTTTACCCATAAAGGTTTTACGTACCCCGCCACCTAGGAAATCTTGCTGTGGCCACTGTCATGCAGAAAGCAGAGGAGATTGGTTTCAGCTCCCATAAGCTGAAGTTCTGAATGTGACTATAGAGATGTGTTCTAAAGCATGACTGACTTCTATAACTTGTCTGTCCTAGTTTTATGAAGTCTTTGGGGGGCTTTAACCACCATTTAAAACAATATTAAAAACGTATTTTACCCTTAGAAACAAGTGGTTTAATTCTAAATGTTAGAATACAAGTTATTTGTAAGTGTGTATTCTAGGTATCCTAAAGAAAACACTATACAAATTAAAAAGAGCATAACAAAAGAGGAAACATAAAGCAAAAAAGAAATATTTGAAAAAATGACTTCATTAATAACCAGAGAAGCATAAATTAAAAACAAAACATTTGTATTAAAAAATTAGAATTATTTCTATTTTCCACTGAAAGAGTTCCAGTGTGTAAATGGCCAGTCCCAGAATGAGAGCAGGGTAACAGTGAGAACAACTCTTGAATGTCTTTTTGGGGGGAGGAGGTACAGAATGTAAGGAAGGACTAAAAGAATATGTTGGAGATATGTTTAAAGAATTCAGAGACAATCTTTCATGAGATTCTATTAACCAAATCAGGGACTGTTACAGTATCACAATGAATAATATCTGTAATGGATTATAACATACTGAATATAAAAAGAATCCATGTATCTATACTGTTATTAATAAATACAAATGAACAAATAACTGAATGTTACAAATACATTCATACATACACAATAGCAAGAAAAAGAGAAAGCTTTCTGTAACAGTGAAATGACAATAAATGCAGAAGGAATTGTAGAGTTAGAAAAATCATTATTTTGCAACAATCATAGTAATAGTGATTTCAGACACATATCAAAATGGACGCTAAAACCCAAGAGGGATAGTTTGTTTGAGGGACAGAGTATTTACACAGTCTCAAGTATCTTCCCATAGATTACTTATTAATTGCAAAAGGGAAAAGTTACCTTCACAGCAGAGAAACATGGTAGGACCACTTTAACCAAGTGATCAAAGTTAACATCACCAAAAATAGGACAAAATTACATCATGATGTAACCCACTGAGAACAACACAACATCACTTCTGTGACATTCTTTTCAAAAATGTATAACCTGAATCTAATTATGAAGAAACTCAGAAAAACCCAGATGGAGGGACATTTTACAAAACAACCTGTCTGTATTCTTTAAGTGTGTCAATGTCATGAAAAATAAAGATGGAGAAACTGTTCCAGATTAAAGAGATTAAAAAGACATAACAGCAAAACACAATATGTCATCTTGGATTAGATTCTAGATCAGAAAACAAAATGCTATAAAGGACAGTGTTAGGACAATTTAAGTATAGGACCGTGCATTGAATAATAATGTTTTATCAATGTTAAATGTGCTTAATTTGAAAATATGATAATATAAGAGAGTGTTCTTAGAGTATAAAAATTGAAATATTTAGGGATAAAGGGTCTGCAACTTATTCTCAAATCATTCAGCAAATAATAATAATGATTGCATTAATAATAATAATGTATAGTTAGTATTGATAAGAATATATAGTTAGTGAGATTATTCATGCAAACAAACATGACAAAATATTAATAATTGGTGAATATAGACGAAGAACAAATAGGAGTTTATTGTGCTATTCTTGTATCTTTTCTGTAGATCTGAATTTTTTCATAATGAAAATTCTAAAAAATTAGAATAACTAATGCTCATGCCTGTCTAATGAGCTAGTTGCTTTCATGTGTCCCTGGAGGAAATATAAAGTGGCAGAAGCTATCAGTAAAACAATTGTCAATAAATACCAAGGCCTTAGAATATCCGTACTCTTAATCCAGACCTTTGGGAATTTATCCTAAGAGTTAATCATGGAATAGAGGGGAAAAACATTTGTAGAGAGATACTCACTGTTACATTGTTTAAAATATTAAAAACTCCAGAAAATCTAGGCAGTTAGTTGAAATATGATATATTTGTTAATACATCAGATGATCTTCAAAAATATACTAGATTTTTACTCATGCTGGCAAATACTTGTGTTGTATCGTTATGTGTAAAAAAGAAGCAATACCAAATTATATATGATTCAAATTATGTAAAATACAATTTTCATAATAAAAATTGACATTCCCCAAGACATGAACAATACTTATCCATGGTGTGAATTATGAGTTACCATCATCATTTTCTCTATATTTTCTAATGTTTTCCATTCTGTTGTGTTTTCTACCATAAGGGGGAGGAGCTCTGAGCCTAAGTCCAAGGGGCCCCGGACTACCATATGGCTGTTGCCAAGGCCCTTTCTGTCTCCTTGGCTTCCACATCTTTGCTGTGAGGGACTTGGAAAAGGGCACTTCTCCTACTTTGTTTCCTAAAGAGAAGACAGAGCAAACAACTCCAGAGCTGCTGGGGTGAGAGACTGAAGTAGATAATCTATGTCTCGAAGATATTTTTGAAGTCTTGGCCTAGCTGCAAAATGAACATGAACTTATTCTATTCTCTAAGATTAATATTGGTCTTAATATAAGAATACTGTTGTGCGGACCCCGGAAACACACCACTTTAAGAAACAAAGATCTCAAAAGATTTCCAAGTTAATAATCTGAGAGTCTCTAAACCCAAGTGGTAACAAACTTAAGCGGTCCTCAAATAAAGGCAGAACTGGCAATTGCATTATTTCCTACCTTGAATGACTTTATTTTAAACTGAAATAAAAGAACAAGTGAAGTATGTGCACTTTCCATGGAAAGAAGTATTCTGGGAGAAGCAGTCCCAGAGGATTAGTGTTTAAGAAGGAAGATGCTAAGGGGCATATGCAGGAAAGAAATGAGAGTCCTTCACATGAGAAAAGGACCCTATTTTAATGGAGGACCATGAGATGTTTCTGGAGGTCACATGACAAATTGGACCCTATGTAATAACCTATTTGGATCTTGAGCAGATGTTAAAAAAAATCCTGTGAATTTCAGATGAAAAGAAATTTTGCTAGTATCCAGAGTGCATGGGAGGAGATGATGGACTGGTAGGAAAACAAAGCCCGAGGAGTGTCTTTAATTGTGCGCTGTGAGATTTACTGGGGCCCGACAGGGGTCAGATTTGAGGTCCTCCCTGTTCAAAATCTCTAAAAAAAAAAAACGGTATAGACTGGTTAATTCTGCTGACAACACAGAGTTGAGGGAGGCGTAGCCATTCAACAGAAAGTCAGCAAAATTCAGAAGTGTTTGGGGGTTATTCCCTCGCCTTGAAAATTCTCGGAAATCAGTGGATGCTAGTTCATCAATGTTCACATTTGGAGGAGAATGTATGACCTACAAAGTACGTGTAGAAGACCCAATCAAAAGTTGTTTTTGGCACAGGAAGGAAGATTACATTAGTGTAACTTGAATTCCTGGATTGCTTTGGACAATGCCAAGATCTGGGGCTCGACTCTAGATAAGGCAAGTTTCCCAGCCTCCTATTTTAGACATGTCAGAATCTGGAACAGTGCACACACATTTTCAGTAGGATGGAACACTTCACCTTTAGTTGGCCTTTGGTGGGTGGCCACGAAGCAGGGGCTGAGTAGACTAGTCCCTGACAGCCTGGTACAAGGTAGATTCTTCACCACGAACAAACCAAGAAATCATGACATAAGAATATTTCATTTTCTCCATCCTTGCAACTTTATGGAGGGCAAGCAAAAATGCTGTCTTCTCCTGAAGAAGAAGTGAAATGTATCCAATTTATTTGCTATTGAATTAGTCTCCCCAGTACAGAGGATGTAGGCATTTCTTATAAGAGGAAAGGTCATCAACACTCTTTTTTTTCTTCTGTCCTTCCCAGAAAGTTTTGTTTGGGGCTAACTACAGTGTTTGTTTCCATTTTGATGTCTGGATATACCACCTGAATTTGGAAGATCTCGTTCTCTTTTAAACCGTATCTTTGAACAACGCTAGAAGGGTGGCGGGTTCCAAAGGTGTCATTTTGGTGGGAGTCAGGGCACTTAAAAAGATGAAGAGTTCCAGGGTCTTGCTTGTGGCATTTGCAGTGAATTGGTTAGATGGTGAGGACAGTTTGAGGCCATTCAAATTAACAAAGGTTTAGGAGTGTGGTTGGTGAAGTCATCACTGCATTTCAGGATGTAAGGTGGACAGGAAGATGTCCTGCCTGGTTACAAAGAGGTGATAAATATGAAGAAATGACCTACACAGAGGCTGGCAGATGACAGACAGACGTGTGAGGAGAGCAGGCTAGTGGCCTGAGTCTCAAAGGAGAGGGTTTTCTCAAGAAGGGGGGGAAAGCAGTGGCCTAAAAGCTGTCGTGTAGGTCTATAAAAATGTATCTAGACCCCCTAGGACCAGTATCGAGGGGCCACATGCATACAAGCAGCACCATCACCAGGGGTCTTCAGGGTTTCTGAGACCACGGGTGGCAGGAAGGACACTGTGAGGAGTTTGAGGACTTCGGGGGAAGACAATAAAATGGAGTGGTCTTTCCTGGGAACACAGGGGGAGGTATTGGGAGCTCGTTAGTGAAAGCGTGAGTCTAAAGGAGTATGGCAAGGTCCACATTCTGAGCAGATAACAGTTCAGAAGGGACTGCAACTCTTGAGTGGTGCTAGAAAACACCAGGAATTAGAGAAGCAGAACCATGGGAGCTGGACAGAAACAACGGGATTTAGAGAAATTTAGCGAACACTTTTAGCAGGTAATAATCTTAGTGCTGTACAAACACGAGAAGTGAGATTTCCATTTCTGATGAAGAGGTAGATTCTTACATATGTCCTCGTTTAGATCATTAATCCTTGGGTGAATCGGTCCTGCCATCTGAACCTCAAAGCAAAGCTGAGGAGGTTCACGCTAGCGACTCGAACCCAAGCCTTGCCTAATTTCGAGAATATGCCCCTTTTTGTCAAAGTGCTCTTCCTTTTCAAGCCATTCTGGGTCCTGACAACATACTAGGGGTGACGGCAAGGAAGTTGTAGCACTTGGAAGGCCTCAGAAGAGAGGGAAGAAGCTGACTCCAAGAGTAAAAGGTTGAATGATTGCCAGGCAGGGGGCCAAGGAACAGGGGAGCAATTCTGCCAGATCTCCACTCCCCCTCCAAGCGCTCCAACTTCCTATCCACCGCCAAGACACATTTCATTTTTCTGACATGAAATATGTATATAATCCTAGCCTGATTTTTTAAAGCACAAGAGGGTTGATTCTGTTTATGCCTCCCTGTAACTCCCACCCAGTACAAACATTGGCCTCTAGCCTGGTAGTGACGACAGAAGCTAACAAAACAGAATCCCAGAGCCAGGAAGTATGTGGCTAAGTAAATATGCCCCCGAACGCTGACATTTTTAACCACGTAGGGGCAGTGGTGGAGGACTTGGGCAGGGAGGCACAGGCAAGATAGCTGGGTGAGAAAATAACAGCAGACACTTAATGGCTGACTTGTTGCTTGGATGCTGGTGCTGTTTGTCTGGTCCCTGCATTGGGACTTTAGGCATCATCTCCTGGATTTAGATCTTGGTGGCTGAAGCGGGGAAGGGGTATCCTCAATGAAATGAGATCTGTTTCAGGACATTTCATGTGCATCCCCAAAATACATAGCTTGACATAAGCAAATATGACTCATGTAAGAATAATATTATCGTAAAGGAAAGGGATCGGGCAATTGAAATACGTGAGTCCATGAATTAATGGACATCAGGCATTTGTGGTGTGCCAAAGCACATCCATTTGATAGCAAGAGCCACGGTGCTGTGCACCTTGGAGCTCTTATTTCACAAAAACATCATTCCCACTGTAGTAGGCAGGGATCCATGGCATCAGAGATCTTGTATCATTTCTCATTCATTGAGGTTCCTAAAAACATCACTAAATTTCATCCTTTGTTTTAATACTTTTATGAGCAGAATGGTTCTATCGTCTAATATTGTGTTTATTCCCAGCATCTGGCTCATAATGTATGCATTTTTGATTATATGCACTTTTGGATGAATAAATGATAATGAGTGAAGGACTCATTGTTCCTTTAGAGATTCTGAGAAACTTAAAAGGAAAAATGTATAAATTCAGCTTAATTTCTGATAATGGTTTTATGATCTCAAAGAGCCATAGAAAGGATCTTTCTCAAGACCAAAGCAAGATCTTCCTACTTACATGTGGCAGCTGTGCCGTGTTCTCCTTTACACCCATGTGCAGGAGTGCAACGGGGGCCATTTTTGTTGGTCAGTGGTCAGTAGTTTTAGAGTGGGAATGATGCCTTCCCCTCTGGTGTCCCAGGTTAGAACTTGTCTAGGCAGATTTTTGACATCTGTGGAGCTATAGGGGCTGAAATGTATGGATCATCTTGGTCTGAGGGTCAAGCTAAAGCTGATTCCCTAACTTGAAAATCACTAAAGTTTCCTATTTGATTACTTCTTCTAAAACTAGAGAATATTAAAAAAATAAATCTGCAAAAAGATTCTTGAAACGTTTGATCTGGATTTCTCTTTCTCTTTCTTTCTCTTAATCCATACTTCCTGTATTAATATCCTTTCCTGTCTTGAAATAGAGACCTCAGATATCTGCCACTACTATTTTGATTGCCCAAGGTAAGTTCAAAAATTGAAAAAACATCTGTCTCAGAGATCATAACTCAAAGCAGTGTTAGTCATTATAGGAATCAATATTAAAGGACATGCACATGTGGGGATGTGCCTTTAACTCAAGTCGTTTTCAATTGGAAAATGTTATTCTTAATAGAATTGGCAGGATTAATTTTGAGCATTTTTAATTCTTGGTTTCTGTCACCATGCCTACAGGATATACAGCCTTTCCACGGCCTGCTCCCTGCGTAATCTCCTCCTCAGTTTTTGGCTTCTCTTCTATCTATGTTTAGACATCTGAGCTCATCACTACATTCTGCTTTCCCCAACTGTTGTTGGGCTCTTTCCCATGCCCCTGACTGCAAGCTGGACAGCTATCCAGCAGTATTCTCACTAAATTAAGATGGTATCTCAATAGCAAGCGGGTTCTTCTCAGTCAGAACAGAATGAGTATCTTCTAGCCTTCTCAGCCAACACTACGAGATTAATGGAGAGTCGTAGCCAAAAGTGAGATGATTCTTTATCAGGCTGCGCGCACTAATACTAATACTATCTTCCATTTTTTATAATGTTCCCTTTTGAGACGCATTCTTCCTGTATAGCACCCTCTGTAACATCACAGATTTCTGAAATTGCAGGGGGCGCCGGTCAAACAGAATGGGGTGAGATTGGCACTTCCTAAAGCTTGCCATGCACAGCCCAGCAACCATCCATGTGGCACTTAGATGCTTAGACTCACTTTCTATCCGCACTAAAAGGGAGAGTATAAATAATCTCCTCCTACTTCTGCCTTTCACAGATGAGGAACTGAGGTCCAACAATGAAAGGTCTTATGTATTTTCATATGGCTAGGTTTTTATTGAGCGGCTGTGTGAATTCATGTAAAGAACCCACATCTCCTTCCTATTATCCACATTTCATGCCAATAGCACTTGATGGAAAAGAAACTTTTCTTTAACATGTAAAATTATATAAAGTACTTTTGTTTGTTTGATAAAATTATGAGACCTACCTTGACCAACACAGAAATCTTCATCAATTGAAGAACCTAAGGGCAAGACGGGAATAAAGATGCAGACCTACTAGAGAATGGACTTGAGGACATGGGGAGGGGGAAGGGTAAGCTGGGACAAAGTGAGAGAGTGGTAGTGTATATATGGACATATATACACTACCAAATGTGGGATGCATAGCTGGTGGGAGGCAGTCGCATGGCACAGGGAGGTCAGTTTGGTGCTTTGTGTCCAGCTAGAAGGCTGCGAGGGTGGGAGGGAGGGAGACGCAAGAGGGAAGAGATATGGGGATATATGTATATGTATAACTGATTCACTTTGTTATAAAGCAGAAACTAACACACCATTGTAAAGCAATTATACTCCAATAAAAATGTTAAAAAAGAAAAAGCCATTGACAGTAGAAGTAAAATCAAAATTTAATTTCCCAATTCCCAAAATTTAATTTCGATGCAGGGGACACGGGTTCGTGCCCCCATCTGGGAAGATCCCACATGCCGCAGAGTGGCTGGGCCCGTGAGCCATGGCCGCTGAGCCTGCGCGTCTGGAGCCTGTGCTCCTCAACGGGAGAGGCCACAGCAGTGAGAGGCCCGCGTACCGCAAAACAAACAAATAAACAAACAAAAAAAAAACTTCTACAAATGGGGGTTGCATGGAACAAAGAAGTACATAAAGGCTTTTTAAAAAGTCCTGAAAGGAGACCCACAATGATTATTTAGAGTATCCAACCTTGGGCAAAACCTACATTTTAGCTGCTATTTACTAAACAGCATAATATTTATCTTTGGATGCTAGCTTATCTATTAAAAGGGAGAACAACAGCTCCCTGCGCCAGAACAATGGGCTGGGAAGCAGAGAGCTAGTATCCCTAGAATCAACTATTCTTGAGGTTCATTCTCTCACCCAGACATGTTTAGTTTCCTCTCTTGTCCTACATTTACCAGGTTGTAAAAAAAGGTTAGACTGTACAATCCCTAAGGATTCGCGTGATCTTTAATAGTTTACAATTCATTTTCCTAGAATTAGGTAGAAGGTAAAGACATATAATTGTTGTAATAGTACCGGAATCTCTGAAGAGTAAAAGATACCTAGTCTACATATTTTCTAATGTTCAGCCTGCTGTCTCTATTTCCCTTTAGTGGATCGTTTGGCTGTACTACTCATAGTTAATATATGATCCCCTTCTTGCAATCTACTGGATCCACCTACACTGAAATGTCCGGGTTCCTCTCTATCACCACCATCTCCGTTTTCTAAATCTTGGAAATTCTCAGCCTTGAAGCAGCTTGTTGGCTCTGAGCTGGGTATCTGTTTGCTTGGTGTTTTTCATCATCTGGGAATTCTCACTTGGGACTCTCTGTTCTGTGTTCATTGGCTCCCTGGTCTCTGTGTTCTCGGCCTCCTCGCTGATTATTCCATTGCACGGTTTCCCTTCATGGCTCATCTTTTTTCATTTGTTTCATGTTGTTCATGTCAGTATATTTAAGCTCAGGCCTGGTATTTCTGGATCCTTTCTAACAGAACTCTGTTTATGTTTTCCTTTCTTCCTTCTCTCCTTGTTAGATCATCTGTCCCACAGTTGCATTCCACTGGCAATTGCAGAGAATTTATCAATGCAGTTTAAAAATTTCGCATTTGTTTACTGGAAACTTCCTTCCTACTTGAGGTCTTCTTATTCTCAGGAGGCGTCATCGTCTATATCATATCTCTTTGTTTCTGAAGCTTCCTCATAAAATGGAAAAATAAATGCCTTGGTGTGGTAAGCAGAATTTCTAAAATGACCTCCTCCTCCTTGAGGTGTTCTGACCTAATTCTCCAAACTTGTGAATATGATGATGTATCGCACTTGTGATTTTGTGTTTTGCTATATGGCACAGTTGCCCTTAAAATAGGAAGATAATCCAAGTGGGCTTGACATAATCACGTAAAAGCCAAAGGGAAAGTCAGAGAGATTTGAAGCATGAGGACTGGACACACCGTTGCTGCTGTGAAGATGGAGAGGTCCGTTTGGAAAGCAGGAGGAGGAATGAGGGTGGCCATGGGACAGACAGCAACCTCTGGCCAACAGCCAGCAAGGAAGTGGGGACCTTCATGCAGCAACCAGTCAGGAGAAAGTAAATTTAGTCAACAGTCTGAATGAGTTCAGATTCTTCCCCAGAGCCTGCAGATATGAGCCTCACCTTGACTTTGTCCTGTGGGATCCTAGGCAGAGAACCCAGTTACACGGGGCCCAGGTCTCTGACCTGCTGAAACTGTGATATAATACTTTAGTGTTCTTTCAGGCTGGTAAGTTTGTGGTGATTTGTTACACAACTGTAAGAAACTAATACTCCCAGCTGTTGTGCTCTTTTGGTGCTTCTGTCCTCCTGCCTCTGGATTCGGTACCTACAGAAGGGGGATCTCTGGGTTCATTGAGTTAAAGTGCTTTTGGATCACAGGATCTCCCAGATACTGAGGTTAGGAGAAGTTTCCAGCTAATGTTTTAAATAAATCTAATTTAGAATTGCAATATTGCTTTATTTGAAGAGAACGGGGAACAGCCTGGCAGAGTCACCCCTACTCAGGTACCAGCAGCTGAAATCTCTGAACTAGCAAATTATACCCTCAATTCAATGACACAGTAGGGGGTGGGCAGTGGGGGGAGTATGGAAAGTGGGTGTGAATGATGTTGGACCAGTCACATGAAAAACGTGGGTTAATGCGATTTTAAAAGTAAATAAAAAAAGAGTAAGAACAATTTGCAAAGGTAAAAAGAGACTAGAGTAGAATGGGATCAAAAATACTGTAGACAAGTTGATGGGTAGATTCTGAGAATTGATCAAACTACTTACAAAATAACCATTGCTTGTAGAGGTAAGGGAAATTGGGTGTGAAAGAAAAAAAATTAAATATTTGGGCATACTCCAGGCCTCTTCTTAGTTGTGTCTTTTCTTTCTGCCTCACTACAAAGTAAAGAATCAACTAAGGAACTGTAGAACTGTAGAAAAATTGTATTTTTACTCTGATAATATGAATCTGAATATTAAATGCAAGTTAACAGAAGAATAAGATTAAAGATAGTTGTAAGAGAATTCCACAGCAAGTGGCTCCAAAGCTTTGAAACTCTCAAAAGGGATTTCACCTTAAAAGAAGTCAATAAAATATAAGTTCGAAATCCCTGTTTATGAATAAAGTTGAAAATGTTCAATTCGGGAAGCATCTTCTGTGAAAAAGAAAATCTAAAGATGTCAGAAATCAAGATTTAAATTTAGCAAAATCTGGAGATCTTTAGCTAAGTGTCTTCATTTCTGTAGGCCTCAGAATTGCATATCACTTGCATATCCAAACTTGTCATTATGTAAACAAACTTGTTTTTATAGAAATAAAAATATAATAATGTGCTAGTCTAGCAATATCTGTGGCCCATGTCTAGCAAATACCAGGAAGAGTAGAAGCCATATCAGAAACCAGGGACTTGAAAATCTCAGACTGTGAGAGAGCAGAAAGATTGTGTTCAAAAATTTCCCAAAGTTCCCTGCTATTGGGCAAAGTCAAGTTGTGACTGTTCCTAAACTCATCCTAAAGGAAATCTCTGGCTAGGCATCCCCAGGTGGGCTGTGTCAGTTTCGTGTCAATTCATGGGGTTTACAATGAATGAGAGCGAGGGAGAAGGCTGACATGGACTAGTGGCTCAGGGAGGGGGTGAGAGCAGTAACTGAGACCTGAAATATGAATACTAGTGAGTTAGGTGAGGTGGGAAAGTGCGGGGGAAGAGAGCGTTCCAGGTAGAGAAAACAGAGAGGGGTTGTTGACAGCTCACGTTAATAACTTCTTTCCCGGTTGGCCATATTGCCAACTACAATGAAAACGATACCTTACATTTTCACACATTTCATAGTTACAATGTTCATATCTCTTCTCTTAAGGTATCTTTAAACAGCTTGTTGGGATACACACGACAGGAATTTATTACCCCAGTGTTAAAGGTGAAGAAATCGAGGTCCTGCGTGAATGAAGTAGCTCTCCCTCAGTTAGTGACAGCTACTGATCTGACCCAGCTGCAGTCAGAAATGTTGCTATGAAAGATTCTAAGTGTCATTTGCACCCAGTTTACAATTTGTTTGCATTTTTACCTGCATTTTTAAAAACTTATTTAATTGACATTATTAGGTATGATCATTAGGATCATCTCCATTTGGAAGAAACTGAATGTCAGAGAATTTACATAATTTATCCAAAATCACTCCACTGTGATAACTAACCCTAAAATATCTCCATTGCCTAGCCCGCCCTTTACCTGAAATGATGGAAGGCCTATTAGGGTGATTAGAGCAAGCCCCCAATAATTCTTATCCTCCTGACTTAGTTCTACACATGGGCAAATCAAGACAACTTAATTCTGTTCCACTGAAGGCTTCCTTCCCACATCACCATGTCCAGCAATGGAAGCTGCCTTTGACTTTTGCTGCAGTAAAGATCAAGGTATTAGCACATCTGTCCTGTGTGTATTTCACTGGTCAAACAGCCATGGGCCAGCATTTGCTAACAAGATTAAATATACATCTGTTGATTGTGTCAAAGGAGAGTTTCTTCAAATTTTTTTTAGGGTTAGAGAAGATAAGAGGAATAAGAGAAAGCTTGACAGATGATGGGGGAAATGGGGGAAGGGGAGAGTGAGGGCTGATGGTTCCAGGAATATGGAGAAACTTGGAGGAATGCCCAGAATTTGGAGTGGGAGCTAGGGAGGGAGACACAGGGCAAATAAGGGAGGCGATAAAGACAGACTCAAAGTGTAAGGAGGCCTTGAATGTCAGGACAGGAAGTTTGAAATTGATGGCGGAGGCATGGAGGAGACAAGAGAGACATACAGGGAAGTGAGGAGTAATGCTGTCACGGGAGCCCTGGAGGCCTGTCACGGGCACAGGGAGTCTGGCTGGCTGGGGCTTTGGAGAAGAAAAGATTGCAAGGGAAGGGAGAACTTCCAACTCTCATGTACCTCACAGATATATAAATAAAGCACAATAAGGACTATAATGAGGAAATAAATGTCATAAAAATGTTTGATAGCAGATGGGGCATAGAAATGTGAAGAGATGCCAGTAGTCTCTAGCCAAGAGCAATAAGGGAAAGTTTGTTCTAGATGACCTTCGAAGCTTTGTTCCAACCTTGCAGATTCTGTAATTCTCTGCTCTGGTTCAATGTATTGAATTCCACTAGAAGCATTTATTTGCCCACTACCACCTATGTAGAAAACATGATGCAGGGTGCTGTGGTGGAGTGAGGGGGTGGGAAGGGGTGTGTATTTGGATATCATCTAGTTCCCTGCTCTGAAGATCTGTGCATCCTGGGAGGAAGATCTTGCAAATTCGAATGCATTCCAGAACGAGTAAATGACTTTAGAGAATTATACATGCAATGGAAGCCTAGAAGGGAGGCTGGGCATGCTTAAAAGTCATCTAGGGGGGCTTCCCTGGTGACACAGTGGTAGAGAGTCCGCCTGCCGTTGCAGGGGACTCGGGTTCGTGCCCCGGTCCGGGAAGATCCCACATGCCGCGGAGCGGCTGGGCCCGTGAGCCATGGCTGCTGAGCCTGCGCGTCCGGAGCCTGTGCTCCACAACGGGAGAGGCCACAACAGTGAGAGCCCCGCGTACCGCAAAAAAAAAAAAAAAAAAAGTCATCTAGGAATGTGATGGTTTTAGGGGTAGGCAGAGAAAGATGATGACCCTTACCAGGCAGAGGCATGTCAAAAAAAGGGTGAGAATGATAATTTTGGAGGCAGAATTCTAAGATGATCCCCAGTGATTCACGCCCTTGTGTAACTCCCCCTCCTTGAGTGCAGGTGGGACCTGTGACTTTTTCTAGCCGATGGACGATGTCAGAGGTGGTGCATGCCACTCCACTGATTAGATTACGTTAGATGGTAAAGGTAACGTGATAACAGTGCATTAGAAGTGAGTTGCCATTCTACTTGGCAAGGAACTGTGGGGCTTCTAGGAGCTGAGAGCATTCCCCAGCTGACAGCCAGTAAGAAACCAGGACCTCAGTCCTACAATTGCAAGAGACTGCATCCCACCAACAAACAGGTGAGCTGGGAAAGGACCCAGAAAGGAGAGTAGTGTGGAGGACACCCACACTGTAGTCTTACGAGACCCTGAGCAGAGGGTCCAGCTAAAGCATGCCTGGACTCCAGACCAACAAAAACAATGAGATAATGAAGGGATGATTTTTAAGCTACTAAGTGTGTGGTAATTTGTTACACGGCAATAGAAAAGTAATACTACAAGCTATCAAGTCTGGCTGAAGCTGTGAGTACATGTTGAAGGTCAGTGGGAGATAAGCTCGAAATATTGTTTGGGGTGAGACGACTTAGTCCAGTCCAATGTAAAATCTATGTAATGAATGGAGTCTAGTTCATATTAGAACTAAATAAAATTCCAGCGGGTGGGACAATATTGGGAGACACCACAAGAGCTGCCATGTTCTGTGGTAATGGCAGGGGTGTGGTTTGGGGATTAAGAGAAGGAGTGACTCTACAGAATCAGCACCATGGCCATCAGCACCATACTATCTTTCTAGCACTTGCCTAGAAGAGTGGCTGCCAGTTTGCAGCTATTGTGATGGTTACCTCTGGGGCTACGCCACTCCCATCAAAGTTGTTAAAGGCTGGGCAAGTGTTATTAGAAGGCACGAGACAGAACTGCCACGGAATCCTGGAAGAAGGAGATAATAGTGTGCGTTCTCCTAACTCTACTAGTAGATGGTTCACTACCATGGAAAGACTGGATGTTCAGACCTTGTCAACCATGAGAAGACTTTCTTAATATGAGCTGGAATTTCGTGGGATCACAATTGTCAGAGATGAGAAGGACCTTTAAAATTATCATTTTAAAAGATGAGAAGACAAAGACCCCATGATGGGAAGGTAACTGTTCAAGCTCCCATAGTCACACCATGACAGGCCAGGTAGGACCTGCACCCCTTCTACCACAGCCTCTCAGGTCTGGGACAGACAAATAAAGGAGGAAGGATTCGTTTAAAGGTATCAACTATTAGGAATGTAGAGTGGCTGAGTGCCTTTTGAATTTATAAACAAACCTCATAATTGCCCGAGCA
Source organism: Phocoena sinus (assembly GCF_008692025.1). Classification (NCBI taxonomy): domain Eukaryota; kingdom Metazoa; phylum Chordata; class Mammalia; order Artiodactyla; family Phocoenidae; genus Phocoena; species Phocoena sinus. The sequence continues at coordinate 14,127,305 of NC_045775.1, read as the reverse complement.
TTGCCTTGGCTACTAGAGATTCCTCCTCGTGTATAGTATGTACAGTCATTTATCTGCCATCTCTGCTTCTTGACTACTTCTACTCCCATTTGTTTGTTTAATGTGAATTTATTACATAACTTTGTACCTTTCCCTTTAGAAAAGCATTGCTAACTACAGGCTCAAATTTCTTTCTAGGGGTTGGACTGTTAAAATTGGGAGGTGCCATCCCTTTTTCTCCATCAAGCCTACTCTCTTCTCTCTGAGCATACATAGCTCCTGTGGTCTTCCTCTCAATTTCAAGTAGATGTTGGAAACAATAATATTCCAAGCACCTGGATTATAATAGCTCTCCAGAGCCAGAAATGCAGAGCAATATTGCCAGAGTGACAAATATTTGAGATGGCAATTGTGGAAATGACACATAGGCACTAACTCTAAGACAAGCTCTCTCTGTAACTTGCTCTGAAATTCTTCCATAAGGAGAACAGGGAGGAAGGAAGAAGGAGGAGAGAAGAAAGAGAAGCAGGATAGAAAAGGAGACACTGAGGAAGAGAGACACAGATGATAAAAGTATTGGTAGAAGAAGGATGAAAATTTTATATTTAGTGACTGACTCTACTCTCTAAGATGCAAAAGTTGGGCCAGACATTAGGTATAGCACTATAGATCCACAAATATAGTTGAAAGCTTTCACAAAGACATGAAAGAAAGACAATATCGAACCTATAGCTTGTAGTTTTACTTCCACACATATTGAGCCCCTCAGTTTTAGTTTTGGAGAGTCACCTCTGGTGACAGACATCTGCTTCCACCCTAGCACCCTGTTCCATTCTGAATTGCCTTCTTCCTGATAAAAGGGAACATAAATTAATCAACAGAAGGAAGAGGTGAAGGCATTCCAAAGGTACATACTTCCAGGTATAAGATAAATACCAGGCATGTAATGCACAACACGGTAAGTATAATTAGCACTGCTGAATGTTTACATATGAAAGTTAAGAGAGCAAATCCTGAGTCCTCATCACAAGGAAAAATTTTTTTCGATTTCTTGAATTTTGTATCTATATGAGATGATGGATGTTCACTAAACTTACTATGGTAATCCTTTCATGGTGCATGTAAGTCAAACCATTATGTTGTACAACTCAATAAAACTTCAAGAAAAAGAACAAAAAAGTATCAGGAGAAGAGACTAGAAAGGGAACATATAATGTCAGACCTAACATTTTTCCCTGACTCAGAACAGTAAAACAATTTACCAAACTGTGTGAGCACCCCCAGACATGTCTCCCTGGATTGGAATGCTGTGGCAAAAAGACCAGTCTTACAGCCACGCACCCACTGAACACAGATTAGTGTCCTGGAAATTTGGGTGGCGGTCAGTGACTATCTCAAAATGAAGTCCCTGTAGCCAGGATGGCTGAGCAAAGCCCTTTGCATCCTACTATAGCATCTGTTGGAGGCCTCATCTGATAGGAAATGATTAACAGCCACTCTGCTATAGAAGAATTGCCCCTGAGAAGCATTCCTGGGAAAGAGCATAAAACCACAACCAAATGACCACGCCGCGTCCCATGTTAGGTACACAGTGAGTGGTTCATGTGTGGGCTTTGGACAGAAGTCTGAAGTTCAGATAGGCTATTGGACTGCAAGTGCTCCTAATGACTTCACTGGCCTTGACATGTGAGCAAGCAGGACATGTACCCATTAGAGGCAGACTTTTATTAGAGTGACCATTCCAGAGGTGATTAGCAACTTGTAAAGAATGCAGTTACCGCTTAAGCTGTATGCAGCTGAATACATTTTAACTGTAATTGAAAACAAATGTATGCTTAACTGTATGGTCGGTTAAGCCTCATGCCTGGGACTGTTATCATACTATTTTCCATTAAGTAAAACTGCATGTGTTGGGATTTATTTGCAATTATGAAGTTGCAATTTGATGAAGGCTCAAAACAGACCTCTTTATTTAGTGTTTGCTCTGCAGCCCCAGCTCAACGTGGGCCACTTTGATTTTTGTCACGAACTTTTCAGATTCCCTGAAATGGTGAGTAGGAATATAGATGTACTTTTATTTGCATTATTTTAAAAGAATATTTTTAAACTCAGCAAACTCTTCCTTACTCTTACGTAACAGGAAGGTCATTGATGGTTATGGCCACCTGAACATTTTAATCTTGATGACTTTCAGAAGAAATCAGTTTCCAAATTCTGTTGATAATTAAGAGGCATGTTTAGGGCTTATGAGCTGCAGTTATGTCTGTTTTTAACCACCTGCAATTGTCAAGGATCTCATGGTATTCTTTCCTCAGACTGGATGTTTCATCCCAATGAACTACGAAAATTTGATTTTAGGGGGATTTGCTATAATTACATAACTTGCTTTCTGAGGACAGTTTCAAAACTTAGGTTTGGGAATAAGAGAACTGGCTCTAACTCCCTAGTTGGAAGCGATATCAGGAGGTGACTTCATATCTCTGGACCTTAGTTTTGCCATCTGTAAAACTGGGGTAACAAACCTGATCTTATCTACCTAGCAGAGATATTTTGAAAGCACAGGAGGTGACAGCGGTAGAAGGGTTTTGAAATCTGTAATGAATATTCCAGATGTCAGGATCATGATAACAGGAGCCTTCTTCTCTCCCTGGACCCATGAGGTTTGTCTCCACTGAATGTAGCAAGGTCTGGACACATCAAGATGCTCAATAAATGTTTGCTGGAATGCAACCATGGTTTATGGGGTGCATCTCTAATGGTCATCATGACGCCTTTAGGACAGGCACACGGAAATGCATCTCAGCCACAAATGGGGGGATTTAAGTAGTTTGAAAGGAAGTGCCCAGTCTTTGAGATGAAGAGCAGCTGGAATACCTCTTGCAGAGTCCTCTCCAAGCGTATTCTTCTACTTGCTCTCCCACTGGTTTTCCTTGATCCTCTTATCGTGACCAGCTAAGGCTTTCTCTTCGGACATTGCCCTGTTTGATCTCACTTGTGATCGTCATCCTCATTGTCAATTCAAGGTGCATCTCTGAGCTACCAGATGCTTAGCTAAACCCAAACATGAACCATATATTGCGTCTTCCAGCAGCCAGATGACGTGCCGATGGGAGATGTGAACCCCCGGGGGAAGTGCCTGGAAGAATGACAAGCTAAGCTACAGAGAGGATGGCAACTCTGGATTCTAAATTTTATAATAAGACTGTATAATAAGGTTCTGAGAAAGATAGGGCAAATGGTACTTGATTTCAAGAAAAAACATCTGAGGAAATCAAAACTAGTTAAAGATCAAGTGGTAGAAGAATTATCCTTTCTAAAACAACTACCAAGTAAGCATGGCATACAAGAGCCCATCCACTCTTGCCCTTGTCTGTCTTCTCTCTTTAGCTGATCAGTCATTCTCACCATTTGTGTTTACTCACTGGACACATTTACTCTATATGTGAAAAACATAAAGTTTCCCCCTTCTCTGAACGTGCAGTGTTTTTAGGTCTCTTTGCCTTTTTACATGCTGTTGTCTCTGCTTGGAATAGCTCCCCCTGTCTCCACCTCATGAGCTCAGACTACTGTGATGGTATCATTCTATGCCTGCCTCTTCCACAACCTGTGCGCCCCTTGAGAGCACGAACTTGTTCATCTCTAGATTTTCAAAACTCACTCCTGTGCTGGCGCAGAGTGTGTATCTCCTGAACACATTGTATAGATCGCTGGTGTCCGATAGAACTTACTGTGATGATGGACATGTTCTGTGTCTGTGCCACCCAGTCCAGTAGCTATGAGCCATATGTAGTGACTGAGCACTTGAAAGGTGGCTAGTGCCACTGAGGAGCTCTACTTCTTAATTTAAGCAGTGAATGTGAATAGTGGCTGCTGCATTGGACAGCACAGATACACATAATGATGGGAGAATGGCCACAAGTGATTCTAAGAAAAAGTCCTCAGGTTCCACGCTGAGGGAGCTGCTATAAACCTGAAGGAGTGAGACTTGGGATGAGAAAGGACATCTTGCCCAATACCCGCAATCTCCTGTTACGCAATGTTGGTCATATGGTTCCATAACCGGCTTGGAAGCTTGAAGGCACAGCATCCATACGCGATGCGTTCTCTCTCTGACTTGCCTCCCCACCTGAGTGGTTGACCCATGCCCGTAAAAAGAATCCTTTCTCAAAAATATGAAGAGTCCTTTAGGAAGAGAATCCAATCCAGGAGGAGGGAAGGGATGTCTTAGAGTCAGCTGAAGGAGCTGTCCTAGTAGGAGACAATGCTGTAAGGCCCCTCTCCTGGGTGGAGTCATCTTTGCCTTTGGCACAATCATTTTTATAAGGCCAGGGAAGGTACAGGGCAGCCATGGAGACAGAGCATGTCTGGGTCAGGGAGAAAAAAGAGCACTGCAGGGTCACCAGTTGGAACAAACTGAAACCAAACACAGCTGGAGGTCATGCTACATGCTTTCCAGATGCCTCCCTGGAACCGGTTCCTATTATATCTCTGCAAAGGAGGTGCTTGAAATAAAAGTGAGATCATCACAGCTCCATGACCGTGTAGCCAGGACTCTCTAGAACTGCAGTGTCCCTGTGGAGCGGGGGTATTCCAGTCTCCAGAAGATCTACGTGTCCCCTGAATTATAGGTAAACATTGTGCATATAAGTGTCTTCCAGAAAGACGGCTCTTAGTGTTCATAAAAATGTCAATGATATGTATAAATCAAAAAGGATTCAGAACTGCTATTCTATTTCACATCTCCTCTACCATGTCCCATATGAAGAACCCGACGCTCAGAGAGCAAAAGTGGCATTTCCCATGCAAATTAAAGCCACAATAAGATATCGCCTCATACCTGTTAGAAAGGCTATCATCAAAAAAATAAGAGGTAACAAAAGTTGGTGTGGATGTGGAGAAAGGTGAACCCTTGTCCTGCTGGTGAGGTTGTAAACTGATACAGCCACTGTGGAAAGCAGAGTGGAAGAGCCTCAAAAAATTGAAAATAGAACTACCATATGATCCAGCAATTCCACTTCTGGAAACATATCCAAAGGAAATGAAAACACTAACTTGAAAAGATATCTGCACCCCCATGTTCATAGCAGCTTTATTTATAATAGCCAAGACATAGAAACAGCCTAAGTGTCCAGTGGATGAATGGATAAAGCAGTTGTGGTATATATACAAATGGAATATTGTTCAGCCATAAAAAAAAAGAAACAAGGAAATCCTACCATTTACAACAACATGGATGGACCTTGAAGGCATTATGCTAGGAGAATTTTATGCTAAGTGAAATAAGACAGAGCAAGACAAATACTGTATGATCTCATATGTGGAATCTAAGAACAAAACAAAACCGAAAACAAACAACAAAAAAAAACCCCAAACTCACAGGAAAAGAGATCAGACTTGTGGTTACTAGAGGTGGAGGGCAGAGGGAGAGGGAATTGGAGGAAGATGGTCAAAATGTACAATTTCCAGTTACAAGACAAATAAGTACAAATAAGGGTTGGAATGTACCACATGATGACTGTAACTAACACTGCTGTATGATACATGGGATAGTTTTTAGGAGAATAAATCCTAAGAGCTCTCATCATAAGGAGAATTTTTTTCCTTCTTTCTTTCTTGTTTTATTGTATCTGTCTGAGAAGATGCGTGTTAGCTGAAGACACTGTGGTAATCATTTCACAATATAGATCAAACCATCATGCTGTACCTCCTAAACTTACACAGTGATGTGTGCCGAATATTTCTTAATAAAACTGGAAAAAGAGACATTTCCTTGGTCATGCCTTGAGTCAGTGGCAGATCAAGGATGGAAGAGAAGGAAACCAGGGTAGAGCTTACAGTTACTCATTAGAGACCCTATCCCGTTTGCCCCAGTTATGATCAGCACCTTTGGAAGTCATTGGTTCGCCTAAGAGTCACCTGTCATGTCAAAATCAACCTTTATTTCTCCGGTCTTTACAGTGTATCATGAGACACCTTGTTATGCCTGATTGAAGACCAGAGCTAACGTCTGGTCTTCACGATTCCCAGTGGCCACTAGGAACTGTAGAATTAACACGGTTGTCTGTGCATTCTCACATGAACCAAACATCATCTGTAGACTAAATAAATTATGTTTTCCATGTATGTACGAGCACCTTAAAATATGTGTGGACACTGTAATGCTAATTTATCTAAAATTCATTCATTTGAAGCAAAGCACAAAAAGTACAAAAACTGCGATTGAGGTCGTGAGCTTTGAAATATTTTGATGCTTCAAGGAGCCCCCCTCACACTCACGAAACTATGGACCATTGAAGCACCTCTGCTGCATTTACCTGGTTTGGCAATCCTGAGAAATGAAATAAGTTCAAATTGATATGTCTTTAATAAAAATATTGCTTCAGGGCTTCCCTGGTGGTGCAGTGGTTGAGAGTCCGCCTGCCGATGCAGGGGACACGGGTTCGTGCCCCGGTCCGGGAGGATCCCACATGCCGCGGAGCGGCTGGGCCCGTGAGCCATGGCCGCTGAGCCTGCGCGTCCGGAGCCTGTGCTCCGCAACGGGAGAGGCCACAGCAGTGAGAGGCCCGCGTACCGCAAAAAAAAAAAAAAAGCTTCAGATGCTTTATCTATTACCCAAGTCAAGGTCAGCTGTTGCCATTTCTCAAGTGAAGGCTCCCCATCTGACATGAGGATCCCTGATTCTGCCCAGCACCCTCAACTGAGGCCGCTGCTACTTAGGAAGCACCTGAGTTTCTGACTTTTAGGATGCAGGGTGTAGGCACGGACTTTCCTAGGAATATCGGGCTCATCATTGGGCAAATGGGTTAGGGTTACAGTGCCTTCATCAAAATTGGGGACAATGGGTAAAACTATGTACTCTGATGGGAAGGTGTCCAGGGGTTGATTGGATCAGAGCGGCAGTCACGCCATCTCATCCAAGGTCCCAGAAGGAAACAAAGAGCCAGTGCAGTTGGCCTGGTTTACTTAAAATGAAGCTCCCATTTATTATGCCCTCTGCTCAGTTTATTTTCATTGGGGCTTTTCATAAATAAAAACTAACTTGGGATTGTACAGTTATGAACATTTAAAACGTATGCTTTGGGACACACCAGTTGTTTCACTTCCTGGTTTTCTTCCTAAAGACCTTGATTAAATTCTAGGCCAAGAAAGACCCAAGGGAACGGGACCACACACTGTACTTTAAACTGTGTTTTAGGAGATGATGAATTGTGCTCCCATGAGTAGCCAGATTCTTAAGGAACACCCCCTGCCCCGCCCCCCCAAGACCTTTCCACTCGGTGCTGTTTGTTTAGACATCTACAGACAGGCACCCCAGTCAGCACGCAGACCCCTGAGGGCCTCCTTCTGCCTGAGTATCTCAGGGGCAGATGGACCCGCGGCCCTGGTCCTCCCCTAGGAGGAACACGTCACATCTCCTCGTGAAGGCTGTGGGCTTTCTTTTGCCGGAAGGATTGTCCCCTGGAAGGCAGCACAGGCGGGAGCTCTTTGCGCTCTGTTACAAGAGAGTAACCTCACCGGAGGAACACATGGAGATTTTGCTGAGGCTTGTCAACAGAACCGAATGGCTCAGGTGCACCGGCCCTTCTCCTCAGCCAAGCGTGGCACAGTCTGATCCCCCAGCATTTCATGTCCTCACAGAGTTACTGTAGGCTGCGTGCTCTCTGCCTTTCCCTCTGCCGAAGGCCACCGTCTGTAACTTCACGGTCCCTTTAGTTGAAGGCTGTTTTCTCTACTCTGGTGCCACCCAATCCCATATCTCATTTTACGATGCCTTCAGTCATCATCATTTCTCATAACTGGGTTTACAGGATGTTTTTCCAGAAAGTAGTTTTGACAGTGCTACGTAGGGCATCATCTTGGGTATTTGCTGATGAGAAGAGAGAGAAGGTTATCCTGCCAAGGTGAGGCAGAACAATGGGAAATGAAGAAGAAATCTCTCTGCATCAGCCTACTTTAAAATTTATAAACAGGGCTCCCTACTTGTCTGTTGGGAGTTGAGTTCCCGGTGTGAGAAGATACTAGGCCCACACATACACGACTGGAGTTGGAAATGAGTGCTGCAAGCCAATAGCACTTCACAACATGGGTGTCTCTGGGAAGGTGTCTTGCTCTTTTAGCTGCTAATCAAAGGCATTAGGAACTGACTCCACTCCTATCTAAGTCTGGATTTCACAATACCTTGATTTCAAATATACCCTGTACGTGATACACTCCTGGGATCGCTGCACTCCCAGAAACAGAGGAAAGGAGCTTACAAGATTTACCCAATTTCCTAAGGAGGAGACTGGTCTTGGAGGTCTGGAATGATGTGGTTTGGATGAAAAGATGTGATTGAAGAATGTCACAAATGCCGGGAATACATGGAAGATGAGACTTTTACCATCGATACCCTAAAGATCTCCCAGCCCAGCAAAGCTCGTTTGATAACTGGTATCTCCTTATCAACAGTGGAGGTCTTCCTGGAACTAATTCAGAAAACAGTTCATAGTGGACCAGTTGCGTTTAACCACAGGATACGGAGGGGTTTTCGGTATAGACTGAACTTTTGGAGAGAACACTGCTCAATGTTGGTTTTAAGAGAAGGGCGATTATTTTAGTTAGCAAGTGTTTAATGAATACCTACTCTAAACGGATCAGTAACCCAAACACGAAAACAGACTTAGCTTTGAGGGCCAGGCCCACCCAGGTTCAATGGCTTCTAGAGAGCAAAACTGGTAATTGGACTGAAAGGAAATCCAGCACAACAGTATCCTTCTGAACAAAATCCCTGAAAAGAAATAAGAGGAAATAAGCCAGAATATGAGTGATGGAAACAAAAATTTTAGCTTCTGTAAAGAAATCATTTTTGTAAAGATCCGAGAAGGTGCGAAAAGAAAAAATAAACCAAACTGGATTTGTATGCCTGATTTTCTTTATTTTGTAATGAAAGAAACGTAGGCTCAGAGAAGGTAAGGGACTTTTTTGAAGTAGCAGAGTGAAAAATTGGGTGAGTTCCCAACTTCTTAATTCTAAGTCTAGTGCTTCTTTCCTTCCCCTACAAACTTCACTTCCTTCCCATCACCTTCCAGAGCGACCCTTAACAATTTTTAATTTATTGTGAAAAACCTCTGAAGAGGCCAGGATAGAGCATACAGGAAGTTATCATTTGGCTGCACACAGGCAACCTGGCTTCTTATTCCCTCAGCTGGAAACGCGGGCTGTTATTGATTGGGTGACATGCATGATAGCAAGAACAAAGAGTTTCTAGATGACTAAAAACTTCTGGTCGAATCTGGTCACCTCCTCTGAGGGTTACATTTCCAACGTGGATTGTTCCGCAGAAGCAATAAGAGAGCTGCGGTTTGATCTCCCCCCACTCCAGGTGGCTACGTCTCTCCTGACACGCCGTAGGGAACAGGGCACCCTGTGATGTACTGGTACCTGGCGCCCAGGCAGAGAGGCCATGCTGCCTCAGGGAATCCTGGGAGAGAGGCCTGGCAGAAGAGACCAGGAAGTGCAAGGTGAAGGGCAGGGATAAAGGGGCAACCTTGGGCCGTGCCAGGGTTTTCGGTGTCAGGCTGAGAAATCATGGGAAACTCCTCTTCGTAACCCTCTTTCCTGAGCTGTCAGAGTCATGGGATTTTATTATCATGTTGGACCCTGAGAAAAAACTCTTCTATCAGGAAGGGCGCGATTGACAATTTTATCAGTCATTAATTTTGGTGAGTACTTTTGGGTTGTATTCCTAAAAACTGAATGGAAAAACAGCTGGTAAGTCGGCAGATAGGTAGATCGATGACAGATAGATAGATAGTTAGATTTTTTTTTAATCGGCAGACTCATATACGCTGCCAGTTCTTTTCAGTTTCCTGTCCCCACATCAGTGTAGAATTTATGTTGAGATCTGCAAAAGACAGACCTTCCCCCTCAAGGCTTTTGCTCACTCTGAGGTTTAATAGAGCTATAAACTACCAATCCCAGGCCAGCCTGGACAAACGGGGCAAAATGGAACGTGCTAATATGGACAATGTGTCGGGAGGCGTTGCTGTGGATGGTTCTCGGGTTGGAAGCCCTTTGGGGAGCTCTGGCAGAAGTTCGTCTTGAATACCCTCAGCGGCTCCCACAGTGACTTACATCTCTGCACTCACCCTGGTCCCAGCAGTGAGGTCTAAAAATACTGACATCTTCTAGGACTCTCTACAATCAGAACAAAGAAAACCTGTCCTGCTCTCACTCACTCACGTGTTCCTTCTTATTTGATCCCTTGTCAAGGCGTCCAGCTAGTTCTGGCCACTGGCAGCCTACCTCAGAATGTGGCTGTTTTCTGTTTGGTTTCCGGGTCACAACTGGGTCATCTTTATGGAGGACGCTTTGCTTCTTCATCCTGGGCTATTGTGGAGTTCACAAACTGGGAATGCCTGGGTTCTAACAAAGTCATGTCGAGGAAAGGAGGAACTGTATTGGTATTCATTGGCCAACTGTTTATTTACTGGAATAGGGGTAGTTGTTGGAAATAGAAAGAACTAGACAGTCTTTGCTGTGGAGAGGCCCGCAGTGTGGTGGGAAAGCAGACATATAAACAGACAACCATAAAGCTGATGTGTGTTAATAGATAGTGAAGCATGAAGATTATGGTAGCACAGAGGATAAAGTCATTCCTGTGTGAGAAGGAGTCATAAAGCAGGTGAGACCTTGAGTTGAGCTACAAAGAATGATCCAGGGTTCACCAAGATGGGAAAGGGATACAAAACTTTAGACAAAAAACAGCATATACAGGGCTTCCCTGGTGGCGCAGTGGTTGAGAGTCCGCCTGCCGATGCAGGGGACACGGGTTCGTGCCCCGGTCCGGGAAGACCCCACATGCCGCGGAGCGGCTGGGCCCGTGAGCCACGGCCAATGAGCCTGCGCGTCCGGAGCCTGTGCTCCGCGACGGGAGAGGCCACAACAGTGAGAGGCCCGCGTACCACAAAAACAAAAAAACAGCATATACAACATTGCAGAAATGGATATTGTGGCTAATCTGATACTCTGACTCAAACACAATAAGATGTAGATTGTTATTTCCCTGTAAGAGAGAGAAATAAATAAATATGGGGGTGTGGGGAGAGAGGGAGAGAGAGGGAGAGAGGAAGATATTGAGAAACAAGAATGAAGGTCAGTTTGGTAAACCATTGCGTCTATTAGCATCACATGGAAAAAAGATGGGAAGAATCTCTTTCAAAATTATTGATTCATTTGTGCCAATAACCAGTAACTTCCTATTGCTGAAATTGTGAAATTGAGCCAGGAATGGAACATTCTATACCACACCTTAGTCACTGAGCCCACTGAATCAGAAAAACAGTGCTTTATGGAATCCAGCAGACTGCTTAGCTCAGATTCATTCTTTTATCGCCTCCAGGCCAATGAAGCATCTTGAAGTGTAGCCCTCTGATCTGAAGAGCATTTGAGCGTCATGTTTTTCCCAGAGTTACAAGATGCTCCCTCAGGGGTGGATGCCATTAACTCCATAAGGTTCCCAAGGGAGGTGAACTTCATGGTCCATGGAGTTTGGTGAAGGACTCTAGTCTGTCAGAAACTGTCCACAAAAGGACTGCCCCTGAAGAAGCAGCCCCTGGGCAATATATCATTTATGGAAAGCGAAGCAATACCGAGGAAGGACCTGGCCTCTTCCTGGATCCTGGGCTCGGAGAAACTCCCCTGGGAAGCCTGCCTGACCAGGGCTGTCAGAGGTGGTACCCAAGTTCTGATCTGAGAGAGCAGCAGACAGCCAACTGCAGGTGTGGGCATGGCCCTTCCTTCACCCACAGACCTTCTGGGGAAAGCTATGGTTTCTGAGAAGGGCCTAATGAAAAAGATCAAGCTTATGCAGAGGCCCTGCTGTGCAGGAAGATTGCTTCCAAGAAGCGATTCATTTTTAGTTTAACAACTGTGCATTTGGTCCCCACACAATTTATCTTCATGCAAAATCACATACCTGTGTGCCAGATGTGCACAGCTGTATGTGAGCAACTGCTGATCTATCTGGATCACATGCCAAGTGCCTGTTTCTTTAAATTAGGGTGGGTTGAGATTTGGGCCGTGTGAAAATTTCATTTTGAAACCAGAAACCAAGTGTGCCCTGGCTACGGGGGTTTGAGTATAGCAGGATGATGAACCGAGGTGGAATGAGTCTTTTCCAGGACCCCCCAGAACCTTCCCCTTTCACGACCCCTGAAATTCAGCGGCACTCTGGGTCTGTAGAGGTTAGGCTATCTGGAGACTCAGTCCTGCCAAAGTGCGCGGCCCTTGTAAATGCTTGTGGTGAAACTGCAAACCCTCTGCCCAGCCCTCGGGAGCTCTTGGAGCAGAATCGAACTTGACATTTTTAGTTTGTGTTTCAGCTTTTACCCTCTGGACTCAGAAGAAGCAAGACCACAAAACACTCAATGAGGCCTACCACCCCAGCAGCCGGGGTATGGCCATCCACAGAAGGGCAGGGGATCGAGGCGATGAGAGGCCTTCCCCCTAGAAACCCACAGCTTGGCCTGCACCGGGGACCCCCAGCACCAGCGTGTGGGCGCTTCCCCTCTGTTCTTGCCGTCTTTCTTTTCATGGCCAAGGACAGTCAACATTGAAAGAGATTCAGTCATCATTTTGTCATTCCACAGCTGAGTCACTGAGTATCCACTGATGCCAGGTGTGTGCTCGGCATCAGTAGTGGTAAAGCGCTGGACGCATCATAAATGTTCAGTATGTGTTAGTGGCTGCTGAGATTATTGAAGACTTACCATTTTTCTACTTCTCGTTGACCTACCAAATGCCAGGTCCTACGCATAAAGTCTCCCATTCTTTCTCACAACTCCATAACGCAAGCACTATTGTTACTGTTTCACCAGGAGGAAAACTGAGGCTCCGAGTGGTCACAAAACTTACTCAGAAATCATCAGTCTCCTCCACAGTGGAGCCATGATTAAGATTCAGCTATGATTTCAAGTTCTGTCTTCTTTCCACCATGCTGCTATCATTCTGTCTCCCTCCTGGCTGTTGTCAGGGCCCTAAGAGAAGGCTTCTCTTTCCAGGAGTGCACTGCATTCGCCCCTTCTGGCCCCGGAGCCATGCCACTTTAATATGTACCTGGCCTGCGGCGCAAATTCTTAGTTGTCACGGCTCCCAGTTCCATCCTGGTTCTCATATGGGCAGGCGCTGCTAAATCAGCTCACAATACACAGGCTCAGTTTGAATTTCAGCAAAGCTCTCTAAAAACAATAACCAGATGCAATTCAACTCACATTGCATCCACACAAGGAATCCATTCCAAGAAAAGTCAGAGGACGCACTGTTATTCTCAGTCAGATGAATGACTTCTAATCTTCCCTGGGCTTGTTTTAGAGCTCAGAGAAGAAATAACATCTAGATTAATTTTAGAGTTCAGCCTTTGAATCCGGTCTCAGGAAGAATGCTCATATAATTTAGCCTTATAATGATGAGCCCTTAGATCACAGATCACTCATGGGTAGTGGCTCCTTCTAGACACCTGCCACACTCAAAGCAATTTCCTCTTTTCAGTTTCAAGAACAATTTCAGACTTGCTTTCTTATAAGCTACTTAGAAAAACCAGGACACCATCCTGGGAGTAAAACAGATCTTCCAGGAATTACATCATTTATTTTTCAACAAAGATTAATTTGGTTTAACAAGAGTGTATGATCATAGATTTGATAACCGAACAGATGTCTTAACATAAATTTCAGTCTTGGTTTAGCTCTCTTCCAGTGAGAAAAACAAAGACTCTCAAAGGTAATTGGTGTATCACCCCTCAAAGGGGGAAAAAAGTGTAGGCTTTCGATTTTCTTAAACATGAAACTTAAAATCCACATATAATAATAAACAAATGGTTTAAGGCATTTTATGCCGTAAATGTGCTGCCATTATTTAGTTATGAATTTTCAGGTTCAGGAATTATGCTAAGACCCAAGGGTTATTATGGAATGTCTGTGTATTTGATTTCTAAAGTTCCAGATAGGTTTTAATGTGTTCAGTGTTACACCACTGCATTCCCTAACCTATTTCTGTATCCTCGGAGACATGTCCTAATAACAGGCCTCTGTGTCTTCTGCTTAGTGAAAAGTGTGAATAATAGCTCCAAAAATTAAGTACGTACGTATGTATGTGAGTGTGTGTGTGTACATATATATATATATATATATATATATATATATATATATATATGTTTCGGGTTTTTTTTTAAGTTTAACATATGTTCCCACATGGCCAAGTGATTGAACCCAATACAGTTAACAACTTAGGAAGGGATTCATTGAATTTTCCAAGTCTCTTCATGGCCAGAGTTACATTGTAAGGAGACCCTAAATGTGGAATAATCAACATGTTAAAGTAATCTAGATGTTTATGATTTGATAACTCTTTGGTGCATTGTTTAAAAACATGTTTTCAATTTACTTTCCTTCAAATAGCTCCAAATAACCCCATGATTTTAGATGATTGATGATGGGAATGCTGCTTTTACTGTACATCCAAGGTAATTTTAAAATTACATCTTCTTTTCATTGTTAAGGGGGAAAATCATTTGCAGGTCTTGACATGATTTATCAGAAAAAGGGGGACGAGAGGTCAGTCTCGGCCTCACTCTATTAGAACATTATTATGTGGGCCCAGAAGTAAAGCATTCGGCTTTGTGGAAGCTGGGTTCTAGTCCCAGCACGCTGAATAATCAGTTCTGTGGCTTTAGGAATGTCATTAACCTCTTGTGACTCACTTTCCTTCCGTATAAAAACCAACAAAACAATCGCGATCAAAACCTCCCCAAACCTCTAGGTTCCGGGGCACGAACCTAGAGATTATGATTCATTATAACCGGGGGCAAGACCTAGAAATCTGTATTTCTCCTAAGAACCTGAGGTTTATAATCAAACAAATTTGAAAAGCACTAAATTAAATGGCTTCTAAGTCCAGGTCTAAAGTTCTACAACTCTGGAGCCAAGGTTTCCTGTCCTCCAGAGACTTTTCTTTCAATGTAACTATTTTATTACATAATGGCAACCTTACTTTACCATATGGCTAATGTATATTTCTCTCAAACACTGTGCTCAAGCTTGTGTTTAAATGTTCTGTTTAATCCTCCTAGTAGCCTTACACTGTCAGCGTATTAGACATAGTTATTAATCCTACTGGCTACAACAAACTCCTGTCTCAGTGGCTTAACCCTTTATTTCACACTCGTGTGAAATCTTCCTCCATTTTGTAACTATGTCACCTGGAACAGGTGTCCCTCATGGGAAGACAAAGATACGAGACACTGTATCTTACCTATCAAGACAGGAGATGACTCATGTCACTTCTGTACAGAGCCTGTTGGTTAAAATAAGTCACATGGTGCTGATCTAATTAGAAGGCAGAAATATAAAGGAGCACACACAGGTCTAATAAATAAAACACTCTCTGCCATAGTAGGGAATCTAAGTGTTACAACTTTAAGAGACTGAGGCTCATGAAGGCCAAGCAACAGGGGGGGTGCATTTGAAGAACGTCACTGGTGAAGAACGTCACCTGCTATTTCATTCAGAAAAAGGAGGCGTGCATTATTCACAGCAGCCAAGATGTGGCAACAACCTAAATGTCCCTCAATGAAGAAAATGTGGTATATACATACAACGGATGTTACTCAGCCTTAAAAAAAAATAAAAGGAAATCTTGCCATATGTGACTGCGTGGAGGAACCTAGAGGGCATCATGCTACATGAAATAAGCCACTCACAGTAGAACAAATAGTGCGTGATTCCACTTACACGAGGAGTCTAACATAGACTCATAGCAGAGAGTAGAATGGTAGTTGCCAGGGGCTGGGGGAAGGGGGATATCGGGAGGTGTTATTCAATGGATATAAAGTTTTTCTATTTAAATGCCCCCCCCCCAAAAAAACCCATAAAATTAATTTTACTGATGCAAAGGATGTCAAGCACAAATAAAATACTCTTCTATACAAAAAAAGCATGACTGCCAAGAATAAAACTTACGCTTTCGCTTAGAGAGAAGAGGATTTTCTTCCAAATATATACCTAGAGAAATGATTTTATTTTATTTTTTTTTCTGTGCACGGGCCTCTCACTGCTGTGGCCTCTCCCGTTGTGGAGCACAGGCTCCGGACGCGCAGGCTCAGCGGCCATGGCTCACGGGCCCAGCCGCTCCGCGGCATGTGGGATCTTCCCGGACCGGGGCACGAACCCGTGTCCCCTGCATCGGCAGGCGGACTCTCAACCACTGCGCCACCAGGGAAGCCCAGAGAAATGATTCTTTTTGAAGCTGTCCTTGCTGCTCTGTCCTTACATGCTGAATCTGAAGGAAACCCCCTTCCCTCAAGCAGATGAGTGTATCCACGAAGGGAACGTGGGGTCCAGGACTTTCCCGTGATCCACTTTGAACTTGACTTGCCCACTGCAGTAAAATAGGAATCTCAGGATGTCAGAGAATCATCCTGTTCACCTTAGTCGTTTTTCTTTTTTTAACATCTTAATTGGAGTATAATTGCTTTACAATGGTGTGTTAGTTTCTGCTTTATAACAAACTGAATCAGCTATACATATACATATATCCCCATATCCCCTCCCTCTTGCGTCTCCCTCCCACCCTCCCTATCCCACCCCTGTAGGTGGTCACAAAGCACCGAGTTGATCTCCCTGTGCTATGCGGCTGCTTCCCACTAGCTATCTATTTTACGTTTGGTAGTGTATGTATGTCCATGCCACTCTCTAAGCACAGGTTATTTCTTCACAACTGAACCTGTGAAATACCAGCTTTGTCCATTCAAAGCGCACCTGTTGTATATAGATACTTTTTCTTTCTTTCTACTTTTTGGCCCTGAGAAACCTCTCAATAATTCAACAAACAATTTTAAGGTTGTGGAGAGATTCCAAGATCTGTGAAAACAGAATATCAGGAAAATAGGCCCTGTACTGGAGGGGCTTCCAGTCCCTAGCAAAACAAAACCAAAACAACAACAACAACAAAAACCAGATAAGTCTCAGTTAAGACATGAGGTTACGTGCCATGATCGACATACGTGCAGGTTAATGAAAGCTTAGAGAAGGGAACAGTTACTTCGGCTGGGCTGGAGGAGTCACAGGAAGGGCATCAGCGAGAGGAAATGACGACTTCACTAGGTCTACAAGGATGAGGCATTGTTTGTCAGATACAGGAGGGAGTGGCTGCAGGGGTGCGATCTGGGTGAGGGGAGAGTTAGAGCAGGAACACTGAGGAGGTAGAGTCTTAGCATTTGGGAGAATGTGGTGGGCAGAGAATGGATGGAAATCTGGGCTTGGGCCAAATGTTCAAGAACCTAAATGTCCTTATGAAGGAGTTTGGACTTTGTGCGTTAAGGAGACATCTAAGGTTTTTAATCAGAGGTCAAATATGTGTTGTGGAAATTTTATTTTGATGCCCAAGAGAGATCGAATTCCATACTTGCACAATGTCTTTGTGTAGCACAGATAGATAGTAAATTGCCGACCAATATCTATTTTTCTCTGCTTCTACAGAATAATAGAAATGTTAACTGGGTGTGTGATGCTCAGAACGAAGATGACATTTCTCGAGTTTCCTTACAGTTGGTATGGCCATGTGACTAAGTTCTGGCCAGTGGGGCAAAGATGAAGACCCAAGGGAAGCTCCTAGATACTTTTCTTGAAAGACAGTGGGCACGCATGGTAGCTTCTCGTGTCTTCTTGCTGCTGCTTCGAATGTTGATGTGATGACAAGCTTCTTGCGCTTTTTTAAAAAGGTCATTTGAATTTAAAAGGCCTGGATTTTCCTCCATTTGAATTGCTTCCCCACTTTTGTAAAATAATCGGTTGGGCACACTTATGGAGGTCCATTTCAGGAGTCTCTATTTTGTTCCACTGATATATGCATGTAACTCTCTGCAAATACCACGCTGTATTAATTACTGTATCTACATAGTAAGCTTTAATGTCAGGTAGAGTGATTCCTCCTACATTATTCTTCCTTTTCAGGATTCACAACTCATTTTAAGAAATACTTTTTACGTTATAACATAGAATACACATATATGAACACACTCACGTATATGAAATCCATTTCATGAAAGTACATATTATTTGTGATGCATCCTGATTTTCCCTAACCTATTCTCTTTTATCCTTTCATTAAAATGTGCTGGGGGCTTCCCCGGTGGCACAGCGGTTGAGAGTCTGCCTGCCGATGCAGGGGACAGGGGTTCGTGCCCTGGGCCGGGAAGATCCCACATGCCGCGGAGCGGCTGGGCCCGTGAGCCGTGGCCGCTGAGCCTGCGCGTCCGGAGCCTGTGCTCCGCAACGGGAGAGGCCACAGCAGTGAGAGGCCCGCGTGCCGCAAAAAAAAAAAAAAAATGTGCTGGTCATGACCCACTAAATTGATTTCGCAACCCACCAATGGATCTCTCAACTTGCAGGTTAAAAACATACGGCAATAGAAGGGAATGGGAAATGGACATTTACCACTAATCCACAGTATCCCCCGCAGAGGAAAAGTACAGGGGGAGTGAAACCTGTTTCATTGGAGGTAGAATGGCCAATGGCGTTGCCCACTTCGAGTTCGCTTTCTTCTCTAGTTGGGAGAAGGGCTTATAGAGAACATGCAGCCCACTTTGGGGGACGGTCTCACTAGAACTAAATCACTAGTCTGTAAACATGGGATTAGTTTTCTCCGAAAACAGAAAAACCTCTCAGCAAGAAATTTAAAAGCTCTGTAAAATGGTATCTGTTATCGTGCTAATCAGTGGGCCAGTTCTTTTACATATGTTATCTTCTTTTATAGTCACACTGCTCTAAGATATATAATTTCCATTATGCATATGAGAAAACATACATACATTATACATAACCTCAGAGAGGTTAAGGGATTTGTTCACACGTGCACATCCGGTAGGCAAGCACAGCCAGACGTAAGCCCCAAATCTCCTGTCTGCAGTTGAACTGAGGCCCCCTGTTGTGATCAGAAGCTTATAAAAGAGGCAGATGAGCTCTTTTCGATGGTTCATATGAATGTTCTTGAGATGATAATATACCTACTTGGACCATGAAGCTGAGGGCCACACCCTCAACTGTACAGGGGCAGGGATTGCGAGGAAGACTTCATGGAACTGAGCCAGCATCCCAGCCCCGGACGGCTACAGCCGGTCTTCTACATGAACAAGGAAAAACTTTTATCAGGTTTAAGCCACTGTTATTTCAGGTTTATGTTACTCACAGTTGAATCTAATCCTAACTGATACAACCACTATCCCACAAGAACAGTGGCAGAAAAATATATATCACGTATCCATCACATAAATCCACTTTTATAAGGGAATGAAGTCAGATTACTACCCCCAATAAAAAGGTGTTTCACAACATGACCCAGGAATTTAGAAGTACGGTTTATTCCCTGTTTCTCCCTGTCTCATGGCCTCACAGAAACAGCTCCCTCTGGCCTCAGTGGACATCTGTGAGAGCATGCTTTTCATGGTGTCAGGATATGAAAGTCCAGGGAATGAAGAGCCTCAAATGACAGTGCCTGGATTCTCAAGCTTTAGCCAGCAGTGCACTTTCTCCAGCTCTGCAGTCAAAAGCGAAATGAAGAGCTCTCACGTTTGCTCCTTTGCTGAGTAAGTTTTCCAAGGGAAGGAAGAAAAAAAGACAATGGCAGATGAGTAGAATGGAAGAAAAATGAAATCTAAACAAACTAAACTCTTCACTGAACAGAAAAGTTCAATTAAAAAAAAAAGGAGGAGAGAAATGTAAGATACTAATTTGAACCATAGCCCCATGTCTAATGCTTTTAGCCAAGGAAAGGAGAGAAAAGCAAAAGAAATCTGAGTCAGAGGGAAGATGTCATGGTGAGTTTCAATGGGATGAATTCCTTATTAATTCTAAAGAACACGATACAACATGGATTTAATTATACAAGTCAACCCACCCACATTCCTCTGTTGCTTTTCACACACATGGGCTTCTGAGGATGATGAAAGGTGGGTGGGGAGAAAGGGGAAAGGAGGAAACACACGGGGAAGCTAAGGCCATAGAGGAGGCGGCCCTCCTCCAGGGCCCAGCTGCTCCCAGCCTCCCCTTTCTAAACATGAAAGCCATGGAGCCCCACTGAAGCCACAGCAGTAGCGCCCAATCTCATCCGTTCCAGGTGGTCCATTCACCTGGCCTGCAAGCACATGTCCATTTTGTTCTATTTACTGTGGAGCGGAGATTCTTAAAATTTTAAGGGATGGAGAGAAGGGCTATCACGAGGGCCATAGATAGGAGCTTAAAAACCCCTCAGCTGCTTTTAATTTCCTGTGGGATGCACGACACAATCGCACTAAGATTTTCACCAAGAGAACAAATGTCTAAAACTCTGAAGAGTTTGTATTCAAAAAATTTTTAATTTATAATTTTAGTAATATTGTATTATATATTGAAGAAGTAAAGCACCATGGTTTGAGATACACAGTGAAATGATTGCTACAGTCAAGCTAATTAACATATCTATCTCCTCTCACTTTTATCTTTTTTTTTTTGTGTGGGTAAGAGCACCTAAAATCTATCTAAGCAAATTCCCTGTGTATAATACCGTGTTACTAACTGTAGTCATCATGCTGTACATTAGATATGAAGATTTATTCATTCTATATTATTGTAATTTTATTGAAACAGCATCCAGTGTTCCCTAAGGTCTCTGGGACTTTTCACCTGTGATACCATCCATGATACCCCCATCTCCGTAGAGGTGAAAACATCAAAAATTCCCCAGAACCAAGACCCCATTGTTTCCTCCTGCTTTTTCTTCTCACTTTCAGATCACACCCCAGAGAATTCTAGCCATTAGAAAGTCCCATTAATTGTTCTATGACTTTAGCTAACGGTCTGTATACATTTTTAGACTGGTAGACTGAGGCTATCTCATTTGGAAGGGAATCCAGTGGTAGAATGTTGGGCTTATAAAGTCCCAGGGCATCAGCATCAGAGTTCAGCTGAAGGTAAAAAACAAAAACAAAAAAGGCAAACAAAAACTCCACCTCTAGCTTCTCTATACATAAGAGATGTCCTGAAGAGAAGTGCATGCTTAGGGAACCCTTGGAAGTCTTCAGGGAGGTCTCCAGGCATGAATCCCAGAGCGACACCACTGAAGTGGGCCATCAGTCATTGCCACCTCTCTCACCATCAAGAAAACAGAGAATTGGCAAAATACACTGGAGTATGGCCCTAGGAACACCTAGTCTTAATCATAATTCAAGAATCCAGAAACTATCTTCAGAACTGCTACGTTTAGAGGGACACCATGTCTGCTCCCTGTGCACTGACAAAAATGACTGATGCTCACGCAGTGCCTCTTGATACTGCAAAGCTAGTGATTGGGTACCGGAATACCTGCCCTAACCAGGGGTGGGGGGAGGGCCTAAGCAGATGCCTCCATAACCATATTCACCATATTCTATTCAATACCTTCTTAACATCCTCGGAGTGCATCTACAATCTATATCACGTTTGGAGCCCTAGTCTCAAGGGACTATGCCTTCCCCTCTCCAGTCTCTACTGTATAGGAAAGCATATGAGAAAGATAGCTTTCAGACATTTCTCAGTCATGATCCATGGACCCATTTTTTTAAAAAAATGAAACATTTTGAAATCATTGTAGATCCACATTCAGCTGTAAGCAACAAAACAGAGACCCTATGCGCTCTTTACTCAGTTTCCCCATATGGCAATGTCTTGCAAAACCATAGTAGAACATTGCAACTAGGTTTTATAGATGTTAGTACAATCCTCTGGTCTTATTCAGATTTCTCAGGTTGACGTGTGTGTGTGTGTGTGTGTGTGTGTGTGTGTGTGTGTGTGTGTTAGGTTCTCTGCAATTTTATCACATGCACGATCTGCTTCTGTCACCATGGTCAAGATATAAAATACAAGATAGCTTGTTGTGCTCAAAAGCCAGGAATGACTATAAAGGAAGGCTATGTGCTGACTTGGATGGTTCTTAAGATGGTTTTGAAGATGATTTCTCCCGCAGTTCTGGAAGAGAATTTCCTTGGTAATTTCTTGTGATAATTGTATGGACCTCCACGAGCCAGGTACGCAGACTGGGAACCTGGGGCACACAGTGCACACTCCCGTGCCCTAGGCTGGTACAGGGCGTGCATCCAGATCGCAGAGTGCTGGCACAGAGCGCTCACTTAAAATGCTAGCTGTGATTATTATTCCTGCCACAGCAAAACTTCCTTTCCCTGATCCCTCCTTTCTCTTGAATTCAAACTTTTTATCTTCCTTCCAGAGCAAGCTCAAAACTGCATTATCTAAGAATCTTTCTTCTACTTGTCCCATCCAAATGCTGTCGCATTTCGTCCTTGACAATCGTTAGCCTCTACAAAATGCCCTTCTCAATTACATATTCCTTATGTCCGCTGTCTTGCTTAAAACCTATTGATTAATTTCCTACTGCTTATAAGAAAAAGACTACCTCATTATTACACATCCAAGGCTTTCGAGGCTCTCCAGTGTGTCTTCAGTGATGCTTTGTAGGCTCATCCCATTAACTTCTCTGCAAACATCCTGTGTTCTCTCATTATAAGGACCACTTGCCGCATCCTAGAACAGACTGCGGTGTCCATCATGCGGACCCCTAAGCCTGAAAATAGCCGCACACCTCTTTGGCCAATCAGAATCTCACCTGAAGCCTTCTCAAATGTCTTCTATCCTGTGAGGTCTTTCCTGAACCATGATTGGCCTTTCTCATCCCAGTACCTCTTGAGAACCTGTAATAACCTGTTCTATGGTACGTGTCACCAGCCAATTGTAGTATAGTTTGGTGAGTATTTGATGCCCTGACCAAATAGTGAGCAGAAGGACAGAGCCTGAGGATGACTTGTGTTTCTACGTCTAGCACCTCCCACAAGCACTGAGGGTCATAGTATCAGGGAAGAGGGAATATTCTGGAAGAAGTGGAGGTGTCTGAGGATTAAAGCTTGGAAATCGAGGTCACTTGAAACATAAAAGAGATAAAGTCTGCTTTAGGGTCTTTGAAAAGAGATTTCAGTAGTAGTTGAAAGCAATTATAATTCCACATAAGCCTCAGACTACATTCTATAACTTGGTGTCCAGTGTGTTACTTCTCCTCATATATGCAAATTTGATTGAGAAAAAATTAATTTTAAAACATTAATAATTTGGTGACATGTGAGTATTGACTCTCAGGTAAAGATAGCTATTCTAAAATAAACTGAATATAATATTGAGTTGCATTTCCAGGCAAATGATAAAAAAAAATATCCATATGTTGGTCAATTGTCAAAATTCTGTCAGAGCTGTCTTCATTTTTAGATATTTCATCATATTTTATCTTACTTTTTTCATTTTCTTAGTTGCAATATATCAGTTTGTTCCTGGAACAACTATTAAAGGCCTAATCCCAATTGGCAATCCAAATAAAGTGTGGTTAAGGGCTTGTAAGGGCATCTGAACAGGGTGCTATATGAAAATAAAGAGAGAAATGAATACATGTCATTCTTAGTTTCATTTTGCATCTTATAAGTATGTCCAGTGTGTAAGGTTTGTTACATGTTCCATCAAGTACCTGAGTGCTTACTATGTGCTTGGCATTGTACTAGGCTTATTGGGAGTAATAAAAGAAATATAAAAAGTGAGAAAAAAATCTTGGGTAAATAATATACTGGCTTTGAACAGGAAGAGAATAAGTTCCAGAGGCCAAATTTTTGGAAGAAATATGCTTGAGATGAAACAAAGCAATTTCACTTGCCTGCCTTTCAAGTAGCTTCCTGGTAACTCGTTTCAAGTTCTTCTCTTATAGGATGACAATACCCCAAAGTCCAGATTAGCTTTTGAAAAGTCTTGTGAACAGCTATAATTACTGGGGAAACTGTTCCCATAATTGGGGGACCTTTGAATGGTGGCAAAAGAAACAGGAATAATGGTAGTCCTGATGACAAGGATAGTTTCAGGGACAGGGGGAGCAGTGAGAAGCAGGGGTGAGGCCCCACAGGGAAACTGACGGCAGTAATAGGCACCATTGATTGAGCACCTACTCTGAACCTGGCAGGTTGCCAGTTGCTTTATCTGCACGAGAGTTAACCTTCACAGCTATGATCTAAAATAGATCCCATCCACATTTTGCAAATGTAAACACTGAGGCTCAGAGTGATGGGGTAGCTTTCTCACAGTTATACCGCTAGGTAGTAGCAGAATCCGGATTTGCCTCCAAAGCCCGTGGTATTCCTGCCACATCCTGATGCCTCTCGAAAGTGGGCATACTTGGAAGGACAGGTGTTCCAGGAACTTTCAGAGCATGGAGGCACGGAAGGAAAGACTGTTCTTGTTACTCATGTCAGAATCATCTTGAGGCTGGCATGGTCTGGGGATACTGGTGGGTATGCAGTGAGTGCTGGTTGAATTAAATTGAAAAGAGTTTATACTAGTGGCACGGTCTAAGCCTAATACCCCCACCCTCTAGGAACCTTCTCTGTCCCCTCTAACATTTATTGCCAACATCCTCCAGCTGGTGGGTGAAGTGCTCAGAGTCACCTCTAAAGAAGAAAGGTATCCATGAAATGTGTCCCTGATATTTTGGGGGGTTGGAGGGAGGCTAACAGGGCCTATCAGAGGTGTAAAATCAGCCTTATCAAGAAGAGGAGAGCGCGTGCAGTTATTGACGTGCTTTAGACAAGCCTGGCTCGGCAGGCTGGGAATCTGAGGTTAAAACCACCACCATCACTCCCACCGATAACAAACACATGGCTACTACTGCCACTTTGTTCTCCTCTTCTCTGGGAATGCTCACATGTCACAAGAAAACCACTTACATCTTCCCTATATTTATACCACCCCCAGCAAACAGCTCTTCAACCACTCTGTTGACCTGGTCCCCTCCACCAAGACCCTCTCTGCGGGGTTTCCTGCTGCCCACCTCTCAGTCCCTCCATTGGTATCCATGCCCGCTGGGCTTTCTCTGTCTCCCCTGGAATTGGGGACTGTCCTTAACTGAAGACATCAGAGTCCACAGTCTAACCCTTAGGTGTCCCCCAGGAGCCATTCTCTAAAAGCAGCTTGGATTTTAGGCTTACAATTCCCATGTTGTTCCAGAGTCGACATTTTTTTTTTTTTTTTTTTTTATTAAACATCTTTATTGGGGTATAATTGCTTTACAATGGTGTGTTAGTTTCTGCTTTATAACAAAGTGAATCAGCTATACATATACATATGTTCCCATATGTCTTCCCTCTTGCGTCTCCCTCCCTCCCACTCTCCCCATCCCACCCTTCCAGGCTGTCACAAAGCACCGAGCTAATATCCCTGTGCCTTGCGGCTGCTTCCCCCAGCTATCTACCTTACTACGTTTGTTAGTGTGTATATGTCCATGACTCTCTCTCGCCCTGTCAAAACTCACCCCTCCCCCTCCCCATACCCTCAAGTCCGTTCTCCAGTAGGTCTGCGTCTTTATTCCTATCTTACCCCTAGGTTCTTCATGACATTTTTTTCCCTTAAATTCCATATATATGTGTTAGCATACGGTATTTGTCTTTTCTTTCTGACTTACTTCACTCTGTATGACAGACTCTAGGTCTATCCATCTCATTACAAATAGCTCAATTTCATTTCTTTTTAAGGCTGAGTAATATTCCATTGTGTATATGTGCCACATCTTCTTTATCCATTCATCCGATGATGGGCGCTTAGGTTGTTTCCATGTCCTGGCTATTGTCAATAGAGCTGCAATGAACATTTTGGTACATGACTCTTTTGAATTTTGGTTTTCTCAGGGTATATGCCAAGTAGTGGGATTGCTGGGTCATATGGTAATTCTATTTGTAGTTTTTTAAGGAACCTCCATACTGTTCTCCACAGTGGCTGAACCAATTCACATTCCCACCAGCAGTGCAAGAGTGTCCCCTTTTCTCCACACCCTCTCCAGCATTTATTGTTTCTAGATTTTTTGATGATGGCCATTCTGACTGGTGTGAGATGATATCTCATTGTAGTTTTGATTTGCATTTCTCTAATGATTAATGATGTTGAGCATTCTTTCATGTGTTTGTTGGCATTCTGTATATCTTCTTTGGAGAAATGTCTATTTAGGTCTTCTGCCCATTTTTGGATGGGGTTGTTTGTTTTTTTGTTATTGAGCTGCATGAGCTGCTTGTAAATTTTGGAGATTAATCCTTTGTCAGTTGCTTCATTTGCAAATGTTTTCTCCCATTCTGAGGGTTGTCTTTTGGTCTTGGTTATGGTTTCCTTTGCTGTGCAAAAGCTTTGAAGTTTCATTAGGTCCCATTTGTTTATTTTTGTTTTTATTTCCATTACTCTAGGAGGTGGGTCAGAAAGGATCTTGCTGTGATTTATGTCATAGAGTGTTCTTCCTATGTTTTCTTCTAAGAGTTTGATAGTTTCTGGCCTTACATTTAGGTCTTTAATCCATTTTGAGCTTATTTTTGTGTATGTGTTAGGGGAGTGATCTAATCTCATACTTTTTACATGTACCTGTCCAGTTTTCCCAGCACCATTTATTGAAGAGGCTGTCCTTTCTCCACTGTACATTCCTGCCTCCTTTATCAAAGATAAGGTGTCCATATGTGCGTGGGTTTATCTCTGGGCTTTCTATCCTGTTCCACTGATCTATCTTTCTGTTTTTGTGCCAGTACCATACTGTCTTGATTACTGTTGCTTTGTAATATAGTCCTGAAGTCAGGGAGCCTTATTCCTCCAGCTCCTTTTTTCGTTCTCAAGATTGCTTTGGCTATTCGGGGTCTTTTGTGTTTTCCATACAAATTGCGAAATTTTTTGTTCTAGTTCTGTGAAAAATGCCAGTGGTAGTTTGATAGGGATTGCATTGAATCTGTAGATTGCTTTGGGTAGTAGAGTCCATTTTCACAATGTTGATTCTTCCCATCCAAGAACATGGTATATCTCTCCATCTATTTGTATCATCTTTAATTTCTTTCATCAGTGTCTTATAATTTTCTGCATACAGGTCTTTCGTATCCTTAGGTAGGTTTATTCCTAGATATTTTATTCTTTTTGTTGCAATGGTAAATGGGAGTGTTTTCTTGATTTCACTTTCAGATTTTTCATCATTAGTATATAGGAATGCACAGATTTCTGTGCATTAATTATGTATCCTGCTACTTTACCAATTCATTGATTAGCTCTAGTAGTTTTCTGGTAGCATCTGTAGGATTCTCTATGTATAGTAATCATGTCATCTGCAAACAGTGACAGCTTTACTTCTTCTTTTCCGATTTGGATTCCTTTATTTTCCTTTTCTTCTCTGATTGCTGTGGCTAAAACTTCCAAAACTATGTTGAATAAGAGTGGTGAGAGTGGGCAACCTTGTCTTGTTCCTGATCTTAGTGGAAATGCTTTCAGTTTTTCACCATTGAGGATGATGTTTGCTGTGGGCTTGTCATATATGGCTTTTATTATGTTTAGGAAAGTTTCCCTCTATGCCTACTTTCTGGAGGGTTTTTTATCATAAATGGGTGTTGAATTTTGTCGAAAGCTTTCTCTGCATCTATTGAGATGATCATATGGTTTTCTCCTTCAATTTGTTAATATGGTTTATCACATTGATAGATTTGCGTATATTGAAAGAATCCTTGCATTCCTGGAATAAACCCCACTTGATCATGGTGTATGATCCTTTTAATGTGCTGTTGGATTCTGTTTGCTAGTATTTTGTTGAGGATTTTTGCATCTATGTTCATCAGTGATATTGGCCTGTAGTTTTCTTTCTTTGTGACATCCTTGTCTGGTTTTGGTATCAAGGTGATGGTGGCTTCGTAGAAGGAATTTGGGAGTGTTCCTCCCTCTGCTATATTTTGGAAGAGTTTGAGAAGGATAGGTGTTAGCTCTTCTCTAAACGTTTGATAGAATTCAGCTGTGAAGCCATCTGGTCCTGGCTTTTGTTGTTGGAAGGTTTTTAATCACAGTTTCAATTTCAGTGCTTGTGATTGGTCTGTTCATATTTTCTATTTCCTCCTGATTCAGTCTTGGCAGGTTGTGCATTTCTAAGAATTTGTCCATTTCTTCCAGATTGTCCATTTTATTGGCATAGAGTTGCTTGTAGTAATCTCTCATGATTTTTTTTATTTCTGCAGTGTCAGTTGTTACTTCTCCTTTTTCATTTCTAATTCTATTGATTTGAGTCTTCTCCCTTTTTTCTTGATGAGTCTGGCTAGTGGTTTATCTATTTTGTTTATCTTCTCAAAGAACCAGCTTTTAGTTTTATTGATCTTTGCTATTGTTTCCTTCATTTCTTTTCATTTATTTCTGATCTGATTTTATGATTTCTTCCTTCTGCTAGCTTGGGGTTTTTTGTTCTTCTTTCTCTAATTGCTTGAGGTGCAAGGTTAGGTTGTTTATTCGAGATGTTTACTGCTTCTTAAGGTGGGCTTGTATTGCTATAAACTTCCCCCTTAGAACTGCTTTTGCTGCATCACATAGGTTTTGGGTCGTTGTGTCTCCAGTGTCATTTGCTTCTAGGTATTTTTTTATTTCCTCTTTGATTTCTTCAGTGATCACTTCATTATTAAGTAGTGTATTGTTTAGCCTCCATGTGTTTGTATTTTTTACAGATCTTTTCCTGTAATTGATATCTAGTCTCATGGCGTTGTGGTCGGAAAAGATACTTGATACAATTTCAGTTTTCTTAAATTTACCAAGGCTTGATTTGTGACCCAAGATATGATCTATCCTGGAGAATGTTCCATGAGCACTTGAGAAAAATGTGTATTCTGTTGTTTTTGGATGGAGTGTCCTATAAATATCAGTTAAGTCCATCTTGTTTAATGTATCATTTAAAGCTTGTGTTTCCTTATTTATTTTCATTTTGGATGATCTGTCCATGGGTGAAAGTGGGGTGTTAAAGTCCCCTACTATGAATGTGTTACTGTTGATCTCCCCTTTTATGGTTGTTAGTATTTGCCTTATGTATTGAGGTGCTCCTATGTTGGGTGCATAAATATTTACAATTGTTATATCTTCTTCTTGGATCGATCCCTTGATCATTATGTAGTGTCCTTCTTTGTCCCTTTTAATAGTCCTTATTTTAAAGTCTATTTTGTCTGATATGAGAATTGCTACTCCAGCTTTCTTTTGGTTTCCATTTGCATGGAATATCTTTTTCCATCCCCTTACTTTCAGTCTGTATGTGTCTCTAGTTCTGAAGTGGGGTCTCTTGTAGACAGCATATATAAGGGTCTTGTTTTTTGTATCCATTCAGCCAATCTGTGTCTTTTGGTGGGAGCAATTTAGTCCATTTACATTTAAGGTAATTATCGATATGTATGTTCCTATTTCCATTTTATATATTGTTTTGGGTTCGCTACTATAGGTCATTTCCTTCTCTTGTGTTTCGTGTCTAGAGAAGTTCCTTTAGCATTTGTTGTAAAGCTGGTTTGGTGGTGCTGAACTCTCTCAGCTTTTGCTTGTCTGTAAAGGTTTTAATTTTCTCCATCAAATGTGAATGAGATCCTTGCTGGGTGGAGTAGTCTTGGTTGCAGGCTATTCTCCTTCATCCACTTTCAGTATGTCCTGCCACTCCCTTCTGGCCTGTAGGGTTTCTGCTGAGAGATCAGCTGTTAACCTTATGGGGATTCCCTTGTGTGTTATTTGTTTGTTTTTCCCTTGCTGCTTTTATATGCTTTCTTTGTATTTAATTTTTGACAGTTTGATTAATATGTGTCTTGGCGTGTTTCTCCTTGTATTTATCCTGTATGGACCCTCTGTGCTTCCTGGACTTGATTAACTATTTCCTTTCCCATATTAGGGAAGTTTTCAACTATAATCTCTTCAAATATTTTCTCAGTCCCTTTCTTTCTTTCTTCTTCTTCTGGAACCCCTATAATTCGAATGTTGGTGCGTTTCATGTTGTCCCAGAGGTCTCTGAGACTGTCCTCAGTTCTTTTCATTCTTTTTTCTTTATTCTGCTCTGCAGTAGTTATTTCCACTACTTTATCTTCCAGGTCACTTATCCGTTCTTCTGCCTCAGTTATTCTGCTATTGATCCTATCTAGAGTGATTTTAATTTTCATTTATTGCATTGTTCATCGTTGCTTGTTTCATCTTTAGTTCTTGTAGGTCCTTGTTAACTGTTTCTTGCATTTTGTCCATTCTACTTCCAAGATTTCGGATCATCCTTACTATCATTATTCTGAATTCTTTTTCAGGTAGATTGCCCTATTTCCTCTTCATTTGTTAGGTCTGGTGGGTTTTTATCTTGCTCCTTCATCTGCTGTGTGTTTTTCTGTCTTCTCATTTTGCTTATCTTACTGTGTTTGGGGTCTCCTTTTTGCAAGGCTGCAGGTTCGTAGTTCCCGTTGTTTTTGATGTCTGTCTCCAGTGGCTAAGGTTGTTTCAGTGGGGTGTGTAGGCTTCCTGGTGGAGGGGACTAGTGCCTGTGTTGTGCTGGATGAGGCTGGATCTTGTCTCTCTAGTGGGCAGGTTCACGTCTGGTGGTGTGTTTTGGGGTGTCTGTGGCCTTATTATGATTTTAGGCAGCCTCTCTGCTAATGGGTGGGGTTGTGTTCCTGTTTTGCTAGTTGTTTGGCATAGGTTGTCCAGCACTGTGGCTTGCTGGTCGTTGAGTGAAGCTGGGTGCTGGTGTTAAGATGGAGGTCTCTGGGAGATTTCCACCGTTTAATATTATGTGGAGCTGGGAGGTCTCTTGTTGACCAGTGTCCTGAAGTTGGCTCTCCTACCTCAGAGGCAGCGCCTTGACTCCTGGCTGGAGCACCAAGAGCCTTTCATCCACACAGCTCAGAATAAAAGGGAGAAAAAGTAGGGAGAATTAGTAGAAGTATGAGTAAAGAAAGAAGGAAAGGAGGAAAGGAAGGAAGGAAGAAAGAAGCAAAGAAGGAAAGGAGGGAGGGAGGGAGGGGAGGGAGGAAGGAAGGAGGGAAAGAAGGAAAAAAGACAGAAAGAAAGATGATACAGTAAAAATAAAATAAAGTATAATATAGTTATTGAATTAAAAAATATTTAGAAAAAAAAAAAAAAAAGGGACGGATAGAACCTTAGGACAAATGTTGGAAGCAAAGCTATACAGAGAAAATCTTACACAGAAGCATACACATACACCTTCACAAAAAGAGGTAAAGGGGGGAAAAATCATAAATCCTGCTCCCTGAGACCACCTCCTCAATTTGGGGTGATTCGTTGTCTAAAGGAGGGAAGGAAGGAAGGAAAGAAAGAAAGAACGAAGGTAAAGTATAATAAAGTTATTACAATTAAACTTAATTATTAAGAAAAAGAATTTTAAAAAAAAAGTCATGGACGGATAGAGCCCTAGGACAAATGGTGGAAGCAAGAGTATACAGACAGGATCTCACACAGAAGCATACACGTACACATTCACAAAAAGAGGAAAAGGGAAAAAATCATAGATCTCGCTCCTAAATTCCACCTCTTCAATTTGGGATCATTCCTTGTCTATTCAGGTATTCCACAGATGCAGGGTATATCTAGTTGATTGTGGAGCTTTAATCCGCTGCTTCTGTGGCTGCTGGGAGAGATTTCCCTTTCTCTTCTTTGTTCTAACAGCTCACAGGAGCTCAGCTTTGGATTTGGCCCTGCCTCTGCGTGTAGGTCGCTGGAGGGCGTCTGTTTTTTCGCTCAGACAGGACGGGGTTAAAGGAGCCGCTGATTCGGGGCCTCCGGCTCACTCAGGCCGGGGGTTGGGGGATGGGGGTAGGAGGGGCAACTACGTGCGGGGCGGGCCTGCGGCTGCAGAGGCAGCGTGACGTTGCGGCAGAGGCCGGCGTGATGTTGCACCAGCCTGAGACCCGCCGTGCGTTGTCCCGGGGAAGTTGTCCCTGGATCCCGGGAACCTGGCAGTGGCGGGCTGCACAGGCTCCGCGGAAGAGGGGTGTGGACAGTGACCTGTGCTCGCACACAGGCCCCTTGGTGGCGGCAGCAGCAGCCTTAGCGTCTCCCGCCCGTCTCTGGGGTTTGCGCTTTCAGCCGCGGCTCGCGCCCGTCTCGGGGGCTCGCGCCCTCAGCCGCGGCTCGCGCCCGTCTCTGGGGTTCGCGCTTTTAGCCGCGGCTCGCGCCCGTCTCTGGGGTTCCTTTAAGCAGCGCTCTTAAACCCCTCTCCTCGCGCACCAGGAAACACAGAGGGAAGAAAAAGTCTCTTGCCTCTTCGGCCGGTGCAGGGCTTTTCCCCCGAACTCCCTCCCGGCTAGTCGTGGTGCACTAACCCCTTCAGGCTATGTTCAAGCCGCCAACCCCAGTCCTCTCCCTGAGCTCCGTCCAAAACCAAAAACCCGAGCCTCAGCTCGCAGCCCCGCCCGCCCCGGCGGGTGAGCAGACAAGCCACTCGGGCTGGTGAGTGCCGGTCGGCACCGATCGTCTGTGCAGGAATCTCCCCGCTTGCCCTCCGCAACCCGTCGCTGTGCACCACTCCGCGGTCCCGAAACTCCCCCCTCTGCCTCCCGCAGTCTCCGCCCGCGGAGGGGCTTCCTAGTGTGTGGAAACTTTTCCTCCTTCACAGCTCCCTCCCACTGGTGCAGGTGCCGTCCTTATTCTTTTGTCTCTGTTTTTTCTTTTGCCCTACCCAGTTACGTGGGGAGTTTCTTGCCTTTTGGGAGGTCTGAGGTCTTCTGCCAGCCTTCAGTAGGAGTTCTGTAGGAGTTGTTCCACGTGTGGATGTATTTCTGGTGTATCCGTGGGGAGGAAGGCGATCTCCGCGTCTTACTCTTCCGCCATCTTCAAGGTCCCCAGAGTCGACATTTTTTAAAAATTTACAAGCCTTTTCAAATAACAAATGTTTGTGACCACAATATAGGGTAAGATAAGCTTTTAGAGTCTTTGTCGTGAGTTGGTGCTAGGTCACGGGAGCCGATGGTCTAAGCATCCAGGGATGGTGTGTCCTCTCTAGCCGTCGTGCCAGTCTATCCATGGGGGACGTTCTGAAAAGAAGGCAAAGCAGCTGTAAATCCTCAGACATTTCAATATTTTAAACACTAACAAAGTGAGAGGCTACAAGTTTCCTTGTGAACATACCTTGTTATCGGGCTGGATATTTCTAGGATTTTGGACAAAAGAGGTCTGAATTCCAGAAGCTCCGGTGGGTTGTGGAGTCATTGGAAGCAAATTTGACCTTTTTTCTTGATTCTAAGCATTACTGGGTACATGGTGCATGAGGAGAGTCCCCAATCACACCGATGTGTCTTCTCCCTGTCCTTTATCACCCCCATCCCCTCAGTCTCTCCAATTCTCATCCCTTTCCCGCTACAATAATCTGCTGTTTAATGCATCCTCTGAACTTTTATTTAACAGTTTCATTTTACTTCTAACCATGGGCTGTCCTTTAAAATGGTTCCTAACATCCACTCTCTACTATACGAAGTGGGTCCTCTAGCTGGCTTCAGTCTTAGGCAGTCTAAAGGGATGACTGGTTGTAGGGTTTGGCTTTCCCTAATCCAGCCTTAGTGAGTTAGCGTGTGATCATACTCGCTGTGGTCTGCAGGATTTCATGGACTTCAGTCCTAGAAATGATGGTGCTTTGGTTTTCCAAGGAGAAGATACCTTCTGTGGTAGTGTGTCCTCCCAGATATTTATGGGAGGGAGGCAAGAAATGAGAAATAAACGGGGAGGAGGGGTTCTCACCTTCTGCTGGCAACACCTACTTGCCCCCTCCTTGTCTTGCTTGCCATACAAAAGCCTGACTTTTCTTGTACCAGCCCCACTTTGCCCCTTCGTGTATTTACAGTGAACACACTTTCTCAACCTAACTCTCCTGTTTTATATCATTTCACTCAGTCATCACTTCCACTCTTCAACTGAAAGACTTTCTGTTTACTTTTACCAAATCACATGATGTGAGATAAATGTTCAAATCCCTCTTTATGGGCATTTAAAGATTGCAACACTACTTTTACAAGGCAGCTATCTGATTCCAAAATGGATAAGCTACAAAGCTACAGTTGGCCTCCATCATGGCTGCAAAGGGACAGAGGGCTAAAGTTAGTTTTGCTCATAAAAAGGTAATCAATGACACACAGATATGAAAACAAACAGAACCACAGTGTACCCTGCAGAATGCTAGTGGCGTCCATTGGACTGGTGTCACTGTAATGGAACAGTGACCTTCGGAGACCAAGTATAGATTCCCAAGTGCTAAGAGTTATTGGCCGATTACGTTGCATAATCAAGCCTGTCTACAGTAAGTAACAACAGGGGAAACAAGTGCTGACATTTATCGAACATGTAGTAGGTGTTTAGTATGATTCTAGTGCTATACATGAGTTATTAATCTAATTCTCACAACAGCCATTAGGACCTGTTCCATTTTTCAGATGAGGATGCTGTAGCACAGAGAGGCTGTACCACTTGCCCCAGATCATACAACCAGAACATGGCAAAGCTGGGATTCAAACCCCAACCCTCTGGCTGCAGAGCGCCCGCTCTCAGCTGCTGTGCTCTGCCGCTTCTCCCAGGATAGGGCTCATGCTGCTGCCCACAAATGCCCTCGGCAAGCCAGCGCTCACTGTTACTCGAGGGAGCTATTTCTGTTTCCTCCTAGACCTCAGGACACTTTTCCTCACGTGGAGCTAAATCTGTCTGTCCCTCACTCCTTACTTTAATCTTCTTTCCACCTCCAGAGCCATCCAGAACATGATTTTGTATCCTTTTTTCCTCCTAATAGCCTCCAGAGAATGGAAGCCATCAATTGATCCTATCCACTGCACCTGAATATTGTGTTCATGGTGAGCAGAAGCAATCCTATCCTAATAGAAAAACTGTAGCATTGGGTAATGAAATAACTCCCCACCTCTCCAGGCTCTAGTAGAAAGCGTAAGTCAGTCTAAAGTTGGGTATAAAGAGCATTAGGAACAATCTCAAGGGAATAGTAAGATATGCTGACAAATATTTGTATTTATGTAGCTACCCATGTCATTTATAGTATCAACAAATTAGAAATAACCTAAGAGTCTAAGATAAGGGAATTAATGAAGTATAAATTAACCAGGTGACATAACATGCATTCATTAAAGGTAATGTTTTCAAATAATAAGGATAGGAAATTCTCATAATAATGCTCTTTTTTTTTTAAGGTTTTGTTAAATTTGTTAGATTTTGCTCAAGGATTATATGTTCGTTAGTGTTGAAAATGGGATTTTTCTTCTAACTGGTTATGTTTGTGTTTATGAAGACTTTTCATTTCTGTATTTTAGTCTTTTTATTCTGCTACTTTACTGACATTTTTTATAGTTTGAGTTAGTTTTTTTTTTTAACATTTTTATCAGAGTATAATTGCTTTACAGTGGTGTGTTAGTTTCTGCTTTATAACAAAGTGAATCAGTTATACATACACATATATCCCCATATCTCTTCCCTCTTGCATCTCCCTCCCTCCCACCCTGCCTATCCCACCCTTCTAGGTGGTCACAAAGCACCGAGCTGATCTCCCTGTGCTATGTGGCTGCTTCCCACTAGCTATCGATTTTACACTTCGTAGTGTATATATGTCCATATATGCACTACCACTCTCTCACTTTGTCCCAGCTTACCCTTCCCCCTCCCCATGTCTTTAAGTCCATTCTGTAGTAGGTCTGCATCTTTATTCCTGTCTTGCCCCTAGGTTCTTCATGACCATTTTTTTTAGATTCCATATATATGTGTTAGCATACGGTATTTGTTTTTCTCTTTCTGACTTACTTCACTCTGTATGACAGACCCTAGGTCCACCCACCTCACTACAAATAACTCAGTTTCGTTTCTTTTTATGGCTGAGTAATATTCCATTGTATATATGTGCCACATCTTCTTTATCCATTGATCTGTCAATGGACACTTAGGTTGCTTCCATGTACTGGCTATTGTAAGTAGAGCTGCAATGAACATTGTGGTACATGACTCTTTTTGAATTATGGTTTTCTCAGTGTATATGCCCAGTAGTGGGATTGCTGGGTCTATGCTAGTTCTATTTTTAGTTTTTTAAGGAACCTCCATACTGTTCTCCATAGTGGCTGTGTCAAGTTACATTCCCACCAAAAGTGTATGAGGGTTCCCTTTTCTCCACACCCTCTCCAGCATTTATTGTTTCTAGATATTTTGAAGATGGCCATTCTGACCAGTGTGAGATGATATCGCATTGTAGTTTTGATATGCATTTCTCTAATGATTAATGATGTTGAGCATTCTTGCATGTGTTTGTTGGCAATCTGTATATCTTCTTTGGAGAAATGTCTATTTAGGTCTCCTGCCCATTTTTGGACTGGGTTGTTTGTTTTTTTTGTTATTGAGCTGCATGAGCTGCTTGTAAATTTTGGAGATTAATCCTTTGTCAGTTGTTTCATTTGCAAATATTTTCTTCCATTCTGAGGGCTGTCTTTTCGTCTTGTTTATGGTTTCCTTTGCTGTGCAAAAGCTTTTAAGTTTTATTAGGTCCCATTTGTTTATTTTTGTTTTTATTTCCATTTCTCTAGGAGGTGGTTCAAAAAGGATCTTTCTGTGATTTATGTCATAGAGTGTTCTGCCTATGTTTCCTCTAAGAGTTTGATAGTGTCTGGTCTTACATTTAGGTCTTTAATCCATTTTGAGTTTATTTTTGTGTATGGTGTTAGGGAGTGTTCTAATTTCATTCTTTTACATGTAGCTGTCCAGTTTTCCCAGCACCACTTATTTTTTTTTTTTTTTTTTTTTTTTTTTGCGGTATGCGGGCCTCTCACTGTTGTGGCCTCTCCCGTTGCGGGGCACAGGCTCCGGACGCGCAGGCCCAGCGGCCATGGCTCACGGGCCCAGCCGCTCCGCGGCATGTGGGATCTTCCCGGTCCGGGGCACGAACCCGCGTCCCCTGCATCGGCAGGCGGACTCTCAACCACTGCGCCACCAGGGAAGCCCCCAGCACCACTTATTGAAGAGGCTGTCTTTTCTCCATTGTATATACTTGCCTCCTTTATCAAAGATAAGGTGACCATATGTGCGTGGGTTTACCTCTGGGCTTTCTATCCTGTTCCATTGATCTCTGTTTCTGTTTTTGTGCCAGTACCATACTATCTTGATTACTGTAGCTTTGTAGTATAGTCTGAAGTCCGGGAGCCTGATTCCTCCAGCTCCGTTTTTCTTTCTCAATATTGCTTTGGCTATTCGGAGTCTTTTGTGTTTCCATACAAATTGTGAATTTTTTTGTTCTAGTTCTGTGAAAAATGCCAGTGGTAGTTTGATAGAGATTGCGTTGAATCTGTAGATTGCTTTGGGTAGTATACTCATTTTCACAGTGTTGATTCTTCCAATCCACAAATATTGTATATCTCTTCATCTGTTTGTATCACCTTTAATTTCTTTCATCAGTGTCTTATAATTTTCTGCATACAGGTCTTTTTTCTCCTTAGGTAGGTTTATTCCTAGGTATTTTATTCTTTTTGTTGCAGTGGTAAATGGGAGTGTTTTCTTAATTTCACTTTCAGATTTTTCATCATTAGTGTATAGGAATGCAAGGGATTTCTGTGCATTAATTTAATAATGCTCATTTTTAAAAAGTAGAGTATAGTCTCAATTTTGAAAAAAATATGTGAGAAGAAAACCTCATAATTATGTATACCCAGAAAAAGGGCAGGAAGAAATATGCCATTCTACTAATAATGGATTATCTTTCGTCTCTTCTTCTAAATACCCTATATATTTTCCAAATTTTCTAAAATGGGAGTTCATTACTGTTGAAATCAGAGGGAATAGATTGTCATTCTGTGTGTGTGTGTGTGTGTGTGTGTGTGTGTGTGTGTGTATTTTTTTTTTTTTTAAGATCAAATGTGTCCAAGAATCACCTCCAGCTAGAGTTGGATTTGAAGACTTGGGAGAAGGGCAATGGCCTTAAAATGTGGTATTTCTACCATCCATTTTGATCCCAATGCTTTGGCCCCCAAATTGCGTTCCAGAACTCAGCACCCAGGGAGTGAGAGCAGCAGGGCCTTCCCCGCACTCTGTCTTCTAGTGGACAGTGTCAGGGCTCCACCCATATAGGACTGTCAGGTAAAATACAGGACACCCAGTTAAATTCGAAGCTTAGATAAACAACAAATATGGCATGGGATATACTTACATTAAAAAATTATTCCTTGTTCATCTGAAAATCTGCGTCAGCTGGGCGTCTTGTATTTTAGCTGCTAAATCTGGCAACCCTGCATTCAAATCCCTTCAGATTTCCTCTTTACGGTTTTTGTAACTGTAAGAATGTCCCCCTTCTCCGTTACCAGTCCCCCTAGGAGCCCTTCCTTACTAAATCCCTCACCCAGGGATTCTGCTCAGGATGTATTTCTGGGGAAGCTGAATCGCAGAGAAGCCCTCTTGCCCTTTTCTGCCCCCACATCTCTTTTTCTGTCTCTCCATCTGTGTCCTTTGTTAGTTATCTCTCTGTTTCTCTCCCCATCTATTTCTCAAAAGTTGCTCTCCTTTACTTTTTTTACGGATTATCTAAAAAATAAATATCTTCAGGATTTTTTCCAATGCCTAAAAGCATTACTAGTACCAATAGTAATCACAGCACAGAACTTTCCCACTGGAGGCCCACTAAGAGGCGGCCTGAGCCCAGTCAGCCTCTTGGTAGCAAGGCACGCCCACATCTCTGGGAGGAAGGTGAAGAAGATAGCTTTGATGCTCAGACTTATATGGGAAGCTCTAGTCTCCCTAATAATCCTCCCTTAAGAGCTAACCCACGGGGAGTGGACGGGGCCCAGCCATAGACCAATATCTGAACTGTTGACTTTCCCTAACTCTCCTTTACTCTCCCAACTGGTGGGCTTCCAGATTGTCCGAGGTTAAGTGTGGAGGAGATCCCAATAGCTGTAAACACATTTGGTTTCTAAATCGTTCTGTCTTAATCATAACATCAAGAGTGTTAAATTTAACTGTTCAGAATTAGCTCCTCTAGTCTCTGATTCTAGTCTGACAAATAGTCCCTGTGGCAGATAGCTTTAACTGGGCAAGTGGATGGTGCAGGAGGGGATAGGAAGAAAAAATATGTTGGTGAATATCTTGCATTAGGATAAGTCAGCAGGTATAGCAGAGGCAACATAAAAAGAATTCAATGGAAAATCAGCCCAAACTACATTAAATCTAATTCAAGCCCTTTTTCTTTTTTTTTTTTTCTTAGCGTAACTTCTGAAAATTGCTGTAGGTCAGAGGGCAGAGTACTGTAGAAAGACGTATTTTCCTAACCTGGAGCTGATCATTATCCAGGTTGGGAATAAATCTGAAGCCTTCAATAGCAAGAAAGGACAACAGCAGCTCAAGCAGGCAGGCAGTATGTGCTAATAATGAATTAGGGCAACACAGAGAGGAGCAGCCATCAGGAGGCAGAGGGAAGAGATGGGAAATATGCTGCCACCAGTTTCCAGGTTCCAGTAGGGATGGACAGAGCAGGAGTGACAACTCCTTCTGCACACGATGCCCTGGGGAGCTGTGAGTCAGTAAAGAGGAGATGCAAGTCTATTTTAAAATGTTGTCTCCATGTCACTCATGTTTCCATTGAACTGTTTGCTGTAAATGGAAAGGTCATTCTAGTTAATTTGCTTTCAGTCCCCCCCCCCCCACAAAAAATTTAAATGATAAAGAGATGTTTCCATTGGCTGAGGAGTTATGAACAATTTCACGTCTAAGCGTTTTGCATTAAGCTTAGAGAGACTGAAATAGTGCAGAGGCATGAGATACAATCATTCATTTACTCAGTTTACTAACTAATTCATGTGGCAAATAATTTTTGAGCCTCTACATTGTTTGAGGCCTGTGCTAAGCAACAGAATGCAGAGAGATGAATAAAAATCAGTATTTGACATCAGGATGTCACCGTGAGGTAAAGGAGATGCATGGTGACTAGCCATATGATACGGGTTGGTGCCATGGCTGAGACGTATCGTGGGAGAAGACCAGCTTTACCTGGGGAGGTTGGGGGTGGCTTCACAAAGGAGATGCTTCTTCAGGAATCAGGAGATCGTCAAATGTATCCTTTGAAAGGAAGAGCATCCCAGAAAATGAAAACAGAGTTTGATAAGGACCAGAGCCAGAGAAAGCACAGCATGTTTAAGAAACAACCAGACTTAAGTGTAAGAGGACTTGGGCGGAGAAAATAAGAATGAGTCTGGAAGCAGGCAGGGGCCAGGTCACAAGCCTCCTTAGCTAGTGATGTAAAATTTGGACATTTTTTGTTTTTGGCCGCACCACGCGGCACGTGGGATCTTAGTGTCTCGACCAGGGATCGAACCCTGGCCCTCTGCAGTGGAAGCCAGAGTCTTAACCACTGGACTGCCAGGGAAGTCCCGGGACATTATTCTTTGAAGATGCAAGTCACTGACTGGTTTTAGCAGGGAAAGAGGGACCAAACTCATCACGTTTTAGAAAGATCACTCCTGTATTATTGTCTTAAGTATGAGGAGGCCAGGGTGCAAGCTGGAAGCCTGGTACATACGCTAAGGAAACTAATAAGGGGTCAGAACTAAACCAGTAGGAATGGGGCTGGGGGGAAGGGAAGCTTCAAGAGGTTGTGTGGGTGCAGAAGGGAGGAATTAGACTATGTACAAATGAAAGCGGGGAGAAGATGATGTCCAAGTTTTGGGGTTGGATGCAGAACAATAAGCGTACAGGATAGAGAGGAGGTTTCCAGGGGATTAGAGAAGAGAAATTCAGCTTTAGATATGGCAAATTTGAG
Source organism: Phocoena sinus (assembly GCF_008692025.1). Taxonomy (NCBI): domain Eukaryota; kingdom Metazoa; phylum Chordata; class Mammalia; order Artiodactyla; family Phocoenidae; genus Phocoena; species Phocoena sinus. The sequence goes on along the minus strand of NC_045775.1, from coordinate 14,086,676 downwards.
ATGCCTGTGGGACATCCAAATGGAGACGTCTTTGTGCTGTTTGATGTGAAGCTCAGTGGAGAGGTCTGGGCTGATTTATTATTTGGGAATCGTTTCTCTGGTGTGAATCAACACTGTCCTGAACAGTAATATTTAAGGGGTGGGAAAGTAGAAGACTAGCCAGTGAAAGAGACCGAAAAGAATCAGCCAGAGGTATAGGAGAAGAACCTGGAGCCTGACTGCCAGGAGACAGGGAAGACAGAGTATCAAGAAGAAGAAAGGAATGGTTAACTTTGCCAAATTCCTTAGCAAAGAAATCACACTGGGCAGTTGGAGTCAAGTCTGACTGCAAGATGGCTGCCAGCCACAGGGTGTCAGATCGTGTTCCAACCCATGGGAGAGCTTCCCAACAATCAATACACATAGTGCCCTGCACACAGTAGGCTGTTCATAAACATTAAAGTCAGGGATGTTTAACAACAGAATTATTTGTCTGATGGGAGCTCGTCGGGCAGAGGTGGGCCGCCTACCAGACAGGGATGTTATAAAGGGGAATCTGCAGTGGATGGCAGATCTGTGCAAAGAGGGCCCGTCTGACATTTGGATGGCAAGTACTTGGGGTGAGCAGTTTTAGCTTTTGTTTTCCTTTAAATTTTAAAATGAAATTGGGCAAATGGATAGTGAGACCCCAGGCCACCTCTTACTCACCATGCTGTTTGAGGTAATTCCTGTAACCCTGTGTCACATTTCTTCATCTAAAACTAATCTATCCCATCTACTTCACAGAGAACAAATGTTGCGCTTGTTAAGCGTTTGGGAACATTCAGAGAAAGAGCTGGGTAATGGAACAGCTCAGGCCTGGGAGACCTCAGCCTGGCTTTGCTACCATTTTACTAGGTCAGCTTAAGCAAGCTAGTTTGTTACAAAATGCAGGCGGCAGACAAGAGGAGGTCTAAGGTCACAGCCATCTTCAGTTTCTTCCAGGCTGTGATGCTCAGCTCTTCAGCACAGTCACCGCTGTCCTCTGCCTGCTGCCGGGGTGCATGCAGCGTGGAAAGAGCTTTTAAAACACACGCTGGCTCAGTTAGTCCTCAGTGTAGTGCAGCGGTGGGGCTGGGGGAGGGATTCCATTATTGCCTGTAGTTTTCAGAGGACACCGAGCTTCCAAAAGGCCGACTGTGACAGGTCTGAGGTCACAGAACTGACAGGGCAAGCTCTCTTGTCTCCAAAATCCGTGCTCTTCCTACCCGCCCATAGCATCGTGTGCTTACGCTGGGCAAGGTCATTATTAGGCAGAAACCCTCGATTGCTAAGGAAGGGTGTGGAACCCGCCCGAGTTAGAGGCTCAAGCTGACTGTGGGGTACAAACGCGAGAAGGCTGTCTCCCCTTTTTGGGGGAGGTGCTCCACTTTGGCACGCACAAGGGGCGAGCCATCCCATCCTGGAGATTCACAGGCTGGTGAAGGGGACGAACTGAGATGGGGAGGCAGGCTGGGAAGCTCTGGGCACACGCGAGGCCGCCCCTTCTGCCAGCCAGCTGGTCACACGGCAATCCCGTTGCTTTCCAGTGCCGTAGGGCCCAGCATGCCTGTGCTGTGAGCTGCTTCTCTCCTCATGGCCTGGGTAAAATACCCCTCAGAGGGACTGGACTCTCCCTCCCATTCAATCCAAATATTTAGCTTCGAGCCTGCCTCAGCTGGGCTTTGGCAAGAAGTGTTTGGAGGAGGGGGCCGCTCTGAGGGGCCCTCCTTTGAAGCCCTGGGTGTCCTCCAGTGATGTAGGGCCCGAGCCAAGCGGGTTGAACTTTGAGGCCAGCAGCAGGTTTGGGACGCTCGGGGGCTGCTGACTTGAGCTGAGGGGGCCCAGGGCCCAGATGCCAGCGCGGACGCGGGCTCTCTCAGCTGGGAGTAGAGCCTTGTGCACCTTGTCGACCAGCCCGGGCAGCCCTGGAAATCACTGGACTGCACTGGAAGGTGCAGGGGGGACCTTGGCTCTCTCAAAAGAGAAAGGAACTCTGAGTGTTGAGCCCTGTCGTGAATTTCTTTGGGTGCCTGCTTACTCTGATTGCCAGTGAACTACCTGGGGAATATAGGCTTCTAGTCCCTGAAACTTTAGATTCCGGGTGCTGTTTCCACCAGGAAACATAGGACTTATAATAACTTAAAGCTGTGACAGGTCCCAGGTCACTTGGGGCCCACTGCACCACCAGACCATCAGGCAAAGAAAGGAGTTGCCGCACCAGCAGCTGTAATTAACTCTGATCGTAAAGGAGGAAGGGCTGCTGTTCCCCAGCGAAGAAGCAGAGTGTGTGTGGCCTTAGGTCATCCACTCACCTCTTCTGCTCTGCCCAGCACTTACTAAATGTACAAGCTTAAAGGTGTGGTGACCCGGGACTCAGACCCTCAGAGATGGGTTAACACACAAAGCAAGCCATCTAGTGAGATGCCGACCAAGAGAAGGGGGAGGTGGATCTGGAAGCATGCAGGACCAGGAAATGATGAGTCTCATACTTTCAGGACCAATTACAGTGTCAGACCTGGGGTGAGTCCCACAAAACCTCTCTAGCATGTTTCCCCAGGAGTTGTGATCAACCAGAATCTCGGAGAAGCTGTGCCTGGATGAACTGACCTTGTGAGAAGCCTGGGCGTCTCAGCAGGACACAGCGTGCAGGTTACAGATGCTGTTAGTGCCCCCAGCATCCTCTTTCCTGGGCCTGTCCCGTTTCTCGCAGCTTCTCCCTTCTCTAGAGAATTATGTTCTATTGATTGAGAACCGCATCATCAAGGATGTATGCACCTCCCCCAGCCGCCCCTCTCCCCTACCCCATCCCCTTTCCTCCACTTGTCCTACCTCAGTCAATGACTCCCTGATACAGAATTGTAAAAGCATCGAGCTCCACTGTTAAGGTAGGAATCAAGGGTGTGATTCATGCTCCAGAGTCCACTGTGGGATCAGGCTGAAGGTGGGCTCCAGCTGAGACCACAGACTGGCTCAGCTCCTCTCTTGTCAAATCCCGTTCACCTCATTCCTTTTCTCCTAAATGGAATCTAATCCCCATTTCAGTCTCTGTTTCTAGGTACCAGCCTTAGGTCAACCCCATACTTGCCAGGCTGAGCTTCCTGCCAGGCCCTTTATGTGCATTATCTCACACGGTCCTCAGTTAAACCTGTGAGATAATATTCTCATTTATCTCTGTTATTAAGCTGAGGGAACCAAGGCTCAGAGTAGTGACGTAACTTGGTCAAAGTTGCACAGTTCATATTCAAGTCTGAGTATATCGCCAAAGCCCCTGCCTCTCACCCTTATTCTTTCCTGCAGAAGAAATAGAAATAGTATAGTAAACTAGAAATAGAAATAGTAGTAAACCCTGTCACTGAGGGAATGGACTGGATAAGGAAATTGGATAAGGAGATTTAGAGAAGAAAAGGCTCTGGAGAAGCTCCAGAGAGGCAAGACTAAGGTCTGTAAACCCCTGGTATGCTCTCAATTAAGAGAACATCTCAGTTAGGTAAACTTCTAATCCCTGAAAGTGCCCACACTGAGGCCGGAGCATAAACACCGAGACGGAGCACGGAAAGTTCCTACAGCTGGAGGCGAGTAGCACAAAATGATCCTTGAGTTTCTATCCGACCCAACACCTTGATCGTGCAAGGAACTCTGTGGCTGTGCCTGTATTGCTTAATCCCATGTGGATCGGTCTGACAGCCTTGAGTCTGAGTAACCCCAGGACCACTTGTCCAAACCTAGGCCAGAGTTTACAAATGAAAGGCCCCAAGTGCTCTGTCTCAGTGGGAGATCACAGAAAACAGAGGGAGAGGAATGAGGCTTCCCTTTAGGTGCAGTGCCTGTAGGTGTTGAGTGTTCTTCCATCTAGACTTGGAGGGTGACCCCACAAGTCCTGCCTCATTCAGGGAGTGGCTCAGCAGAGTAAATGCTAGTAACCATGGTGTTGATGAGAATAACGTTCTTACTACCATGTGCCAGGTATTGTTCCAAGCACCTTACGTGACAAACTCATTGAATTCTTCTCTCAGATATGTAGTTACTAGTATTATATCCATTTTAACGGTGAAGAAACTGAGGCACAGATAGGTTAAGTGATGCATGGTCTTCCATGAATGTACAGTAGAGTTTTCCAGAGGCTACATGATGTGTGATATTATAATAGATTGAATGCAGAAGCAGACATGAGAATCAGCCTTCTTCTGTTAAACCAAACATTAAATGAATTTATTTTTTCTAACTGCTTTTTATTTTTTATTAACTTTTAATTGTTTTTTTTTTTGTTAGTTTTTTTTTCTAGTTTTTTAAAAAATTTGAATAGGAGTAGAGTTGCTTTACCATGCTGTGTTAGTTTCAGGTGTACAGCAAAGTGAATCAGTTATACACATACCTATATCCACTCTTTTTTAGATTATTTTCCCATACAGGCCATTACAGAGTATTGAGTAGAGCTCCCTGTGCTCGACAGTAGGTCCTTATTAGTTATCTATTTTATACTTAGTAGTGTGTATATGTCAGTCCCAATCTCCCAATTTATCCCTCTCCCCCTCTTAGCCCCTGGTAACCATAAGTTTGTTTTCTGCATCTGTGACTCTATTTCTGTTTTGTAGATAAGTTCATTTGTACCCATTTTTTTTAGATTCCACATATATGCTTTTTAAAAAATTATACTTTCATAAAATTGTTATTTATATCAAAATGTAATGAGTTCATTCCTGTTATTTTTAATGAACTAATAAATATTTAAAAATTGTCCTTAGTTTAGGCTCTAATATGCTAAATACTGAAAGATATAATCTGTACATAAAGTTCTGAGTTTCTCTATAGTTCTAAGAGTGTAAAGGGGTTCTGACACCAAAAAGTTTGAGAACCTTTAATTGATTCCATTCTTTAATCCAGAATACCTCCCACGCTTTCATCTTGGCAAAATGAAATTTGATGAATAAAATCTGTGGCATGTTCACTGCTGCTCGGTCAAATGTAACTACAGTTTTGTCCTGTTTATTAATTATCTCACTGGTCACTGGTCCTTCACAAATAATATTTCCTTTTGCCTCTGGAGATGCCCTCCTCCCTAAATGACTAAATACTAAATACTTTTATTATTTATGACTAAATACTTACTAAATGACTAGATACCCTAAATACTTATTGAAGGTATCAAGGGAAGTTGGCACGTACATGTTAAGGATGCTACCTGCTGTACTGGAATCAGACATTGGGGGAAAATAGGAGTGAGAGGAGGAGGGGTTGGACAGTGAGCTCAGTGGGCTACATACAGACAAGAAGGGTCTCTCCCCTGTCGGCCCAGGGGTGACCTTGGCTACTCTAAGGGCAGGAAGCAGAGGAAGCTGGACATTCTTCTCCAGAATAGCCCTGCTCCCCTCATCTGTCTCAGAATTAGTTGTGGGGGAAAAATGCTGTCACTACACCACACCATCTCCTCGTTTAAAGTAACCAAGACTTAGGTGACCCTCAACGCAAGCTCACGGTTGAGAGAAAACAGGGAATCATTTGGGGAAACAAAAACCCTTTAAGAAAAGCGATTTGACCCACTGATTAATAGAAGGGGTGTTTTTAAAATTTTTTTCTGTAGCTGAACATTTTCTCAAATCTTTCTGTTGAGATGAATACCTTGAATAGATTGGTGATCTTGGGGAAGAGTGTCCACCTCAATGGCTGCATACTTAGAAGGAGAATTAAATGATTAAATTTGGAATCATGTGGTTAGTGTTTTCCAGGGATATATTTACCACCGTATCTGCAAAGGCTAGAGCAATTCCTGGCACATGTAGGTACTCAGAAAATACTTGTAGAGTGGAAAGCAGTTAAGAAGGGAAGGAAGGAGGGAAGGAAGAAAGGAAAGAAGCAAGAAAGGGAGGAAGGAAGCATTTCTTCATCCTGGCTAATCGGTTTTAGAAGTTATACTTGTGATGCTATTCCATGAACAAGCATTTGGCCTAACTGGAGAGGAGAAAAATCTATTTTTCCCACTAAGCTTATAAAACCCAAAGCATTTACCGTACGAGTTGTGTTTATGGAATGGTAAAGTGTTTCTAAGGAAAAATGATCCCATGTGCAAAAGCAAGCACACATTTGTTGACTAAGGGGAATAAGACCTACTGTGGCAGGTTCAGAAAAAGGGGATTCTCTGCCTCTCTGAGCCTGGCGGGATGCTTCCTTCTGCCACTCTTGCATCAGAGTTGAGGCACTTAGTATTTTGGCTCCACCTTGTCTAAAACAGTTTCCTCCTGCCTGCTCCTTAAAAACAGGAGTTGCAAGGAAATGTGTGGATTCAGAAAAAAAAAAAAAAAAAAAACACACCCCATAGCCACCTTTAAATGCTTTTTTCCAAGGCTTATCAAAATATCCTTGGAATTTGTTGAGAAAATTTGACCACCTCCTAGTTAGCATGAAGTTAAAATTAACTCTAACATGTGTTTTAGGGATCTCAATTTGCAAAATATTAATAGAGTTCATGGGCAGTTAACTGCAATAAAGGGAGGAAATGAAGTTTATAGTGCAAGGCCCTGGAGATTACAGCCTTCCCTACCCCTGAGCACATTCATATCCCAGAACTTGACGGGAGGTGAAGGAGGAGGCCGTAAAGGGAACATAGGGGGAAATCTCAAGCCTAACGTAATGGATCTCCTCCTCTTCCCTCCTGGGAGGGGTGCAGGACCTTAGAGGTGGCCTCACCCAGGCCTGGCTTCTTCCTGCTTATTCAAGACCCTCATGATTCAGCCAGAGCTGCAAAAGCTTCACAAAACTCATAGCTACTGGAACATCAGGAGAGAGCTCTGACCCATCCCTTATACGTTCTCTGAAAAACGTGAAATATAAATTATAACTGTGCTGAGTCTGGCTCTCCAGGTGAATTGCTGAGGCAAGAGAAAGTCATGGAAGACGTCCTGGGTTGAGAGTCAGGGGAATTTTTCTTTCCCCTGCTGTTGATTCTCCTGTGACCTGGAGAAAGTCACTTCTCCCTTCTGGACCTCTGCCTGCTCACCTGAACAGGGAAATGGTGGGGCTAGGTGCTCTGCAGGGGCTCTTCCTACGCTTTAATCTATCGTTTAATGTGAATCTGACCTTTTTCCATGGGCTTTCTAGGAAAACCTACTAAATAATGATGACTTAATACATAATTCAGATATTAGAGCCAGCAGAAGTCAATGTAAAGTAAGGCTGATAGGGAGGAAGGTGGGCTTTAGTTCAAAGCCCCAAGAGGAGTAAAATGACTACAGAGGAAAGAGGGCATTTCAGGCAGAGAAGGCTCTGGGTAAAGGCCTGGAGTATGGAGGAACGGCCACTGAGTTGAGTCAGTGGGGAGAGTGAAGTAGTTGGAGCAGACTGAAACACAAGAAGAGAACTACCGTGGCTTTTCCAGGACGTCGTGTGGGAAGGGAGGTGTCTTCTGAGCCTGTCTCTGGGGGCAACTGCAGGGACATGCTTCTCTGTAGTGTGTGGAAGCCTTTGTGGACTTGGAGGGTCAAAATCCATGGCCGGTCTAGACCCTTTCTGACGAGGGGCCCATCAGTCTTGCCTGCCCACGAGTGCATTAGAGCTTTGACCCTCTCACTCCATTGGCCCATATCCTTACGTTGGTTCCTTTCACTCTAGCTTCTTCACAGGCCCGTGTGATGCTCACCTTCTGCTTGCAGAATGGGGTCATTCTCCTTTCGGGAGAGCCTCCGATGAAAGGATCTGGGATTGCTGACTTTCCAGGGCGCTGGTGTAGGAAGTCTTTCAGCCTCTTAGTTGGCTCCCCTCTTCAGATCATTAGGGCTCAATCCTCTGAACCTCTAGGGGGCCTAAGAGTACCCAGGACCCAAAGCAGTCCTGCTCATGACAAAGGTTATCAGGAGCCTTGAACCACTTGTCTTCCGGCCAGTGGAGCTTAGGGTATCACACATCCTTGTTGAGATGCATTGACTGGGTTTGATGGCCAGACACTCTCATTAGCTTCTAATCACTTAGGCCACAAAGAGGGCTGAGGCTTGGTGCTCCCCAGGTGACCCTGCTGATATCTCTACTCCCCCCGGTCTTGTTCAGAGGACAGAGATCTACCCTTACATATTTCATAGTCATGAACCCCTACTTTGTTCAGTGTCCAGGGCACCCCCAGGATCACAGCTCTGTGAAGAATTCAGCCCATTTATCTGGGTGTATCCTGTGTTACATATACAGAGCCTGGATTCTTTGCCTGACTGATAGATGCTGTAGCAGAGATCACCTTCTGACTGACGACCAGGGCTCTCGGACAGCCTCTCACACCTATTTTCTTAGGTCCGCTCATGTTGCAGGCTCCTCCCCCCGCAGAATTCATCACACATTCTTCCTGCTTGAACTTGATTTCTGGCCCTTGATTTGCAAAGGGTTATAGCAATAGTGGCCACACAGAAACACCAGAAACTGTTTGTTATTATTAAGACCTCATTTTACTCTCATTAAAGATCTTCTTGAGAAAGAATCTTCTGATGCTAACTCATATTCTTTATGGGAATTATTTGATAACTAACCTGATAAAATTTTTTGGGCTTATAATCAGTTGCTGTGGATCTTCAGAACACTGAGAAATGAAAGGAAATATGTAAGGTTTATTTGTCCCTTTAGATGCTTGTTTTAATTAAAGTATTTGCACAAATGTAGTCTTTTGAATTGTGCACACTTTGTGCCTTAGTTTATCTACATGCAGTCCCTGGCCAGAGGTAATTTGTTTTCTAAAGAGAATGTCCACGTGTCTGAAGCATCAGAGCTACAGGCTATGCCCTTCCTGCCCCCCCAAACCCCCCACACCCTTCAGACTTTGTCCTTCTCAGTCCAAGGCAAGGGAACTGTCAGCTGGCTCAGACCCACCATGCATGGAACCTGGAATCTATCCTTGCCTACAAGTCCCGGGCCCCAAGGGAACTGCAGTAGATCTTAAGTATCTAGGAGTCTATTGAATGGTAGGCCTTTCAACCCCCAGAATTGTGCCAGTCACAGACAGAGGCCAGCTGCCATGCCTTGCCAAGCAAAATGGATCCTCTTGATATCACTGAACTAGTCAGTACTGAGTTAATGGAACCCCTCTGAAACCTATGAACCGGACTCCGGACCACATCCATTGAGGGCCTCCACATTATATCTTCACTCAAGACACACCCTGCTTTTGTTCCTCCAGTGGGCCCATGCAACAGTGTCCTAGAATGCTTTCAGTGGCTGAAAAATAGCTGATTGAGACAGTTTAGGGTTCCTTGTTGAGTTTGTCATGATCAAGGTGAGGTTCTCAGCCTTCCCATTCATTCACAGTCCAATGAGAGAGGCTGTCCATGAGAGCTGATGCATCTAGGGGAAATCACCTACAACCCTAAATAATTCAGGCCTGATCTCCATACAAGTGAGAAGGTGGGCAAAATTCTTTCTGCTTCTAATCCCTGAGTCCTTCACACTTTCTGCTCTTCTAGAAGATTCCCATAAGCAGCCCAAATTCCTCTGAAGGGTTCCACGTGCACCAAGGTCCTGAAGGCTTTGGGGAAAGCCAGCTTTGGAGCTGTAGGGGTTGTTCATACGCTGAGCAGAGGCACTGTTCTAAGTAGCATTTTCAGAGTAAGGAGGGACTCTGATTCTTCTCATTTGGGACCAGAAGAATTGCTGGTTTAACTCAGAGGATCACGATAATAGAGCCTTTTGAATGACCGGGTGAGGAGTAAATCACATTGGTTTTGCAGTAGTCAGCTTGGGGTTCTAATTCCTGCTCAGCCCACCTACCAACCCTGAGGCCATGAGCCCTTTTATTTCTCTTACCCCTGGTAGCTTCATCAATTAAATGGGAATAACAGATGTACCTCAAGGAGTTACTGAGAGAATTATGGCCATGGTTATAACATACCTAAACCGAGTCTGGTACACAGGAAGTGCTCAATACATAGAAGCTATTCACTACCATAAAGGAGAGTTAAGGCAGGTTGCCGGATTTACTTTATCATTCTCTCTGGATCTGAGAGATTCCAAGGGAGCTGATGTAACCAGGGAGATGGCCTAGTTAGCTCTAGGAAAATCTACAACAAAAACTTACTTTTCTCATAAACTTCAGCAGAGCTACGAGGAATAACTCTCCCGAAGTTTGAACAAGAGCAAAAGGCTGAATTCAGGTTCCAGTTATCTTGCAGACAAGTAAACCTCCTTCCCACCCATCCCCACCACGTATGTGCACAAAAGTGCACAGTGCTTGCGAATGCACACATGTGTGAGGTCACATGTGCACACACTCACGTATTCACATGCAAATCATCTCCCACTCTAAGCCTAAGCCCCCTCCTGTGACCCCTGCGCCCCTGTCCCTAAGCTCCTGGACTGTGCTGAAGGAGAAGAAACTGATGTTTCAAGCTTGTTGAAGTCTAGCTCAACAAAATAGTTCAGATTACCCCCTGCGCTACTTTACAAGGCATTTTAGGCATTTTTTTCATGGCGTTGGGAAATCATGTTTCACCAGTAATAAACAGAGTTGAAGCCCAAAAGACTAGAGCTTAATTTCAAACTCAGAACTGAGGAGGTCACAGTGGGTCCTATCATGGAAAATCATCAACTCCCCTTCCTCAGCAGAGCAAGACATATTCTGGAAGGAGGAGAGAAGGCTAATAACAATCAAGCACAGCAGTTTCTAATATTTTTCCTCCTGACTTTTCTTAATTAGCGTTGACTAGCTTAACGAAGCAATTAAGGGGCTTATTTGCTTTTTAAATCACATGTGAAATTTAAGAAACCTTGAAATAGAAGAAATATTTGTCCCCAAGATCTTATCCCACAAGGGATATCAGTTTGAATATTCTCCAACGACTAGAAAGTGAGGATAACTGGCCCTGCTCTCCAAATGAGGCCCAAGCAAAACAGACATCGCAGTAGCCAGCTCTGCAAGGAGAAGTCCCCATAGGTAACAGGCTGCTTCTTGAGTGTATTTCTAAGACCTAACGTTGAAAACAATGATAATTATTAACTTGAACAAAAACATGAATAATGATATCCTTCATTTATTGATTACCTACGTGCTGGTAGTTGTGTCGTTCACTGTTCATATATTATTTCGATTTAAGTCTGCAAGTTTCCCGCCCCCTTCTTTCTAATAGAGTAAGGAAATAGGGACTCAGGGAGGTTAACTGGCATGCCCAGATTCGCACACCTCGTATGGACTGGATTTAAGCTTTTTTTAGTCTGAGACACATGGTCTTTCCCTGGTATTTTACTACCTCTCCTGGTGGCGGTTCTTAACCATGAGAACTGTGGCCCAAGTACACTAGAGATGATTAAATAATTACATGCGTGTATGTATGTTTACATTTATGCTTATGTAATAGCCTAAATAGAATATTATTAAAATTTGTTTTTTAAATGTTAATAATCATATAATCAAATTATCTATATTACAACATAATATACATTATACTATGTATAATATACTAATCATATAATTATTGTATCATTCTTATATTACTTATTTAATGAAATGATAAAATGACATAAGTATATACAATTTATATAAACATAATTAATATGTATAAATATATATAAAACATGATACAGGGCATATAAATGATACAGACTCATATAATATGAACCATAATATAATAATATGTAATGATCTATAAAACATAACACACTATGTGTGATATATGTAATGTTTATATAAATATATATATTTATATATCATGTAATGATATAGGGCATATACATGATACAGACTCATATAATAATACATAATATATAATGTATTATATATTATAATATATAATATAAAATATAATAATACATAAGTGTGGCAATTATATCTTTTTTTGGCTGCGTTGGGTCCTTGTCTCTCTGCGCAGGCTTTCTCTAGTTGCAGCGAGCAGGGGCTGCTCTTCGTTGTGGTGGGAGGGCTTCTCATTGCAGTGGCTTCTCTTGTTGTGGAGCATGGGCTCTAGAGCGCAGGCTCAGTAGTTGTCGCGCACAGGCTTAGTTTCCCTGCGGCATGTGGGATCTTCCCGGACCAGGGCTCGAACCCGTGTCCCCTGTATCGGCAGGCGGATACTTAACTGCTGCGCCACCAGGGAAGTCCGGCAATTATATCTTAAATAAGCATATATAATTGTTTATAAAATTATCATATAACTTGATAGAGGGTTGATAATTATTTCAATAAGTAGACACAGGGTAGTATTCTATATCACTATCTAATATAATGATAAATGAATTAGATTAGTAAATAACAAGATGAATAAATCATTAATCAATTGGCATAGCTATAGTCTAATGTAGTGCCTCTAGCTATGGCAAGTTAATATTTATTGCCTATCATGTTCTAGAACCGGTGCTAGGCCCTTACATCACCTCTGCTAAACCTCACAGCAAACCAGCAAGGTAGGCACCATTAGTGGAAAATAAGTTGAGGCTTAGATGAGTTAAATGTTTTGTTTTGTTTTACCTTCAGAGACACAGAGCTAGTAAAAGAGTTAGATGTAACACTGATTTTGTCTGATCCCATATCCTATGGTCTTTGCACTCTACCAGGTTAGATGAGTAGGTGGAGAAGAGAAAGTGACAAAACAAAGGAAGGAAAAGGAAACTGTATCTTGATGCTTGCCCAGTCCTTATAGGGGAGGACAGTATGGCATATACCAAGTTTCACTGATACAATAGGAAGGCCGAAGAAGCTGGCCCAGGCACCAATCCAGCCATTCCCTCAGCCACTTGCTTATTCAACACGCTGCTCCCCAGGGTAATGGGGAGGAGGGAAGGACATGGGGTGGCAGCTCCTGGCCCGTGTCTTGATGCTGGCCAGCGCAGGCTAGTTGCCAGGCCCCTCCCAGTGTGACACCCTTGTGACCAGAGTCTGCACACTCGATGGCACGCCCTTGGACTTGGTCTATTTTTCCCACTTCTGGGATTGCAGCCTACATACTTGGCATTGGAAAGATTGGCAGCTTCAAGTCAGATTGGGAGGACGTCCCAGATGGGCACTGAATCAACAGTGCCAACGAGAGGAAAAAAAACATGTGAGCCCAGGGAGATTTCTTAACTATTTACCGAATAGGGGGAATTGTTTATTTCCCCATATCTCCCAAAGAGTCCATTTATGAGCTCCATTTTATGACTTCAAACAGGCAAGTTGGCAGAGATATGGCAGTGAAGATAAGATGATGACTAATTAATGGTCTTGCAACAGGTTTCAACACCCAGATCTACAACTACTTATATTTTTTTGCTTAACCACTAACATTTTCAAATACAAACATGCTTTCAAGTATTTTTGTTAATACAGCTAATAGTTTTATCTTGTTCCTGGCACTATTTCCTCTTCTTGATAGGGTTATAAATAGGGTATTCCACTTGGCAAGGATCTTGCCCATGGCATTGAAGAGATGGTTCTATACTTACTGTAGCAAAAAACAGCACATAGTTGGCATACTTTCCTCCAAACTCTCCTAACATTTACACTGCCATCTACATACTTTTCAGTTGACTTCACTCTGAAAATTGCCTGTTCCTCTGATACATACCAGAGACTTGGCTACTTGGACATTTGGAAAGAAAGAAAAAAAGAAGAGCAGAACATGAACGAGCGTTCTTCCCATTTCTGCTCCCAGGCATTTAATACTTGCAATAGTACAGTCATTTGTAAGAATGATTTAAAGTGGCTTCTTTACAGTTTTCAGTTTTAAGATCTCAGGATTCTGTGACTGGAGGAACAATTTCAGCATTGACTAACATTGCTATTGATAACTTCACTGTTTTCCTTAGGTTTATATAGTCAGTTGCCTGAATTCAGGTAATACATAGAAAAAGATACAACTCCACATCATGGCTTTTATTTATTTATTTATTTATTTTGGTACGGAAACTCAAACAATAAAATCATAACTGAGGATTCAGAACTAAAACCCCTTCAAAGTCCTGCTGCCATTATTTCAAAGAAATGTTATACAATTTGGATGAGATTAAGATGCTAGAAAACAGTATCTCTAGCAATTTGAAGATTTTCACTGTTGTGAGCAAAGAAGACATAGGAGTACAAATCTCTAGAGTTCCATCTCCAAGATACGCCAGTGGCTGTTGAGCTTATCTTCACTTTCCCTTCAGGTCTAAAAAACGGGGAGAGGGGATGATTTTGGCAAGAGCCACGGAGGTTATTGATGAATTGCAAAAAATATCTCCAAAGTAAGACTTTTGGGGAGTTAGAACACAGATAGCTTTTGCTTGGAGAAATGGATAAACCCACGCCATCTGCATTAGGTGTGGTTAGCCAAGGTACAATTTGAATAAATGTTAAGGAAAAACTAACTGACGTCCCAATCCTTCTTTCCTAAATCCTGCATATTTTTCTCATATCCTTAGGTGGAAGAAGAGAGGCCAGGTCATCTGGTAAACGTTGGCCTGTGACACAGTTCATGGAAGGCTACTTGGTGCCCATTCATCCCCAAGACATCCACACGTGAGAATTCACCAGTACAAAAATGTTTAAGACTTATTTGAGAAGGTATCCAGATGATGAGTCCATTTGCAGGTTAAAAAAAAATAATTAGTGGCTCAGCTTGTGGGAATGGGGATAAGGTGTTGCACTGCTGTTGCTGCTGGGGTTTTATTCTTTTCTGCAAAGTATTGCAGGAAAAGCATTTACTGAGTTCAGTACCAGTGTTTACTTGTGGTTTTGATACCATGATCTTAAATCTTGGGAGATCAATTCCTTACAGTCTGGGGGAACCCAATTTTCTGTTTTGGTTTTAATAATCCTTTCAGCCTTAGAATGAGGAGTGGGCACTAGCTAGTTTTACAGAATACCTTATCCATAATTTAAGAATCTAATAAAGCTGAAACAAGAATATTATTTCTTCTGGGTTTAAAAGAATACAGACAATGTGTCTGATAAACCACATTGGAGTTTTTAAATTCCAAGTACTTTAGAGACAGAGAAAGATTTGGGTGAAACTAACACACACACACACACACACACACACACACACACACACACACACACACACGCCAATACATTTTTCAAGACTTACCTGGTTATATATGTTGTGTTTGAATGACTGAAAATTAACTATCTCCACTCATTAGTTCCATCCGGTTTAGATAATGGACATTTTAATTTAACTGTAACATATAAATGCACAACTGGCTGAATTTGTCAGAATAGTCATACGCACAACATATTTTGTGGAAGACATGGGGCTGGCTACTAGATATTGAGAGATGAAAGAATGGACGTCATTCTGACATTGGAGGAGTTCATAAATTTGGTGAAGAACAAACTTTTCTTACACAAATGAGTGCAAGCAGTTGCATTTCGAATCCCGTGGTTCACAGATTCAGCGATTATAACCGGATGTCTCCTTTTATCCCAACTTGCCATTCTTCCAGCCCTTATTTTTCTTATCCCAGCCTCTCCCAAGTCTCTCAGTTCATTTCTCTCCTCAGTCAGAAAGTATCTGTTTCCCCCCGGGTAACCGTAGAATTCTGTGATTGCCTCAGTCTATCAATCAATCATCCAAGGCCCCTAGAATCGCTCTAAAATGGTGGGCTGTAGTCACATGTGATTTTATATTAAAAATAAAAGTAAATTAAACAAAGTTTTCAGTTTCTTAGTCACACCAACCACTTTTCAAGTGCTCAGTAGCCACATGTGGCCCATGGCTACTGCTTCGGACAGTGCCTATTAGGAAACATTTCCCTGGGACTTCCTTGGAGGTCCAGTGGTTAAGACTTCGCCTTCCAGTTCAGGAGGTGCGGGTTCAATCCCTGGTCAGGGAGCTGAGCTCCCCCATGCTTTACAGCCAAAAAGACAAAACATAAAACAGAAGCAGTATTGTAACAAATTCAATAAAGACTTTAAAGAAAAAAAAAGTAAAGAAAACATTTCCCTGATCTTGGACAGAGCTGCTCTAGACCTGGTGAAAAGCTTGTTTGCCAGCCTCTTCTCAGGAAGCGATCCTCCAATAAGCTGAATATTGTTTTCTGCAAATGCCCTGAGCTTTGCCGACTTTGTCTGTCTTTACTATTTCCAAAGCTTAGGGTGCTCTTTTGGAATCTTGCTGTCTTTCAAGACCTAAAGAAAGGTATTGTTCTCCTAAGAAACCCTTCCTTATCTTTCCAATTAGAGTTCTTCCTAATTGGAAAGGTTCTTCCACACACCATACCTTACTCACAGCTCTGCTTCATGGCGCTTCATACTATCGTCTCTCGAGGACATTTTTAGCTCCCCTACCAGGTTATGCTTTTTCTTTTTCCAACAGCAAAGGAGGTGTGTGTGTCCTTATTTTATATTCCATGCCCTCTGGTTTTTGGTGTTTATGGATTTTATTTTTATTTAAAATTTGAAGACATTAACAAGGGAAGATACATATGGTGACAAAGTCTGAAGGAAGAAGGGAAGAAATATGGTTATGTTAACTGTATAAAGAAAGAAGAATGGGGTTGCTGCCCTATATACTAGGAAAAAGTCTTATAATTAAAATCTGATTCTGACACTTAACCTTATAGATCTGAGTGAAATAGTTATCCTCATTAAACCTCAGTTTTTTTGTTTTTCATCTAGAGAATAGGAATAGTAATGCTTACTATACAGGTTTTGTGAATATCACTTGAGAGATAATATATGTAAAAGTGTGACAAAAAAAAGAAGTCTCATACAAATGTGAGGTGTTATGCTTACAGCAAGCTTCCAGAAAAGCAGGGTATGGAATAGGGAGAAACACATGTTGCCCTGGCCCCCCTCACAAACCTGCTTTACGCTGACAAAGCCCAGTCGACTGATAAAGTTCCAGTAGGCTCTTTGTGAGTTATCCACAGGGTTCTCTTTTTATCTCACAGAAATATTTATATATCTATAAGTATCTATAATTTTTTTTTATTCCGCACTCCTTGGGATGCAGTTATGGCTGTTTAATGTTTACTTTTCAGGCATTCCTTCTCCCTTTGAAGGAATCCACAAAAGAAAGAGCAAAATGCTGACAAGTTTTCAAAGCCGTGATTTACAGGAATGATTTCTGAAAAGCAAGTGGACAACATCCGAGTTCATCATCAAATAATATTTCTAAAGCACCCTCTAGTGCCTGGCCCCAAGCCAGATGATTCAATGCCTGGAGAGGCTGCAGACTTTTTTTTTTTTTTTTTTTTTTAAAAGGAAAATGGACTCTCATGTTGGCTCCTGAAAAACAAGTCTGCACCATTTACGATTCCTTAGGATTCTCTCTCTAAATAAGTAAGTATTAAGAATGGACTGCTTCAGAAGAAAATCAATGCAGTTAGTTAGAAACCCTAATACTATTAAATATAATTCAAATCCCAGTTTAAAATAGACATTAAGACTTAAAAGACCAAGTCAAAAATTACACTGGGAATCTGAAGAATTTGAAATCTAAATAAATCACAGAGCAGAAAAATCTGCTCTGTAAGTGAAAAAGTTTTGAGCCTGAGGAAAGGTAAGAATTGCATGAATAGATAGGTGTCATCTAGTAGGAATGCTAGGCCCATCTGCCATCTGATTATGCTGTGACTGTACTAGCCTATAGTCTTCACTCAGCAGATTCTCAAGTGCTGTAGTGGCAAGAGTGCAGTATGTAGAAGCAGAAGACTTGTGGTCCAGGGTCAACTCTACCACATACTTGGCTATGTGATTTGGAAGATGTCACTTAAAATTTATGACCCTAGTTCCTTCACATGTAAGATAATTCTGCCAACTTCGTGGAATTGTCTAGACTTTACATATTAAATAAGATACCACTGACCAGTTCCTTGAACACAGTACTTGCCAACAAAATGTCAATATTTTTTCTAGTTGTCTGATCAGTTTTGTATTCAGCAGTTTTACGATATGTGTTCAGTATGACTCTTGCACATATCGCCTCAAAGGAAGTTTCACTCTTCTCCCTTATCACTCCCACATTTTTGAGAATAGGATCACATTTTATATTATGATACTGAAGTAGGAGAGTCAATTTTGCATAGGCTAGTTGACCTTAAAGATAAATGCCTAATTATTGATTGGATGATTGATTAATCACTTCTTGCATTCATTCATTCAATTCCCAACTCCAAATTCAGAATAGTCCCTTTACTACCTGAGGCCTTATTAACAAGATGGACCAGATGTTTCATCACATACAAAAGATCTTTGTAGGCATGGGAATAAAGAATACTGAGTCATTTTAAGAAGTCACTTTGAAAATGACTTTTCAACATAGAAGAACTGGGCTTGTTCAAGCAAATTATATTTCAAAGTTTTATTTGCAAGGTTATTTATTACTATGTGGAATCTCAGTCCTGTGGCTAGGGTCAAGGAAAATGAGGACACAGGTGTCTGCCTATTTGCACAGGCATTAAAGAGTGTTGTAAAATGAGCTTCAGCCTTTTAAGTTACTGTCTTTTCCTTTATAATAATAATCTCTTCAATTTTACAAGGTCTATATTATTTTTAGGTAAGAAAACACTGTAGAGTTCATGTTTTATTGTTCCTTGCAGTTATATAAATTATATTTGGCCAAAACAAATGTAATTCCTACTGTGTGAACTGGGAACCCAAAATGTTGATTTTCCTCAAGTTATAAACAATGTGAAGATATGTTATACTGGGTCACAATTTTCCAGAGCAGAGCAAAATATATAACTCAGTTTTAATAACAAAACTGCATATATCATTAAAGTTTCCTACTCCACACAGAATGTATTATATTACTCTGCCCAGCAAGAGGCATCCTTTGTGTAGACCACAATTTCTAAAATACCATTTGATTGAATGGAAAACATTTTAGCCATTTGTTAGTTTAAAAAAAATGTAATGGTTAAATACTCATGGAAATTCTGCTTTGTCTTTGCTGGGTAAATATTACATTTCTTTTCACTAAATTGAATGCCATGGATTTTGTAAACACCAAGGTCTGGGGGACAGCTATTACGAGTTTTTTCCCACTATGAGATGAGTCTTCACGTTTTTAGCATCTTAGAAGCAGATGTCTGCTTTGTAACACCAGTGCACCTTATTTTTACATGTATTATATCAGCTTCAAGTTGCATTGTAATTATTTACTTATAAGCTTGCCTCTCCAAATAGATTTGTAACTTAACGAGGCAGGGTCCAGACTGCATTATCTCTGTATTCTTGGCCCCTGGTCTAATGCTTTCTACAGAGCTGGAGCACTGAAAATGTTAAATGAAGAAGAAATTCTGAAAAAACTACGACCAAATCATCAGTTCACCCATTCACCTGTTCTCAGAATCATTTCAAAATTTAGGAGATTTATAAATGTAACTACTTTCACAACACTGAAGAAAATGAGGAAAGATTATTTCCTTTATTAAAAAGAAGTTATGGGCTTCCCTGGTGGCGCAGCGGTTGAGAGTCCGCCTGCCGATGCAGGGGACGCGGGTTCGTGCCCCGGTCCGGGAAGATCCCACGTGCCGCGGAGCGGCTGGGCCCGTGAGCCATGGCCGCTGAGCCTGCGCGTCCGGAGCCTGTGCTCCGCAACGGGAGAGGCCACAGCAGTGAGAGGCCCGCGTACTACAACAACAACAACCAACAACAACAAAAGAAGTCATATGTGGGATTAGCTAGTCTAGTCTCCTTATTTCACAAGTGGGGATTTGGGGACCTAGGAAAAGAAAGCTTCTTTGCTCTTGCTAATGTCACAAAACTGGAGGCAAAACTGATCCTAATTGTGTTCATAGTGTTTTGTTTGTTTGATACAAAAGTAATACATGTTAATGATAAACACTTCGACATGTTCAAAAATACATAGAGCCAACAAGTGTATGAAAAGATACTTAACATCAAAAGTTGTTAGAGAAATGCAAATCAAGACCACAATGAGACACCATCTCACATCTGTTAGGATGAGAGAAAAGAAAAGAACAAGTGCTGGCAAAGATGTGGAGAAATTTGAACCCTTGTTCATTGTTGGTGGGGCTGTGAAATGGTACAACTGGTACGGAAAGCAGTATCGTGATTCCTTAAAAAAATTCAAAATAGAACTACCATGTGATCCATCAATCCCACTTCTGGGTGTATATATGCAAAAGAATTGAAAGCAGAGTCTTAAAGAGACACTTGAACACCCATGTTCATGAAAACATTATTCACGGTGGCCAATAAGTGGAAGCAACCCAAATGTCCCTTGATGGACAGACAAATAAAACATGGTCTATATGTACAATGCAATAATATTCAACCTTATAAACGAAGGAAATCCTGTCACATACTCAACATGGATGGACCTTGAGGACATTATATAAGTGAAATAAGTCAGTCACCAAAAGACAAATACTGTATGATTCCACTTAAATGAGGTATCTAAAATAGTCAAAGAGAAAGTAGAATGCTGGTTATCAGAGGCTGGGCGGAGAGGGAAGTGAGGAGTTGTTAAATGGGTATAGCGTTTCAGTTTGGAAAAATGAATTAGTTCTGGTGATCTGTTACACAACAATGTAAATATACTTAACATTTTTGACCTGTTCATGTAAAAATGCTTAAGCTGGTGAATTTCATGTTACATGGGTTTTTTGGTCACGGTTAAAAATACATAAAGAAACAGAATTTTTATTTATTTATTATTTTAGCCACGCCGCATGGCATGCAGGGATCTTAGTTCCCCAATCAGGCAATGAACTCGTGCCCCCTGAAGTGGAAGTGTGGAGTCCTAATCACTGAACTGCCAGAAAATTCCAGAAACAGATATTTAAAATATATGTAACAGTAGAAGAGGTGTTAAGGTTAACACATTTAGTTGTTTTTTTCTATAATATTTATATGCTTAAAACAGTACTGTCTAAATGATATGGCACCTTACTTATTGTTACAACAAAATATGACAAACGTATTTCTAAAACTCTCTCAATACCATTTGAAAGGCTGCATAATATCCATTTATATAAATAAACCACAGTTTATTTAACAATATCCCTCATTCATATTCTTTCCATGTCTGCAAATAATGCTTTCTTTTCTATTTTTGTACATTCCTTGTCATCTACATTTCTGATTCTTCCCTTAGAGTCTCAGAAGTAAAATTAGTAGAGTGGACATTTAAAAATATTTTTAAATTGTTTAAAAATTATATAAAATAATAAACATATAAAAATTATACGTTGTTAACAATTTAGTATTGCTCCAGTATTTATTCGTAGAAGCAGGACACGAGTGCCTCTAATTTATCACACCCTCGTCTACACTGAGTCCCCTCATCTTTCTCCTCTTATTCACTGTTATTATTATTACAATTATTTTGATTTGCAAGAAAGGAAATAGGATTATTTGTTAATTTACATTTCTTTGCTTGTTCATAAAACTGGTACAGTTAAAAATACTTTTCAGTCGTTTGTATTTTTTCTTCTGTGAATTATATTTTTACATTTTAAGATAAGCCGAATGAGTTCTTTATAAAGAAATTTAATTATTTATCGGTCATATTTGATTGCAAATATTTTTCCTAGTTGTACATTTATTGTAAATTCTGTGTCCTAAGTAAACAATTATTAATCTTTAAGGAAAACTATTTAACTCATTTTCATTTAAATTTTTATAGTTTGATTATCTACTCTTTGTCAATGATTATGATGTAGTCAATGATTTCAGAATTTAAGTAGATATTTTATAAAATTTTCAGTAATATTTCTTGAAAAATCCTGCTAGCGTTTTGCATAGGACTGTATAAAGTCTATACACAAAGTTTGGAATAATTGTTGGAACAACATCAGTAGCGGTCATAATGACAAACAAAAGTCTACTTACGGCTCTTCAAGTGCCTGCTATCTGCCAGGTCTTGCATTTACTGTTCACATTAATTTAATCCATATAACAACCTTATGAAGCATGTGCTATTTTTATGGCCATTTTACAGAGTCCAGTTGAGGCAAAGAAAAGTTACATAATTGCCCATGGTCACTCAGCAGTAAGTTGATGGAACCATGTTTTGACCTCAGGCCACACAGCTTCAGAACCCTTGCTTCTAAAGGTCATTAAGCTGCCTCAAAAACCTTCATAGGATGAATTTGTCCCTTCTAAGGAGTTACTAAAATTGCCTTTATGTGTCTGTCTAAGATATTTTTAATCTTTGTTCTAAGTCAATATCCCATACTTTTTAATTATGTTTTTTCAATTTGGCTGCACTAACAATAGTTTAGAAAAACTGAATTATAGCATTACGGTGGAGATGATCTCTGCTAAAGCCTGGCACGCTGGAGGAAGAGCAGTGAGACCAGGGTCTCTGCAGCAGAGCAGGACAAGGAAGGTGAGATGCTGAGGGATAATGCAATAATAATCCCCTTGAGTCAGTAAGCTATGGCTGTATAATAAACGATTCAAAAATGCAATGGCTTGAAACAATAGTGTTGGTTCTTAAGGACCCGCGGGTCATCTAGGGGTTTGCTGACCCAAGCTGGGCTGGGCCCCGTTCAAGCTGCAGGGTCTGACTGTGATGGGCATCTCCCTCAGGTCTGCTCCATGATGCTGTTCTGCACCTCAGGTAAGAGTGTTCCAATGAGCCTGAGGAAACTCTTCTTGATGTGGCAGCAAAGGCCAGAAAGAAAGCCCACTGACAGGCGCATTTCAAGCTCGTGCTTCCTTTCTTGGAGGGCACACAATGGAGCTCAAAGTCAAGGGGCAGGGAAGTAGACTTTGCCCATCAGAACACCATGGCGAAAGTGTGTACACAGAGAGAAGTGATGACTTGAGGCCAGTGATTTCATCTACTGTATCAGTTGGCTTGGGCTACGAAAGGAACAGAGAAGAGGCGGGGAGTGGTCAAGTTGTGCATAAATTGTGCACATAAAGCTCACAGGATTTGTAAGTATATCATCAGACATGAGGTCAGAGAGACAAGGAGACCTTGAGGATGACATTCCTTATCCACGTGCCCAGAAATGTATTTTTCTAGAATTTTACTTTGGATTGATATTTAGCTCACTTGCTCTATTTCTAGTATTTTGGTACTTCTCTTGACTTCCACAGTCTCCTTAAAGACATCTCAGTTTCACATTGTTTTATTACTAGGAGACGTAACTGATCTGAATCAGGTGAGGTGATGTGTGTATATATTCAGCAGTGCCGGCATTCTGCTGCTGCTGCCCCCTCCACAGTAAGGCTGCAGTTTCTCCCCAGCAGTGTCCAAACTACCCCTTCGGCCCACCAATGACTCCTCTCAAAATGCAAAGAAGACTAAGTATAGAAGCCCTTTGTTTCTCCCTGATTAGTCATCAGCATTAAAACATCAGGTCTAATGGTGCGTCTGTCCATTCCTTCTTCCATTTTTTTTTTCTCCAAACATTTCTAAGGTCAAACTATATTCTGAGTACAGTCTTTAAGACAGTAGGGAATGTTCAGAGGATTTTCATCATACTTGGTTAACATTTTTTAAACTTTTGGCACTTAAAGTCACAGGCTTTAGTTATTTGGAATATTTATCTATAATAAATAGTCCATTCCCCAGCGTTGGTAAATAAATGAGGCATCGCTCCATTGCGCTTTTGTTGATTTATGCATCGACACGGCGAGTGTGCTCCATTTAGCAATGCAAAGAGGGTACACATTCAGTTTGTTCTGTTGCTGTATGTACTGTTTAGTCCCAGGATACCTTGAACTGGAAAGAAGCCCTGTTGAGTGACAGGGTTACATAATTCTACCTTCTTGGTAAACTGTCTTGGGCCTCAGTGCCCCCAGCTCAGATATCTGTCTATCAGGAGACGTGTGGGTCTCGAATTGTTCATTCTGGTTTGACTCTAAGCCAAAAACTTTTGCAGAAGCCTGAGTCCTGGGCCTCCTTCCCAAGCAACCACCAGTGTCATAGAAGTAACCAGTTCCTGCCTGTTACTGCAGCTCCTGTTGACAGGAAATGCCTTTTCAAAAGAAAGGCAATGAAAAACGGTTCCCTTGCAGGTGGAGTTTTCTGGCTCATGTAAGGATTAGAAATGAAATTAGCCATTGGAAATTTCATTCATATCAGTCCAAACATTGCAAAGTACAACAAACGCAGACCTTTCCTCGTTGGGTAATCAAGTTCAATTTCTCTCCATGTCTTTTCTCCCAAGCAGACAGCTGTGAAACCCTTATTAACTGTTTTTCATGGACCCAGTTGCTGCTAAAGTCTACAGAGATAGAACATTCCAGAATGAGCTCTGAGCCTTGACCTTGAAGGGCTTGGTGATCTAGTCTAGAATACCAGAGTCACCCACAGAAACTGCTTGGTGAATTAGGCAGCCCACGATCCAGCAGCCAGCCATGTGGGTCAGACAATAAGGAGTTCAGAGCCAACAACAACGGCTAAGTGCATTGTGGAACCGGCTTCAGGAGAAATGGGAACGTGACAAAATAGTATAAATAAGATGGCTGATTTGGACATTTCAACCTCTACTGTTTCCTTTCTTCCAACTCCAGTTTCCCTGTAACAGATCAAAACCTCTTTGTAGTAGTAATCACTTGAAAATAAATTTAAACTAGTGCGCCCCCACTTTAACACAATATTCTTATTTTGGATGGACCCACCATCCATCCATCACCCTGGCCACTCCTGCAAAAGGATGCGTAATCCATCACAGAGCTTTCTGCACATTGCTCCCCTGTTCAAACACATAAATGGCTTCCTACGGCCAACGTCAATCAGCCTTTCTTGGAGTCCCATAGTCTCCCCAGCAGGGTCCTGCCTCACCCACCCTTATGTGAGTTACAGCACAAGGGCTTATCCTTGAGAGCATGGTCAATAACGCCTCCCATTTTCCACCGTCCTGAATCTGACATCTGTGACCTCACACGGGACCACGGTATTTTACAGAGTCAACAATATATCTGATTTGACTGTTTCCCATGTGTAACTCTTATCTTTCCAGTTGGATAACATTTTCTTCCAGTACAAGCTGATGCAATATAATTGGAAAAGGTTTTGAGTTTTTCCTCAACCTATAGCACATAATATTTAATAAACCACTCACTGATTGGTTTTAATTTTTGTGGAACTAGAGGAAGGTGACCAGCATGTGACAGTTGCTGCCTGCAGGGCCAGAACTAGGAGGGAGCAAGTGAGGTGCCGGGGGAAAATCTTTAAGGAGGCGTTTGCTCTCAGGTGTGAGTCTTGCACTTGTAGCACCCCAAGAGTGCACGCCTCCTTAAACTTTGTGCCCTAGATGCTTTTCTTGCCTCACCCTAGAAGCTGCCCTGATTGTATGGTATTATGAAGTATTTTTGCAGGATCTGTCTTTATATAGTAAAAATAGATACTGACTGTCTTTCTCCTCATAGCTCTTCATAAACAGGACCCACATGTTTGTATGCATACAAAGGGGTTAATTCCACCAGAATGCCTTCCCTACAATAGCTACAAAAACATTACGGGTTAAACCTCAGAGAGGTAGGGTTTTGGTGAAAAGAGCTTGAGTGAATCAGACCTACCTGATTCAAGGCCTCAATTCACTCTTCACCTAAGTAATTTTAACCTCTAAATATTATTTGGCAAAATTGTAAGATAATAAGAATGAGAAGAAAGAGGAGAAGAAAAATGAAGAAAAGGAGGAGAAGGAGAGGGGAAGAAAAAGGGAGAATAATCAAATATTTCATGAGAACTGATTAGAAATAAATATGTAAAAACACAAAGCCCTAAATAAATACAACTTAGTCATTATTTTTACTTTTTTTGTTCATAATGATCTTGGTTTGCTTTTATGTGTGTTTATAATTCACAGCAATTGTTAAAGTATAGAATTCCATACATGTATATCTCTGTATGTACACATACAATCATAATATATGTTAAAGTTCCTGCACATGCATTGCCTACCTTATAATGCTAGTGAGGGATTAATTCCTCCTGAGTTGTTCCAGCCAATAAGGAAAGCGGAATATTGAAAGTATATTTGGATTCAAGGCAATAGAGACGATTTATTCACTTTCAAATTGAGAAATATGGAAGTTAGTAGTATCTTTGTACCGTTAACAAAAAACTGAGGACTCAGGAGGAACGGCGGATATGGGGACAAAATGACCCATTCAAGTTTGAATTCCCAGTGGAACCCATGGGAGACTGTGGATTCCTCTGGAAAACAGAAAGCACTTCAAAACTAAGGGGACCATTTCCTAAGAACTTATACCCAAGTAGTGAAATATATACCACATATGCCATGATACAAAGCACTTATGTACTTTCTGAAACTGTTCCATTTAAATATTATAAGCATGTGTGTGGTGATGAACTGGGTAAATTCAGTAAAATGGTCTCCCAGTTGAGGCCATTTCTATCATTAGGCATGATGTTTCCATGACCTACTCTGGCAAGAGAAGACTGGCATTGAATCAACGAATACATACATGTCTCACTCTGAAGCACAGGTGATCTCACCTAAATTAACTAGGCAATTGTGACTGTCTAGACCTCATTCAAAAAATAATTCATGATACTAAAATGAATAAAAACGTAAAAAATTTATTTCTGGCCAGTATATTCAGGTACATATGCTACCAAAGCAGGTGGCTTCTCAGGGCCTTATGAACGATCAGCGGTAATGCTAGTATTTGAATACAAAAGTTCTTTACCACTTCACTTTGAGCGATGAACAAATTCATTTTTCCCAAACTAACTTAAAAAGAATGGGTTAGTTTTGGGTCTTTGTTACTTTGGTAATTCTTTTGCTTGAGTCCCCTGAAGATTTTTACAGATGCCAAATTCCGAAAGAAACTAGGAGAGAGTTTTAAACCTTATTCTAAGGGAAGTGGTCTCTAAATATGATTTTAAGGAGAAAAAAAAATGAACCAATGAAACGGTCTAATATTAATAGTCCATTAATAATTTAATATTTAGGACAAGTAAGCAAAGCCAGATGTTAACCGAAATGTCTCCTGGTTGGGTCAGAGTCTGAACATTCCCCTCCAGTGTAAACACTCCAGTCCTGTGCCCAGGAGTCAGAGCCTGGGCCAACGACCAAGTCACACAGCTTTCACTGCCCAATCAGAGTGCACTTAATACAACTAAAGCGACGTGAAAATAAAGACACGTTAAAAAACAAACTCTTACAGACACACACACACACACACACACACACACACACACACACACACAGAAAAAAAAAAAAAAGCCTGGTATTAACAACCTCAAATTCTCTCGTATTAATAGCCCAATTTTGTTGGTAGCCCACCAAACGGATGGCTTAAACCCTTCCAGGACTTATTTAAGTGTCTGGGGAGTCAGATTTACTTATCAATGGCCCATTCATCCTTTGAACGTTTACTCTGTAGCCCTGTGCAGTTATAACCTAAGCTGGATTTCATACATGAAAACTGACCTCCAGCACCCACGGCTTTTGCCAAGTCCCAGTGAAGGCTCTTGGAATAATTTAGAGTCTGCCATAGTGACAAGTTTAAGATTCAATTATTGAGTGTAGTAAATTTATTTTTACTATGTTTGTAAAATGGCTTTCGCCCAACTCGTTTCACTCCCCTTCACAGCCAAAAGGCCTAAGATAGCAGCGGCCCATCCTCACAGAACAGGGCCGCTCGCTCCCCATTGTTTAATGCCACGTCAAACAGAAGGATTTCTATGGGACTCAGATGGAGATGTTTCCCTTTTGCCTTAGTTTGGGCAAAAAAATTGATTTCCTTCAGATAGCTGTAATGGGTGGTGAGGACAGCAGAGAGTAATCAGGCGCAGCTCGAGGCAAATGCCAAAAGTTTCCCAGAAGGATAAATCTTGTTTCCTGCCTTACTTCACAGAATTAAGCCTTAAACAAGTCATGTTCTGTGGCTTGGATGCTGTGTTTATATCAGCTTTGGTTCCCTGGCTCATGGCTGGGAACATTGTATTGGTCTGTAACCCAGGACGGTTTTCCTGAAGCAAGAAATCACTATCCTGGTATCTTTATCTCCCATTCCATTTTATTTGTTCTATTAATACTAGCAAACGAGCTCTGAATGGTAAGTGGATCGTGGGAGACAGTTACATTGACCAGGTGCAGCCCGCAAAGCCAATGATTTAGCACTCTGCTTTGGTAACTGTCTTTCCCAGGAGTTGTATGAAAGATGCCTCTTCATAACGGATTTTGTTTTGGAAAATAATAACAGCACCTCATCTGTGCATGGCCCATTCTCAGTAGATTCAGGAGAAAATCTTTTCTGTGGAGTTCAGGGTAGGCTGAGAACTTGTGGTCTCTCGGTGTCTTAAATGAAACCAAATCCTCTGGGGATTGCATTCGTTTATGGTTAGTAACAGGCGACTTCCTGTTTCGAAGCAAAATGGGCTTGAAGAGGCTTATAAAAAAGACTCAAAAGGTTTCTTGGACATCAAATGACTCTAGTAAAACATTTTGATGAGTTAAGTGTAAATGCATCAGCAGCATACGGATTAAATTCCCTTCTAAATAAACATTAACAGAGAACATGTTTGGCAAAATGCATTTTGAGTTTTGCAAAACTGAAAACATTTGAAAAAGGAGTGTGAGATATTTGATGAACTCAGAAAGCAGCCAGATTGCCCATGCCATACTTGAATATTTTCTTTGGTTGTTCTGCAGATGTCCAATAAATTAGGACATAGATATTAAAACCAACGACTGCTGCAGAAGTGATCAGCTGCCCTCCAGTTAGGAGGGTGTTTCTGCGGATACCCAGTTCACGTATGTGTGCGTGAAGAGAGCCCCAGGGGACCTGTAGCCCCTTCCTCACTCACGGGCATCATCTCTTTCCTGGATTCAGCCCTGCAAGACTTTCCATTATTCACAGCTCCTGTGTCTGTTTTTCTGTCTTTGAGATATTTTGACTCCCAAAGGGGATTCCTGCTTTGCTACAGACCAGCAATGAAGCCTTTGGTCAAGGAAGGTGCCAGCTTTGGCACTGCTCGGGCCAAAGACCTTTTATCCACTGCCCTGTCAACACTCTCATGTCCCTCACCATCTCTTTTTTCAGACAAACAAAATTTATTAATCCTTTAGCATGGCCGAAGTGACAATGGAAAAGAAAGACTAAATCTGAGATACAGTTTGAACAGAGCCTCAACTGGACTTGGTAACTAGATATAGAAAGAGAAGAGTCCAATGTCAACTAGAGTTGAATTTGAGGGATCCATTCTATGGTGAAGCCACTGAATGAGAAAACTGCCTTTAGAATTCTTACAGAGCAGGGGGAATACATGATTGGCATCCTTTTTATAAAGTAGTTGGTCCAGAGCAACAAATAAGCAGGTCGTGGGAGAAGTCCTACATATGTGAATGCCACGACCTTGCAGTCTGTAATCACACTGATAAGGATCATTTTGCTTTTGAACTATACATGTAGAAAGCAGATTCTAAGAAAATTAACAGGCAAATAAATAGAGCAGGTATTGTGTTTAAATACTTGAAAGACTCAAGGTTTAGCCCAGTGCATTTAGCAAAACGATGATGTAATTTACAGATAACTGACATCCCACTGCCATATCAAAAATTATACAGAAAGTTAATATGCTATTAAATAAAAAATATTTAAAGCCTGTACAGGGAGTATCTGCATCTCATTTGGGGTTTATTCAATAGTCTTCCCTCCTGCCATCTTCATGCATTCATTAAATGGTTTCCCACAAGGCCATGATGAGGCTGAGGCTGTTGGCCTCAGCTCTCTCTCCTTTCAGTATACTCTGCATATGGTTGCCAGAGTTTTCTTTCAAAAGGACTAGTCTTGTCATTCGCCTGTTCAGTAATCTTTGATGCCTACCAGGTGTCTCCAGAATAAAGTCCAAATTCCTTAACTTGGTGTTCAAGCTCTTCTGGTCTGGCCTTAATTCACCTTTCAGTTCATGTCCCCCCACCTCATAATCCAGTCAAATTCCCTGTTCCCAGATTCCACATGTTCATATGCTCTCCTCGTACTTGGTACTTCTCAGCATTTTGCACAACTGTAAATATTTACTAAATTATTTGTTGAAACGAGAGTTTTCCCATTTGGCTGTCAGTACATGAGGGTGAGGGTTGTGTCTGTTCCGCTGTATCGTATATCCATCCCTGAGTCTAACATAGTAAGTGCCTGGTGCTGGTGACATCTGTGAACTGATGGAGTCACCTGTCTGTGTCTCGTGGCACTGGCTGTATATTTTTATCATGGCATTTGCTGAGTTCCATTGTTTGTCTACCTGATCTTCCTATTGCTAGTCTTTGAGACTAGAGGGCAGAGGATATGACCTGATTTATTTGAGTCCTTGGCCCCTGGGGTAGTGCTTAGCATACCCTGGGTACTCAATAAATATTTGCTAAATTTAAATGAAGAGCATGTGTTGCAGTAAGAGGTTCTAGAAAATCATGTCAATTCTTATGGTAAACCTACAGACATGATAGCATTTTGAGATGTGGCTCCCAGTCTTGCATATGTGGCCATGCTCTAGGGTAGGCACTCTACAGCCCACAAGCCAAATCTGTGCCATGACCTGTTTTTGTAAATAGCTTTATTGGACTATTCATCCTCATATTTTCTTTCTGCTTGCACTCTACAATGGCAAAGAGTTGAGTAATTGCAGAGACTGATAACTCTTAAGACCTAAAATATTTACTGTTTGGCTCTTTACAGGTAAAGTTTGCTGATCACTCTTCTAGAGGACACACACAAATAATAATAATAATAGTATCTACTACATAAAATGGTTATGAGGATTAAATGAGGTAACATCTGTAACATGCTTATCACAGTCTTTGACACATTGTCTAGTAATTGCTAGGTATTATTATCATTATCATAATATTAGAATTATTTTCTAACAGTCAAAAATATTAAATAGCAAGCCAGCATGAATTTGATACACACCACGTTAGAGGCAGGCACAGGGATGGGAGGAGCATAATCTAAGAACCTGACATTGAGGGAGAAGCAAACGACAAAGCAGACAAAGAACTTATAGCAATTCTATTGGATATACACTATGATTGTTTTATTATCATGCCCATTTTACAGGTGAGAAATGTAAGGCATCAAATGCTTGTTCATTTGTCTTCCCGGACCAGGGCTCGAACCTGTGTCCCCTGCGTTGGCAGGTGGATTCTTAACCACTGTGCCAACAGGCAAGTCCCTTGACCATTTTTTAAAATTAAAGTATAGCTAGTTTCTTCTAGAGGCTAGGGAATGCAGCTGGACCTGGATCCAAAGCAGGCTCTCCATAGCGACAAGGCCCGGGGACAATGCCTGGCTGGAAGACTGAGCGGAGCACAGAAGGCCGGCCACCCTGTGCCTTTGGATTGGAGAATTTAACACATTTACGTGTAAGCCATGTGGCTGACAGGGTCTTGGTGCTCTGGCCGGGTGTCAGGCCTGAGCCTCTGAGGTGGGAGACTGAGTTCAGGACATTGGACCACCAGAGACCTCCCGGCCCCATGTAATATCAATCAGTGAGAGCTCTCCCAGAGATCTTCGTCTCAATGCTAAGACCCAGCTCCACTCAATGACCAGCAAGCTCCAGGGCTGGACACCCCATGCCAAACAACCAGCAAGACAGGAACACAATATCACCCATTAGCAGAGAGCCTGCCTGAAATCATAATAAGGTCACAGACACCCCAAAACACACTACTGGATGTGATCCTGCCCACCAGAAAGCCAAGGTCCAGCCTCATCCACCAGAACACAGGCACCAGTCCACTACACCAGGAAGCCTACACAGCCCACTGAACCAACCTTACCCACTGGGGGCAGACAACAAAAACAATGGGAACTGCAAACCTGCAGCCTGAAAGAAAGAGACCCCAAACATAGTAAGTTAAGCAAAATGAGAAGACAGAGAGATATGCAGCAGATTAAGGAGCAAAGTGAAATCCCACCAGACCAAACAAACGAAGAGGAAATAGGCAGTCTACCTGAAAAAGAAATCAGAGTAATGATAGTAAAGATGATCCAAAATCTTGGAAATAGAATGGAGAAAATACAAGAAACATTTAACAAGGACCTAGAAAAACTATAGAGCAAACAACGATGAACAACACAATAAATGAAACTTAAAATTCTCTAGAAGGAATCAATAGCAGAATAAGTGAGGCAGAAGAATGGACAAGTGCTGTGGAAGATAAAATAGTGGAAATAACTACTGCGGAGCACAATAAAGAAAAAAGAATGAAAAGAATTGAGGGCAGTCTCAGAGACCTCAGGGACAACATTAAATGCACCAACATTCAAATTATATGGGTCCCAGAAGAAGAGAAAAAGAAAGGGACTGAGAAAATATTTGAAGAGATAATAGTTGAAAACTTCCCTAATATGGGAAAGGAAATAGTCAATCAAGTCCAGGAAGTGCAGGGAGTCCCATACAGGGTAAATCCAAGGAGAAACACTCCAAGACACATATTAATCAAACTATCAAAAATTAAATACAAAGAAAAAATATTAAAAGCTGCAATGGAAAAATAACAACTAACATACAAGGGAATCCCCATAAGGTTAACAGCTGATCTTTCAGCAGAAACCCTGCAAGCCAGAAGGCAGTGGCAGGACATATTTAAAGTGATGAAAGGGAAAAACCTACAACCAAGATTACTCTACCCAGCAAGGATCTTATTCACATTCGATGGAGAAACTAAAACCTTTACAGACAAGCAAAAGCTAAGAGAATTCAGCACCACCAAACCAGCTTTACAACAAATGCTAAAGGAACTTCTCTAGGCAGGAAACACAAGAGAAGGAAAAGACCTACAAAAACAAACCCAAAACAACTAAGAAAATGGTAACAGGAACACACATATTGATAATTACCTTAAATGTAAATGGATTAAATGCTCCAACCAAAAGACATAGACTGTCTGAATGGATACAAAAACAAGATCCGTATATATGTTGTCGACAAGAGACCCACTTCAGACCTAGGGACACATACAGGCTGAAAGTGAGGGGATGGAAAAAGATGTTCCATGCAAATGAAAATTTAAAGAATCTGGAGTAGCAATTCTCATATCAGACCAAGTACACTTTAAAATAAATACTGTTACAAGAGACAAA
Organism: Phocoena sinus; assembly: GCF_008692025.1. Taxonomy (NCBI): domain Eukaryota; kingdom Metazoa; phylum Chordata; class Mammalia; order Artiodactyla; family Phocoenidae; genus Phocoena; species Phocoena sinus. The sequence continues at coordinate 14,053,774 of NC_045775.1, read as the reverse complement.
GGACTCTACGTAATGATCAAGGGATCAATCTAAGAAGAAGATATAACAATTGTAAATATTTATGCACCCAACATAGGAGCACCTCAATACATAAGGCAAATGCTAACAACCATAAAAGGGGAAATTGAAAGTAACACAATAATAGTAGGGGACTTTAACACCCCACTTTCACCAATGGACAGATTATCCAAAATGAAAATAAATAAGGAAACACAGCTTTAAAAGACACATTAAACAAGATGAACTTAATTAATATTTATAGGACATTCCATCCAAAACAACAGAATGCACTTTCTTCTCAAGTATGCCTGAAATATTCTCGAGGATAGACCATGTCTTAGGTCACAAATCAAGCCTTGGTAAAGTTAAGAAAATTGAAATCATATCAAGTATCTTTTCTGACCACAACACTGTGAGACTAGATATCAATTACAAGAAAAAAACTGTAAAAAATATAAACACATGGAGGCTGAACAATACACTACTAAACAACCAAGAGGTCACTGTAGAAATCAAAGAGGAAATCAAAAAATACCTAGAAACAAATGACAGTGAAAACATGATGACCCAAACCTATGGGATGCAGCAAAAGCAGTTCTAAGAGGGAAGTTTATAGCAATACAATCCTACCTCAAGAAACAAGAAAAATCTCAAATAACCAACCTAAACTTACACCTAAACCAGTCAGAGAAAGAAGAACAAAAGAACCCCAAAGTTAGCAGAAGGAAAGAAATCATAAAGATCAAATCAGAAATAAATGAAAAAGAAATGAAGAAAATTATAGCAAAGATCAATAAAACTAAAAGCTGGTTCTTTGAGATAAAAAAATAAACCATTAGCCAGACTGATGAAAAAAAGGGAGAAGACTCAAATCAACAGATTTAGGAATGAAAAAGGAGAAGTAACAACTGACCCTGCAGAAATACAAAGGATCATGAGAGATTACTACAAGCAACTGTATACCAGTAAAATGGACAACCTGGAAGAAATGGACAAATTCTTCAAAAAGCACAACCTTCCAAGACTGAACCAGGAAGAAACAGAAAATATAAACAGACCAGTTACCAGCACTGAAATTGAAACCGTGATTAAAAATCTTCCAACAAACAAAAGCCCAGGACCAGATGGCCTCACAGGCAAACTCTATGAAACATTTAGAGAAGAACTAACACCTAACCTTCTCATACTCTTCCAAAATATAGCAGAGGGAGGAACACTCTCACACTCATTCTATGAGGCCACCATCACCCTGATACCAAAACCACGCAAAGATGTCACAAAGAAAGAAAACTACAGGCCAATATCACTGATGAACATAGATGCAAAAATCCTCAACAAAATACTAGCAAACAGAATCCAACAGCACATTAAAAGGATCATACATCATGATCAAGTGGGGTTTATCCCAGGAATGCAAGGATTCTTCAATATATGCAAATCAAACAATGTGATACACCATATTAACAAATTGAAAGAGAAAAACTATATGATCATCTCAATAGGTGCAGAAAAAGCTATCAACAAAATTCGACACCCATTTATGATAAAAACCCTCCAGAAAGTAGGCATAGAGGGGACTTACCTCAACATAATAAAGATCATATATGACAAACCCACAGCCAACATCATTCTCAATGGTGAAACACTGAAACCATTTCCACTAAGATCAGGAACAAGACAAGGTTGTCCACTCTCACCACTATTATTCAACATAGTTTTGGAAGTTCTAGCCACAGCAATCAGAGAAGAAAAAGAAATAAAAGGAATCCAAATTGGAAAGGAAGTAAAACTGTCACTGTTTGCTGATGACATGGTACTATACATAGAGAATCCTAATGATGCTACCAGAAAACTACTAGAGCTAATCAGTAAATTTGTTAAAGTAGCAGGATACAAAATTAATGCACAGTAATCTCTTGCATTCCTATACAATAACGATGAAAAATCTGAAAGTGAAATTAAGGAAACACTCCCATTTACCATTGCAACACAAAGAATAAAATCACTAGGAATAAGCCTACCTAAGGAGAAAAAAGAACCGTATGCAGAAAACTATAAGGCACAGATGAAAGAAATTACAGATGATACAAACGGAGAGAGATACCATGTTCTTGAATTGGAAGAATCAACATTGTGAAAATGACTATACTGCCCAAAGCAATCTACTGATTCAGTGCAACCCCTATCAAACTACCAATGGCATTTTTCACAGAACTAGAACAAAAAATTTCACAATTTGTATGGAAACACAAAAGACCCCGAATAGCCAAAGCAATCTTGAGAAAGAAAAACAGAGCTGGAGGAATCAGGCCCCTGGACTTCAGACTATACTACAAAGCTATAGTAATCAAGACAGTATGGTACTGGCACAAAAACAGATATAGATCAATGCAACAGGATAGAAAGCCCAGAGATAAACTCACTCACATATGGTCACCTTATCTTTGATAAAGGAGGCAAGAGTATACAATGGAGAAAAGACAGCCTCTTCAATAAGTGGTGCTGGGAAAACTGGACAGGTACATGTAAAATAATGAAATTAGAACACTTCCTAACACCATATATAAAAGTATACTCAGAACGGAATAAAGACCTAAATGTAAGGCCAGACACTATAAAGCTCTTAAAGGCAAATATAGGTAGAACACTCTATGACATAAATTACAGCAAGATCCTTTTTGACCCACCTCCTAGAGAAATGGAAATAAAAACAAAAATAAACAAATGGGACCTAATGAAACTTCAAAGCTTTTGCACAGCAAAGGAAACCATAAACAACATCAAAAGCCCTCAGAATGGGAGAAAGTATTTGCGAATGAAGCAACGGACAAAGGATTAATTTCCATGATATACAAGCAGCTCATGCAGCTCAATATCAAAAACACAAACGATCCAATCCAAAAATGGGCAGAAGACCTAAATTTGCATTTCTCCAAAGAAGATATACAGATTGCCAACAAACACATGAAAGGATGCTTAACATCACTAATCATTAGAGAAATGCAAATCAAAGCTACAATGAGGTATTACCTCTGACGGGTCAGAATGGCCATCATCAAAAAATGTACAAACAATAAATGCTGGAGAAGGTGTGGAGAAAAGGGAACCCTCTTGCACTGTTGGTGGGAATGTAAATTGATACAGCCACTATGGAGAACAATTTGGCGAAAAAAAACGAAAAATAGAACTACCATATGACCCAGCCAATCCCACTACTGGGCATATACCCTGAGAAAACCATAATTCAAAAAGAGTCATGTACCACAATGTTCACTGCAGCTCTATTTACAATAGCCAAGACATGGAAGCAACCTAAGTTTCCATAGACGGATTAATCCATAAAGAAGATGTGGCACATACATACAATGGAATATTAGCCGTAAAAGAAACGAAATGTTATTTGTAGTGAGGTGGATGGACCTAGAGTCTGTCATACAGAGTGAAGTAAGTCAAAAAGAGAAAAACAAATACCGTATGCTGACACATATATATGGAATCTAAAAAAAAAAAGGTTCTGATGAACCTAGGGGCAGGACAGGAATAAAGACGCAGACATAGGGAACGGACTTGAGGACACACGGAGTGGGAAAGGTAAGCTGGGATGAAGTGAGAGAGTGGCATGGACTTATATACACTACCAAATATAAAATAGATAGCTAGTGGGAAGCAGCCACATAGCACAGGGAGATGAGCTCAGTGCTTTGTGACCACCTAGAGGGGTGGGATAGAGAGGGTGGGAGGCAGACGCAAGAGGGAGGGGATATGGGGATGTATGTATATATTAGCTGATTCATTGTGTGATACAGCAGAAACTAACACACCATTGTAAAGCAATTATACTCCAGTAAAGATGTTAAAAAAATAAATAAAGTATAGCTAATTTACAATGTTATATAGGTTGGGGTATACAGCAAAGTGATTATAAATATATATTCTTTTATATATATATTCTTTTTCATATTCTTTTCCATTGTAGTTTATTGCAAGATATTGAATATAGTTCCCTGTGCTATACACATTTATTTAAACTATAAACTATTTAAACTATAGACATTTATTTAAAGTTAAAAATTATTAAACTAAATAAATACTTTCAAAGAATATATAGAGATACCATAAAAATATATTAAGGAAATGATGAACATAGGATTTAGGATGACAGTTTCTTAATGTGTAGGGAAGTAGTCTCAAATACTCACTTGAGATGTGCTTGACAAAGGTGTTGATTCTTTTATTCCTTATTCATTCAACAAATTATATTAAATATATATTAATTGCTGTCAAATTATAAAAATTATCAGGTACTTATTTGGTGCAAAGCACTAGGATAAGTACATGACAGAATAATGGAAAACACAGGCATAACTCTTGCTTTCATAGGCCTTACATTCTAATGGGAGAAGAGTCCTAGAGACCAAGATTCTAAATCTTTTTCCATCTGAATTAGAAAGATGACTCATCCATGGAAATGGAAAGGAAGAGACTTCCAGAATTTCTTCCTGTAGGTAACTTGTAAGTTGAGGACCATCTATAATGCAAGTCCAAGTTGTCAGTAAATGATTATAAATTCACAGACACCTGAGGGTAGGAGGCCCAACAACTTTAGGGCTATTATAGGAAGAAAATAGAAAAATTCATAAAGACACTAGTGACTACCTTACAACACAGACACATGGATCCTCTTCTAGCACAAGAAAATTATTTTAATTGATGAATTCATTCAATTAATACTTCTTGGGTCCCTGCTACATATGAATCACTTGTGCTTGATTCTGAATGGTCCTAAATGGCCATTACTCAAAATTAACTACATGCCCGGCAGCAATGACTAGAGCAGAGATTGGTTCTCGAATGCTGCAGATCTGTGGGTTCACATGAAACCCTACAGCTGGCACAATCGACACACAACATTTTCGTAATGACTCATGAAGGTGACAGGGTTTCACAAAGCATGACTCCTTGAAATTTATTTGGGGAGTTGCTGATGGCTGCATTTTAGGAGCTCAAAAAGCTAACTCTAGTTAATGAAAAGGTCAGAGCTGCTCGGTCTGACATTAAAGACTCAGGAGCTACCCAGAGAACAGGCTTCCTCATCTTTTCCTGTGTCTGACTCAGAGACCTGTGCAGTTAGTCCTCACACTTCTTCCTTCAGACTTCCTTTCTTACATTTCTACTTTCAGTATCATTAGCTCCTGATCTCTTTCTATCCAGATTTAATGCCAATATTCATGACTTCAATTTGTTTTGTTTTTCATGAACAAACTAACTGCTGAAAGGAACCAGCTAATGCATCTCCCCACGATCTGTTTCCTAGGACTCACAAAGCAAGACTTGATTTATTGACAAAATAGACAAACTGGTTTCCAAAGGCCACGCTCGTCTTGAGAAACTGCATCAGAACAGGAACTGCTATTTAAAGTCTCCATTAATCTGAACCTCCCTCTGGCGGACAGACTCAAGAAATCGTTCTCACTGCCCAGGATGCAAGATGCTGCCCCAGGATGAAGTACCTGGGGTTTTAGTTAGTGAGTGGGCCTCCTCAGTGAGAACCTTCTTTTGGTCTAATTTCAACCAGTTGTCAACACATCAGACAGGAGGGAATCTGAACTAAACTTTGGTTATAAGAATGGATGTTCCACAGCAACCCCTTGATGGGGGTTTCTATCAGGCAAGGAAAACTAGTGCCCCTGCAGGGGGAGAGCCAAGGATTGTCAGTCCGAACTGCAAGCAGCAGTTTATTTGTTTTGTGGGTGTTTTTCTCTTCTGTAAACACGACCTGAAGCCGAGTGATTGGTACATGTTTCATAAACTGGAAATATAAACACAGACATTCCCTTCCAAAAATGGATCTTTAGGACTTCTCTAGGGAACTTGTTCTTGCTGTCCTGAATTCTGAACTAGCATTAGTGAAGATGTTACACCTCTAATATTTGGAGTGTTAATCCCAACATCAAAGAGCAAAAATGTTGAAAAGGTTTTGAGGCACCCTATTGGATTTCCAAAACCATTTTTGCTTCTACTGAGAACAATACACTTATGTGACATGTCTTAATGCAGGAGGAGGGGGAAAGAGATCAATGTGTGTTTCAAAATCAATTTAAACGTCATTGCTTTGTAAAGCTTTCTCTGACATCATGCTGCCAGGTTTAACCTTGCCTTCCCTCAACTTCTTCTTCTTCTTCTTTTTTTAATATTAGCTGCACCACATGGCTTGTGGGATCTTAGTTCCCCCATCAAGGATTGAACCTGGGCCCTCAGCAGTGAGAGCACAGAGTCCTAACCACTGAACCGCCAAGGATTTCCCACCTTCCCTCAACTTCTCACAGTACTTTAACGCTTTTGTACAGTTTATAGCACTTCCTTCTCAGCATAATAAGTTTATCCCTTTGCTTGACTGTTTGGAAATAAAGATTGAATTCTGTTCATATTAGATGCAAACAATACTTATCCAAATGTATTGTATAGAGTAGGTATTCACTGAAGATTTTTCTAATAAAATATCTACTGTTATTCATCACTACAGATCCAGATTATTGAAACTTTCTCAAATATAAACATTTTTATTTTCCAGTTAAAAAAAGCTAAATGATACTAAATAGAACTAAATTTTGTTCAACTAAGTCATTTCCATGGACCTCGATTATTTTGTTTTCACTGCAAACAGCGGTGAGATTGTTAAATGATCTGACATATGACTCTGTCCTATGAAATCCTTGAGGGTAAGAATGTATTTCACGTCCTTCAAGTCTTTGCTCAAATGACAGCTTCTCATTGAGGTCTACTCCGACCACCTTATTTAAAATCATAGCCCCTCCCAAAGCAGTTTCTGATTCACTTTCTCTGCTTTATTTATTTTCCAGAGCAGTTATCACTTCCTAACATATTATATAATTTGCTGGCTCACTGCTGTACACTGTAGCCCTAAAACAGTGCCTGGCACATAGTAGCTGCTTACCATTTGTCATTGTCAGGAATATTGTGGTCAGTGGCATACCTTCTGTATTTGATACAGAAGATAACTTTTTACACCCATTATCTCTACATGACAAAATTATTTTCATTTATAGCCAGATAATAAAACAAATAATAATAAGGACCGAAAAATACCAGTGACAAATCTTATTCATGTATATAATCATATTCAGAAAAATCAAGTAAATAATATAGTTCAAAAATGAAAAAATGCAACTACTTATAGTTATTAAGTTTACCTAACCATTTGAATTTTGATTCTTTGATTATAGCATGAAAAACAATTTTGTGTAAATAACTGTCCATAAATGAATTTTAACAAAAAAGATCTCAAAAGGCATAATTACTATGTCATACCACTGTTGTAATGTTTTATTTTATTGATTTATTCTTTAGTTTTGAAAGAATTAACTATTTTAAAAAATAAATTTCAATCTGAATTATTCAGATTCAGTAAAATGTTTATGAGTGAACCAAAATGTGCACTTACCTGATGAAAAGATCATACCTCACCTTGTAGTCTGCACTGATATTCTTTTTTTTTTTTTTTTTTTTTTTTTGCGATACGCGGGCCTCTCACTATTGTGGCCTCTCCCATTGCGGAGCACAGGCTCTGGACGCGCAGGCTCAGCGGCCATGGCTTACGGGCCCAGCCGCTCCGCGGCATGTGGGATCTTCCCGGAGCGGGGCACGAACCCGTGTCCCCTGCATCGGCAGGCGGACTCTCAACCACTGCGCCACCAGGGAAGCCCTGCACTGATATTCTGATTTACATTTTTTAAATAAATAAAACTTGGAGTCACAGAAATCACTCAAATTCTCTTTCTTTGTCTTCAAAAATCATGATGTAATCATTGTTTATATCAAATGTACTGTTAAACACAAGAATATCTATTATCACAGAGGCTGGACACAAATGAGCTCCAACAATTCTGAACCATTAAGCATGTGTTTTCAAAATAAAGACGTGTAGGTGAATGTATGTGTGTCAAGGGTTTCCTCTGAATTAACTATGTAGCATGTTTAATAAAGGAAAAGTAATAAAAATGTACACATCTGAAGCTCACGTATGTGGGATTTCATATTATATATATTTTATATATTAAATATAATATTTTATATTATATATTAACTGTATACTTAAAAATTTGTTATAACAAACATTTATAGAATATATTATATATAATATAATGTAAACAGTTACATAAGTATATAGAATTATATAAATTTATAAATACAATATTTATGAATAAATGAATAATAAATCACTATAAACATATACTTTCATATGTCCCATATGAAGATATAATTAAAATCCTATAGTAGTTGCAAAAATTGTTTGAAATTTAAAGCAACAAAAGATTTTTTCAGGGAAGGGTATTTTGTCACCAGTGTTACTTAGAATTACTGGTACATGGCGATAATAAATAGTGGACCCATTTTTAATCTATTTTACTATCGTCGTTAAATTCTCTACAATAGATAAGCAACAAGGTCCTGCTGTATAGCACAGGGAACTGCATTCAATATTTTGTAATAAACTCTAATGGAAAAGAAGATAAAAGGAATATGTATATATATATACATGTATAACTGAATCAGTTTGCTATATACCAGAAACTAACACAACATTGTAAAGGAAGTGTACTTCAATAAAAACAAATTCTCGACAGACAATGACCACTTTTATTGCCGTCACCTCCCTGCTCTTGTTACATCACTGGTCCTTTTGACTTGTCTTTTATTCCCAGTGCCCAGCAGAGCCTCCTATTTGGCAGGTGGTCCATGAATACTGAACACATCCCACTGCCTACAGCGAATTTAAGTGGAGAGCAGTCTTTAGGAATGCACCTCAATGCAGTGAACTTTTCCTCTTTAGAGGCCCAGGAGGTGGGGTCAGAAGTGAGGTGGTCTTCGACGATTCAGTTCAGCCTCTGCAGGGATGTGAGAGTGTACAGCCCTCACCCTCTAGAACCCAAGAAGCGCCTCCTCTGTTCCAGGCCACCCGGGAGCATCCTTCTCAGGGAGGACTTGTGGCCGCACAAAGTTCTCACTGGGCACAGGTCTCTGGGTTCCACAGGACAGCACTCTGAGTTTCTCTGCCAGGGCAGGGGCAGCCAGAGTTCTCAAGGTCCAGGACTATATTAGGAAATATATGCACCAGGAGAGCAACAAACACGTTTGTTTTCTTCCAGCACAGTCTGCTCTGCTTATCTCAGACACCTCCTTTTCTCCAGCAGAAATCACAGCCCTGAGAGGAATGTTCCGTTGGGCTTTGGGAAGTTTTTGCTCTGTCTAAATGAGGTCTTGCCCTTGGTATTTGTGAAATCATTTCAAAAGAAATCATTTCTCTGAGACCAACACATAGTTTTTTAAAAAAATCACATGAGAACAGCCGTGTAAAGGAGGCATTCCTGAAGGTGCCTGCGATGGGTTTATTGCCTGCCCCGCATTTGCTGAAGGACAGTCAGCAGATACCTTCTTCACAATGCTGCTAACCCATCTTGCTTGCTGTTAACCATTGTGCTTCGGGTTGTGAGAGCTGCACCACGGGGGTGGGGGGGGGGGGAATAAGACAGGAGCATTTGCGTCAATATCCTTGGTGCTGCTCGCCATTTACAGCCCTTGGTGCTTAAAGCATTGCTTTGTACCAGTGGGATGGCAGTGTACAATCAGAAAACCACCCTGTTTCTCACTGCCCTGTCACACCTGCTCTGCAGGGTTAATTCTTCTTCATACATTTGTGAAATATGACACAGCTCATGACTTTTCTGGTCACTTGCTATGAGTGAAATTTCCTTAGTTTTCTGCTTGTCACAAGACTGTAACATTTCATTAATTAAAATGTCCAATCATATATGGTAGTCAAAACTCTTTCTTTTGGGCCTCCCTGGTGGCGCAGTGGTTGAGAGTCCGCCTGCCGATGCAGGGGACACGGGTTCGTGCCCCGGTCCGGGAAGATCCCACATGCCACGGAGCGGCTGGGCCCGTGAGCCATGGCCGCTGAGCCTTGCGCGTCCGGAGCCCGTGCTCTGCAACGGGAGAGGCCACAGCAGTGAGAGGCCCGCGTACCGCAAAAAAACAAAACAAAACAAACAAACAAAAAACTCTTCCTTTCATTTCACTTAAAATTAAATCTCTCCCTTCCCCAGCTTGGGCCTGTTTCAGGCAGGGCCTTGCAGTGAAAAAAGGGAGGTATGGTGGGCTCCTCCTCTACTTCTCTATTTTGTGTTTGCACCGTTCCTCCCCCAGCTTGAGCAAGGCTTTTGATCCCTTCAGAAATGGAGAGTGGAGAGGGACATGAGGTAAATGGCGGGGAAGGCCTTATTTGATTGGCCCTCTTGCATGCGCTGTCAGTACTCTCTGGGTTCTTTCTCTTCTGGGTGCTTCTGTGGGTTCTCTGGAGAAGCATCCCCCATCACTGGTGATCTCTCCTTGCCGTTCACTCTGGCTGGTCACTAAGAATGCCCTTTGGCCTGAGGGCACCTGTAAGAAAACCTCCAGTCTCTGTGGGCTGAGCCTCTTCACTCCCCAGGTGGCCTCTTGAGGCCGGACTTAAGACAAGGCCAGGGTAACACTCATGTACCCCACAGGGAGTCCTGCTTAGGTGGCTTCACAGCTTCCTTCAGAATGGGGGTGGCGCCTTTTGTCTTAAGGTCTTGGCTGCAACAGAGACAGGGTCTAATTTTAAATTATACTAACAATGCAGTTCATATTTGTCTACTGAATTTTAACTTACAATGTGCCTTTGAAAGCTAAGTACACATGGAGGTTAAAAGGTTAAGGAGATATAATGGAAGGAGTATTCATCTGATTCTGTGACATTAGATGTAACTCTAGAATGGAAGGCTTTTGAGTTGAGAGGGTCCTAGGGGTTCCTGAGACCTCTTCTTTCCTTCTAATCAAAATGCAGGGAGGCCAATAAAACCCCGGCCCCATTAGCCAGGCTGCGCATTCAGATACCGCTGCGGCACTGCTGCGTGAGGGAAGTATAACCCTAAATGTAACCTAACCTAGCACCACAAACCTGCATTTGTAGGCTCTATGAGGGTGATGTACCAGAAAGGGAAGAAAAAAATTTTTAGAACCATAGGTAATGAGGCTACACTTGAAAGAATCGACGCGGCGCGATTACAAACAAAATTATGGACAACGGCTAATTGATCAATCAGTTCAAATAAAATCATCCAGATTGATAGGAACAGTCATGAACAATAAAGTAACTAGCGTGGAAAAGTATTAGCATCTCTAAGTGTTAAAGAAGTACTCAGTAATAGAAAATGAAAATCTGCATGAGAATTAGGACATTAACACAACCGAAGCCTTTTTTCCTAAAAACTTCATTTCTGTTTGGTGTGAGGGGTTGGTTGGTAACATCACCCTGTGGCCTAGAGACAGCTGAATAATATCTCTAAGTGTGGTATATACACCTTTTCTTCCTATAGAGGTTGCTTCCACAATTCTTGGCACACAGTCCACAACAGGGTTCTGGATCTTCGTGAATCACCCTTTGGTGATCTTTGGAAAGTCTAAGCTGATGAATGTTATGGAGAGGAGCTTGGCCAATTTTGCAAGTCAACAAAATAAAGGGAACGTTTAATGAAAGTGCGTCTGAAAGTGTCCTAATCTTGTTTCCTTATGTCACACCTGCCACAAAATAATTTCATTTCACCCTTAAAATAACTTTAGGGTGGTAAATATTAATATTCCAGGTAAAAGGACAAAACTTATAAAGGTTAAATTATTTGCTCAAGGTCACATTGTTAAGTAGTAAAGATGAGTATTTTGCCCTTCATTAATAATAATACTTGTCTATGATGTTATAAAAAATTTCAAAGTAGATACTTCGCCAAAGTAGATACTGTCTACTGATTTGTAGTCAGAGATCCCTGCATCACAGATGAAATAACGTGAGGTCATACAGTTTGTAAGTGTCAGATTCCTAACTCAATCCAAGGTTTTCTCTACAATAGCATGTTGCATCTGTATATGTTTCCCTTTCTAAAACCGTGTACCTCTCTTTATTCGAGTTCTATGTAATTTATAATTACACTTACTAAGAAATGCATACATGTGGCTGTCACTTATTCCTAATCTCTTCCCTCTTACTTCCTCATTTAAACAGCCAGCAGCTTGAACCACAAGATAGAATGAATTAAAAATCCAATGTAAGTACTTTCTGTTTATATCAATTTCAGTGCTGGCCCCCAAAATACAAACCAGTATCAACAGTTTGAAATTACTGTGTTAACATTTTCCGTTTCTAAGCTAAGCTAAACATTGGAGCAAATTGTATTGCAACACATATTTGTTTTAACTCCAATGCAACTGATATTCTTATCCAAGACATGTTAACAAACTTTCCCGTAGTTACCCATATAGTGAAGGAATGGAGTTAATGGAGTATTTTGGTTCACAAATTTGAGTAGAAATAAAATTTTTACAATTTTTTTACAACTCAAAATTTGCATTCTTTTTCCTATTAAATTACTTTGTGTCATATATAAAAATCCTTATGCTTCATCCAGTAAACATTCCCTTTTAACCTACAATTTGTAGCAACAGTTCCTCCATGGAAATATGTTAAAAGAGGATTGTTATGAAATTGATTTTTTTCTCATCTTACCAGTAAATTTTATGAGAAAACAAAGAATAATCCCCTGCCTGTACTCTACTCTTGTGCAGATAAACAAGAAAAATCTGATCATTTAAATTTTATTTCATATTTCATCATCTGGTAACCAGAGTTCTCCTTAGAATACATGTATTATCAGCACTGATGCATTTTCTCAGGAATCATTTGGCTTTCTCCTGGTATAAAATCATACCTTTGGAAGGACAATTAGCTTAAAAATTAGACAAATTATCTTTTGATCAAGTCCACTTCTAAGCATATAATTATAAATGCAAAAGCCAATGCTAAAAATGCTTATCAGTGTATCATATATAATAGTAAAAATTGAAAACAAAATAAAATTTTAATAGACAATACTGATTAAATAAGTTTTGATAGACCCTTATGATGAAATATTAGACACCTTTAAAATAATATGCCTATAAATACTTTTTATGACCTGGGAAATTGCTCATGAAATAGGATTATTTTTGTAAAAGCCTGTTATAAAAAAAGTTACATGTTACCAGCTCCAAGATACATATTTTTCACCTTTTAACATTTGTAAAATCAGAATGCATCTTAAAATTTATGGTGTCTTATAATTGTTGTAGGTTGGGTAGCAGTGATGGCAGTTGTCCTTACTGGCTCATGTATGAACTTAGCGGTTACTCCTATTGAAATGTCTGGACAACTGCCACTCCTCATTTTTTTTACTCATGAAACCATTTAAGGACAACATTCAGAAGAAATAAAAATCCTAGTTGTTGCTTGAAATTCTTATATAATCTCCTTATAACAAAATGGTGCTAGCAACAAAACTCACTTAGTGTGAAAGACTGAAAGATTTCCCCACTAAAATTGAAAGGAAGCAAGTCAAGGATGCTTACTCTCACCATTTGTATTGAAAATAATCCTGGAAGTCTTAGCTAGTGTAATAAGTCAAGAAAAAAGAAATAAAATTTTCCACAAAGAAAAACCCAAGAAATATACCAAAAAAATACTGGTTTCTAGAACTAACAGGTTGCTACAACAAGTCATGGAGCAAAGGACAGCACACAAAAATCAATCTTGTTTCTATATACTAGCATTGGATAATTGGGATTCAACATCAAAAATATAATACCATTTATAATAGCCCCCCTCCAAAAAAAGTAGGTATAACTTTAACAGAACTTTAACATGTATATGATCTACATGCTGAGAATTGCAGAACACTGATGAAAGAAATCAAAGATGAAAATAATTGGAAGACTTAAGTATTCATGGATTGAAAGACTCAGTATTGTTAAGATGTCAATTCTCCTCAAATTTAGCAATAGTTTTACAACTATTTCAAACAAATGAGAAAGATTTTTTTTTTGTATAGAAAAGCTGATTCTAAAATTATGGTAAGGCACAATAATTAGAATAGTCAAAAAAAGAAGAAGAAAGTTGGAGTATTCACGATATTCAATTATAAGATTGACTCTAATGCTATAATAATCTAAACTTGTAAAAGTATAGACTTATAAATCAATAGAATAGAATAAAGAGTCCAGAAATAGACCCACACCAATAATGTTTAGTCAATTTTTGCCCAAGAGAAAACAATAAAAGCTCAATTAAATGGAACAAGATTATCTTCTCAGCAAATGGTGTTGGAACAATTAACATCCATATACAAAAAAAAAACCTCAACATCATTTTTATATAAAAATTAACTCAAAATGAACCATGGATAAATATAAAATATGCAGCTATGAAACTTTTAGATAAAATATGAGCAAAAATTTTAGAGACCTGGAGTTGGGTGAAGATCTTTTAGACATAATAAAAAAAAATCAAGAAAATAGACAATTGATCAAATTGGACTTCATAAAAATTAAAACTTTTGTTCTGGGAAAGACTGTTAGGAGAATGAAACATGAAGCTACAGACTAGGAGAAAATACTTGGAAATCATATATCCAACCAATGACTTATATCCAGATTACATAAAGAACTCTCAAAACTCAATACTAACAAACAATCCAACTAAAAAATGGGCAAAACACTTCACAAAGTAGATTATATCAATGGGAAATAAACATGTGAATGAAAAGCTACTTATCATCACCAGCCATTAGTATTGATAAAATGCAAATTAAAACTGAGGTGAGATACATATCTATGAGAGTGCCTGAAATAGTCTTAAAAAGACCTCGACCACACCAAAGTGGTGGCAAGTATGGGAGCAGCTAGAATTTTATATCTTGCTCATGGGAACACAAAATTGTTCATGTACTCTGGACAACAGTTTGGCAGTCTCTTATGAACAGGCACTTGTACAAACTCGCAATCTTAATCCAGGGCATTCACACTGGACAACTGACTACTTACGTCACACAGAGACCTGCATATAATGTTTACAGTAGCCCTCTTCATCATCCCAGAAAGCTGGGAACAGCCCAAATGTCCTCCATGGTGAATGGATAACAAACTATTTGTATATCCAAACAATGGAATATTGCTCATCAGTATTTTGAGGGGGGGCATTCTAATAGAAGAGAAAACATTTTGTTGTATTAAATAATTATTTTAAATTACCCAGGAAGTGCCTCCTTTGGCATATCCTGGTTCTGCCTCCCGTATGCCTACGTCAGAGTCCCCTGTGTTCTGGATTGCTCTCCGTCAGCATTCTCCTTGGTTCCTAGGTCATTTATTGATTGTTCCCTGCTGACAAAAATCATTCTCTGGAAACAGAGGACCAGCTCATGCTCTCACGCTATAGAACTAAAGGGATTGTTTTAAAAAGCACATGATTTCAAGCCTCACTACCATCTAGAATTTCTAGTCTAACAGCTTCCAGCTATCAGAGCAGCTGAATGAGTCTGAGAAACACAGGGACATTGGAAGGTGATTGGAATAAGCAAAGTAAAACAGCGTTCTCCCCAGCAAGAGGAGCTCCAAGTACCATAGCAAGCAGCTTCACCCAGGCCTACAGCTACTGTTGTCTCTTCTCTCTTAGAAGCATGGGGTCGGGACCTCTGAGTAACTTACGCAGATGCCAGGCTTTTTGCTGAGTCAGTCAGGCATACACCATCTTCAAAGGACTCCCAACCCATTCGTCCCTTTGAAACACTTGCTTTGCTCAGGAGAAAATGTCACAATTCTTGCTGTTTAACTTTTACAGGAAGCCACGGCACTGATAAATGAGAGCTCATCCATACATGTTTTCACTCTGTTACCTAAGAAACTATCTTCAAAACAGAAGTCCCCATAAATACTCTGGAGATGCATCAGACACTCTCCGGCGCTGTGCGACACTGTGTATATTGTTTGGCAGGCGTTCATTGGGGGAAGATAAACTAGCACATTTTGCCAGGATTCAATTACTCTTGACCCTGACCTTGGCTGGAGGCTGTTTCCAGTTACACTCCATCTTAAAGAAAGACAGCAACTCCTCTTTCCCTGAGGTTCCTTTTCCCCTTCTCTTTTCCGCTGCCCCAAGCACAGCGCTCTATGGGCTGCCTCACCGTGGAGGGAGCACGTGCTGCTGCTTCCCCGCTTAGAGTTTTCCTTTGAACCCAGCCTTCAAGTGCACCAAGAAATCCTCTTCTTTAAGCAATGGAGTTTTGCTCTTAGAAAGTACTTGATCTTGAAGATCACCATACCACGTGATAGGGTGTTGTTAGATGTAGGTACTCTGTTGTACAGCAGCTCTCTAGAACTTACTCATCTAGCATAGCTGGAGCCTTAAACCCAGTGAACAACTCCACATTTCTCTCATCTCCCAGGCCCTGGCAACCACTCTTGGATTCTCTGCTTCTGTGAGTCTGACTGGTTTAAATGCCTCATATAAGTGGAATCAGGTAGCATTTATCCTTCTGTGACCAGCTTGTTTCACTTAGCATTACGTCCTCCAGCTTCCATCATGTTGTCACAAATGACAGGACTTCCTTCTTTTTTTTTTAAAGGCTGCTTAATATTCCATTATGTATATATTTATCCATCCTTTATCCATTCATCTGTCAATGGACACTTGGATTGTTTCCATATCTTGGCTATTGTGAATAATGCTGCACTGAACGTGGGAGTTCAGCTATTTCTTCTAGATCTTGATTTCAATTATTTTTGATATGTCTACTCCCTTGATTGTGGTGATGGTATCATGGGTATCTGCATGTATCCAAACTTATCAAATTGTATACATTAAACGTGTACAGTTCTTTGTATATCAATTATACTTCAATAAAGCTGTTTGTTCAAAAGTACTTGATCTTACACCGTATTGCTCACTACAGTATTTTTCCTCCCAATAGTGATGGCCCAACTCAACTCATCAGCACCCCATATGCAACATGAAGTTCCCAAGATTCCACATCCAATGTGTGGTCTACGGGATAAGGTGCCCTGCCCCATCCATGATTCCCACCAGCTTGGAATGGGCTCACTTCAAATATCTTGAAGAAAAACCAAAAAAAGTTTCCAACTGAGGTGGTGCCATAAACTGTGAAACTCATGCAGCCCAAACAGCTGCTGCACCTAATGCTGGGGCGCAGCCAAAGGCTCAATGAATAAATTTATATGATGTAGTAATTATAACCGAAGCTGAATGTAGTATAATTACACAGTTTTGAGCTGTTCAGTTTTCATAGTACCCTTAAAAGTGAAAATGATGGTTAATATTTGTTGAACACTTGCAATCTGTTCTTCACATATATTATCTCACGTTATCCTTAAAATAATCCCATGTGGTAGGTGTTATTATCCCAATTCTTCTTATAAGAAAACAAAAGCTTGGTGAGAATAAGTAACTTTCCTATAAGCAATGAAATGGTACCTGGCAGGGACAAGGTTTCAGCCCAGTTTGTTGCAGTCCAAAGGCCAGCTTCCTGCCTCTCTGCTATAAGGTAGAGCACTGAGAGATCTGAAATAGACCAAAGAAAAGGGAAAATCAAGATGAATAAAATATCCTCACACAGCTAATGTGTGAGTTACATTTAATTCTTACAGAAAAATACAGACCCTCCAAGTTGTTAGAAACTATTTTAAAATGATCTTGAGCCCAATTCTGACATATAGGGATCCTATTATTTCACTATATAAAGATTAAAAAATCCAGTCTAATTTTAGGATGTAGAGGCAACAGTTACATTTTATCTGTTAACTTTTCAGGTTTTCTTTTCTTAAGAAGTATATGTTCTAGACAAATATTGAGAACATACAGATAGTACAAAGAATAAAAATCCCTCATAATCCCACCTGACAGCAATGAAAGTTGCTATTGGTTTCCTAAATGTTGTTTCC
Organism: Phocoena sinus; assembly: GCF_008692025.1. Taxonomy (NCBI): domain Eukaryota; kingdom Metazoa; phylum Chordata; class Mammalia; order Artiodactyla; family Phocoenidae; genus Phocoena; species Phocoena sinus. Next base: position 14,035,918 of record NC_045775.1, on the reverse strand, counting down.
ATCTAATGCAGACATCCTGTGTTGTAGAATGCTTTAATAAAATTGTACAAAGCTCTTTTGTTCCACGATTCTTAAAACCAGGAGTATATTACATTTTATGATATTTTACAATTTATTTAACTATTGTTTTCTTCTTGGGCATTTAGATTTTTGCTTTCTTTTCAGGTAATAATCAAACATATATCTATATATTTCTGATTATTTGTCAGTACACATTTTTTCCAGTGGAATTTCTAGGGCAATTCTAAAAAAGCGTAAGGCTTTATATGAACTCTGCCAATTTGCCCCCAAGTAAACTATTTTCGACTTATTTAGGTGATTTACAAGAGTCTTTATTTGCTCACATGTTCACCCCACCAGGTGTTTTTAATCTCTACTAATACGACAGGCAAAGAATGGTATCTTTAAAATTTTTATACTTTTTGTGTGGGATTAAATTTGTTTTCATAAGTATTTTGGATATTTTAAAATTTGTTCTTCATTTCCATTTTTTTCCCCATTGTGATCCAAGAAACTTTTAACATTTAGTTCTAAGGAAATATAAAATATTAAGTTATTAAGCTTAATATTTGTTCCAAACATTTTCCCAGGTTTTTTGCTTATAGATTTTGTCTATAAGATATGTTGATGAATATAATTTTTGTGATAAAATATTTCAATTTCATTATTATTCTTTTCTTTATCTTATTGCTGTTTACTGACTCTTTGGGTGCCATTTTATTTTGTTTATTTTTTTACACATAAGCCCTCATGTACCTCAAGATCAGGTGCCTATGAACTTATTTCTTTTTATGATTCCTTCAGAGTTTCTCTTTTTATATTTAAGTTTATATTAATTTAGAATTAATTGTGGCATATAAATGAGTCAGGATTTTAACTATGTATATTTTTTCAAACTAGTTGTCATGTTTATTATTCCTGGTGAATAAAAATTATAAAAAGAATGGACATCCATAAAACCCACTATTCCCATCTAGGGACAGAAGATGACTTTCCTTTTTTTCATTTTAAAATTTCTTATTCAAGTTTTCTTATGTTCTTACGTGTGCTTTGAACATTCTTGTTGGGCTGGATATTTTATGGATGTTTTTATTATCAGTATGAATAGAGTATATCCCAGATCACCTTCAAACTGAGTTGTGTATCTACATGAAGAAACTACTGATTTTGTTTTTTTATGCTGTTCCAATAACCTAATTTTAAGTTATTAATTATAAGAAAAATTTAGTTAACTCCTGAGTGTTTGTTTTTGCAGCTGTAAACCTAGATTATTGGCGTGTGTGTGTGTGTGTGTGTGTGTGTATGTGTGTGTGTGTACTCTCAAGAGTAAATCTGGGTATTTGCTTTCTGTATTGTCACCAAACTTACAATTATTATTATTTAGGTGATATGATCTTCAGCTTCCAACACTTAATATCATTACCTTAATACTATATTATCTCCAATCTTGAATTATTAAATTTTAATGATCTTTTGGTCTATTTTAAAAGAAGGGTATTTGAGAAACATATTTTCTAAACCCTGATGTATCAAGAGAGAGAGAACCTCTGCTGTTTGTGCTCATCTATGACATGAACAAAAGCCTACTTTTTCCCTCTATAACCCCTGATCCATATATATCAGAGTACAAATTCAATACAAAATAGCACAAAACTGGGTTAAGTATTTAATGGCAGATATTTCAAGGCTAGGCAGACATACCAGAAGTGTTCAGTTGCACAGAGATGATAAGACAAGTTATTTGTTATCTAGTCAATAAATCCAGTAGGACTTCCTACATTGCTGCTGTAAAGCAATTTTAAACATTAGAGCAGTAGCAATACTGGCTACATTTTAGAATATCTACTAATCCCCTGTTCTCTGGAGTTAGCTAATCCTAAACTGAGTAAGTCTCCAAGGGTATGTCAACATAATACTTTAATTATCGTGGCATCTCTAGAACAAGATTTGCCCACGGTCAGCAGTAGCAGATTTCTCAGCCAGGATAGAGTCCTTTTATATGTCTCTCTAAAAAACTTATTATTTGATAAGTGTTGTTGCATTATCCCAAGTTTTCAGAAGACAGGCAATAAAATATGTGTATTTCTAGGAACAACCTTAGTTGTTAAATAAAGTGCTATTTTTAAGTGTCTTGCAATCCATAGCCCAACCATGAGCAATTGGAAATAGCTTTGGAAGTTGGAAATACTTTTACTTATCTTTAAGATACTATAGAATTGCTGCCTTCTAAATGGAAACTCTATTAAAGTGCCATGCTCTTGGTACAGAGGAAAATCCTTTAGTTTATTAACTTTTTCCTATTGTCACGTTTATATAAGCCAAGGAAATTAAGAATTGTGAAGAGTTCTGCAAAGTAAACATTGTCATTTTTCTTCCTTCACCTGACACTGTAACTCTGCAATATTTTTCTGTCAAACAGGAAGGGTGGAGGGGGAGATAATAAGAATTATGGAAAGATACAACAAGAAATATCATGTCTTTAAAAGTCACTAAGTGTTGAAAGAAAAACTGGAAAATGTTGAAGTACAAATTGATCTTGAGGGAGAGAAATCCATATAACCTCATTTTGAATTTGATTCCAGAATGGGATATTTTAGGAAATAATTAATTTAAGGAATTTAAAGGAAAAAACTGGGACTAGATCGCCTTTTGATTTACAGCCGTTACAGCTAAGGAATAACGGAATGGGACTGTGCCTTAATGTCTAAACATTAAGGCAGGCAAAAGAATGTAGTATTAAGAAAATCCACACAATATATACCACTTAGCCTATTCTGAAGCTGGCAGTAGTAGTAGTAATTTCCCAATTCAGTAAGTGGCTCTCGGATAATAAAAGAATCTATGAACTGGTCTGGCTCTACTTTAGCCCAAGTCTTTCTTTTTAATTCTGCAAAGCATCCTGTAAGTCAGATGATATTTTGCAATAAGTCCTCTTCTCTTTAAACTTGGGAGAGTGGGTTAGCTTATCTGCACCTTAATTCATTTGAGGTGTTGTCAGATAAGTAAGTGGAGAGATGGATATATTTAGATATTCATATATATATGTAAACATGAAATACATGGATGGAAGTTACCAAATATGAATCTAGTAATACACTCCTATGGTTTACTAAAGTATATGCAATTGAGTCACTGTTGCCAGCTTTTAGAGATGACCCTTAATGACAAATTCGGGAATTTTTTTTTTTAGTTCTGTTTAAATCTTTCAATATATTGAAGTTCTCGTGGCTTATGTGATAAGCAGCTGCAAAACAGCTACCTATCAGAAAAAGTATTCTAAAATACCCACAAATGGCATTATCTTCTAATGGAGCACTAGAGTTTGTATTCAGATGCATGTTTCTTCCTTATAGAATCAGAAATTATAGTTGTGGCACATTTTCATATCATAGCACTTGTTTTATAATCTGAGAAAATTATTGGCCACTGGGGATTTAAGAACAGCAAGATGCAAGAGATGTTTGATTCTCTGTGGAAGCTCATTAGGCAAAAATATTTTGAATTTAATGGATTTACCACTGGACAAGTAACATGTGGAGAAAAATGTGCAGGGGCTTCTTCTTTTCTTACTCCTAAAAAAGGGTCAAAGGAAAAAATTCTTTTTCCCCCTGAAGTTGTCAGCTTTCCTCAACTGGGGTTCTTCTTTGGAACCACTGAACAAAGAAAATGATATAGGTGGCTATTTTCTTAATTCTCTCAAGGGTGGTTCTAATAGTACCATTCTAGATGCACAGGAGAAAAGTGGATTCCTTATACTCAGTAGATGACTTAGGGCATTAGGGCTAAATTCTCTGGAGGTCCAGTTGAGAGAGACTGTATGATGAATGAGATAATGTATACACTGTATTCTGGATTTCTTCTCATGAGGAAGAATATATTTCCTTATTATTTAAGGTAATTAGAGGTGTAGTTTTCTGAAACTTGCAGCTGAAAGCAATTTAACTTATATACCTTACCATAAGACATGGTAAATTTCAGTTTACCTCTGTTTCCTCATTGATGGCCATGGGGTCATTAAGTTAATGTATTAGTATGTATTAGTCAGTATGTATGTATTAGTCAGCAAAGAAGTTTGGTATCTGTAAACAAATAATTATTCTTAAAGTTATAAATCATGCCTCTGCTGTGAGTTCCTTTCAGAAGAGTGATAATTTGTTAGCTTTGTAAGATCTTGTGGTTTCCAGACATTTTATTCATCCTTGGAAAAATAAAATTGAATTGTACTGAGCACAGTTTGGATGAATAAACCTTTGACACTTAATGATTTAATAACTAGCAATAAAAATTCAGCCTCAACAATTTGCTGACTGTTGACAGCAGATGTGTAAACCTGACCTCAATTCACGCATTTGTTGACAGTCCTTCAGAAGCTTAAAGATATGGTTGACAAGTGTGTATCAAGCATGGGGCAATTTATTTAAGGTAGCCATGCCCTCTGAGGAGGGGCAGGGACAGTGCCTTCTCAGCATAGTTTCTCACTTGCCTTACTGTGGTGACGACAAGTGAAAGCTATTCCTTGTGGACTGCGCCAGGGTAGACTGAGGGGTTCGGTAGGGTTTGTTACAAAGATTTTTTTAAAAGAAGAGTTCAATTGACAAGTAATTGCACACAACGCTGGTTTTATTTCTACCGAGTCAGCTGTAGAATGACATATTTCTACATTTCATTTTGAAGAATTTCTGAAAATCGAAATCTGGGGTTTTATTTAAGGAAGAATTTTGGTAAAGGTTTTATTGTTTCGGTTATCTACCTATGTATCATCTGTCTACTGTCTACCTATCTCTATTGATCTATCACCTTCAAAGTAAAATCTGAAGTATCATTTCAATATATACTATAGATATAAATGTTGCATTGATTGAAGTAGGGGTAGAGTCACAGATTTTCACTCTCTTGCACCTTTTCAAGCCTTCTAATGGTAACTGAGTAACCTTCAAGGAATATTTATCTAGCCCCTTAAAGGATAAATAAAAATCTAAGCATATTCATACAAATATACACTCATCTGATATAAACCTTTCTTTAACTTCAACTTGTTCGTTGCAATATGGGCACAACCCCCAGCTAAAAGAGATGGGTGTAAACAGTGACTTCCATATTATCCTTATAGAGTTTTGATGCCATCACTGAGAGCATGGGGCTATGGGCAACAGATGACTCAACCACAGAGACATCTAGGTGATGATGATGGAAACTGAGGAAAGGTCTTCCATTACAAGTTTTGAATTCAGAGATTTCATCTAAATCCTGGTTCCATCACTGCTATTGAGTCTATTAATACTTAACCTCTGAAGTGACCTATTTTCTCATTTGGGAAATAGAGATAGTAACACAAATATTCATTCATCTCTTAAGTGAATATTTTAAGAGTAATGAAGAGGCTTTCGGCACCATGCTCGGTGGTAGGCACAGTGTAAGCTGTCTCCCTATATAGCTGTGTTGAAGATGACATGGCATAATATGCACAGGTTGCCTAACCGAAAACCTGGCACAGAAGCAGGCACTTAATGAGAGCTATTATGTCCACCTTACTGACAAATACAGAACCTGGGCCTTAGAATGAATACTTAGAAAGTAGGAACCGGGAGACTTTATAAAAGCTAAGTTGATGAGATCACTGAAAGAGCTCTCAGTGTTACTCAGAACTTTTGTCACTTTTATCCAATACTGTACTAAAAATTCTATCCAGTGGAGTCAGGCAACAGAAGGAAAGAAAAGGCATCCAGATTGGAAAAGAAGTAAAACTTTTAAAATTCATAGACATCAGGACCATCTATGTAAAACATTTGATGAAATATACCCCCCAAAAAGCTACTAGAATGAGTGAGATTAGTGAAGTTTCAAGATTGAAGATCAGTGTACGAATATTCTTTGTGTTTCTATGCACAAGCAATGAACCAACAGAAACTGAAGTAACAGCACACAATACCATCAAAATATAAAAAACTTCGGGATAAATCTGACAAACGGTTTGCAAGTTCTGTATACCGAAGCTTCAAAACATTGCTGAGAGAGAATTTAGAGAATTTAAAAGACCAAAAAAATCCAGAGATATATTGAGTTCATAATTGGAAAACTGAATATTCTTAAAATGTCAGTTTTCAACAAGTTGATCTATAGATTCAATGCAATCTCGATTTAAAACAGCCAGGGGTTTTGTTTGTTTGTTTTTAACTTTTTTCCTGGTTTTTAAATGGAGAAGATGATTCTAAAGTTCAGTAGAAATGCAAAGGACCTAGAAGAGACAAAACAACTTCAAAAAATTAACAAAGTAGGACTAACGATATCCAATGTAAAAACTTATTATAAAACTAAAGTTATCAAAACAGTGTAATATCGATGTAAAGATAGACAGATAGATTAACAGAGTAGAAGAGAGGGTCCAATAACAGACCCATGCATATATGGATAACTAATTTTTCCAGAAAGGTACAAAAGCAATTCAGTGGAAAAAGAATATTTTTTCAAGAAATTGGAAAACTACAAACAAAAAAACTAAGCTTCAATCAATACATCTCACCATGTATAAAAATTAACTCAAAAAGTATTTTATACCTTAAATTTAAAAACTAAAACTAAAGAACTTTTAGATTAAAACAGGAGAATGTCTTTATGTTCATAGGTTGATCAAAAACTTCTTAAATATTACAACAAAAGCATGATTCCTAAAAGGAAAAAAAAATCAATAAAATGGGACTCATCAAAATGAAAATCTTCTCTTTTTGAGACACTATTAAAATAAATTTAAAAAGTTACAAACTGGAAGAAAATATTTGCAAATCATATATCTAATAAAGGGCTTATATCCAAAATATATAAAGGGGAATAAGCAACTCAATAAAAAACCTGGACAAATTATTTGAACAGACATTTTACCAAAGAAGATGTATGAATCCAAGTTAGCCCATGAAAAGATGCTCAATATCAATAGTCATTAGGGAAATGGAAATTAAAACCACAGTGGAATGACTAAATTGAAAAAAGACTAGTCACATCAAGTGTTGGAAAGGATATGGGGTAACCTGAACTCTCCTGCAAAGCTGGTGTGAATGTAAAATGGGACAATTACTTTGCAAAAGAGTTTGGCAGGTTCTTAGTTAAATACGCAGTTATTGTATAATTCAGCTATTCTACTCTTATGTATTTACTGAATAGAAGTGAAACCATATGTCCATAAAAAGACTTGTACACAAGTGTTCACAGAAACCTTATTTGTAGAAGCCAAATGTAGGAAACAACCCAGATGCCCATCAATAGGTAAATGAATACACAAGTTGTAGCATATCCCTGCAATAAAGTAAATGAAGTACTACTTACGAACAAAAGAATGAACTATTGATATACTTAACAACATAGATACCATCTCAAAATATTCTAAATGTAAAAGGACAGACCAAAAAGAGCATATACGGTATGATTTCATGTATATAAAATATTAGAATATACAAACTATAGTGACAGAAAGCCTATCGGATTTGCCTGGGGATGGGAGAAGGAGAGATAGGTAACAAAGGAGTATGACAAATTTTTGTAGGTGATGGATATGTCTTTATCTTGATTGTGGTGATGTTTCCATGAGTATATATACACATGTCAAAGATATCAAATTATACTATTTATGTCCAGGTTGTTTATGTCAATTATACCTCAACGAAGCTGTTAAAATAGTTTGTAGGTGTGATGAGTCTTAATAAGTGGGAAGGTCAGGGTGCTATGGGATCACAGGATGTAGCCTTGTCCTCTAGGTTCCTTCCTAGGGCATCTCTCTAGACTGATAAGGCCAGATATGATCTTGGGGGATTTTTGAAAAACAAGGAATTCACAGCAAGGAAACCAAATGCCAGTGCAATGATGGGAGATAACTCAGAAGAATCTAGAAGAAGCAAGGCAGCATGTATTTTTCAGATTTAACAGAAGTTATGTAACCAGTAACTTAGAGAAGCCATATTCTTTTTAGCACATTTATTGTTATCAATAGAAAAAAATCTCAGCTCCTATCATGTACTGAGCCTTTTTATAAGCTTTGGAAATATAGATATGAATGAGACATATATCTAGGAACGATCATATGTACAAATAATAAGAAGATATTAGTAAATATTATTTAAACTACATTAAAAGTTGTGCTCCATTATCCGTAGCATTGAGGAAACAAGGGGACTATGCCATCCGAGTCGTATGGGGGGATGTGACACACCCAGAAAATGTTCTAGCCATTGACCCTTAGAGACACTGAGCTCAGAAGGACTGTTTTACCTTAACTCAAGTTCACAGGCTAGACAATGACAGTACTTTACACTGAGAATTAACATTCCAGCATGGATAAGAATGCTTATGCCCTCAGTCAGCTGTGCTCTCTGCTACTGGGAGCACTGAAATCGTTTCCAGAATTTTGTTGCATAAGCATAGGGTCAGAACTGAGAGCAGGAGAAAGATCATCCTTCATGTCTACCTTAGAAACAGACCTATCAACGCTAAGCCCAGTGCACCTGAGCACTCTTTCCCCTGGACTGTGCGGGGGCAACAGATAACGTCCTTTTGTTCCCCTCTTTCAAATCTCCAAGTGAAGCTTCCTTTCTCTGTGGGTCCGTCTTGTTATGGGTTGAATTGTGTCCTCTCAAAATTCCTAGGTTGAACTCCTAACCCCAGTACTTTAGAATATGACTTTATTCTAGGGTCTTTGCAGATTATCAAGTTAAGATGAGGTCATCAGGGCAGGCCCTAACCCAGTATGACACATACATAGGGAGAACACCTTTGAAGAAGAAGGCAGAAACCTAGGTGACGCTTCTACAAGCCAAAGAACACCAAAGGTTTTGAGCATGCCACTAGAAACTAGGAGAGAGTCATGGTACAGATTCTGCCCTAGAGCCCTCAAAAGGAACCAATCCTGCTGACACATTAATCTCAGACTTCTAGTCTCCAGAACCATGAGACAATAAATTTCTATTGTATCAGTCACCCAGTTAGTAGTGCTTTGTTAGTACATCCCTAGGAAACTAGTACACATATTTTCTTCCATGATGTTTGTGCAACTTGTGTGTCTAATTTTTCTTTCCATGCCCTAGACCACACAAATCTAACATCAGTTAGATTTCTATTCTTTCTGCTTTGGTTTGGAAGATACTCTGTAACCTACAGGGACCTCTGCAGAAATCCTATCTTATCCACTGAGATTTAATTTTACCAGTTCAGCTCTTAGAGGTGGTGGTGTTTTTCATGTAAAAAAGTTCTATTCTCTCACACTGTTACAGTGTATTTGTATAAGGTACTATATGAGTAACTATCTTATTTTTAACTTGGTTACCCAACTACCCTGTGAGATAGAAAGAATCCTATCATTGTCATATTATATCCAAATTGCAGGCATCCTCATTTTAATTGGCTACAGTGACCAAGACTGAAGGTTTGATTTTCAAAAACAAACCGTAAAACATAAACCCTGAAAACTATACAATGCAGTAACCCAGTGACATAACCCAGTATGTTAAATTTGAATGACTTATCCAAAAGTCTAAATCCTTGGGCTTTGAGAACTACTCTGATACTCTTACCTAATTTAATTTTTATGGACGTTATCGAAAGTTCATTATTGCTTTCAATAATTAAAATAACTTGGATGTCTAGTGTAGTTTTTATACTCACTCATTCGCTCGTGCACTGATATTTATTAAATGCTCACTCTGTTCTAAGCATGATGCTAGGCGCTGTGTATTCAGTAGTGAGCCAGACATGGTCCCCACTTTCACATTATATAGAGTCTAGTGGGGAAATAACAATAAATACATAATTACAAATTCTGATAGATATTAGAAGGAAAAAAAAACCGTGAGTACTATAAGAAAGAGTAGTATTAAGCCAGATGCCTAAGTAGTTAATATTTTTACTAAATGTATTAATCAGAACCCCTTTCGTTACAAATGAGAGAAATCTTTCACAAGGGGGGAAAACACAACAATAACACAGGGGAAAGGGGCGGGATTTTAGAAAGAACTCTGTGTGCCAACTTCTTTTGCTTCTATTATAAACTTCCTTTCTCCATTCTGGTACTTCTGGGTTTCCGTCTTTACAGATTGGAAGTAGTGCAGGAAAGGGCCTTCCTTGTTAGTTCTGGTTCCTTAGTAGAAAAGGTCCCTAGGATATACTCCAGTTAGCCCAGCACGAGTGTTTTATTCGAGGAATCCTAGAGAAAATGCACACAGCCACCACTTAGCTTAAATAGCTTTCACTTATTTATTTCCTTCAACAAGCTAAGTAGCAACTGTGAGCAAGTAAGAAAGGATAGAGCTATAAGGTACATCCCATCTGTGCAGGAATTGGCTAGTCTCTCATTGCTTTGGCCTCTACTCACCCCCAGGCAATGTTTCTTGGTCTCTGTTGCCTTATGGTCAGTGTGTGCAAAGCTGATAGCAGCTGTGGAGCAGTGCAGGGGTTAATGCTCCTGGTACTCTGGTGGGAGCTCCGCATGTATGCTAATTAGGAGCCTGGGTACTCTGGGTGCCTCACATTCCAATGACTGGCCATGGAAACCCTCTTATTTTGATTGCTGACAACCAAGGGTACATTAACTGTTACATCATTGGGTATATATGCTGCTTACCACTCCTTATCAACACGTTCATCAATTTCTGTAGATTCTAAAATATGTTTATAACATTGGGGTATAGCAAGTGTTTATCTCATTTAAAAGAAATAGCCATTAACTGACCCGTGACAGGGTAAACATGTTTAAACCTTTACATTTGTGGAAAATGTGTTTACAGGTACAAGCCCATGTTGGCAAGAAAAGGTTATTTACCACTTTTAAGCATCGAATGCAAATTTTTATTCACGCCTATTAAAATGCGGGATGAGAATTGTCACAGCCAAGAGGAGCCTAAGGAGACATGACAATTCAATGACATGTGGTTTCCTCAGTGGGATCCTAGGATAAAAAACTGATAATGAGTCAAAAACTAAGGAAATCTGAATACAGTATGGACATTGGCTAACACTAATGTGTCAACATTGTCAATTGACTGTAACCATAACAACATAAAATGTTCATAATGGGGAAGAGTAGGCAAGGGTATATGGGAACTCACTGTAGTATCTTTCAAACGTCCTGTAAATCTAAAACCGTTCTAAATTTTTAAAGGTTTACTTAACTAGAATGAGGCATTCTTTATGAAATTTCATTTTACATATCACAATGAATATTGTGCCCATTCCTGCTGAATCATCACAGTCAGAAGGACTGGATATTATAAAAAACAGAAAAAGATGGGAGAGGTGTTCTGGACCCCACAAAGGAGTAGCAAGTGCGTTTGGTTAGAGTCATTGGTATTTGAAGCCTGAATTTACCAGTACTCTCGATGTGTTTTGCTACTAATTGATCACGGTGCATGGCTAAAACCTAATTTCTCAGTGATGAACTGATGAACAGAATCTGAGATTTTAAAAGAAGCCATTCAATAAATATAAAATGTCTTTATTTTTAAATCTCTGACCACGTCGATTTGCAGAATGCTTTATTACTCTCCTTTTCATGTAAAAACTCAAAACTGAAAATCGCCTTTCCCCATGGTCCTCTCGCTCTCTCTGCCTCCCCTCCCATCATTCCTCCTCCCCTTTCTCCCACTCTTCGTTCCACATTTATCGAGCATCCACTCTGTTCCAGACACTATGCTGAAGCACAGCCACGTAGCACACCCCCTAGTGGAGAGATACGTGCAAATGTCACAGACGGAATTTTCTATGCAAGAATAAATAGGCAGCTGCCTTTCTCTTTTTGAGAAGATCTTGACAGGTTTGTCCCCTGGAAAATTCACCTTTCAGTGGCTCAAGATTAGCAAGGAGAGACGGGCACGAGTTGGCCATTGGCAGAGAAAGCCTGCTATGGGGTGGGGAAAGTCAGGAGGCTCATGTCTGTACTGAGGGTATGTGAGACCCTGGGCAAGTCCATCCACTCCCGTGACCCCAGCTTTCTTGGGGGGCCATGGGATGAAGGTGCTTCCAGCTCAACGTTGTGGTCTTTGATTGCAAGGGCACGGGGCTCTTTAAGAAACATTTGCTCCAGATGGCATTTAAAGGGTTCTAACTCTCCAAGGATTGTCCAAGGAGGGTTTTCCTGTTTTTCCAAGCTGCCCTGCAAAACACATTATACTGTCCAGAAATGATGTTTAAGGTTTCAATAGCTTCTGGTTCTCTGGGCCACATCACCTTGCAGTTGCCCTCAAATTGTTTCTGAATCACGTTTCCTCTGGCACGAAGCAGGAGCCCTCGGTTCACATTACGCCTTACAATGTACAGCGCTCTCACCCTGCTGCAGAGAAGCTTTAATGTCAGAATGAAAAATGATAAAGCATAAATGAAATAGCAACCACATGTTCTCTGCAGCATGGCCCTGCGTCTGCGTGGCCTTTCGAAGCAGGGAGCAAACCACCTTTGCAGCACTCAGTTACAAAGATATCGTCTGCCAAGGTTGGCAGCTGGGGGTGGGGTGGGGGGCAGGCTCTGCCTTCACAGTCCCCAACCTGGGTTGACCTGAGGCCAGGAAGCGCTGCTGAGCTGGCCAGAGCCCCCCCCCACCCCCTGAAATGGCCACTGTATGCAGAGAGAGGTTCACTAAGAGACAGGAGGGCTTAATGGGATGGACCCAGAGGATTGGGCTCCAGTATCTGTTCTACCAGTCTGCCCAGCTGATTCTACTTCTTATCAAACCCTTCTTTCCTCTTCATTTCTAGCCCTTTTTATTCTCAACTGAATTCCTATGGCATCCTCTGATTGTCTTATCACCGCAAGTCTCGTCACCTTTAAATCTATTCACCATTTTTCAGGCAAAGTGATATATTAAAAAACAAACAAACAAACAAAACTACTTTCAGTTATGTAAGGTAAGTTCTGGAGATTTAATGCACAGTGTGGTGACTATAGTTAACAATACTGTATTTTATACTTGAAATTTGCCAAAAGCGTAGATCTTATGTGTTCTTACTACACACACACACACACACACACACACACACACACACACACACACACACTCACACACATAAGAAAGAAAATGATAACTATGTGAGGTGATGGGTATGTTAACTAACTGGACTGTGGTGATCATTTCACAATGGATACATATATGGAAACATCAAGCTGTATACCTTCAATTTACACAATTCCTATTTGTCAATTATACTTCAGTGAAGCCAAAAATGTACATAAAACCCCTCTTTCAGTTCCCTCATGATAAAGCAAGTCCAACTTTCTTAACGTGATTCGAAGTTTCCTTTGTGACGTTGCTTCTCATCTCCTGAGACACTCTCAGGACACATCCACTTTATGTCTCAACAAACTACTCACAGCTCCTGGCACACACCATGCCCACGGACGCTTGCCCTTGCCCATGACTTTCTCCCAGCCTGTGAAGCCCTTACCTCACATTGACTACTTGGGGAATTAATACTCATTCTTCAAGATTCAAGTCAGACATCATCTTCTCCATTAAGTCTGTCTGATAACCATTCTAGGAAAATTAGGACTCCTACGGGTCCTTGTATATACCTTTATTACATCATTTATAGAATTTCATGTTGTAAAGACTTATTCACAATTCTGCCCCTTGCCTAATACTATGAACAGCTCAAATATAAAAACTCTCTTCTATACCTTATTGTTATAGACTAAATGTTTGTGCCCTCCCAAAATTCGTATGTTAAATCCTAATGCCCAAGGTGATAGTATTTGGTGGTGAGGCCTTTGGGAGGTGATTAGGTCATGTGTGTGGAGCCCTCATGAATGAAATTAGTCTCCTCGTAAGGGGCCCCACACAGCCTTTCCCCTGCCCCTACTGCCATGTGAAGTTACAGCATGAAGATGGCTATCTATGGACTAGGAAGTGGACCCTCACAAGACACTGAATCTTCCAGCACCTTAATCTTGGAGTTTCCAGTCTCCAAAGCTATGAGAAATAAACTTCTGTTGTTTATAAGCCACCCAGTCTGTGGTACTTTGTTACAGCAGCCCAAATAGACTAAGACAGTTGTTGTCCTGTGGTGTACTGGAGCCAGCCATACTGCTTGTAAGAGCAAATTATACACATCTTTCCCCACATCTGAGTTCAATGATGTTATACTGGTAGTTAGAAATCGGTCATGGTGGGAGTATTTATACCACAAAATTGTCACACACTACAAATTACCCCCTCCCCCGACTCAGAGCTTCTTGTTAAACATTTATTAGCACACCACTGCTTGTATTCATTCTCAAAACCTAGCACAGGCTCTGAAATATAGTCTCTACAAAAACATCTGAATGACTAAATCTATGAATGAATGATCTAGATAATGAATCAATAAACTAACAAGTGGAGGGACAAGAATCCACTTAATCTCTCCAATCCTTTCACGACAAATTTCATCTGTAAAATGGGGCTATCACATTCTCCCTACCTGTAAGGAGGATAACAAGGTGATATAGATGGGAAAGTGTTAAAATGCATAAATCACATCACATATACAAATTAAGAGAAGTTTGAATTAATTTTTTAACCCAATACTTATCTAGAAATAAGTAACTGAGCAAAATGGGTGAGTAAAAGAAAGGCTAAAGAGCAGCCTGAATCCTTCCTATAGGTCACGTAGTCTAACGTTCTCCCATTTGTAAGTTTCAGTGTCATCCTCAGTAATTTTAAGACCCTTATAAATATGAATCAAATTGCATGGGGTATATCTCATTATCTACTTTTAAGGAGATAAATTCTTACTAAAGAATTATATGAAATTCAGGTTTCAAATGGCATCTGGTTAGCAGTCCCCAAATATCATTGAATTCTCGTTGTCTCCAAGGTGTGAGTTTGATGTGCCATCCCCAGTAACCTTCACCCCCCCACCCCCACATCAGCTTCAAAAACTAGAACTGAAGCTTACCCTATTGCCAAAATCTGGGAGGAATTTCCACTTACCGTAAGTCTTGCAAAAATGTTTTGAGAAAGATAATTTGGCATCTATTCTTGCTATGCTTCTGGAGTAGAGTGAGCTTCCTGACATGAAAAAAAAGTAGAATGCTCTTTTGTCCCTTCACCTGTATTTGTAACTTGGTTCAGAGACGAAAGCTCTGGAGAATATAAACGCTGTCCCTCTCCTAAAATGGTGTCTGTTTTTTGAGCCCTTTCATACTCTCTCCACCTCTTCTCCACCACCTTTATTAGGCTTTCCCTCTCTGAAACCATTTGGAGATTGCAACTCCCCTCACACAGTTGGCAAGGACTGTTCACGAGTATGAGTGGAGACGGTCGGTCGTGTGGGCAGAAAGGGGCAGAGAGTGAGATAAGGGGTGGATAAGATAAGGTCCAATGTTATCATTGGACCTGGAGGCCCTGGAAGTGTAGGGATCTAAACTGAACTCCAGATGGACCTGGGAGCTGGGATGCCATATATGCAGGGAGTTCAACTTTTTTTTTTTTTTCAGATCTTAAAAAAAAAAAAAGGAAAGATGACACCTTGATAAGATTCTTGGTAGGATTTCTGTTTTCTCCCTTAACATTTAACAATTTCTCTTATTTTCAATATTTAAGAGGCATTCTTTAAATATAAAACAGACATTTTAAACCTTGAGATTGCAGGAAAATTATTCTGGTACATTTGTGTTGGGGGAGGGCTTTCCAGCTATTCGCCAGCAGGAAGAGGAGTTCTGGACTGGTCTTCTTGGTAAGTCAGAGGCAAAGTCAAAGCTTTGGGAAGCCAGGAGCTCATTTCTTCTCGGCGAGTCGACAGGGCATCTATGTCAGCTGACAGAGATGCACGCAACTCCCGGTCTTCTATTGTGCTCAGTTCAGAGGCCAGAGGTCAGAGTCAGAGCTGAAGGAGAAGTTAGCTTCCCCAGAGTTGCAGCAACTCCTCTCCCTCTGACTCTACCCACAGACCTCTTCACGCCTTGAAGGTCCCAGAGCCTCAAAGTAAAGCCCAGGACTTGTATTTGTCAAAGAAGGTAAGACTTCAGCTGAATGAGCAACTAAACAGAAACTGTAGTATATTTTTCTTCATCTAAGGGCAAAAGAAAATGTCAGAGGCTTTTCGTCTCACAGCCACAGAATATAATACAGTTCCAGGCATCTGGAAGTTTCTAAATTGAAATACAAAAAAAGTATGTTCAATTGTGTGAAAATAAACAGACTATAGCCCAGAGCACGTCTCTGCGGCACCTCTGAAAGTTGCTAATTGAAATAACACTGTAAAGACACTGAACCACAATTTAAGGGCTGGGCCTGTGAAGGGCAGAATGGAGTGAGGGATGGAAACGATATGATCTTGATTATGTGCCCAGTAAGGTTTAGAAACAGGAAACTCAGACCCAGACAGTTAACATGATGCCAAGCACCGAGCAAGTAGGTATTTGGTTGGTGACTGCCGATGGCACTCTATGACTCTTCATGCTACCGATGATAAATGTGAACATTCTGAAGATGGAAGTGGAATAATTGGCCATTCTGTTGGAAAGCCACTTAGGGATGGCTGACCCAGACAGCCAAGCAGGTTGGTGGGTGGCTTTATTTCTTTAGCGCCTGTATTTCCATTTGACTTCTGTCTTTAGCGCCCTAGTCAGAGGGCTCACAATACACACCGCTGAGGCTGGAACTTGTACCCTGAACTACTGGACAGACGCAAATGTGCAGAAACTCTGGAGTTTACTATTTCATTTTTTTCACAGGCTCCCGTGTCTTCCTTGGAATCCATATTTGGGGCTGTAAGCAAGATAATTTCTTCGCAGAAGCAAGACAAAACTCTTGTGAGGATATTCTAGGCCCACAGTTCCCAAACTGTGTGCTGATGTGCCCTAGCATGCTACAGCAGATGCACAGGGGTGCCATGGGTTTTTACATTTTTTAATTAAAAAATCAATGTCAAGAGGGGGGGCACAGTGACACTGGACATCTGTCACACAGCATGAGAACTACTGCCTCACCATTAGATTGTATCACATTCCTTTTAATAATGTCATATTTTTGCAAAGCTAGGTTTTTGGTGGTTGTAGATAAAAAATGAGCACTGCATGAAAATCAGCGTGGAGCAGGAAATGAGAGTCGTGGCATCCACTCTGATGCCAAGTTTTGTGAGGTTGCACAGGGCTCAACAAATACACATACCTCACTAGTGAGTAACTGTGCTTTTTAAATGAAATAAAATGTTTCTTCTTCTTTCTGTTAAGTTTTACACGGTACAATATGTACATATATTTTCAAATGGCTACTAAATTGTTAGGACATAAATGTATATATTAAGTTATTTGGACCTACTTACTTAATAAATGGAGACAATGGGTATTTCTTTTGGTTTAGGGATACCCTGAAAAAATGATTGAGTCACTAAGGGTACTGCGATTCAAGAAAGTCTGAAACCCTCTGCCCTAGGCAGAGATGGTTGGAGATTTGCGAAAGTACAATACGATCCACAGGCTTCCTATTCTAGCTTAGGCTTATAGACCTGAGGGGATGGAGGAGGTAACTTATTCCAGTAAGCACCCACTCAATATTTGTTGATGAATATTTTCTCCTAACATTTACTGAGCTAGGCAGTAAAAACAAAACAAGACAACAACAAAAAAAACAAACAAACTAAAAAAACATTTTAAGTATATTATCTTATATAATTCTGATGATGCCCCAATGAAATGGGCATTCTATTATTATATTTCACATATGAGGAAACCAAGGCTCAGAGAAGTTTAAGTTTGTAAGTCACACAGCTAGTATATGTTATTTGAACCCAGAATGGTTTGATTTGAAGCTCGTGCTCTTTCCACCACACCACACTTCCCCTAACCGGATAGATGGACGGATGGGTGGATGCCTGGACAAATCAAAAATCTAACACTTCTAAACAGGGGGGACAGGGAGGAAACTCCAAATGCCACGGGATGGTGAAGAGAGCTGGACAGTGTAAGTTCTTGTGTGAAATCAAATATATCAATTAATCACTCTTCATTAGAGACTGAATAAATAAACACAGAATTCTAGATAAATCTACACTGCAAATTCATCTTTTCTTTTGCATTTTTGAAAGACTATATTCTCTCTTACCATACAGTTAATTCCTAATGACTTAGTAAAGTCATAGGCTGATTCAAGTTCAAAGAGGACAATCCCTTAGGTTCTGCATCCCCTTCACCTATCTACTATGTCCACAATCCACTAGCCTAAATACTGAGGATGTTTGAGATAGTTCTGCCTCAATCGAGAATATATATTTGCATAAAATATTTAGATATTAAATTTCTAATGCTTAAAAAGAACCTTCAGAGCAGAAGAATGTTTTCCTTAACCTCATTTGTTTTAAAGGAGAAAGAATGAAAGAGAAATGCATCATGTTTTACATAAAGGAAACAGCTCCAGGCAAACCTTGCTAAATATTTTAATGGTTTAAACATTCATTTTAGCAAGTTTTCTTGAATTTTCTTAACTTTGTTCCTTTTGAACTGGCTCAACCTTCATGTTTAATCCTTGGAGCTTTCAAGGAACAGCTCACAGAAAGTTATATACACAAATATAACAAACATTTCAAATAAAGCACAGTGCATAAAACAGAGAACAGGAGAACTCTGACAACAGCTGCTAGATTTAACACTAATAGTTTTGAAAGATTTTGGCTTGAAGGTTAAGAGTATCTTATGACAATAAGCAGGCTTTGTATATAATGTCAACAGTCCTTTTGCAACATGTCCAGTTTTAATTTATTCTTTTTCATTTGTATAAGACAAATAATATAATTATGGATGTCTGGTTTATGACATTGAAGTTAAAAAAAAAAGTCCAAAATCAATCATGTTTTTCAAGAATAACAACTTTTAAAAACCTCTGGTCTAGATGCCTGGTAACAGCTACAGTTTCGTCTAAACGTGATAATATGCTTCATATCTTTATTCATTTATTTAACTCATGTTAGTGTTTAGTGCACTGCTGCTTCTGCATGTGCGAAGTGACTTAACTTTCCATCCAATTTGCTTCTCCAGGGGGTACTGTGACTAATACTGAATCTAGAGATGGGAGGGGGGCGGGTAGAAGAACCTTCCTCCTGCCCCACAGACCAGGGACACAAGAAAGTTTTCAGAATCAGCCACTGGCCTGCCCTAGCAAAGGCTCTGGAACCATCCCAGGCAGATCAAAGAGTGTTTTATACCATGCATACATCCATGGAAACAAACATGTACGTAACACGCACATATGCATAGACAGTTTTGTAGATAATGCCATTTACCAGGCTTTGCTTAAGATGCCAAGTCAGAAACCTCAAGAGAAAGATGCAACATAATGGAGCACATGTGTAGAAGACACAAAATGAAAAGCACAAGGCCAGATTTCTGTGTGGGAGGCACATGAAGCTGGAGTGTGGCTTTCAGAAGGGGGAAGGGTTCGACAGTGCTGGTGATAAGGCCCCTCTCCTCAAGAACACACAAGTTGCCAGCAAAGACCCAGGCCAGGCAGTTACTGGCAGGAGCTGGCTTCCTTGTGTGCTTATGTTAAAGGCCACCACCTCGCTTTGCACATCTAGGTTGGCTTAGGCTATAGACCTCAGGTCTGGTTTCTGTAGCTCAGGGTCCAGGTCTAGTGAGGAGACAAGGCAAACTCACCATTCCTGGATCCTGTTCCCAAGGGCATGCCTTGGCCTTGAGCACTGTTCTCTAAAAGAATTTCCACAGTGAACATAATAATAACAACAAACAATAACATTACTGAGTACTTACTATGTAGCACACACTGTAATAGCTGGCTTACTGGTAACATCCTTCCTGGTTCCTCCCCACTATTTTATGAAATAGGTATTCTTCCCCCCATTTTGCACATACAAAAACTGAATTAATTCTCCCAAACACATGACAAATTCGGGACTCAAAATCCAGACTTTTTCATTAAGAAAATATGTGATAACCTATCTTTCTTCCCTACAGCGAAAATGCCGAGGATTGAACAAATGATCTCGTGCTGACAATGGTGTGACTTTTTTCCTAGCTTGCAGTGCCCTCCTCTGTCCCTCCCTTCTGAACGCCTGAAAGCCCCACACTCACCTTTTCATGTATCGTTCTATCCCATGGTGCTTTCTGCACGTGAGCTAGAAGTAACCCCCTGGCCTTACCCTTGAAACCCTTGGAAGCTGTGTTTTCAAAGGCACTGGATGATTACTTGAGCCCTCGCCCTGGCACACACAGGTACACGCACACACACGCACAGATGCCCAGGTCCATGCTAATCTCTCGTACCTCATTAAAACACTGAACGTCAGTATGGAGTGCAAACTGTAGACATCATAAGACTCAACGACCTCATTTTACTGCTAAGTATACTGAGGTCCAGGGACTGATGGAAGGTTAAAGAAGATACGAAAGGCAACCGTCTTTGTTCCGCAGATATTCTGAGAGTCCTTTATTTTTTTGTGCAGGACCATGTTTGCTCCAGGAAATGAAAAGAACAAATATAAGATCCATGCTCTCCTGGGCTAACAGTGGAGGTTAGGAGGCAGCCAGGAGAACTGGCAATGGCAACTCCGTGTGAAAAGGACTTTTCCGTGGATAAGCACCATGGGCTGCTGGAGGTGGAGGATGGACGCTGGCACCTGTAAAAGCCTGTTGCCCGAATCTCCTGCTCCCCAGTCTTTAGGTTAAAATGTAATAAAATGGCTGGTAGCCATGATCAGTTCTTGTAGAAATGGATGCTATGTGCTTTTTTATTTCTCCAGCAAATAAAGATGAGACTCAAAGTATCTGAAGCCTAAGAATTGAGAAATGCACGTGGCCTCTGTTTTCACAGCACGGAGGGATTCCCTGTTTTACATGGAACTTATCTTTTTGTCACTAGGAGCTTAGTGAGGACGGGGTCATTTCTTTTGTATCGTATGCCCAGTTTTCACACAGGGCCTGGTACATAGAAAGTGCTCAGTGTAAGTGTGTCTAAGGAGCAAAGGCCAGACTTAGACGAGAAACTCAACACTGGCAGGAGCTCTGTCTCCTTAACCACACTGTGGCTCTAGAGTGACACCCACTGCACTGCACGCAGGCCTGGCCGCCCACAGACGGTGCCCTCCATGAATCTGTGCAGCTGCAGCCTCAACCAGCTAGGACTCTGTGGTCTCAGGCGTGGGGGTCTCACTAAACCCAGCCTCTCACTACAGTTCGAAGCACAGACAAGGCACTACATGACCAAGACCTTACCCCAGTCTCAGGATGGGCTTCAGTGCGGAGCAAAATTCCGCCGAGCTCAGACGTCCTTAGGTGGCAGGTGTGTGGTACGTGCAGAGAAACTGGCATCACGACGTTGGGGTTATCAGCCTCAGCCCCGTCACTAACCGTGTGTGGGACACACTCCCTTGACGCCCAAGAGCAGGAAGATGAAATTGTGCCGAAGATGGTACCTCTAGCCTCATTCCACTCTAACATCCCATGGTTATACCCTAGACCAAATAGGAGGCTCCCTGCTCCTTGGAGATGGAGAGTAGCATGAAAATCCACACAAGAAACCCCAAGCTTTCACCCTGAGCTATGAGTGCCTTAGGGTATTTCAGTGTGTGGGAATTTAGGAAATACACCCTTGCAAGAGAGACCCCCCCATACACACACAGGTGAGGGGACAATCAATTATGGTGAGAATAACATCCAGGAGGAAACTGTGAGAAATGTCAGAACTCTTCTGAAGCCAACTGAAAGGAGACACTTCAAGCCTAAAGAGTCACGCCAGACCCTATCTAGGGATCTGCCTCCTGTTGGCCTGCCCCCTGCAAGAGGGCATGTTACAGCCAAACAGATGAAGAAATGCCTAACTGCTCAGCCCTCCTTTACCCCAAACAGGACTGATTCAATACCAGGAAGAGCTTGGTCTTTGGAACTGAGCAGATATGGGGACAATTCCCAGAAAATTTAGATGTCTTGTACAAGACCAAATAGCTAAAAGGACAGTAACATTTATTGATGGTAACCAAGCACCTTCAGAGATCTGCATCACACAGGTGACACCTTAGGTCAGGGAAAGGCGCGGTGCAATGTCCTGCTTACAGATTACCCTTTCTGCCAGGCATATCTCCAAGCCCCGAGTGGCTTGTTTTGTATAACCTTCCTCAGGATGCCTGGAGGCGAGCATCTGGGGGAGTGTATCTCTTTCAAGAATCTGCACCTGTGTTCCATCTTACCTCCTTCCTTTTCAACTACACTGCTATGTTTTGGAAAGCCTGGGCTCTGTAGTTCCTCTTCGAGTCGTGGAGAGATTGCCACATCTAAAAGTCACCGACACCACCAAGCTTACTTGAAATGAGTCTTCTCTGCTGCTTGTGCCGACAGCACTGCTTTTCTTTATGCAAACTGAGGTTCTCGTCAGAAAAGCTCTTGGGTACAAATGACGAAAACTGATTCCAACTTGCTTGGACACATGTTCATTGTAAGAACAGATGAGAGCTCATAAAGTTAATGGAAGAGTTGCAGTAACTGGAAACCTCTGGGACAGGGGATTCACCCTTTCCAGGATGATGCCTCTGCAATGTGTCCTTGGGTGTCGGTTTTACTCTCTCTGGTATCTTGATAGTGTAGAGGACAAGGTCACCACTAGGTCGGCAGTCTCACGTCCACCATGCTCCTTTATCAGAGAAGAAAGGCATTTTCTCTACTTGCTTCACTTAAGAGGACCACAGGGAAAACTCGGATTGCTATAGCTTGGGTCACATTCCGCTTCTCAGATCAGTCACTGTCACCAGAGGCTGGGACATTATTATTATCTGGATCTGGGCCATGTGCTCATGCTGTGTCTTGGAGATGGGGTCGTGGGATTGGCAGCATGCAGAAACCCAGAGTCTGAGTAGAAGAGGAGCAGGTCTCCAAAGAAAGTGTTTCTATTGTTACAATAAGGGCACAAAGATGCTAGGCATATAGAAGTAATAATTGTGTATCGCAGATAATAATGATTATAGCATAATTTGTGAAAAGCTCGATGTGTGTCACGTTTTTACATACAGTTGCATTTCAGGTAGTTCTCATAACAAATACACCTGAGAAGGTACTTCCCCCATGCATTAATGAAGAAATTAAAGATCAAAGAGTTAGGCTACATAGATGGTGTCATGGCTAGGGAGAAAGGCTGGAGAGGCATCCACAGTTTGAGGAATATTTCTGGATGTCTTAGTTTGGTACAATCTAAGTCATTTATCTGGATGTAGATAAAACATAAGAAAGATACAAGTCAATAAATCTTATTGATTATGCATCAAATGAACATCAGAGAGATATGGATAGAATTGAAATCATGCCTTTTGAAGGAATATTTAAACCTCAAATGTGGCCTATAGTGCTAGAGCTGCAAAAGACTTTGATATTTAACTAAGCCTTGAATAGTCACTCTAATAAAAATTCTGAATTGGAAAAATTACACAGTTTGAAAATGGCAATTTAATGAATGGAATCCTAATTTCAATTTTCTTTAGCTTTACAGAATTTGAATCTTTGTTATTATTTAGAGAAACTGACAAAGTAACCGTATAAGAGAAGTGAAAGATACAAACATAAAGATGATAAAATATTTGAAAAAAACCAATGTATTATTCCAAGAGAAATAGCTATTAAATTGTTTAATATATGAAAATGTAACCGTGATTTGATGACAAAAATTTGAAAAATATAATGAATTTGTATGTATGATTAAACTTGACCAAAGAAAGCTTGCAAATCTCTGTGGGATAAAGGTGAACAAAACATAATAAAGTCAAGTTCACAAGTATATACCATTCTAAGAAATGATTTTAGATTTTATGACCTCCTTCATAGTAGAGATATTTATTATGTTAGTAGACAGAGATATATGGACTGAAAATAATTTAATATAATTACATAAACTTACCTAAAGATGATAAAGGATTTAGCACTATGAATAATAAAATTGATGTTAAGAGAAATTCTCTACGTATTGAACCGAACCACCTAATGACTGTCTATCTAATGAAAATTTATTGGAAACCTGTGCATATCCCTGTCAAAATTGCAAACAGGGCCCTTATTTAATTAGTGACACTTGAATGAAAGGAATGCTCATGCCAACAATGTGTTAATATCAATAAGTGACTGGAAATTATAAGAATAATTTTGTGAATAATTTGGACCACACTTTATATCTCTTGGTAAAGAGTCCTATAATATAATACATAGTTTAGCTTTTCTATGGAATAAAAAGAACATTTAATTTTTTTGTTGTTGTATACTTTGATTTGTTTCGCCCCATTAGCAGTAAAATATGGAACTCTCCCCTCAGTATTTATGGAGAAGGAGTGAAGAGGACACAGAGATGGTTCTCATGCCATGGGCCAGCTAAGAGTATTTCCTATAGAAGGAATCATTCAGATGACTGGAAGTTGGATCATTTCAACAGACAGAGCAGACAAGAGAATATTTCTGAGGGGGCAAAACTGTGGGATTCTGAACACACAAACTGATGACTGTTACCTTATCCATCAATTTAGTAGTAGAAGGACTTAAAGATAGGCATGGGAAATAGGTCTAAATAGGTAGATAAGGTGAGATTGTGGGTATCTTGAGGACTAGATAGAACAATAATATTCAGTAAAATTTTTCTGGCTCTTGTGAATCACTTATTAAAAGAAAATCAGAATAGATACATTGGGGCTTTAGTTTCCTTATCTGTAAAATGGGATAAACAATGCTTCAAGAGGTAGAACTGGGGGCTTCCCTGGTGGCGCAGTGGTTGAGAATCTGCCTGCTAATGCAGGGGGCACGGGTTCGAGCCCTGGTCTGGGAGGATCCCACATGCCGCGGAGCAACTAGGCCCGTGAGGCACAATTGCTGAGCCTGCGCGTCTGGAGCCTGTGCTCCGCAACAAGAGAGGCCACGATAGTGAGAGGCCCGCGCACTGCGATGAAGAGTGGCCCCCACTTGCCACAACTAGAGAAAGCCCTCGCACAGAAATGAAGACCCAACACAGTCCAAAATAAATAATTAAAATTAAAAAAAAAAAAGAACTGAATTATGTACATGAACGGACCTGCATAGGACAGGGTGTATTATAGATAACTGAAAAATGTATTCTGGTCTATAAAAGGACTCTGTCTAGGTAAAATATGTACATTTTTTTTCCAAGCTCATACACTCACATGAGGGTTAAAGAGTAACAGAAAAGTAATATAATTTCTCTAAAGAAGGTATACTGTCTTTAATCCATTCATTAAATTATTTTTAGCACTTTAAAGAAAAGAATAACAAAAGAATCCCCCCAAATTTATTATACTGCATTTTATTAATAAGAATGCAAATTGCTCAGTTCACCTTATTTTTGCACGACATGTTACTCGCAGCTTTGCTTCTGTCTAGTCATGAAATTTTCCTGAGGTTCAGAGCACTTAGTTGGTTGTATATTTTTTGGCTCATATGAAATCCAAGGTAATGAGCTTTAACACTACAAAGGCTCTGGAATGCTTTCAAAAACATTTGCTTCCCACAAGACAAATTAGCTGAACCAAGCAATAAAATGTGACATTAAGCATTCAATACTCCCATTTTTATGTAGTCCCAGGTCAACAAAAATGACCCCACTGGGGGCATTTCTCTAATGTCCTTGTTCAGAATTCTACTAAAAACCTGTCTCTAGGAAGCTAATCAATAGTTATTTATGCATTATAGACTCCTAAAGAAAGCCTACTCATAAACTGAACTCAAGGCATTCTGGAAGCTTCTGGACCTAATGTGGTTTGTAAGGACCCTCTGTCAAGTGGACCACCCTGTGTGCACACATATGTCTACATCTGTATATGTACATTTGCAATTTATCACTTTTACTTGTTTGGTATTGTATCTTAAGGTCTTAAAGAAAATTCTGAAGTTGTCTAATGATCAGTGAAATCCTACTCTTTTTGCCATTTTTAAACATTCATATTTAGACTTTGTAGTTGTTGAATAACCAGTTTTTAGAATAAGGGATGTGTTCAACTCACCTGGAGTATTGTGTTTTTTCTATTTGAGGGAAAACATTTCTCTAGGCAAACTATAATTGGTCTAAAGAAGGGAGAGCAGGAGAGTGAAGACAGATCTGACATGGAACAGTTGTGAGGACTGGGCGTGCCTGGCCTAGAGAAGACCGAGAGCTGAGGGGTGGAAAAGGGAGAAGGCAGTGTCTGCATGTCCCTAAAAAACTGTTAAACAGAAGGGACCCCAGGAAGTTTAGAAGAGAAGCAAAGGGACAGAGTGACAGGGAGGCAGAGTTTAGGTCAGTATGAGGAAGAACTTTCTAAAACAATGGTCCAAAAAACAAATGAACTATGCAGGAACTGGATAAGAGAGAATCCAACCGGTGGTGTTTCAGACCCTTTCCAGCCCTGGGTGAAACGCCTCAATGATCCTCACAACTCAGAATTCTTTCCTGCCTCGGTTGTGTTTCAGGAGATCCCAGGCAAGCCAGCGTCTTTTTTCCCAAACAGAAGCCTTCCCTGAGGATCCTAAGTTTGTTTTCACTCCAAGGCCAGCTTTTTAAATTTGTGTAAAAGAGAAAGTAAACAAACCGGATATTTATTTCTGCAAATTCAAATTAATCTTAAGAAATTTTGCCTTGACTATTTGTGAGACTTAAAAAAAAAATCTACTAGGAATACTGAGACATTTGCTCAATCAGGTTGGTGAATTGCTGCCTGTTTTATCATCAAAATATGTTTTATCTGTCAAAATGATGGGTGCTTCCTCCCTCTAGGCTACTCTTTACCTTAATTAATTGATAGCAAGTAGAGGAAGCTTCGAGATACCAAGGAACTGACTGACCTATGGACTGAATGATCAGCTTTGTGTATCCTTTATTCTTTAGAAAGGTAATATCCTTACAATTTACAGATGGTCCGTGAGCTACTTTTAGCCTCAGCTTGGAGTGATCCAAATAGTCCTGGGTCATCAAGATGGCATTTGTCACTTGGTGTCTGGGGGGGTCAAAACAGAGGGGAGCCAAATTCTGGTGGAGAATGTAGAGGACATCCTGTCAAGGACACTCATCTGTTCAGTCATAATCCCGAGAACTGCAACTTAATTATAACTTCTCCTGGAGAAATTCTATGATGAATTCCATTCAGTGTACAACTCTCTTTATAGTATAATTTTGCTTTTTGAGAGTTGCAAAGGGACATGTTTCCCTCATCTACATGGGGAGCCTCAAAGACAGATTTGAACATATTAAGTGCAGTCCGTCTCTTCCTTAAGAGTAGCAATCATAACCTCACCTGTTCTGGTGAAAATGAAAAACAATTATAGGGCAGTTCTACAGAATCTCAAATGCTTTTTGACACTACCCTGGGGATGCTTCTGCAAAAATCTAACGGTCACAGTCAAAATCAGGGCAATGGTACAGATAAGAATTAAGGAGTGAATAAGGAAAATTGCCAAGAGGCTAGAAGAACTCCCAGGAGAGCTGGAATAGCAGCCAGTGTGGAGGTGACTCATGGGTGAGTGGGATTAGAAGCTGTGTGCCTTGCTATGTCTGTCATGAGGTGCTGTGGAGTTTCTGGCTGTAGAGCCCTCAGTCTTCTAAGTCAGGGCATCTTTTAAAGTCCATCCCGGTTCCAAGAGTCTACTTTCTCCACCAGCTTTAGGTTCTATATCACCCCATAGAAATTCTAAATTCATGAACCAACAAGTCAACCAAAACTCAGTCTACGTTGGCCATACTTGAAGGAAGTTTAAAGCAGAGTTTCCTCTTTTGGCCTAGTCTAAAAAGAAAACTAGGCATGCACGTGTAGAAAGACAGTGGCTGAGAGTCACTCTAGCATTGAAAGAAATTGCTGTGTGGGCAGTAAACATGCCCCTTCCACCCATGCCTTGGCCTAGGCTGGGCCAGAGCGAAAGAGGATATTTGATGGGATAACTATTTGAACCAGGATTCAATTAGTCCAGTGGTTCTCAAGTTTGTTTAGGTAGCAGAGTACCTGGCAATCACTGCCTTTTGTGAAAGTAAGTGGCAGCCTCTTAGGGCCAGCACAACGCAGGTCAATGTTAGTTTTCTGAGACCACATAATTTAAGAACTAATGATTAAGTCAAATGCTGAAATTTGGGAGGAAACTGAGCATAAAATGACTCATTCTCTGAATTTGCTTGGGAGGGCAACTTTGGAGAAGTTTTAAAAATATATCCATCTCCAGCCCCTCTTTGCTTCCATTAGGATAAGTTTTGGGGAGCCTGTAAGGGCCCTACCAGATGGTGTATGAGTGTTGCCTTATCCTTCATCTTCTCAGCCCATGTCCAGACACAATTTCCATGTCCTATTCTTCTGCTGACATTAATAATGCTCCTTAACCCCATCAGGGCACAGTCTTGTCTCAGCAAAACATGAAGCCAGTGTTGGGAGGTAATAACCTGTTTCCTCATCTTATTATTTCCCTCCACTTGAGGGTCATGCCAGCTGACAAGGTGAGGTCAAAGAGTTTGCTGCACACATGATGAAGGGGGAGCTTTTGAGGATGAGGGTTGAGGCTTTCCCCAAGATGCAGGGACCACTTCATATTGCTCTTGGCACAGCAAAGAAAGCGGGGGTCAAAGGTGTGAGGACCTTAAGTAACACCTTATTTCCTCTCATCTTGAGAACTTGAGGCGGTGTTGGCCATGAGTTACCTCTGTTAGCACTCACAGGTGATAGAATGTGTCACCAAAGTTGCCTCATGATATATATTCATCAACACTCTGGTCCTTATTCTGATCCAGGCTCACCTCACCCTTCCCCTCACTCAGTCCCTGCATCAACACACACACACACACACACACACACACTCACACACACCAGGGTACAAAAAACATTTGTTGATGTGATTTATTGAACAATTAACCAACTGTAAATTACCCTCATTATATTAACTTAATTACTTCCAAAACGTTTTCTGGCAGGTAAAAATTCATAGAAGGTAACCATAGTATCCAATATGATTAATGTAGACTATGAGTTTTTCTATTCAAAAAAGAAAACTAAGCCTATGTATCAAACCAATAATATTCATAATATCTTTAAAATTTTCATAATACAATTTCTCTCATTGTGTTAATAAAAGTTAAAGTTGCTTAAAGTTATTTTGTCTCTCTTTTCTTTCTCATCCTGTTATACTTTTCTTATTGTAATATATCAAGTATAAATACGAACACCTACTCATCCAAAATCACTTAACTGACAGCTCTGACTCTATGGAACATGGCCATGTTTTTGCCTTGGGAAATGTAGGCACCTGGTAAATTTCTTTTAAGAATAAAGTAATTACATGCATGTCCTTCTATAGCATTTATTATTCCATGTCAGAGTTAATTGTTCCATTATACTGTAAGCAACTTGTTGGTGTAAAATATCTCAGCTTCTTTTCCATCCCTTGGCCTTTGGCTTGCCTGTGGCATTGCAATGAGGAATCAGTTTCTGAGGGATAAAATACATTTCAAAAATATGTTTTGAAGGTAAGCCTACCTAAAGGAATCGGCAAATACTGTTCAGAAAGTCCAAAATATTCCACCAACTTCAACAAGTGGGCAGCTTAAGTCTTCTCCCCCTCTGAAGCTCAGTTTCTCCATAGGTAGAGTGAAAGATTTGGAGGACACCATCTTTAAGCTCCCTTCCAATCTGACCTTCTGCTTCACTCTGTCATCTATTCCTCTGTATGCTGTAATAAAAGCATTCATTTTCACTCAAACTTTGCTACTGTGTGGAAGGGCCATGAAATTTAAAGGCTCCTGTGTCACAAGAAATTTAAAGGTTCCTGGCATCACAAGACAACCATTGTTGTCTTGGGGTCCCATGCAGTATCCATCAGGGAGACGCGCCTCCCACATTGGCCTTGCCCAACTCTGCACCAGAGGTGGACAAGCCCTTCAGCCACTCCTGAGGGAGGCCAGCCCCCGCAGAGGGTCTCTGCCAGGTTGGCAGGCAGATGCCACCTCTGGACAAAGAGTTTCTGAGGCCAGTAAGAGGAAGCCAGGTTCCAGACACCTTGCTTCTGCTGCTGCGCTCCGTCCTGCCTGTCAGGGTTTCCTGCTTCAGGACCTGTAGGCAGGTCTCTTTTCAGAAAGAGCTTTCTTTCTCCTTGCCTCTTTCCTCCTGGTTTATACTAACTTAATTTCTCATGAAGCAGATTTTTGTATTCACTTTTTGTTTCTATGCATTCTCAGCAATTTCAACTTAGCGACTTATTCAGTGAAGATTTGGGGTTCTGATCAGCCTCTATTCAGAACACAGGGAGACAGGTATCTGAAAGAGACCTTAGCCTCAATCTTAGGGAAGGATACATACACATAGAGTGCACAGGAGGGTGGACTACATTTTCCTCGTCCCTGGCTCTGATATTCCAAATAAAGGCAGAAGGGTCCTCATGTCCCAGAACATGGGATAGTTTACAGGTATTATCTGTGCAGCTACACCCTCCCCTGCAGCCTCTGCCAGGCTGGAACCCAGACTTCCCGGTCTGCATCCCACATGTGCCCTCTATCAAGGCGGTAGGGCTCATAACACTCAGCAATGTCTTATGAGGCTTTTTCTAAAGACCTTCCACATCCCAGAAATTAGCAGAGGCCAATCTGCTTCCCATTATCCTGATAGTCAATGATTTATACCTTCTAACTTGGGGGAGGGGAGAGTGCCAAAGAAGGTGAACCGTTTGGCAAGCTATTAACCCTTCCAGGAGAATGTGCTTCCAGGACTCCTCTGGAATCGGTTAGGTCACCATTACTGGCCCTTCCACCCTAATGGACTGTCCCCTTTCCTGAGTAACATACATATCTCATTTTCTTGAATTCCTCACATTCTGTCTATCAGTAGAGATGGAAACAAATTCCTCAACCTACCCCTTTGTAACCCAAACCATCTTCCTCCAGTGAGTCCCCAGTATATGAGCTCTGCTTTCTTCTAGTTACCCTAAAAATCCTTAGGGGTTTCCTCTTTTCATCCACACATTAGTCAGTGAAGCAACACATATATTGACGGCTACTTGATAAGGAGGACTTTTTCACTGAAAGAACCTGCCATTTAAAAATTCCACTTATCTCCACATATTGAAAAATGTTTCTCATTATGAAATAGCTCACAAGTTACATAAATATAAATACAAGGTTGCACAAGAATTTCTCTGTCAGGTGTTGATGCGCGCGCGTACGCCTGCATGTGTGCACACGCGTGCCTGTGAGGCAGGGGGACGGGGGGCAGTCTGTTTCCTCAAGTGTGCATTAGAAGGCAGAGTCTGGGGAGGACTGTGCATAAGGAACTCAGGGTCTTGTGGAAAGGAGGAAATGGAGACCTTAGCTTCTTTATTTCAGGTTCAAAGTTAGGGAGACAGTTTGGGGTAGATCAAGAGAGAACAGTGAGCTCCTTGGAAAATAAAGTTACTCTGAGGAGGTCTGACTAGTCCCTGCACTGACTTTGGGGGAGGAAAAATGGAATGCTGACCTGGAATGTGAGATATGGGTCCTGAAGCCCGGGATACTGGAGCCCGTTCTGGTACAGCCCTTTGTGTACCAGCTGGGATCTGGGAGAAAGAGCTGTGCGAGTGGAGCCTCAGGAGCTGATCAGAGTGGGGTTCAGTGATCTGACTCCACTCTAGGCTTGTGGAATGACCCCTGCCCCTTGGACAACCACTAGAGTGGAGGGCTGGGATCTGCAGAAACTTTACCAACACACAGCAGCCTTAGCTGTAGGGCTTCAAATGGGACCCCTGCTGATGACGCTGCCTCAGGACAGGAACCTGACAGCACTATTTGATGGAGGGAGGTCTTACTTAACTCGAGAGTCCCTGACTTTGGTTAGGTGTGACCCAGGAAATTCCTCTAAAAGATCAGTGGCTTGGGCAGCTGTCCACTCTGACATGTGTGGTAGTAGCCGGAGCAAAATGTCAGCTTGGCCACATCCTTGCAGACACAGTGGTTCTGCCCTTGACTCTTTCTGCCATAGAACATTTCTTTATTGAGGTCAACCATAAAAGAACAGGTGCAGCTTTTGCAAAGACATTATGGCACCTGGTGGCATTAATACTCTTTCTGATGGCAATTGTATCATCGTCCAGTCCCAAAATGCATGCCATTAAATTCTGACCACAGCAAAATCAAAGAGATACAGCAGGACTTGTTGTTCAGACACTGGTAACCACTTGTGAATTCCTGGACAAATAAGTGAAAGGGACCTGAGAGACTGGACTTACACTCATCTGGACATGTGGGAACTTGAGGATTTCTCTCTGGGATATCATTGCCCAGGCCCATTATTCATACCGCAAATGGTAAATCTGGAGGTCCCAGTTGTATTTATTGTATAACAAATCATCACAAATTAGTCTCTTAAAATAACACAAAGTTGTTACCTTACAGTGCTACAGGTCAGAAGTCTGGCATGAGTCTCACTGTGCTAAGATCAATACGCTTGCAGTGCTGTGCCCTCTTCTGGAGGCTCTAGGGGAGAATCCACTTCCTTGCCTTTTCCAGCTTCTAGAGGCTGCCTGCATTCCTCAGCTCATGGCCCCTTTCCTCCATCTTCCGAGTCAGCAATGGAGGGTCAAGTCCTTCTCACACTGCATAACTCTGTCCTCCTCTTCTGCCCCCTCTTCCACTTTTAAGACCCTTGTGAGTACGCTGGGCCCTCCCAGATAATGCGGGGTAATCTTGCTAATTTAGGGTCAGCTGGTTAGCAACATTAATTACCCTTTGTTATGTAACCTAACATATTCACAGCTTCCAGGGATGAAGACACCGGCCTCTTTAGGGGCCCAAGGGTGAAGGTCGATATTATTCTGCTTGCACTACTTAAGCACTTAAGCACAAAGAGTCAGTCATTGGATTAGCTCTTGCGTTCACAAAGAGGAATAAATCTCAAGAGTTTCCCAGTCTAGGAGACAGGCAAAAAGTAATAAATAAAGTGGGGCAGTGATACATAATCATAGAATACTAATCATACAACCAGAGGCTAATATTAGAGTATCTATCCTAGCCTCTTTTGGAGGTAGGTGGCATAGTAGAAGGTTTTCTGGAGAAGGAGATGTCTGAGCTTAGTTCCTGATGGATTAATAGCCACTTGGTAGGGGAAGAGGATGACATTCTAGTCACCCACATCCCTAATGTAACCCAAATATGGCAACTGTCCTTCCTCTATAATTTGGCTGATGAAATCTAAGGCTAATGGCAACTGAATGGGGGATTCGTTGAAGATTTATTCATTTGATGAATGTATATTAAGGACCTATGATATACCAGCATATGTGCTGGCTATCAAACCTGCAAAGGTGGGTAAAACATATGAAGCCTCTGCCTTTCTGGTGCTTACAGGACCACAGATGAAGAATGGAAGTGTTCATGTGAAAAACTACTTACGAGCTAGGCTTGTGAATCTGTCCAGAGAGGTGATGCTTTTCAGATCCCAAGGCTTAAAGGAAGAGAACAAATCTTCAGTCTCCCCACGTTCCTGATGAACAACAGATGCTACCCCGAAGTTTTTCATTGCAAACTAAAGCAATGGAAAGTCTGGGGCTCAATGAATTGGCTCCAGTTCTGGCTGAAGAGCTCCCAGGCCTATGGTAGAGCCGTGTAATCCACAGAAGCCACTGTCAAACACCGTTCATGTTCCCAGTTATTCCCATGGCACTGCCCCATGAAGTGACCAGCTACCGGCCCTGCCCCTAATTCCAGAATTATTCCCCATTCCCAAGTTACAACGTTTTATGGATTAGCCCAGAAGCCTATCATTTCCATGTTATTTCTATGGAAAGAATGCACTGCTATTGACACCTACCTGAATTATAATAAACTTCTAGAGCATAACCATCCACACGTTAGGCAAGGGCTATAGGACCGAAATTTTTGCCTGAAAACTGTATCTAATTAAGCTCCCTTTAACCAGGTCTGAATACCATTCGTGTGGCTGCATCACTTTGATTGACTTATGCCCAGTAACCGAATAATGCTTGCAGCAAGCAGAATGACAAAAGGAAACAGCATGCACTTTGAAGGCTCCCTGTTTTCCGATCCGTGCTCAAATCCAGCTCCGCCACTTACTAGCTGGTGACTCTGGATGAGATGTTTCACCTCACTAAATACCAGTATCATGACTATAAAATCAGCTGAATACTGTTAAACTGTCAGGATAATTAAGAAGATGAAACGACTGAAGAGACATAAACCACTGGGCACCAAGTCTGGGACAGAACAGGTGCTAAACCAGCCTTTGCATCAGCAGTCTCTGTGTTTACGTTGCCACACCACTATTGGTTTGATATGTCCACTATTATTGGGCATTGGCTTATTCCCCAAATCCTGAACATCCTTGTACAAATGGCATTTAAATATCTATGTGTGTGTGTGTGTGTGTGTGTGTGTGTGTGTGTGTGTGTTGCACTGTTGAATGCACAGAAGTAGAAACTGGCTCTGAGTGCTTCCACTGAGTAGGTGGGGAGGCGAGGAGGTAGTGAAAGAGACAGAACTTCAGTAACGTTTTATCTCCGGGACACTGCTGACCCCTGAGGGGCTTTTGCCCTGACCCTGAGGAAGCAAAAGCTTTCTCTCGTAGCAAAGGTGCACAAGCATAGGCCAATTCCTGCAGAACATTTTAGAAACAGTCCTTGCTATGAATGAGAATCACGAAAATGCTACGTTCATACAAACAGGCTAGTCTGCTGAATAGAAATCCACGTTCGTCCAGCACAGGATTTTAAGTCATCTGAACGTGAAGAGAGCAGCGCCCGGGGCAGATTTATGTGCTCTGGGCTTGATGTTCCACCTCTCCTGCTCGTGGCTTGAGTGATCTCGAGCAAGACCCCTCCGCAGCTGTTTCTAGACCTTGATCTGTGAGGTTCTAGAACCCCTGGGCCCCTGCTCTTTTTTCTGCTCTCAGTCCTTCAGAGTCTTCCAGAGTAAAATTTCTAAATTGGCACAGAAGGACTTCTTTGGCATCAAATCGCTCTTATGAAACAGCACGCTGATGAATTAAATGAAACGATTCAGAAAAATACCGATTAAATTTCCCTTTAAATACCCAGGGGCTTAGAAATTAAGCAAAACTGCTTGGCACTACGCAGTCTGGATTTTAACAAACTCAAAATGTTTGAAAAATTGTTCAAGATGTTTTGACAAACGGAGTGTGCCCCTATGTTCTTCCCTTTCTCCTGACATCACTCTTGATCTGCCAAAGGAAAAGCAGAATCGGGGTGTCCAGGGGGGTAGAGATTAGTTAGTTTCCCAGGAAAGGCTTTTGCCCATCAAATAGAATAATCCATAGTTCTTATTTTAATACTCACTAGCTTCTTTGTTCTGTTGTAAAGTAATAAAGCTAGTTTGCCGTATTTTAAAATGAAACAAAATAAAACTGAGTAACTATGAATAGTACAAAGTGATGACCTTAAACACTGAAATCATATTTTTAAAGGGAAAAAAATAACTCCAGTTATGTGAATTGAATTTGTAATGTTGCCTGGCCTGAGGAGTGAACACAATAAATGTGAAACGCCACCCCATCAGACCTACCAATACCACTACCACCAGAAGACTGGGACTTTGATCCTCCCTCGCCTGCTGGAGGAGGGTCGTGATGTTTGTCAAGAAATAGAAAGACTCCTGAGAGGGTATGTGGTTGAGTAAAAAGAGTCCTGGATAAGAAGTCAGAGGCCTGGGCTTCATCCCCAAACCACTGCTGCCTGGATGTATCATCAGGAACAAGTCAGGATTTACACAGAAAGCAGCCTCCCTCAGTGATCCCTCCGAAAAATTATGTGGGGTTAGAGAGTCTTTGAGATAACCTCCGGCTCTGAAACGTTCTAAAATATAGTCAGGTTTTAATATTTGTATCTCTACAGATGAATATAGTTTTAAAACTTGTATGAATGGATAAATGTGGGTTACTCATTTTCTAGTGTAATATAATTCTTCCAACAAACATAATCCGCTGTCTCAAGTGAGGAATATATATCTAGATCGGGAGGGAGGGAGGGAGAGAGAGAGACATAGATATAGATTGTTAGATTTAAAGGTATGTCTATATCTGTGTCTATAACTATGTCTATACCTGTTTAATATAGTCTTTTTCTTCAATGGCAAGATATTACTATTACTCAGCCCACCCATCCATTCATCTAATTTTCTCAACATCTTGCAATTTACAAAGTGTGTTCATTATCTCCTCTGCATGAAATGGATCAATTATCTATGTCCCCAAATAAAGCTCAAAGAAACTGATGCTTCTCAAGGTGAATTCCTCAAGGTGACAAAACTGATAAGTGACAAAGCTGGGGCTGAGTCCGAGTCTACTCGTCCCAAAATATTTTCCTTGTAGCATGGCTGGGCTCATCCAACCACCATTCTATTCTCTGCAAGGAGATTAAAAAGGAAAAAAAAAAAGGATCATAGCTTTGGAGCCATGGAGCAGCTGCAAGCCAGTAGGCTCTTTCCTGTGGTTTTCATGACCCAGAGTCACTTGGATAATTACCAGGCTGAGACTGGTAAGACCCTGCCATTCTTTGGCAACTCAGTAAAATGATACAGGAGAAACAGTTTCCATTGTCTACTCCCAATTCCCCAATCATGTCAGCAACCAAGCTGGGCTGGTTCAGGTTTTCTCATGGCAATCAGAGTCAATTTTAAGATTTAAAAGCCAAGTTCATGCTAGAGAACAAGTAGCCACACCTTTTCCCTTGTCATTTTATATGTTCTGTAAACTCTTTCTGTAACCGTGAATCAGGAAGCTGTAAGGCACCCAAGTGATATTATCACAGAGCTAAGGTTGGTGTTTTACAACACACAGGGATTGATGACAAAGCCGTAGATATGGACATGTTATAATAATAACTATAAACTATCACTTTGTAGCCCAGATATTCATCATACTTTACAGTCTCCAAAACCCTTTTATATTTATTACATTACTTGGTCATCAGAACAGGTTTGTGAGGTAGGAAAGGTAAAAATTTTGTTCCCACTTTACAGATGAGGAAAGTGAGAATGGCACGGTCTTGGTAAATAGCATCTACCCAGTTGCCTGGAAAGGGAAGCTGGATGGAATCCTTTCACTCCATCTCCCTCATTTGTCATAGCTTATTCATCACCAATTGCTGGTCTTCCCTCCACCCAAGTAAACATCAAATCCATCCACTTCTCTGCATATCCTCCACCACATTTCTAGTCAAACCACCATGCACCCTTGTCTGAACCTTTGCAGCAAAGTCCTCACTGATCTCTCTGTGCTCTTCCCTGCTGACACTCAGATCTGACCTGGAGTCCTCAGCAGTGCGGCATGGACGTCAGTATAAATCCAGACTCTCAGACTTGACCTGACTCCCCTCAGCCTGTGCTCTCACTCTCCTTACCAAGTCTCTTTCCTTTGCTTCCTGTGCTCCAACCACACTGAACTTCTTTGCTCTCAAATTCCCATGCTCTCTCTTGCCTTAGGGTCTTTCCACAGGCCATTCCCTCTTCTGGAATGCCTTTCCAGTCCCCTCCCCCTCTCGCTCCCATTCTCCTTTGCCATCCCTTTACTTACCTTACTGTCTGATTTTAATGCTGCTTTCTGTAAGATTTCCCGCTCACAAGACTGGACTCTACATAGTCCAAGCTTCACTCAGGGTCTAACACGCATATAATAAGTGCTCAATAGCCTATTTTATCAGTGAATAAGTGAATGGATTAAGTCTCACCAAAGGCCTCAAGCCCGGGTCTTTATATCATCAGTTTAAGTTTTGCCCCAACAAATATCTATTTATGCTGAATAGCCATAAATACCACCTCTCTGTTTAAAACTGTTAGATCACCTGATGGTGCAGAAATGAAGTCAAACTTTCCATCTTTCTTCTCAGACAGAGCAGCTGCCCTGAATCCTGAGTCCTTTTCTGCCTCACTGAAATTGGCCTATATTCTGGAAAAGAACTGGGTAGTCCCCTGTCCTCTTTCCCTTGAGCCAAGAGCCAGTGTAAAGGAGCCAGCTTTGTGGCCATTCTTCAAAGCAAAGTTTCTCTCAGCAAAGGGTTCCCTGAATCTTAAGAACATTCAGAACCCCAAGATTCCTGGGCCATGGATGCTTCCTGACTTACCATTGCTACAAAATGTGGGAGTCTGGCATGTCTAGAGGGGTTTATTGGTTGCAACAGCATCGAAGCATCAAGCCTCTCCAGCATTAACATTCTGGAGAGCCAGATGGCTGAGCAGGGAGGACCCCAGCTCCCAGGCTGTTGCACGTGACAGAAGAGTAGACATTCTCCTGGCAGAGTAGCCAGAGGCTCTGATTCAAAGCTGTCCATTTAGGAGCATCTAAGCAATCAGCTAGAGTGGCCACATAGCAGAATCCAGGCAGAAACCTCTCAGTTTTATCCAGGGCTTCTCACCTTCAGTACTATAGTTATTTGGGACTAGGAAATTCTTTCTTATGGGGGGCTGCCCTGTACATTGTGGGATGTTTAACAGCATCCTTGGCCCCCACCTACTAGATGTCAGTAGAAACCCTGCCCCCCTTCACCCCGCTAGACCTGACCACCCAAAGTATCTCCAAACATTGCCAAATCCCCTTGGGAGAAAGGGAGTGAAAAATCTCTTCCGATTGAGACCACTGGTTTAACAGCACTTAGCACCTTGGGCAGTTACATAATGCTTCCGATCTAATTTTCCTCACCAACCAAAACAAACCAACGTAGAAACAAACACTAAAACATGTTTTTAATATTTTATGAGGATTCAAGGAAATATTACATGTACAGTATCCAGGCTAGTGCTGGTGCGAGGTAGGAGCTCACAAAATATGGCTGAGTGAACACATTCTCGCCCACGAAAGACCTTGTTACTGGGAACCGGCTGCCCCTAAGCCAGGTGGGCAGCGACAGAGCCTCCAAATGAGGGCAGGAGCATGAGAACACTTAGTTAAAGCCAAAGAGAGTTGCAAATACCAATTTATTTTGGAACACAGCCAGGTCTCTTCTGGGGTGTTCTTTTCACCTGGCATCCAGAAAAGATCACTTTCTTATGTGTGGTGTATGTAGGCGGTGCTACTTCGGACCGTGTGGAAGCTGTCCCAGAAGGAGGTCAAGGTTGGGCCTCACCTGAGAAAGGCAGTGGCCTTTGCCACATACAGAAAAGGTAATGCGAGGGGCTCTCAGAGGAGGGCAGGGGTGGGTATGGGTCTCAGTCCTGCTACTCGCAATGTGACCTTTGGAAGTTAACTACCCTGAGCTTCACTGGCTTCATGACAGGGATTCCATTAAGAAGCACAGGGAATAATGTAGGCAAATTACTAGGCACAGTGCTGGCAAGTAGGAATCACACAATAAATGTTAAGCATTGATAACAGTAACTATTACTGCATTAACTTTTACTATGAGTGTTCCTATTATCATTATCACTATCATCATTATTGGCCAGCGTAGTTGAAACAGCATTACCTTTATTAACTTCAGATCTGCCCCCTCCTGGAGACAGCAGGGCCACGAGTCTATCTCCTGGATTCAGAAGGCCTGGGAAGCAGGCAGGTCATTTGAGCCCAATTCTCTCTGAAAAGGGATTGAGGTCCATTTCGGGTAAAAATCTGTGTAGTCTCTGGTCCCAAGACATCAAAGTGGCTTTATCTCTCTTGGCAGGTTAGGCTACTAGGAATACTGAACATTTTTCTGTCACACCCATTGCCAAGGGTGCAATTTGGGAAAACAAATAGGGATTTACAGATAGTAACTTTCCTCTTCTTCTATTGATAGCCTGAGATAATTCATGGCTAGGCTTGGACAAATGCAAAAATGTGCATTTAGTTTGAATTTGGATTCATTCCTCATGAATATTAGTCATCTCAGTCTAAAATGCAAGCACTTCTCTGTTTCAACAGATGGGAGGATGTACTGTGAAATCATACTACAGCACAGGGGGAAAACAAGGAGGTTGAAATTAAATTTAAGGATAAGTCTTGGCACAGTGGGACGAAGTGTGCATCGCCATGTATTTCCCTACAAGATAAGGCATGTGCTTTTAGGTGTGGCTTACATTCTTGCAAAAATGATGGGATGGGAATATTTATAAACTAAATTGCTTGATGATTTAATTCACTGTAGGAATGTTTTTTGCAGATAACTCTTCATGCAGAATTTCCATTTACTGAATGCCTAAATTAGACACTGAGTCAGGATATGTCATGTTCCGCTGTCAATAATGAGAAAATGATTCTGGGGCCTTGCCGCCTTCCGTATCCTATTCTGCCTATTGATATTCTGCTGCTTCCCGAGGCCACTGCTGGTGGCTCCTACAACGTGGCAGAAAAGAGATGTGCTGGACAAGCTGATGACCGGGGGAGGAGAAGAAAGAGGTGGGAGAGAAACAGGAGGAAAAGGACAGAGAAGAAAATGAAAAGGAAGAAAAG
Organism: Phocoena sinus; assembly: GCF_008692025.1. NCBI lineage: Eukaryota > Metazoa > Chordata > Mammalia > Artiodactyla > Phocoenidae > Phocoena > Phocoena sinus. Next base: position 13,995,617 of record NC_045775.1, on the reverse strand, counting down.
AATTGGAGCAGGAGAACTTCAAATTAATTCTTTTTTCCACTACGTCACACCAATTAATGGAACTCAATAGAAAATGCACTTGTTAATTCCTTTGATTTGTTGAGCACCAACTATATACCAGACACTGTGATTGGGACTGGGGTAAAATTAAACTTTTATAATAATGAAGCCAGAATCCATCTAACACTGAATAGATAAATAGAGAACTCTAGTTTTCAAATTTTTTCTCTGAAAATTTCTATTACCTTGATGTGTCAATATGCCAATAGCACAATAATTTTAGTCTCACAAGAATAAACAAAAGGCCATACAAGATCTTGAAGTTCCTTTTATATCAAAGAATGGCATACACCACTTTTCAGTTTAATGTATTTTATCAACATTGTAATTCCCTAAACACAAGTAAACCCTATGTACTATAGCTAATAAACCTTTTAATGTGTTATTGATTATCTAGGGATTCTCACCGACTTCTCAAGAACCAATAAAATTTCTCAGAAGTAGTTCTGGCTAACTAACTAGAGTCACACAGAAAACCTTTCTAGAATAATAAAAATACAGAACTTCAGTTTTGTAAGTGATTCTAGAATCATTCTGTACAAACAAACCTCTCTTTATGGATAAGAAAACGAAGGAAGAGAAACAATTAACTGAAGAACCATTTCACTGCAAACCTTTCTTAAAGAGTAGATCAGACACAGCTAAATTTTATTGAGTGCCATTTATGTACTTGATTTAGTTGCAGACACCTACAACCATATAATCTCTCCTAATCCTTTCTTGGATACTATGAGGCAGATACAATGTTTCATATTTAACATATGAGGACAGAGAAGCTCAGAGAAGGTAAATATCTCATCCTGTGTCATGCAGTTAATCTCCTGACGTCAAGGCAAAAGTTTCACTATATGTTATTACAACTTAGTAAGACAGAAGAATTTATACTATCCAAATTCTCAAAGTTCCTTGTAATACATTTAATAAAATGTCTTGTATAAAACTACTTTGCCATTTGCCCTTTTATGCTATAGAATTCAAGAGGACGTTTCCATTTATGAGATGTCTTAAGTGAGAAATTTAAATATAAAGTTGTATTTATTTATCAGGTTCCCAAAATCTATATCAAGTGATTGGCTAGATTAATTAAATCTCCTAATTATTCTTAAAAGAAAGATTTTTTAAATTGTTAAAAGTAAAATTTGGATAGTAATTGCAAAAAAAAAATTATCAGAGAAAACAGGAGTGAGAACGGGGTCACTTTTATAGCCTATTAAAGGGGAAACTCAAAGTTTTTATAGCCAAGCTTAGCTCTAACTGGGTGAATAATTAGGGCCGATAACATGGTCTTACCGTGTAGATGCCTGTGTGGAATAAAGCAATGGTACCCAGATGGCCCCCACTGCAAAGCAACTGTCTCAAAATTACTGAAGGTGAATTTTTAAACACAGGTTGCTGCTCCCCAACCTCAGAGAATTTCGATTCAGTAAGTTTGGAGTGGCTCAGAAATCTTTATTTTGTTTAAAGCTCCCTCCAGCAATTCTGTTGTTCAGCCATGTAGAACCATCAATCATGTAAACGGTGTTTTATCTGTACCAGATATTCTCTCCAGCTCTGAGCTTTGTTATCTCATTAGTTGTGGAAGCTTGGGAAAATCAAGTAAAATTTCTGAGCTTCATATTCCATCCCATAGATTCAGGGGAAATCAAACCTCAGTGATGCCTTGGCCACCATACGGGATCACAATTCACTTAAGATCATGTGCAATAAGGGTGTTAAACTCTAAAGTTGTTTACATAGTCCTCAACTTTAGCTGACGCCAGAACAACTCTGTAGGTAAGAGATGGATTTTGAGTGTCTGCTCCATATCAGGCACTGTGCTTGTTACTTTACCTTCTCAACCATCAATTTTTATGGTTGCCTGGACCAGTCAGGTACAAAACTTTCTCCCTGTTGCACCTGCCAGGCTTTCAGGTGCCCCATTACCACCCATTAGCTCTAGTTTACCTTTCTTTGATTGCTAACTTTTGGATCTAGTTCTTATGCTCTGTTTCCCTCCTTGGATATGGTACTTAGCTTGGTTATGCCCAATTCCCCTCTCTTCACTCTGCATCCTGCAAAAAAAGATCATTCCTCTCTCTTTCAAGGGATTCTCAGAATCTCATTCCAGACACAGGCGCTAAGATTCTGGTTTCTTGGAATAGACCGTCAGACAACAACCATTCTGCAAGTTAAATGTTGTATGAGAAAAATGAGCCTCCATGATAAGTAACACATTCAAGCTCCACCGCTAGTAAGTAGCAGATCTGGGATTTGTAGCCAGAGACTATGCCGCCCTGAATCCTGAAACTGTTCTACCAAATCAATCTATCTCCTGCGGTTTCCAAGAAAATGGAAGCTTCGAAGGAGAAGGGGCAAGACAAAGACTTTCATCTTTTTCACTTTGCCAGGCATTCTGTTCTACTTCGTAATTAGACTGATTATACTATGACTTTGAGAACCTCTCCCCATTTTGAGGAGTGCTTTCGATTGCTCAGATCAACGCACCCACTCCCCTAGTCTATGGGGTCTCTGTCCTTGAAAGGAAAGCCCTTCTACTTTTCTGGTTACTATCCACATCACAGACCACAGACTTCCCTTAGGATGACTTTTCTGGGCTTACACAGTGCTCTACCTAGTTCTTTCGCCAAGTCACCTTCTGGCTGCTCTACTAAAAGTAGAGCATGCTTCAAGAAATCTGAAGAAACACCATACAGGTAACAGGAATCATTTTGTTTCTCTTTATATCCATTTTTACATTGACTGTATGATTATTTCATTATGTCTGTCACTCACATGTGCCTACAAGTTTATCGACAAAGTCTAGGACAGAGCCTGGAATAAAACTCTTGTTCAATTAATAAGTGAATGAATGGAAGGATGAATTCTTTTAAGTTTCTATACCAATGATAAAATTATAAGGGGAAATGAATTTGGAGAGCACACTGGAAAACAATTTGTCATATGACATAAGTTTGAGTAGAAAAATATCATAATTTCCAAGTGTAGTCCATCAGTCATCCAACCAAACAAATAAGGAACTTACAGGGCACATACATCATTGGTTAGGAGATTGGATTGTACCTAAAAACCACCAACATCAGAAGTAGTGCACTAGGTCCCAGAGGAGAGGCAGTGGACAAAAAAAAATAAGACTTGCAATTAGGAGGCTAGTGGGAGTGGAGATCAATGTTAACTGGAGAGGCTAGGGAAGGCTTTGCTCTAAGAAAGAATGTATACAGACTTGGTGGTAGGAATATGCTTGGTACATCCCAGGATAAGAAGATCTGTCTTGCCTATATAATAAGTTCTGGTGGAAAAAAAAAATAAAACTGTGAGATACTATTTGGGATATGACTGAAGCTGGATTGTGAAAGGTAGGTTTTTTTCCTGTTTGTTTTCTGCTTTTGTTTTTGTTTGTTGTTGTTTGTTTTTTAATAATTCACGGACCATGTAATTTGCTCATTTAAAGTGTATAACTGAGTGCCAGGCATTTGTTTGTATTTTTAACGCAGGGCTAAAGTCCTGACTTTTGGAACTCAAAGTCAATGCTTCTACCCCCTAAGAAGGAGGTGGCCTCATTGTAGTGGGAACAAAGCTAAGTTAGCCACACGTAATTTTCCCTGTGTTTAAAAGGCCTCCATGTTTCTTTCAACTCCTTAAATTTTCAAAAGGAGGGGGAAAAGCATATTTAGTTGCTTAATGTTTCTGTATATCTTAAAGGACCCTTCATATTTATCATCAGAGACACACCAAAGCACATTACAAGTAATGTAAGCCAGCTGGTGTTTTGGAGGCCAAAGTCAGTTGATGGTTTAATAGTAAAAACCATCTTTTTGTTAACATTTTTCTGGAGCACATGACCAAAGAATGCATGGCCCTTTTCTACATTTTTCAGAAAAGAACTGTCTTATTAGCTCTTTTCTTCGATTTCTGAATACTTCTAGGAGAAGAGGGATTGGTCTGGTTTCTTTTGAGGACTCTTTCAGAGCTGTCTAAACCATCTTCTGAACATCAATAAAATTCTTTTTAATGTGAATTTGTGTATTCTCCAAATGTACCCACTTAGATCATGTCTAATAATCTTGTATAAGGGTAGCAAAACCTTCTTGTCTAGGACGTAAACTAATCTGTATCCTCTGCGCTGGTCCAAGCACCAGTGATTGAAAAAATAACTCAGAATAACTGATAGAGATTTGTCACTTGCACTGTTTCCTTCCATCTCAAAACCCAGATTTAGTCACAATTCATGTGTCTCTACATCAAATTCGAGAATGGCCATTGAAATTTAAAAATAAAAGCCCAAAGGGTAGATGCTCTGTGCATCCAGCCAGTTACCAGTTCCCTGAATAGTGCATGATCCTTCCTAATCCATATCTTTATACATAATGTACTGAATATAATTCGAGGCCCATCCTAAAGACTACCTTCTCCAGGGAGTCTGTTCTATGCCGCTTCACCTTTTCCCTCCACCTTACTCCAGGCTAGTTTAGAGGGAATTGCACATTGTTTTAGTATATCATATTAGTAAACTGTGAGCTGCTGAAAGGCAAGGATTGTGCCTAATTAATTGCTCCACAGTCCAGTCTTGTAGGCATCACAGTATCTAGAGCATAGTTTTGAAACATCTATCTACCTCAGGTATGTCATGGGAAGTTATTACATGCTTGCATAAGGAAAGATGAGTAAAGAAATAGCTCTAGGTAGAATTTTTGTTAGATACAGAGATCTATCCTTGGAGCAAGATACTATACAAAAGAGAAAATGTTACTATCATGGATAGAACAGTCAAGTTTAGTGCATGTAAAATTTTCCCACCGAAGTTCTGCTGGAGGTAATCCTTAGATTGAAAATCTTGGATCCAAGTCTTACCTCCAGAAGAACTTTGGTGGGAAAATTTTTCATGCACTAAACTCAATTATCTAATTTCATCTTCTCAACAAGCCTGAGGAAGTGGTTACTATTCACGTGTTACAGATCTGTAAACTGAAACGCAAAGCAGTTAAAATGCTGACTTGGGACTCTATCAGAACTCATGAATTTCAATGCTATACTTTTTTTTTTTCTTAAAAGAGTTAAGCTGAAAGGAACAGGGTAAATTATATCACAGAAAGTGTGGAAAACAAAACTCCAAACCATTACCTACCCCACTATCCTGTCCCTGATGTAAGAGAACTGCTTTGATCACAGAGGACCATGGTATGATCCGGTCTTAACCTCTAAGGATTTAGTTCCCATAGCTTTTCCTTTGAGTTGGGGGTCCCTCAAACTCAAAAGCATAAACTCCCCAGGGCCTTAGGATTCCTCCTGCTCCTAGTCACCAGGCATGGCTTTGAGCAGAAAAGATGGTATACAAAATCCCACTGGCCAAGGAAAAAATATGAGTCACTGTAATGTGATGATTTCCATTGGTGCAGCTGGGGAGAGACACGGCTTCTGCCAACATCCACTGATGTCTCTTTGTGCCAAGCCCCAAAATAGAAACCCTTGAAAAAAACCAGAAGCATCCCTCAGAAACACAAGAAGTCTGTCTGGCGTTTAGTTACATGTAAAGATTATACAATGAGCATCTAGGCTTCTGCTGGTTTTGCCCCCGTGCTGAATTTTCACCAAGCCTCCCCTCTTTCTGCCTCCTGAGTCATTCAGAAGCCAGCAATGCTCTTCGTGAGTTGTCTCTTGGGAGCTCTTTCTATTCTAGGGAAATAAATCACCACAAGTGCAAAATTCATATTTTGGCAAGTAGTGTCATTTGCTATCTTTTATCTTCCCACAGATTTCATTTTATTTAAATAACATCTTCCTGGTGAATTGGGACTGTGTAGACCCACTAAAGGCGAAATCTCAGGCAGAAAGGACGTCTTTGCTAGCTTGTTTGCTATTCCAAGTGACATTTCCTCAGATGTTTGCTGCCCTGCTGTGCAAACATAGTTACGCATGAAATAAAGTAAAAACAAAAAAAATTAAACAGCAGTTAGTGGTTGGATGTTATTTCCAGTTTGGAACCACTGACGAGGCTGCTATAGAAAACTCTTCCCTCTGTTATTACAAAATAACAGTTTGTGGATGGTGAAAAGAAAACACAACTGAATTTTCTTTTAACTTCAAATACAGAAGCTAGTGCATCTATCATTACCACCACATCACAATACATTATGGGAGAAGGTCATCGTAACTTTAGAGGGGTTATTTCCATCCACGTCTCTCATCCTCTCAAAATTGTTATACAGGCACCAGGCCGATGCCAAATGCTCTGCTAAAGAAAACACACCAAGGTGAAGTGAGTTAGTTAGAGAGAATGAAACAGAACCAAAAGGTCAATGCATGGGACCCCAACATCGAAGCAGGTTTTGTTACAATGCACCCTGATATGGCAGCATCAAAAACAGCCCTGTTCTCCTCTTTCACTTTTGCCCTTATGTCCACTGCTGCTTTTCCAAATAGGCTATTCTTTATCCAAAGACCACAAATGCAGTCCTTGTCAACATCCATGGAGTCAACCTAGAATTGTTCCATCTCTTTCCTTCATAGAATTCTGTCATTAGCTCTTCCTTACTGATGATGATGATGATGAAAGCAACAGCAATAAAATAGCTAATATTTATTGAAAATTTACTATATGCCATGTAATATTCTTTTTTAAACCACATAAAAATCCTGTGAGGTGGTGATTAGAGACTTATTTTATATTTTAGTTATGTGTCCAATTGAGGTATTTTCACATGGAACCTTCTTGACAGAGGGGTCTGAGCTTATTTAATCACCATATTCTTCAACCTCAGTCCCTAGTGAGTCCTAAGTCAATGCACGTGGAACAACTGTCCACAGGAGAGCCACATATCCCAGAATACTTGGAGGTATGGTGATCATGTCTACTCTAAATAACTAATAAAGATTATACCAGAATAATAAGAATGCCTAAGCAAAAGAGAGGCCAGTATATCAAAATGTTGGTCAAGCTCACCATCTGACTTGGTCTAGTATCTTCAATGGAAAGGCAAGTAAACTAACATTTTCAAATGAGCATATCTTCATGATTTGTGTTTAATTTACAAATGTGGTTCTTGGGTAAAAGATACATGAATAATCGCACTGAGTGAGGAACATGGTTTAAAGAGCTCTTTAGTGTAACATTTATCTCCATTTAATGTTTCTTAACAGTTGGAAGACAGGGCCATGAGTCAGGGACCTGAAGTTGGCTTTGCTCTTAAATGGGCTACCCTGCATCATGGCACTCAGCTGTTCACAGCCATAGAACTTGACATCACCATTTAGAAAATTTCTTAGGTTCCTTCAGTTTTCAGGTGGAAAAGTAAAAATAACTTCTTCTCTCTAAAATGAACTAAAAAAAAAGAAGAACATGAAATAGGAAAGGAATATGCTATCTTTGATGAGTCTATGGGACATATAATTTAAAACTACAATATATAAAGAAGGGCCGCTGGGAGAAATGAAATGAGTGTGGTAAGAGAGGACACCAAGAAAAGGCACCTGTCTTTAAAGATCTTGGGCCAGAGCCACATGAATACAGTACCTTCTTGTTTTGGATGATACAAGAGTATGTGTAGACTCACCATATGAGCCTTTTTTTGCACAGGCTCCGGACGCGCAGGCTCAGGAGCCATGGCTCACAGGCCTAGCCGCTCCGCGGCATGTGGGATCTTCCCAGACCGGGGCACGAACCCGTGTCCCCTGCATCGGCAGGCGGACTCTCAACCACCGCGCCACCAGGGAAGCCCCCTGTATGAGACTTTCTGAAACCAGTTTGCCTCTATGGAATGGCAGGGAATAGCAAATAAGCAGCACTTTTGAAGAAGCAGATGCCGGTAGAGAAAGAATGGGAATCAAACAGCCTTGAAACTTAAATAAGATTACATCACCCCCCTTTTCTCTTTCACACACACACACACAAACTCACTCACACTCCCACACACCTTCATCGTATGGCATCATGTAGTTTTATGGTAAGCAACAGAGCTTTTCTGTTCTCCTGGCTGTTATTTTATCAAGTTTTTGTAGACAGACTCTCAAATTCCCTGTTTCCCGGCCACTCAAATTGCTCCCAACCGCAGCTTTCTCCCCTGGTCCCATGTCTGCAAAATCTGTTCATAAATGTCTTGTCCAGGAAGAAATCCCTCCACTCAAAGATAACAAAAACAATAAGAATATTACTACTACTAAATCATGGTTTTTGTAGCAAGAAAAATAATAGTAAAACTTAACACCAAATCTATGGAACATAATTTTTAATCAAAAACTGCGAAATTGAACAATACAAGTAAAGCAGATAAAGAACCACACCAGAAAAAGTATACTGTAAAGCAGCAGAATGTTACCAAATATTGCTCACGACATCGAAGAACTTAACGGGAATGTGGCCCTTATAGGAAAACCCAATATGGAGGAAGAGGGGATCAATGAATAAAAGATTAGAACACCAAAATGGCAAAGCTCAGGAAAGAAGTGTAAGGGTAAATAAAAACCATCAGAGGGAAGCAGAAAAAGAATATATAGACAAACATTACTAAAAAATTAGGAATAAGAAAGGCAGGCTCGAAAACCTTGAATAAAAGGACACATTTTCAAAGAGTTTAAAGGATTAATGGAAAGATGATGGACGCAGAATACATATGAAGGAGTGCCAATATATGCATAACTGGTGTCCCTGAAGAAATGAACAAATGGAACAGGAATAAAATATTCAAATATATACTTATGGAAAGCTTTTCTGAAATTTAGAAATACTTTAATCTTCACAGTTAATAGGCACATCATGTTTCAGAAGAAAAATAATATAGATCGATCAACATCAATATATCAATATATTCTAGTATGTTAATAGAGTATATAAAAAATAATCCTAGAGACATGTCCAACAAAATAATCCAATAATTCTTAAATAGATAAAAATGAATATTTGGCATTCATTTTGGCCATCCATCTTCTGAACACTTCACCACATCTAGGCAATTCATCCCCAAATTATCAGTCTTTGTAAATTGTAGTGACCAACCCTAATTTTAGTAATGAAAATGCTGGATACTCCCTTTCCCAGCCTTCCTGGTATTTAGGGTACAGGGTTGTGATGTGGGATTCACCCATCAGTCACAGTTATGTCATATTTTGACCCAGGAGCTAGTAATGTAAGTGGGAAGAGGTGAGGGAACTCTCTATCCTTGGCATTGACAGTAAGTGGTGGCTGGAAGGTCAAGTTTCTGCCACTGATGCTTGAATGAAGTCTAGAAGTATCAGTGATGAAAACTATACTGTCTAGTACTTGGTAGCAGTAAAAAGTTTATTTTTCTGTCTGTCTTAACTTGTTGTTATTTTTGGTCTTCAGGTACAGACAGCTGAGATAATTATGCACCTCAGTTTATTTGCTCTATTATGATCGGTTCAAATATGGTAACTCTCTTGTTTTAATTTTGCATTTTCCCCTTTATCTCCCAAACTTCCCTTTATTCTATAAGTAACATTTTTCCCAACCCCTGCTCCCATTGGCAGACAGCCACTGATATAATTTCTAGAATTATAAATTAAGTTTGTATTTTCTAAATTTTGTATACTATATGGAAACACACTGTATGTACTCTTTTGTCTGACTTTTTCCAGAAAGCATAGCTATTTTGAAATTGATCCATGTTATCGTATGCATTCATTTATTATATTCATGAGTAATAATCTATTACATGATATGCTGCAATTTGATTATCCATTAATCTATTGATGGACATTTGGGTTATTTACTGAGTTTAGCTATTAAAATTTAAATCGCTATGAATATTTACATACAAGTCTTTATATGGTCATATTATTTCAATTCTCATAGGCTGATACCTAAGAGTGGAATGAGTGGATCATATAGCAGGTATATAGCTAACATTCCAGGAAATGCCAAACTATTTACCAATGGTTGTACCACCGTACATTCTTACCAAGAGAGTATGAGAGATTCAGTTTCTGTATATTCTAAACAACACTTGATATAGTCATTCTTTCTAATTTTAAGCATTCTAATAGGCATGTAAATGTATTTCGTTGTGGTTTCAATGAGCATGTACCTAATGATTAAGGATGTTAATAATCCTTTTATTTTCATATTGGTATTTGTATATCTTATCTGTTCAAATATTTTTCATATTTTCAAAAAAATCAGTTGTTTTATTATCAGTTTTGAGAAATTTTAAACATATATTCTGGATACAAATTTTTATCTGACATATGACTGGCAAATATTTTCTCCCAGTTTGCAGACTATCTTTTCAATCTTTGTCTTTCAAAGGGCAGACATTTAAAATTTTGAGGAAATTTATCATATTTTTTTCATTTATAGACCATGCTTTTACTGCTGTATCTAGGAACCTACCAAGGATATAAAGATTTCCTTTTCTGTTTTCTACTAGAAGGCTTATAGTTTTAGGTTTTACATGTAGATTTAAAATACATTTTAAGTTAATAGTTTTTATGTGGTGGAAAATATTAATTGAAGTTCATTTTGTTTTTTGTATAAATATACCCAATTAATCCAGCACCATTTGTTTAAAAAAAGAGAGACTATCATTTTCACACTGAATTGCCTTTGCCCTTTTATGAAAAATAAGTCGTTCATACATGTGTCATTCTATTTCTGGACTCTATTTTTTTCAATTGATCTAGTTGTTTATCTTCCTGCTAATACCACAGAACCTTGACTAATATAGCTTTTAATAAGTCTTAAAATCAGGCAGTGTTGTTCTTCCAACTTAGGTTCTTCTTTTTCAAAGGTTTTCATTGTTCTAGGTCCTTTGGATTTCCTTGAATTTCAGGATCAGCTTATCAATTTTACAAAAATGGCACTGAGATTTTAAATGGTTTTGCCTTGAAATTGTAGATTCATTTGGGGAAGGCTGACATTTTAATAAATTTGTCTTCTGACCCACCAACACAGTATATCATGCCATTTATTAGATCTTAATCTCAATTAGCAGTGTTTGTAGATTTTAGTGTACATGGCTTTTGTAGACTTATCTCTAAGTATTTCACACTTGTGAGGCTTTTGTAAGTGGTTTTAATTTTTATTGTCCACTGCTACTATATAGAAATACAACTAATAGTTGTATATTGAGCTTGCACCTCACAACTTTGTTGAACCCACATATTTGTCCTAGTAGCTGTTTGTGGAAGCCATAGAATTTTCTACAGAGATAATCATGTTGCCTATGAATAAAAATGATTTTACTTCTTCTTTCCTAATCTGGATGCCTTCTTTTTTATTACTTTATTGCACTGGCTAGAACCTCCAATTGAATAGCAAGAATAAGAACAGACATTCTTGTCTTGTTCTTGATACTGGTGAAAGAACGTTGAGCCTTTCACCATGAAGAATGACGATAGCTGTAGGTTTTTCTCAGAGCCCTTTATTAGGTTGAAGAAGTTCCATTTTATCACTGGTGGCTGAGAGTGTTTTTTGTTTGCTTATTTTTTAGTCAGGAATGGATGTTGGGTTTTGTCAAAAGCTTTCCCCGAAATGATCTTCATTCAGTAAACAAAATCCCTGTTTCAAGATGTTAAGTCCGTGATCTTATACAGAGCTCTAGGTGGTAGAGTGTATATGTGTATGTATGTGTATATTTTTAGCCCAGTCTGTCTTTCATTTAGTCTTTCATTTAGTGAGATTAACCAATTTACAATTAGTGTACATCCTATTCTCTCAGTAAATATTTTTTCCACATTATTTCAGATTTCTAAATTTCTGTATTTTCTTTTTAACTTTTTTCTGAATTCCTGTGGATAATTAAAATTGTTTATCTGAATTTAAAGAAGACCTACATTATAATTTTACTCTTATTGTTATTGGACTTAAATTATGGCATTTTTTTGATACATATGTGTTATTATGCCTCTTCTTTGTTTCAACTTATCAAAAATCTGTTTTCTCTCCATTAAAAAGACAAGTCTCTCACATTCTTTCAGGTTTCTTTGACCTATAGCATAAGCCATTTTCTAAAGTATCTGGGATACAACAATAAAAGTGGCATTACAATTTAGTAAGGAAAGAATGGTGTGCTTAATAAGTCACATTGGCATAATTATCTTCTCATTGGGAAAAATATAAAATTAATCCCTATTTATGCTCCATGTAAAATAAAATTTCATATGGGTTAGAAATCTGAATGTAAAGGACATAAAAATACAAAATTTTAAACTAAATCATTTAGGAGGATATTGATATAACTTCAAGGTAGGGAATGCCTTTTCAGCCAAACAGGAAACCAGAAAACATAAATGAAATCATGGCAGATTTTTTTACATACTATGAAATTTCTTTAAACAATGACACATTTTTCCCATTCTCCCATTTCACCCCACCCTATACACACTACTATTGATATGTATAAAATAGATAACTAATGAGAACCTATTGTATAGCACAAGGAACTCTACTCAGTGCTCTGTGGTAACCTAAATGGGAAGGAAATCCAAAAAAGAGGGGATATATGTATACGTATAGCTGATTCACTTTGCTGTTCAGCAGAAACTAATATAACATTGTAAAGCAACTATACTCCAATAAAAATTAATAAAAAAAGACACATTTTTATTTGCTTCATATCTTTACCATGATTAGTATATACATTTTTATAAGGGATTGCTAATTATATGTTTCAACTTTGCTGAGAAAAATATATGACTGTTTTTGCCATATATCTAAAATCTTCTTGCTTATTCCGTCAATTTAAAAGAATCTATTCTTGTTTTCTTGAAAAACATTTATTTTGCAGCCTACCAACTTCCTGTAGTAGGCCAGCTGTCATCATGGGATTTATTTTCATTGTATTTCTCAGGTAATTCCGATGTATGTTGTACCTCATGTTTTCTATTTCTCACTCAATTTTTTTTAACTTTTTTTTTATATGTCAACTAGAAACTTCCTGAGACTAGTACATGGGAAATTTCTATAGATGTTTTTATTTTTTTCTCACATATTCTTATAACTTAGCTGTGTATAGAATTCTAGATTCAAACTAATTTATTCTTAGTGTTTGGAAGGAAGACAATTTCACTGTCTTCAAGCATCCATTATTGTTGTTGAGAATTCTGATGCCAGTATGATCTCCACTCTCTAAGTTATGCAATGTTGCCTTTTAAGGATTTTCTCTTCACCTTTTGTGTTCTGAAATGTTGGAGAAAGAATGAAATAATTCAAGTGTATGCACGTGCGTGTGTGTGTTTGTGTTACCTTGAGATCATTGGAATATTCCTTTTGAATTTAAAAAATCTTTCTCTAAACCTACGGTAAATTGTTTTCTATCATTTATTTATTTAAATTCCTCTCCATTTTTTCTCTCTTTCTAGAATTTTATTAAATGCCATTTTTTTTCAGTATTCCATATAGCTTATCTCTCCTACCGTGTTTATCTTTTTTTTTACTCTTTTCTGGGAAAGGTTATCAATTTTTGCTCCTAGCCCTTCTATTGCACTTCAAATTTAGACAATCTTTAACTTCCAATAGGACGTTCACAGTTTTTTTTCAATCTTTCTTTTTGTTATCACAGTCTATTCTTGCTTTACAGAGGCAAGAATATCTTTCTGAATCTTTCTAGTATTCGTGGATTTTTAGAAGCTCACTTGTATTCCATGAATTATCTATTGTTTTATGTTTAGTTGATCTGGACTTTAATTTTTTCTTCATTAGTAGTATTTATTTTCCTTATACTTCTGGTAAAATCTTGGTTATCCATAATATTTAAGCATGAAGGACATTGCTGATTTTTTTAGGTAGTTGGAATAACATTTTTCTTATAGTCCTTGCTTTTGATGAGCTTACTGGGAACTCTATGTCTGGTGTAAAAATTGTCAACTGGAGGGTTTTACTTTAAAGTCGGGTGGTAAAGTTAAGACAGCCATTAGACTAGAAGTGATACAGCCTTTAGAAGCCTTAGTCTTTCTCAGGAGGTTAATTGAAGACTGTCAAAGGAGAACACTCTTTTTGTTTTTCCCTCTTTTGTTTGCCAGGCAGCCTTTGTATGAAGGTGGAGGTGAGGATGAGGAGATCCAACAGGGCTACTGATGTCCAGACCATCTTTAATTAGTTCCTCTGTTTTGGGCCCCTATTTTGTACATGCTAATTCTAAGTAGACCCTCTCCTATATTATTCCATGTAGATTGGATTTACCTCTTTCCGTGAGCTTACACGCTAGTGTGGAGAGGCAGAAAATACATGAGGTCAATAAGCGCTGTAATTTCAAACAGTGATTACTACTATTAGAGAAATAAAATAGGGTGATAATTATGAGGAGAGACAGTGAAAGGTAGTATACTTTTTGCTTTGAAAAATAAAGATTCATTTTCAGAGTAAACATTTGGATAGAAAGAACATGGAGATTCTGAATTCTTTGCTTTTTGTCAGTGTTTCATATATTTCCTACACTAGTGAAGATAGAAACCGAATATAGCCAACCTTCATTCTTTGAGGTCCACTGACTTGGACGGTTGTTTTTGAGGCAGGACTTGTAATACAGTATATGCTTATCTAGAAATACATTTTAAAGCAAATTAAAGTGGTTTTATAATCACTGTAAAGCGGGGGGAGGAAGGGACATTTAAACTTAATACAAAACCTTATTTTAAGTTCAATTAATACAAATCATTGATGTCATTCTATAAAATAGTTACTCTGTATATGTCCATAATCAGTTTCTGGTATAATGGGCTTTAGAAAATAATGAAACTAAAACTGCATTACTTTTAAAATATCCTATAAAACAGGCTTCTTGCCAAATTAGATTGACCTTTTCCTTTGTTAGTCCAAATCAGCGGGGTTTGACTAAACGCCTAGAAATGTATAGAAAGGACCAGATGTCTAAAAGTCAGGAAACTAGCAAAACCCTAAATTCTATATAATTTCTGGCTCAACTGTGGAGACTCAAGGACAGCAGAAATCTTTCTCTAAGTATCTGAAGAAAGGGCCTGCTGAGAAGGTAGGATTGTTTGGAAAGGCACGTGGAAGGATGAAAGAGGGCTGGGGGAGGGCAAGGTTTCATGTTAGAATACCAGTCTGAATGGAATCAACATATTACTTGGGTATGATTATAAAGTATGTACACTATCTATTTTTTTCCTTTAACATCATCTACTGCCACATGGCTCTTTTTCTTTTCAGCTCTCACTCAGGTGTCCAGTTATTTATAAACAGAATTCATGTCCATGGAACATGATTTTCATAGGAAGTTAATGTGTGCTAAGGTGCTATAGAATACAAGGAGCTCTGTGAACAAGTTTGAAAAACTCTGTTAAACTGACACTTTTTGTTTATTGCAGCACTCCTCAGAATCTTTAGGGCGTTAACATGCATTGTGAATCTCTCAGAGCACAGCATATGCACTGTTTCTCAAACATATTTGTCCCTGGATATTTTGACAGAACAGCTTTAAGGGACTAGTGTTCCAATGACGACACTTTATGCTATGTGTATTAAGCATTCAGCTATCAAAGAAGCTAGAGATCTGAGATTAAAATATAGAAAATGAGCCCAAATGTTAGGCAAAGTCTTAGTCCATTCTGTGGATTGCGGTAACATTTCAATTAGGCCACTGTTTCTCAAACTATCTGTGACAGAGGACAAGTTCTGTTTGTTTTGTTTCAGTTACTAATTCACGTTGATTCAAACTTTCATAAAATGCAATAATAACATAGCACTCATAAAAATGAGAAAACAAAGACATAAAATACGACACTACGACACTTTTTTTTTCTTAGTAGATTCAACAGATATAAAATTACTCTGTTAAATTGCTATCAAATTTTCTAAACTCAGACTCTCAATTTCTAGACTTCTGTCATTGCAAACCAGAAACAAAGCATCTTCTTACTGGCACCAGTTCACACTTTGAGTAGCCCTGAGTTAGCATATGTACATGTGAGCAGCATCTATACTGTAAGCTGCTGTTCTGAGTTTAGATGACATGGATTCTCTCAAGTCCCCCTGCTCATTGATAAGTATATGAGAATCGTGGCAATGCTTTTGTGACGCAGTACATTTTCATCTGAAAACTGGAACCAATAATGACCTAATAAGGCTATCACAAAATAAAGTTTATCTTCCTACTTCCCCTTGTTCCATACGCTAACAGAGCACCACAAAGACATGTAGAAACTAGAGCTGGATGCAAGCTCTTTCTTCTATTTGCTGTCCCAGTCACAAGATTCCCTTCTCTGGTCACTGCAGTAGATTATCTTGTCAGCATTGATTTCCAGATCTGCGAATACTCGAGTGGGAATCAGTACTGGTTACATGATTTGGCCACCCTGAAAATAACTATGCTAAGTGTGAACAGCTGGAGTTCAAAATTGCAATCAGATTTTTCCCCAGAAATTTGTTATTGTGTTGTGTATATTGTGTATGTGTGTGTGTCGATGGGGGTATATACATGTTCACACGTATATGAATGTTTATGAATGTCTTTGGGGGGATACTTTGCAGCCCTGTAACCTAATTTCCTTACACCTTTCCTCTCTCCTTTTCTCTGTGAGTCCCTCTGCAAGAACCTATAGACCCTCCCCTGTTTCATAATCAGAGATCTAGGGTGCCCCCAGTTCTCTTTCTTTCCAAATGCTTTTGCACCTCTATATCTCTCAGAAGACCTGATCCAATACTTTATTGTGTTCCCTTTATTGGATGAGAACATCGATAGAGTGTGATTCTTAGATTTTGCCTTTTACTATACCTCCTTCACACTCTACCTCCTGTTTCTATTCACTTACTTTTTATTTTTTTATTAGTTATCTGTTTTATACGTATTAGTGTATATATGTCAATCCCAAGCTCCCAATTCATCCCACCACCACCACCCACCGCCATTTTCCCCCCTTGGTGTCCATACGTTTGTTCTCTACATATGTGTCTCTATTTCCGCCTTGCAAACTGGTTCATCTGTACCATTTTCCTTGATTCCAAATATATGTGTTAATATACTATATTTGTTTTTCTCTTTCTGACTCTGTATGATAGTCTCTAGGTCCATCCACGTCTCTGCAAATGACCTAATTTCATTCCTTTTTATGGCTGAGTAATATTCCACTGTATATATGTACCACATCTTCTTTATCCACTTGTCTGTCGATGGGCATTTAGGTTGCTTCCATGACCTGGCTATTGTACATAGTGCTGCAGTGAACATTGGGGTGCATGTGTCTTTTTGAATTATGGTTTTCTCTGGGGCCTGTTTCTATTTATTCTTAATTCAAATTATCTTCAGCTGCAGAACTTAATTTCTGTGTGATAGGGCCAAGAGAGGCAACAGATCTGCTAAGGGCTATTTAAGTAATGGCTCTTGGTGAAGAAATTTTAGCTGTTACATGTCACTACATGACAATTTAAGTTAAAGAACTAGAGGGCCTCAAGAGCTAGGAAGAGGCAATTTCTTATACTCTCTTACTTTTAATTAGCTCATGTTACTGGAAAGAAATAATCTGTTTATTAAAACAAATTTATCAGCACATGGAATGTTGATGCCCTGATTCCTAAAAGTAATACAAAATCTTCAAAATTTGGATTCCTCACTTTGTACCCAGTTACTGTCAGACATCAAGAGGAATTTAAATATTCTTAAGAAATCAGTCCACCTGCTGCCTTCTTTCCATCATGAAAGGGTGCCATTTCACATTTTCAAAATAATACTGATATATATCACCTCCAAAAACAGCATTTCTATCTTATTTGCAGGGAGAAGGGAGAAAAACAAATAATCATATATCAAATGCTGGCCAGAGCCGCATTTCTTTTACACAATTATGAGAAATGGTCTGTTACTCTTTGTTCACTTTTCATGCCTCAACTCCCCCCGAAAGCTGCAAATGGCACTCACATTGGTCATTACACTAAAATAACAATGGCAAAGAGGAGGCAATTCCTAAGGATGAAGATGGGAGGTAGGTTGACAGTTTATCAATATAAAAATAGGGGCAAGACATTTTTGTTTTTTAGAAAAGCTCACAGATTTTTTTCAAGTGAGACACAGACATCTAGTCTACTGAGAACGTAAAATCCTCGAGGAGTGAAGCTCTTTTTTTCTTTTGCTCTACCAGTTTCCCTGCTCTTTGGAAGTCTGGTTGAGTTACACAGTATGGCCTCATTAGGATGCACAAAACAACAGGAATCAAAGTCTCCTAAACTGTCACCAACCAGGGGACCAAAGACTCTAGATTCTTTGCCCACCCAATGAACCATGCACAACCTTTAAGTAAAAAAGAGCATTTTACTGTCAACAAAAATATACCAGTTCAACTTCTCTCGGTTCTGATATGGTTGGTAATCAGTGCTACTTGCTTAGCAGAACGTTGTAAATAAACATATATGACAAGGTATCTAATGTTGTCTACATATAATTGTTTCCTGCTACCTGCGTATAGAATGCCAGAGCAGCAATGGATAAGGGAATG
Source organism: Phocoena sinus (assembly GCF_008692025.1). NCBI lineage: Eukaryota > Metazoa > Chordata > Mammalia > Artiodactyla > Phocoenidae > Phocoena > Phocoena sinus. Next base: position 13,977,164 of record NC_045775.1, on the reverse strand, counting down.
CTAAAATCTAGCCAAACCATGTATTTTAAATAGAGGACACCCTGATCCTTGGGCCTTTTGTAACCACTGTATTTCACCTCCTGAAGAACAAATAAAAGTCCTCTAGCAGCTCAATGGAAAAGAGATATTTAGCTTAGCCCAAACATTTCCTGACTAAGATACATTAATTCGTCTTACAATTCCCGTAAAATCAATGAAACCAGTGCTCCACACTCGAGGACAAGGTCCAAGAAGCCAATTAGTACTTGAGTACTTGCACAATGACTAACAGTACTCTGTGTGCGTGTGCATGGGGTGGGCTGGGTCAAATAATGGGGTTACCGGGTTGGTTTGTATTTCTCAGTGAATTGGGGCCAGCTACCCAGCAGTCTGACCAACTAACGTGCATCTCATTTAATGTAATAATATACATTAAGACCTGTCAGGCCCTATTGTGGGAAATGAAGAACTACACATTGTACCACTTCATATGGAATTCTGCATATGGAACCCTTTAAGGGTTCTTAAGAGACCCATTGGGGTTTCTAATTATTGTGAAACATCTCCTGGAATCCAGAGAGAGAAGGCTCTTGGCAGAATTGCTTCTGCCATTTCAAATGTTCACTGCGAAAATAATTAGATGATGAGATTTAGACAGAAACCGCTAACGAATATATTTTTTTTAAGTCTCCTTTGCTTTTTAATGTACAGAAAATGAAAATCTGAAATCGGCAAGCACAAAAGGAAAACAATATGGTGCAGTTCATTCTGGGGGTGGGATTGGGGGGTTTCTTTTTGCTGACTTTAATGCTTGGCTTCCTGTGGTTACAAGTGGGGGGGATTTTTTTCATTTTTTGAACATTATACAATCCTGTTGAAAATTGGACCAAGGGTTGTTTTTTTAAACTTCTGTTCTAGCTTTCTAAATGCAAGCAAGCCTCCATTGTTGCTCCAGGATTATGTCTATGTCTTTAGAGGGAACCCTGACATTAGAGAAACTTGCTTTAATCAAGCTTTAAAGTTATCTCCCCCCTTACACACCCAGCCTAAACCAGAAAAACCCCATCCTCTGAAACTGTGAGCCAAGCTAGCATGTAACCAATTAGGAGCCAGCACTTGTACCCAGGACACAGAACATATTTGTTCAATTAAAACAAACAAATACGATTAGGCGTTTACAAAGCCATGCTTAGGGAAAGATGGACATTTCAAAAGAAGTGCTGGGTTAAGAAGGATGTGGCAGTGATAAAAGTAAGTTGCATGAAATCAGAAAGGTGAACTTAACAAATGGGGACATAGGAGTCAAACCTCGTACACAGCAACCGGGGTTGCTGGACTGAACACATCAAGGCTCACACTCTACTTCCTGGAACCCAGAGACATCATTCACATGCTTAAGAAACTCAAGCTTGAAGACTTAATCCTTTCTTACCCATTCACAACATTCTGATTCACAGAATGGAAGTCAAGGAAAAGCTGATTTAACACCATTTTTTCCTATTTCAAGCTAAACAAATCTGAGAGCCTTTGTGTTTCCTCCACTGTATACGAGGCTGAGGCAGATCTCCATTTATCCTGAGGTCTGTCAGCACTGGACTGGGGGTGGCTGCCACTGTGTCCCCCCAACCCACAAATATACCCTCCAGTTGCTTCCAGTTTATGATTGGTCATCAGGTAATAGATGAACTCTCCTCACTGGAACAGGATCAAAGCAGAACTCACCATGAGATTTGCTTGATCCAACATTGGTCAAATGTCCCCTCCCCTTCTCTGTTTTTTGACACTGTGTTAAAGTCTAATGCAGTTCAGATTTCCAAATCTCTCTTGTTGCTCTCTGTGGATTTCTACCAAGTCCATAAACATTAACCAGTAAGACTTTTTTTTTCAGATGTCCAATAAGCAGTGTTTCAGGTGTCATATATAAGTCAGAACACAGGATATGATACAATTCCTGCCCACAAGGGATTTATTTCAAGGGGAGGAGGGTGATTAAGAAATATAAATATTAATACACATTTATTGAATGCCTACAATCTGTATATTGATTGCACAGCCCTTAAGAAATCACAATATTCTATCAGTCGTATAGGTATTTAGTCTTTGTACTACTGAAATATCATTTTTTTTGACATTCTAAACTTATGGAGTGTGTGAAAATTGAGAATTGCAGCAAAGCTACCACCAGTGTTCTTCCTATTTCTGTCCCACCTGCCAACGAAAGGATGATAGCCTCAGGATGCAATGCATCATGGTTTTTCTCACCCCGCATTTCCTGACCAGATGTCTTCAGCAAGTTGCTGTTTCTGGCGACATTGTCAAGAGATCAACAAATATATATTAAACATTTACAATATGCCAGGCTCTGTTACAGGTGCCGAGCAAAGAGTAGAAAACAAAATAGACAATATCCTTGCCTTCATGGGCATTATATTCTACTGGAGAGAATGAGACAAGAAGATAGAAAGATAGATAGATAGATAGATAGACAGATAGATAGTAAGATGGTGGCAAGTGCTATGAGAAAAAATAAAGCAGAAAAGGGGTATAGGTAGTGCATGAGAAGTTCAATAGTTCAATTTCAAATCTTCATTGAACACTTACTATATGCTACATGCTCTTCTAGGCTGCTTATACAATATTGAATAAAGCAAAGAAAAATGGACAGAAATCCAAATTGTTAAAGAGCTTATGTTCTACTAGGAGACAAAAAATAGATAAATAAGTAAAATATATGGTATATTAGATGATAATGAATGCTAAGGAAAAAAGTAAGATAAGGCAAGGCCATAGGGAGTGTTAAGGTGGGGACATCTTGGGTAGGTCTCCCTAAGAAGGTGACATTTGTACAAAGATTGAAAGAGATAAGTTGTGAAATATTTGGCAGAAGTACACGAGGAGTGTCTTTTGATGGCTGCAGACATCAACCTTGGAATGGGAGAGGGATGTCTGTTTTTTTCCTGTTGATACAGACCTTGGGTGTTTGCATCAGGAGAAAAGAATGACAGGATTAAGTATTTTCTTATCGTTTTCCATGTAGTCTTTTTTTTTCAAGAGAACAGCAAAGTGGTTTTTTGTCTGTTTTTTTCTTTCCTTAATATCATATATGCTTTACAATTAGTGGAAAGCCCCTTCAGATTTTGACATTTTTGTCAATGTCTTTACTCTTTATCATTGTACATGTCTTTGCAGTATTTTGTTAGAAAGTCAGAAAAACAAAACAACAAGCAACAGGAGTTGCTCACCAAACACTACATTAAACTGTGAGGCATCTTATTTAACCCTGAAGACAACTCTGCAAGACTGTCACCATAAACTCCAATTTTACAGGTGAGGAAACTGAGAAGCAGAACTGTTAAATGAATCATCCAACATTGGTCGAGTAATTCCATAGTTTAACTTAGTAAATGCTGGCATTTATCTGACAGCTAAGTCTATATTTTTCTCTTTATCCCAGACTGCCTTGTGGCAGGGACTACTAACTACATCCTTAATATTCATCTTCTTCAATCTTTCTTAGTAGCAGAATTTCTATATTATTGGCTGTAGCAATGTGACCAGCTATGGGACATTTCCTAAGTTTTCTTGCACCTAGAGGATAGTCAACCAGAAGTTGTTGGGTGGGGCTTGCAGAAAAGCTCTTTACGGGGTTTGACTCAGTTGGGAGATGTACTGTTTTGTTCACTCCCCCTTCCTTCTTTTTTTTTAGTTTTAGTTGTTTTTTTTTTTTTTTGCGGTACACGGGCCTCTCACTGCTGTGGCCTTCCCGTTTGCGGAGCACAGGCTCCGGACGCACAGGTCCAGCGGCCATGGCTCACGGGCCCAGCCGCTCCGCGGCATGTGGGATCTTCCCGGACCGGGGCACGAACCCGTGTCCCCTGCATTGGCAAGCAGACTCTCAACCACTGCGCCACCAGGGAAGCCCCCCCCCCACCCCGCTTCCTTCTTTTTTCTTCCTGCAACATGGATGTAACAGCAAGACTTCCCAGCTGCCATCTTGTGATCTTGAGGATGGATACCATGTGCTAAGGATAATGGGGCAGAAAGATAAAAGGGACCCAAAACATTGATGACAGCATACATCCATCACACTCTCTCTGGACTGTCTCCCTCCTGATTTCTTTTACTCAAGAGGAAAGTAATCTCCCAATTGGCTTAAGACACTGTTATTTCACATCATTCTTATCAACAGTCAGATGAAAGTTTTAACTCATACAGTCTTCTCTACTGTAGAATATGTTATGATGGGAAGTGAAGGACTCATTTTACCAGGCCACATTTATGTAATAATTATTAAAAAGCTCTTTGCTTTAAAAGCAAAGAAACTTTTATATGGAATGCAGTGCTTGGCACATGGAACATATTTTTAGAAAACCATGTTGAATAAATGGAGTAGTAATATTTTACAGAAACAGATTTCCAAATGATAAGTTCCAGTATGTGAGGAGGGCCCCACTTGAGAACTACTGAGTCCTGACTGACAAGTGCAGTGAAGAGAGCTTGCTTGGACACAACCAAGATTCCTTGGCTAGAGGTGAGGGTTAGCCATACTCTTCTGTGTTAACCTCAGATTTTCTACAACCTTCATATTCTTCCTTTTTCTACCCACCCAATCCCTGCTCTAGCAAAAGAAACATCTCTGTGATGGAAATGTGTCAGCAATTTTAGTACTGCTGAAACATTTTAGAAGCAGATCAATTCTGAGACAATGTGGGTTTTTCTTTTTTCATTTTTGCTTTTTAAGAATCATAAAACCTTGATGATTTGAACCTCTGTTCACACAAAGGAAACTAACCCAGTAAGACGTTTTGCCATTTGGTTCCAAATCGATAGGTAACTACTAGTAATGTGTCTGCCATGTGGTCTACAGCTCCATCTGAATGCCCCAGTAAACTTAACCCAGCTGACATGACTTCAATGACATAAAGCAGAGGCTGACATGGCATCACTGCTGGGAGTGGAGAGTCTTCTCAAAGACTTTAAAACCAGAGCTCCATTCAACCTCTGGATAACAGGCATTCTCAGCAAAGGTCTATAGTTCAGCGCAGTTTGTCCAAAAGTAACTGCTCTTATATTTGCCAGTTCTGTTATCTGTATGCCTCAAATTAAAACTAGAGGCGTACCAGATCTCTGAGCAGATGCAGGTGGAAAACAGCCTTATTTTCAGTCCAAAGAATCAACAATACATTCTACGAAGACCCAAAGCCTCGGAGTACCTGAGGGATGAATATCAGACAACACCTGGGACCTTAGGCTCATAGGTGAGGAGGGAAGGAGAAAGCAGAGAAGGAAGGAGAGATGCCTCTTTGTGTTTCTACCTATAAACTTTTATTTGCAAAGATTCCTTCCCTGGATTCCCCCTCTACTCAAATTCAATCCAGTTCAAAAAACAATATTGAAAAACACTGTCCTAGGTGCCATGGGTGCTATATAAAACGAAATCAGACATGGACCTTACCCATTCCTCAAGATATGCTTTAAACCCCTTTTTTCCACCCAAACCTAATGTGGTCACTCATACCTCTAAACTAAGATACTACTCTAGTACTGTATTCCTGTAATTATATAATTCAACATGTTTCACTCAAGGCACTTAATTTAATGCAATTCAATGGAACATTCAACATTTATGTTTCAGGCCCTGTGGTAAATTTTATAATAGAAGAAAAAAATAAGACACAGTTCCTGCCCTCCAGGAGCTACTAGTTAATTGGAAGAGAAAAACACTTAAGCAGTTGATTATAAATCTGTGGGGCATCTACTCAGCTACTTAAAGCAAATGTCTTAGAAGGACACACGAGAGTGTGACACATATTGACAATGGCTGCACGACACCCATGCTACCTTTATTCTTTGATAGCAGATGCCCACATTTGTTCAGAGCAGCAATGTGCTCAGACCCAAGTGATGGGTTATGACTGATTTAGGCCAATTATGACATTCCTGTGTCCTTGTTTCCAAGCCTTCTTTGGAAGACTTCCGACGTAATCCAGATGCAGCCAGTGAGCCCAAAGAGAAAGTCTGTGTCTTTCAAAGATTTGGTTGGCACAGGTCCTTTCTCCTTTCATCCTTTTTCAGCCTTGAGCACAAGTCTGAAGGTGGAGCAGCTACAATGCAGACATGAGACATGGGGCTATTTGGCTGAAATCAAACATCCATCGGCATGTGGCATGTGTCATCATCTCATAAGTGATCCATTTCACCATTCCTCAGTTGACTGTCACTCTAATGTCATCCCAGGGGAGGAGTATCTTCTCAAAAGCATACAGGTTCTTTTTTGATCTCTTTTGAAATGCAGACCCTAACACTTTATCTCTGTGGGACAAGGGAATCAAAGAGAAATTGGCCCTAACATTATCAAAACACTGAACTAAGGCCAATGGTAGCCTATCTCAGGCTTCCTGGTTCACTAGAAAAATAAACTCCTTTTGGTTTAAGCTGCTGCTGTCCATAAGCTCTTTACTTGCAGCAGAATACCTTCCTAACTAGTACAATATGCCTGAATTGTTCTGTCTGGTAGTCTGGGAAGAGGAGACTTGTTCAACATAGTTTGCAACAATTATTTACTGTCTGAAATGTCATTCATATCACTACTTATATGCATACGCTTCAACTGTCTTCTTAAATTGAAGGAGAAACAATGCCTCTTTATATCCCCTCACAGTGCCTAGGATGGTTCCCTGTTTGTAATAGATTTATATATATTTCAGATTAGAAAAAAGAAATCAAGTGGCCCATTTCACTAAAGAGTTCCTGTTCAGACTCCAAAAGAATCAGTTTCTTTTTTTCTGACTTCCACTCAGAAAGAAGTCTTGCCTGTACACTCAGGCTATAAGCCACCCACCACCCCTAACATCCCAGTGCTCTAGGGTTCTAGAGCACTACTCAGAAAGGGCCAGGGCCATTGGACAAGGAGAGACATTAGCACTCAATACCTCACACCAAAGAAATTGAGAGTAAAAAATGGTGACTCCATTAAAAAATGCTAGGAATGCAAAAAGTTGTGTTAAAAATCATGCGTTTCATACTTCTCCCTAGTGACATGGATTTGTTCCATGGGCTCTCATGGTTGTCAGACTAACCATCCTCTGAGAAAATGGCACTTTGAGCTGAGTGTCACTGCAGCCTGCATGAGCCCTTCTGGTAGTTGCGGGGCAGGGGAGAGTATGTGAAATGACTTCATGGAGAAGTTCTCCACCTGCGGGAAGGTCATGCTTGTGAAGTGCCATTGGGCATATGTCAGTATCTTGCACTAATATGAACTTCAGGGAATCTGACAGTGACAGATCAAAATTAACCCCAAATCAAAGCCCACATATTGTGCCCACTAGAGGGAGATATTTTTGATTACCCAAGCACTCTTTTATATTTTTATTTTCTGCTTGTAACTGTCACATGCATTTTATTGTTTAGTTCTCGGTCAGAATCTGGGGACCTGGGTTCTAGACCAACTTCAGCTGCTGACTAGCTGCATGGCCTTAAAGTCCACGGATTTAAAGTCCTCTCAAGCTTTAAAATTCAATAACTCTACCGTGTACGTACATATTATTTCATATGGTTAAAAAAGATCAGACAACTTGGACTTGTTTAGTCTGCAGAAATGAATACTGGAAGAAGCACTGCAGCTTTTTCATTTCACGTCAAGCCCTCAGATCAAGAGGTTAGTCAGTAAAGACAGAGGTAGGAGTAATAGCTTTAAATTCGTAAGTAAGGTAATGGCTGAATTGAGAAAATGACTTAAAAGGTTCAGAGCAATAACTAGGGAAAATGCTTACATATTCAACTCCATGAGACATATAATACCGAAGACCGAGGAAAACACTCTTATTATGGAGGTGAGTTGTGATAGTAATATATTGTTGTTATTATCGTTAATACCTAACTGTAAGCATGTTACCTACCTTTACGTTACAGTTACTATGGCCCAGACACTGGGCTCTAAGTTTCATACACTTTAAGTCTCTACTACAACTATACAAGTTATATATGGTTGTCATTTTCACATGAGAAAATTGAGAAAATCTGCCTTAGGGCACTCAGAACAGATGAATTTCAAATTCAGAAATTTGGACACCAAAATCCACTTCTATGCCATGCTGGCTTTCAAATAAGAACACAGAGGACTAACAGCTGTTAATGTACTCATCAGAGATGTTCTCAGACTAAAATCTTAAAATCTAGTTCTTTAGGCCCCTGAGGTGACCTTATGAAATGCTGAGCTTTGGGCTCCCTGTATACGTGTGGAGACAGCTACCGGAGCCCCGCTTTGGACTCCGGCAGCCATCTACTGTTTGTCTGTCCCCACTTTCCTGTAATCTATACTGCCTCCCATAGAAGAACAACAAATACAAAGAACTACATCAGCCCACATCCTATACCTAATAACTCCAAAAGGTTAGGGACTTTATTTTATTCCTTGCTGGATTTCCCATGCATGGAACAGTGCCAGGCTCATACTAGGCATTCAGAAACAACAGCACTACATGAATGAATAAATGGATGACTCTAATAAAGGTTATTCTGGCCAGTACACCTTAACAGACATGTACGTTTCTTCCTTAGCAGTCACATAGGTTCCTTCCTTGCTTTTATGATAATAGCCTATTTTGGAGATGCTAGCTAAAGAAATAAGAGCATCCTTCCCTAACAAAACAACTTTTACACCTTTTATATCTGCTTTACAAATGGCAGGACCAGAGCTTCTTACGGCAAAGCGAAGACAGAGGTAGGAATAAAAGCTTTACATTCATAAGTAAGGTAATGACCGGATATTAGAAACTGACTTAAAAGATTTCTAAGAGCAACGATAATTTTGGAAATGATTATATGGTCAATTCCATGATACATATCATAAAAATAACAACATTCTCAAGGTATGTGAGAATCTCAGGGTCTACTCTTCCTTCTGGATGAGAGAAGATGAAGTATGGCATAGGAATTAAGAACATGGGATCTGAAGCCCCTGGGTTCCAGGACACTCTCAACTTGCCATATGATCACTGTTTCCTTTGATAATGGATACATTACTGTCTTGATTTGTTTCTCTCAGGTCTATGCAATTTACTTTCAGAAAGCATAGGCTGAATCTTCAAGCAAACCTCAGTTAAATTCATGCCCTATTATTTGCTGTATGGGTTTCTTTACATTTAGCATGTATATGAAACATAATGGGAGAACTTGACACTGTCCTCGACACTGATTTCTTGGATGTGACATCAAAATCACAGGCAAACAAAACCAAAAATAAACAAGTGTGACTATATAAAACTAGAAAGCTTCTGCACAGCAAAGGAACAATCAACAGAGTGAAAAGGCTTCCTATGGAATGAGAAAAAATATTTGCAAACAATCTGTCTAATAAGGAGCTAATAAATAAAATATGTAAGAATCTCTTACAAATCAGTAGCAAAAAACCCCACCAACAACAGGTAACTCAATTAAAAACAGGCAAAGGACTTGAATAGACATTTCTCCAAAGAAAACATACAAATGGCTAAAGGCATATGAAAAGGTGCTCAATGGCACTAATCATCAGGGAAATTCCAATCAAAACCACAAATCATCACCTCACACCTGTTAAGATGACTACTATCATAAAACCAAAGGTAAGTATCAGTGCGGATGTAAAAAAATTTGGAGCCTTTATACACTCTTGGTGGGAATGTTGACTGGTGCATCCACTACGGAAGACAGTATTGACATTCCCAGAAATTAAAAATAGAACTACTATATGATCCAGCAATCCTACTTCTGGATTTATATCCAAAAGAAATGAAATCGAGACCTCCAAGAGACTTCACCTCTATGTTCATTGCAGCATTTCACAATAGCTAAGACATGGAAACAACCCAAATATCCACTGACAGATACATGGATAAAGAAAATGTGTTATATACGTATAATGGAAGAAAAAGCCTTAAACAAGAAAGTCCTGCCACTTGTGACATGGATTAAACTAGACATAATGCTAAGAGAAATAAGCCAGTCACATAAGGACAAACAGTGTGCGATTCCACTTATGAGATTATCTAAAACAGCTAAATTCATAGAAACAGACAATAGAGTTGTGTTTGCCAGGGGCTGGAGAGAAAGGGAAATGGGAAATTGGTTTTCAGTGTGTAAAAAGTTTCTGTTATGCAAGATGAATAAGTTCTAGACATCTGTCATACAACATAGTGCCTATAGTTAATATGACACTGTGTACATTTAAACATGTTAAAAGGATAGATCTCATATTAAGTGTCTTACCAAAACAACAACAACAAAAACAAACCCACAAAAGGACGCAAATAAAGTTTTAGAGGTGATGGATATATTTAGTACCTTGGTTGTGGTGATGGTGTCACAGGTGTATGCCTGTGTCACAGGTGTACGCCTATGTCCAAACTCACTCAAGATGTATATGTTAAATGTGTGCACATCATATATAATATGTCTGGGGCACAGCAGGTGTTTGATAGTATTAAACAATAACCTTGTCAGGTTATTGACACTGAGCTGTAAATATGTATGCATACCCAAATACTTTTTTCTGCTAAGAATATACAGGCTTGAATTACAAAAATTAATTAAAGGAAATATGTCTTTTTGAGTGATTTAAATTATTCTACAATGAAAAATTCTTCCAAATTCAATAAACACTAAAAAAATGAGAGTCCTGGATCCTAAAGGATATAGTGTGGTCTCTTCTTTGCTACTAGAAATGTATGAGTGTATGTACTACAATTATGTTTAAAACTTGCTTGGTGACCTTTTTAAACATGTTTATGTTTATAAAATGATATATATATACACACACACAGAGTTTATAACGTGCAAAGTATAAAATGTATGTGTATTGTGGTGTGTGTATATATATGCTATCTATGTAAATGTAGATATATATGTATGTATATAAATATACACTTATATTTGTATATATATAGACTTGGTAATCTACATTTCCTTCCTCAGTCCACAACCCACGCTCTCCCTGGGCCCTCTCACTTTCAAACTTAGAACTGTTCCTTCAGGCATTTACCTCACATGTTTAATAACATACATATAATTGGTCTCTTGACTCATCTGTCATAAACATTATCGCTCATTTTCTTGTCATGCATGAGGAGACTTTTAGCTCTCTTACTCCTCCCTTCCCATTCCCACTCCCTTGTTAAATTGTAACCTTAGGGTTGTACTTATTGACTTAATTATTGTCTCTTAAGTCCCTGGTTCACATATTGTCTATGAATACTCGCAGGGCTTATACATAGATTGACTTACTCTGATAGTTCATTGTGTGGAGTTTGAATAGATTTGACTTCATGTTGTTCCTAGTCACAGAGGGTGTAAATGACACTGTATTTCGTAATTATACATAAAATAAAAAGGCAAAAACAGCATGCAAGTATTTATTAATAAATATATATTGAGGTTTTTAGAATTTTTTTTCACTGTTATATTCCAGGTGGACAAAGTCACTCTTGACCTAACCATTTTGCAAATGGTTGCAGTAACACTGCTGGATCATATGGCACTTCTATTTTTAATTTTTTGAGAAACCTCCATACTGTTTTCCATAGTTTCTGTACCAATTTACATTTCCACCAGCAGTGCACAAGGGTTCCCTTTTCTCCATATCCTCACCAACACTTTCATTTGCTGTCTGTTATCTGACAGTTTGAGGTAATATTTCATTGTGTTTTTAATTTGAATTTCCCTGATGATTAATGATGTTGAGCATACTTTATTATGCCTGTTGGCAATCTGTATGTCTTCTTTGGAAAAATGTCTATTTAGGTCCTCTGCCCATTTTTTAATTGGGTTGTTTGTTCTTTTGATGTTGACTTGTATAACTTCTTTGTATATTTTGGATATTAGCCCCTTATCAGATATATCATTTGAGAATATCTTTTCCCATTAAGTAGGCTGCTGTTTTGTTTTGTTGATAGTTTCTCTTGCTGTTCAAAAGCATTTTAGTTTGATGTAATCCCACTTGTTTATTTTTGCTTTTTTTCCCCCTTGCCTGAGGAGACATATCCAAAAAATAGTGCTAAGACAAATGTCAAAGAGTGTACTGCCTATATTTCCTTTTATCAGTTTTATGTTTTCAGGTTTACATTTAAGTCCTTAATCCATTATGAGTTTATTTTTATACATGTTGTGAAAAGTAGTCCAGTTTGATGTTTTTGCATGTAGCTGTCCAATTTTCCCAGCATCATTTATTGAACAGGCTGTCTTTTCCTCCTTGTATATTCTTGCCTCTTTCGTTGTAGATTAATTGCCCACATAAGAGTGAGTTCATTTCTGGGCCTTCTATTGTGTTCCATTGATCTATGGGTCTGTTTTTGTACCGATACCCTATTGTTTTGATTACGGTAGCCTTGTAGCATAGTTTGAAATCAGGGAGCATGATACCTCAAGATTGTTTTGGCTATTAGGGGTCTTTTGTGTTTCCATACAAATTTTAGAATTATTTGCTCTAGTTCTGTGAAAAATTCTGTTGGTACTTTGGTAGAGATTGCAATGAATGTGTAGATTGCCTTGGGAAGTACGGTCATTTTAACAATATTAATTCTTCCAATCCATGAGCCTTTCTTTGTGTTGTCTTCAACTTATTTCATCAGTGTCTTATAGTTTTCTCAGTATAGATATTTTACCTCCTTAGATTTATTCCTAAGAATTTTATTCTTTTAGATAAAATTTTAAAGGAAATTGTTTTCTTAACTTGGATAGTTTGTTTTTAGTTTATAGAAACAAATCAGATTTCTGTATGCTAATTTTGTATCCTAAACTTTACTGAATTCACTGATGAGTTCTAATAGTTTCTTGTGGTGTCTTCTGCACTTAGTATTATATAATCTGCAAACGGTGACTGTTTAATTCTTCCTTTCCAATTTGGATTTCTTTTTATTGTCTGATTTCTGTGGCTAGGACTTCCAAACTATGTCGAATAAAAGTTGTGAGAGTAGGCATTCTTTTCTTATTCCTGATCTTAGAAGAAATGCTTTCAGCTCTTCTCCATTCAATATGATGTTAGCTGTGGCCTTTTCATATATGGCATTATTATATTGAGGTATGCTCCCTCTATACCAACTTTGTTGAGAGTTTCTATCATAAATGAATGCTGAATTTTGTCAAAAGCTTTTTTGTGTACCTATCAAGATACTCATATGATTTTTATTCTCCAGTTTGCTAATGTGATGTATCAGATTGATTGTGGATATTGAATCATCCTGCAATCCCTGGGAAAAATTTCACTTGATCTTGGTGTATGATACTTTTAATGTATTGCCAAATTCAGTTTGCTAATATTTCGTTGAAGATTTTTGCATCTATGTTCATCAGTGGCATAAGCCTGATCTTTTCTTGTTGTATCTTTAGTTTTGGTATCAGGGTGAAGCTGGCCTCATAGAATGTGTTCAGAAATGTTCTTTCCTCTTCAATTTTCTGAAAGAGTTTGAGGAGGATAGGTGTTGACTCTTTTTTAAATGTTTGAATTCACCTGTGAAGCAAAATTCCTAGAATCTTGTTTGTTGGGAGCAAATTGACCCACTTCTTCTAGGTTGTCCATTTTATTGGCATATAATTGTTCATAGTAATCCTTATGATCCTCTGTATTTCTGTGGTATCAGTTGTAACTTCTCCTTTTTCATTCTGATTTTATTTGGTTCCTCTCTCTTTTTTTCTTGATAAGTATGGCTAAAGATTTATCAATTTTGTTTTTCTTTTCAGAGAATGAGCTCTTCAGTTCATTTATTTATTTCTATTGTTTTTAGTCTCTATTTAGTTCTGTTCAGATTTTTATTATTTCCTTCTACTTAATTCTTGTTGTAGGCTTGTATTGCTATAAACTTCCCCTATGGATCTGCTTTTGCTGTGGCCCCATAGATTTTGGATAACTGTGTTTTTGTTTTCATTTGTCTCCAGGTAATTTTTCAATTTCCTCTTTGATTTCTCCAGTGACCCATCGGTTATTTAGTAGCATACTGTTTAGCTTCCACATGTTAATGTGTTTTCTCCAGTTTTGCAATTCCACTCCTGTATGTATCCAAAGAAAGAAATGATGACACTAACTAAAAAGATACAGGCACCTCTATGTTCATTGCAGCATTATGTACAATAGCCAAAATACAGAAGCAACTAAAGTGCCCATTGATAGATGAATGTATAAAGAAGATATAGTATATAAATGCAATGGAATATTACTCAGCCATAACAAGGAATGAAATTTTGCCATTTGCAACAATATGAAACAACATGGACTTAGAGAATATTATGCTAACTGAAATAAGTCAGACACAGAAAGACAAATACAGTATGATTCCACTTACATGTGGAATCCAAAAAACAAAACAAATGAACAAACATAACAAAACAGACACAGAGTCATAGATACAGAGAATAAACTGGTGGTTGCCAGAAGAAAGGGAGTGTAGGGAGGAGAGAAATAGGTGAAGGATTAAGAGACACAAATTTTCAGTTACAAAGTAAGTGAGTCACAAGTATGAAATGCACAGCATGGGGAATGTAGGACCTCCCTGGTGGTGCAGTGGTTAAGAATCCACCTGCCAATACAGGGGACACGGGTTCGAGCCCTGGTCTGGGAAGATTCCACATGCCACGGAGCAACTAAGCCCATGCGCCACAACTACTGAGCCTGTGCTCTAGAGCCTATGAGCCACAACTACTGAGCCCACGTGCCACAACTACTGAAGCCCGCGTGCCTAGAGCCTGTGCTCCACAGCAAGAGAAGCCACCGCAATAAGAAGCCTGCTCACCGCAACCAAGAGTAGACCCCACTCATCGCAACTAGAGAAAGCCTGTGTGCAGCAACAAAGACCCAATGCAGCCAAATAAATTAATAATTAAAATAATAATAATAATGTAATATCTTTATATGGTGATAGATGGTAACTAGACTTATCATGGTGATCATTTTGTTATATATAGAAATATCGATTTACTTTGTTGTGCACTAGAAACTAACATAGTATTGAAGGTCAATTATAGTTCAACAACAAACAAACAATAAAACATAGAAGAAGAGATCAGGTTTGTGGTTACCAGAGGCAGGGGGTGAGAGGAGGGGGAATTGGATAAAGGTAGTCAAAAGATACAAACTTCCAGTTGTAAGATAAATGAGTACCAGAGATGTAATGTACAACATGATAAATATAATTAACACTGCTGCATGTTTTATATATATATATATATATATATATATATATATATATATATGAGTTAAGAGAGTAAAGCCTAAGAATTCTCATCACAAGGAAAAAAACGTTTTATTTTTCTTTTATTTTTTATCTCTGTGAGATGATGGATGTTCACTAAACTTATAGTGGTAATCATTACATGATGGACGTAAATCAAATCATTATGCACGTACCTTAAATTTATACAGTGCTGTGTGTCAATTATATCTCAACAAAACTGGAAAGAAAACATAAGTAATGTATTTCCCTACAATAACATTAAAAACCAAGTGTATAATAGGATGATTTTTAAAATCTCTTATTATATTGACTATGCTGTTAACAAAAGTTCTAAAGCATCCACACACATTTGAGTGCATATTACCTGACAGATGCTTTCACTCATACTTTTCATTCAGTACTTAAAAGAGCTCTTTAAGGTTGGTGTCATCTCCATTTTAGAGAAGAACCAAAGGCAAAGAGATGGTAACTAATTTCCTAAGGGCACAGTAAATCTCAGACCTAGGATTTGGATGGACTTCTGTTTCCTGGACCAGTGCTTAATCCACTCCATCAGAGTTGACTTCTGTGGATTCTGCTTAAAATCCTGAGGTCATCATGAAAACGTGACTCCTGTGTGAGACAGTCCAGCTTACTCCACAGAGTAGGGAGTGCAGCAAGAAACTACAAACAAAAATGATCGCATTTTAGGCACCATGACAAGCTGATTTACCTTATCTTTCCCTGGTTACTCCACACTTTAGATGTGAAAGGTCATATATGCTCAGGGTCTACTGTCAAAAGTGCTCTTCTAAAGCCATCGCACTACCCACCCAACCTCACCGTCAGGGAAACTTCTTCCATTTGGTTAAAGTAACTCTGCTTCCTCTTGCCATATCCTTAGAGGCAGAAGAAATGACAGCTCATATTATCAACAAGAGAATAACTTAGAGGATCTACATTTACTATCTCATAACACTTCTAAAACCTCCAGGACACTATACTCATCTTTACTTATGTCACTTCAGAGGTTTTTTTTGTTCACAAGTGCTGCTTCTTCTCATTCCCTGACTGCCTGGATTCCATAATTTTGCCTGCCTTGGCCTTCCACCCACAGTTTATTACCTTTTTACTGAGCATAAACCATGTCCCAAACACTGAGCGGTAATATGATAGAAGAGAAATGGATTTTTCACTCAAGAAGCTCATAGTCACATGGAAGAGGAAAGTGCACAAATAAGACACTTTTATGAAAAGTGCTAACTGTACTGACATAGGTATGGGATAACTGTGGAGGCACTTCGGTCAGCCTGGGGCCTGGCACAGAAGTTAACTAATGTTAAATCTTGCAGGACAGGTGGGCATTGGCCATGTGAAGAAGCAAGTGGTGTCTCTTCTAAAGGTAGAGACAATGGTAACCATGATGACCAGAGATGCTAGTGTTGCTTAAGAGGAACAGTGAGGGCTTAGAGACAAGGTAGGGCAGGAGAGGACCCCGTTATTAGGGATTTACATTGCTTGTCCCAGGAAACCACTGAGAGTTTCATAGGGGAAGAGGCAAGATAAGATTTGCATCATAGAACGGTCACAATGGAGGCAGATGGAAGAGACGGATTGGGTAAAAAGACTGGAATGAAACAGGAAGACCAGTCAAGAGACTGTTGTGGGTATCTGCACAGAGAGCCTGGGCTAGTGCAATAACAGCATGGGAAAGATAAGTGTTTGGATTTGGGAGATATCTAGGACATCTCAACATTTCTAAATTCTTATGTGTCCTTCCATAGTCCCGGACCACTGGCCCTCCCTGCTGGCCTTTGCGTTAGTGTTCAATCCATTCCTTCCAGCCTTCTCCATCCTTTTTTTTTTTTTTTTTTTTTTTGCGGTACGCGGGCCTCTCACTGTTGTGGCCTCTCCCGTTGCGGAGCACAGGCTCTGGACGCGCAGGCTCAGAGGCCATGGCTCACGGGCCCAGCCGCTCCGCGGCATGTGGGATCTTCCCGGACCGGGGCACGAACCCGTGTCCCCTGCATCGGCAGGAGGACTCTCAACCACCGCGCCACCAGGGAAGCCCTCTCCACCCTCTTGGACTGCTGGCTCCCAACCTTGTTAGAGCTGGGGCCATTTGGGGTCTAAGTTGATCCTGAATCTATTCTGAATCACGTATATCTTGGAGTTTCTCTTAGTTTTAACGGTTCACAATCACTTATTTGTAATACAAAAAAAATCAAAGATGCTCTTCAAACCCAAGTGTTTTCGCAAGTTTGAGCAAATTCACTTGACCACAGGGCTGAACATGAACTGATGTGAGAACTTAGTGTAAATACTAAAATGTTCTGTCACACAAATATTAGTGAATTTGATTATGTAGTGCTGGCCCAGACCCTTCCGGGGATATATGCTCTGTATCACCATTCTGAAAACCCCACATCTCTGAATTTGGCTAATGGGGCTGCTAATCAGGATTTTGGACCTCTGTCTGCATTTTCCCTCATGCCTATGATGTAGAATCAATGACTGTGGCCAACGTTTTCAGTATGTACTGATACGATTGAGTCTATTTCCCTAATTCAGTTGTGCTGTGAGTGCTCCTTTATATGCAATTTTAAAACTCCATCAAGGAAATCCACTGAGAGAGCAGCTGTTCCGTTTAAAATGTTCAGAAATATCTCTGCTAGTTTAAAAATATATGATTTCAAAGACCTATTTAACCTTTGCACTGATTTTTCAAAGCAAAAGTTTATTCAATTAAAAAGAAACATTTAAAAACAGATAATATTTTTTGCAGTATCGTAGCAACAGGTGATTGAACCCATGCCTAGAACTAGGAGTTGAGATTTTGCCGAAAGGGCCACATACTAGTGATATCTTCCTTTTAACAAATGGAATAAATCTAATATTGTTTTGGACAAGTTGTGCTGGGTTACATCATAATATGAAATTCTGACAACAGAGCCACACTACAGGGAGGACAAGCTAAGAGTAAAGGTTAGGTCCTATAGAACCCCACAGCTTTTAAAAGAGAAAAGCAAATACCGCGATCTCCTTCATGCCTAAGCTTCAACTCAGGTGCCTAGAGGGAGTGTGATTAGGCAAGTTTATCCTGGGGCTCCTGGTCATTCAGAATTCAACTGACCAGCAGTGACCTCTGAGGCAGAGAGCTCTGTCCGACTCTTGATAGCCTACCCCAAACTGGAGGTTCATATAGAACTAGAAACAGTGATTCTTAACTCATTTGAGAATTTGATATAAGCCTCACTATAGAAAATTGCACCTTTGAAATATACATGCAAAATATGTGTATGATTTCTAAGGGTTTCTGCAACAGGTTAAAACCAACTTTGAATCCCAAATTGTTCACTGTGCCCTGGTAATAGATCCCTCTGTTACATCTTGCTAACTTCCATAACCTCAGTGGAAACAGGAAGAAACAGGGTGAGTGAGGTGACTAGTTCTATGGTCCTGAGCATACGTCACAATATAACCTGCCCATTTCTACAGACAAAAAGTGGAGTAAGGGTGTTGGGGCATAAAGTCCCATTAATGTTAATTAAGGATGAAGTGAGCTTTTTTTTAAAGCTGTCCTGCCCTTGGAAATTCATGTGCTGATTGGTAAATGTTGGTAGATGCAGTGTTAACCACTAAGGAAAACCCCCTTTGAAAAACTAATTAAAACAACCTTTAGTATACGCTCAAGAATGTCTTCAGTCAAGGCCAGTTGTCCAGCTACATTTGCAAAAAGCCCGAAGTATATAATAACTACCTAATATGTGTGCTGCAATAATGAGATGATATATGTGAAATATCTAATAGGCTGGTAACATATAGGTGCCAAGCACATTGTAGTAATTATTATCATAATTATTGGATATAATTATAATCGTGTAGTGTGATGCAATTGCTAGCATAATCTCTGACTCAATTTGGGCGAAGCCAAAAGAGACCACACATTGAAACAGCAAACCATTGAAAATGTTTTGTAGGTCTCTTGGAATCTCTTTCTGATCAGAGCAAATCTTGATCTCTTCCTTAGTCAGTTATCCAGCAAGTATTTACTATTTTCAGATTTCTAATTTATGCCAGGCACTGTGCTAGGGGCCAGAGATTCAGAGATAAGTACACGGTGGTCTCTGCCTTCAAGAGGTATGCAATCCCGAAGGAGAAAGACACATATAAATATATGATCGCGATACTGTGTGGAAAGCGAGAGAGATGCGCCCACGGTATTCTGAGAGCACAAAGGAGGTCAATCTAACCTGGGTCGGCAAGGGAGGTGGCTTAGCCCAGGTTTCATCAAAAACAGAGACTTGGGCAAAAGCTTACCTTCTAACACTTGGGAGTGCAACACAGAGAACCAGGACAAAAGTAAAATGGAAAGTCGGGGGAGAAACACAAGATGAGGGGTGCACTGCCCATGCAGCCACAGCTTCAGGATAAATGTGGATGCTTGTTCTTTATCTCACATCATTCTGAGAGAGACCACATGAACTGCCTCTTCTCAGAACAATACACCGGGTTGCGGAGGAAGGGAGAATAATTTTTCTAATGAGTTTCTTCTGTCTTCCATCTCCCACTGGTAAAAGTCGATTAACTCTTGGATTGTACCACCTGGTTCCCTGGGCCAGCGCCCCCAGGAGCCAGTCAACCTGTTTTGGTCAGTTGGCATAGCGCACAAGGTGCCTCAGGCCATAGTGGAGACCACCAGCTACAACAACATGGCGCCAAAACTAAGGGACTAGCTCAACCTCTGGCTCAGGCTTTTTAGTCTAGAAAGTACAAACGGTCAAGACTGAGAGGGAGGGCTGGCAGAGTTGCACAGATCTAGGGTAGTTAAGGGCTGCATCTGTATAGAAAGGAACGAAAGGGCTTAGTACAGATTGTCAGAAGCTGGCAGGCCTCATGAGTTGAGAGGGAACAGAGCACTTACTAGGAAGAAATTTCATGCTCTAACAAAGGTTGAGGCGAACAGGGCTGGAACCACAAGCACTGACTGGAGAACGTATAAATCTGAGAGGGAAGGAAACTTACAATGAAAAGAGCAGATTTCTTCCTCCAACTGTATACGTGATGGAAAGAATGGGGGCAGACAGAAGACCAGGAGACATTTCCTCCTGCAGAAATACCCCTGTAGCCAAAGGAAATGATTTCCCCTCCAAAGATGCAGAGCATTCTTTATCCCCTTCATCTACCCGTTCTCTCCTGCATTCATCCATTCATCCAACATCTATTTAGCGATGCCTGTCATAGTAGGCACCTGGCGAACAGAGTGACTAGGCGGCCCTTGAGGTGCTCACATCTAGCAGTGACACATATGCAATACCTGGAGGTGAACACTCCAACAGAAATGTGTAACAGTGGGAGCGCGGAGGAAGGGAGGGGTTACTCTTTTAAGGGAGTAAGAAAATGCTCACTGCCTCAGAAAGGAGGCACATTATAAACCGAGCCTTGGGGACAAAGTTTCAGTTTGTCCTGCAGGGAAGACAGAAAAAAATATCGCCATCCCCGAGGCCATCATGCATAATCAGAATTGTCAGGGGCCGTGTTCTGTGTGACTGGAGCTTGGGTCTCATGCCGAGTCAAAAAGCAGACCGGTGGCAAACTTAGGATAATAATTCAGAGCATCTTACTTCCACCGGGATAATCTTTCTATAAACTGTTGTTTCTTTCCATGCCAATCAAAAACCAGTTGCAAAGTATTCAATGCTTTTAAGGCTACCCAAACCCATAGTGGGGCTACCCAAAAGGAAGAGATAGAGCCTTTGCTCTTAGAATGCCACCCTGCAAGAGCTCACACCCAGACAGCCATCCACTGGAGAACTCTTTCCCACCCCAGCTCACCTTGGGGTCAGCCCACCAGAAATGTGCTTGGAGTGGCAGCACAGCTGGCAGAAGATAACGCCTCCCTCTGCCTTTGATCTGCGGGCATGGTAATTGTCAGACTGTACATTTCTGCGAGTGATGAAAACACTAACAATACCCCACCCCAACCCTTAACCCTGAACCATGAGATTGATAACATTCTCCAGAACAAGCAAGGGTATGGTCTGGACCTTGAGCCCTGGCATTTGCAAGAAAACCCTAAATAGAGCCTCTCTGGTTTGGGGCATGACATGATGGTGGTGCTGGGGATTTGCTCCTTTGCAGGCAGATGTCACATTCAAATGAAAGTGGTTTTACACAAGGGATCTGAAAAAACCCGAGAATGTTTGCTATTAAATTCAGGCTGGCTAGCCCACCCCAAGCACTGAGACAATCTGCCTCTATGCTGGGAAGGAAACTTGGAAGGATGTCTCTAGGCCTTGGCACAAAACAGGCTTTCTGGGCCTTGGTGACATATAGGTGCTTTGTAATGTAGCCCATTTGTTATGCTGTTTAAATATGTATACGCTGGGTATGGAAAGCTAATATCTGGAACAATAAGGTAATCCTATATGCTTTTTCAATGAAAAACACCAGGATAGGGTGACTTGCTGCCAGAGTTCTGCCATTCTGGCTTAATTCTGTCTTTCAGTTATGTGATATCTCTGAAGGCATACTTTGTTAAAACTGCGTGGAGAAAATGAGCCACAAACAATATCCACTCCATCTTTTAGGATCAGGAGTCCAATTAAACATAGCTTCATTTGAAACTCAAAGAAACAACCAGGGAAGCAAACTTCTCAGCTGTCTGGCCCCCGCTCCCAGCGGCCCGCTGCACTGTCTCTAAAAGATGGTTAAGTGTGGCAAACGTGGAGAAAGAGGTGAGTGAGGAGAACAGAGCTATGCTTTCCCAAATATTTTGAAAAGTGCTTCATAGGAGGGAGACATCAGGATTCTTCGGCATGTTAGAAGCAGGGCAGCGTAGCTTCCTGGGGGCCATGATTTTTGGCCACATGTCCCATTGGTGTGGAACAAATAGTTAAAATCAAAAATAAAATTGGTAGGGGTGTGACTGCAGGGAAAGGGGCTAGTGAATCTACAGATAAGCAGATGTCAACAGAGTTCTGGAGATAAGAGACCTCGAGCCCCATGGAGCACTGCCAGCCTGAGCGGGGGAGTGGCAGCCAGGCTCCTGCAGGCGGCACTTCCTTGCTCACGGGCTTTCTGTTCCTGCTCTCCTTCTGCTCCTTGGGGAGAGGCAGCATGGCTAATGCAAAGAGCCCAGACACTGAAGTTGGGAAGCCCTGATTTTACATCCTGGCCCTGGGTGTATTCACATTGGGGTGAATTATTTATCCACCCTGACCTTCCAGTTCCTTTATGAAAATGTGAATAATGGCCTTAAACTGACAGGGTTGCTCTAAGAAATCAAAGTACTGTAACGTATAAAATTGCCAAGCACAGTGTCTGATATCAACTGGGATGCCACCAATGGGCAGCTGACCCAAGATGCATGATGGCCCCTAAAGAAATAATCATCTTAAAAACATGCAAGATGAAGCCCTACCAGATACCTAACAAACAGGACTCCACTGACATTTCTCCAACCCTTGACGGCCCCAGTGGCTGCAGGAGGACCTGGTTCCCTCAGTTTAGTTCCTCAGGTCCACCTCCTACGCCACCTCCTCTGAGAAGCCTTCACTGATTCTCTAGGACAGAAAGCTTTGTGAGCCTCTTCTGTACTCCCAGTGTCACAGAACATGTTGCACTTCATTATGATTTCGTGTATCCTTGTCTGTTTCCTCCACCAGCCTGTGAGCTCCCTGGGAATCACATCTTATTTATCTCTGTATCCTCCCCTTGCCACGTGGCTAACACAGAGTGATACAGAATAAGCATTTCCAACATAACTGATGAATGAATGAGTGTATGAATAGATGAATAAGTGAATAGGATTAAATGAATAACTATTTCCTTCATCTCTGAGCTGAAAGTTCAGACAGATTTCTAAGTCATGAACAGGTTTCCCCAGTCTTGTCACTAACCATGAAAACACAGGCAGGGAAGCCCTCAGTAAACCACATCTCAAAGAAACGATAGTTTCTGAGCTCCTTTTCTCTGGGTAAATGTCTATCTGTGGAACCACGGAGTCGTGAAAACCACCGTCAGGCTCGGAGAGGAGCTCACTGCCTTGAGGGAGGGTGAACTGAAATGGTTTAGCAGCCAGAGCTTCCTCACTGGAGCAGGTGTCTTCTTCCTTTGTTTAAATGTTTCCAGCATCATTTACTTGGGACTTTCACAGGTTGCAGACGAAAGCATGATTCAGAGCCACCCTTGCATTTGTTGGCCCAGTTACATTCCCAAGAAGACAATTTTTCAGAAGAAACATCAAGGCCCATCTATACTTGGAGGCAGCAAAAAGCACACACCCAAATGACAACTATGGCTGGTACCTCCACAGAGGCATCCATGTCATCTTCCTTCTGGTCTCAGGAGAGCTCAGTAACAGACCAGGCTGTCCTGTTCTCTTGTTCACATTATATTAAACGCTCACTCCATCTCTGAGGGCAGCCCTGATCAACAAGAAATGGAAGTCTGGGAAGGCACACACCTACGCTGGAGGTGTGGATCGAAAACGGGAGTGGGTAAGAACAGAGGACATGAAATACCAGAGGCATTTCAATCACAGAAGCTATTTTTGCCTTGTTAGACAAATAAACATCAGGAAATGGAGAATCACAAGAAGTCTTCAGACCTCTGTTCAATCTTTCCTCTATCAAACCTTTACTGAGCCCAAAGTGGTTTGAGTGTCCACGCATGGCTGTGGAGCTGCTCGCATCAGGTCCTGGAGAATCAGATTCCCACACCCTCTGCTGGGGATTGACAGAGGGCCCAACAAGTAAGTAAATGCCCCTTTCATCCTAAGTTGATTCACCAGATACTTAGTATAACTTTAGATTTTTGACTAAATGGGCTTGCGAATATTTTATCCCATTTTAGACAAGCTTACTCTCCAGTAATTGGCAGCGCCCAACAATTCTTTAAGTCCCTGAAGGGGCAGAACCTTCTGGTCCAAGATTGCTCTCAAAACAACTGAGAGCAAACCAGGTGGTACTCTCTGCAGGCAGGCTGGTTTCTAAAGAGACAGGTGATGCTGACTTCAATTTCTTTTTCCAGCTCACCAACTGGGTAACTCCCTCCTCCTCCAGAGGAGTGAAGGGTAGAGAGGGCTGGAGCGTTACACTGGCTGTAAGTCCCTCTGTATACAAGCATAGGAACTCCCTCTTTTGATATGACTAATGCTCACATATAGCTCCTCTGTGACCTGCTGCTCCCCCAGGAAGAGAAGAGCTAGTCCTGCTCTGTTAGTTAGACTTCAGCATGATCATGATGAAGTAACAGTCCATGGAGATTCCCCTTGCTATTGGAGAAAATCCACAAAAACCAAATTAACCAGAATTCAGGCGAGTGTTCTCCTCTCTCCGTGGGAACTTGTACTTTTATCCCCCTACAGGAGAAAAACAGTGATCACAACAGAGTTGATTAATACCTGAAATTTACTCAGAATCATAACAGCTATTTCTGGTCTGGGCCAACAGACATTTGCCTAATTTCTCAGAACTTCTGCAGCTAAAATTATATGCCATGAGATATGATAATTAAAATAATTGTACTGTAAGAACGGACCTAACACAGCCTTAAGGATGTTTCTTAGAAACCACTTACTAAGACTGGATAATTAACAGACGTTTCACATATATGCTCAATGCTTAATATGAAATGTATGGAATTTATTATTTATAACAAAGGTTAATTTAAAGAATTAATTACTAATTACTCAAAAATTTTCCATTTTCCAAGCATTATAGCTAGCCTGGCTTTCACTGCATTGCCCTTTAAAACAAATAAAACTGAGTCTTGATTTCTGTCAGTTAAATAAATATATTCCCATCTTAGCAAAAGGCTTATACGTTATATTAGCAGTCAGTGACTGATTAGTTATTTATTCTCTTAAAGAGTAACTGAAGGAGATTAATATTCTGATAAGCTTGTCACTGATTTCTGAAGAATGCCTGGCTTTCTTTCATCACTTGAACTATAATGTGTCAGACGTAAATTCCATTACACTTATAATTAGTACTAATGCCCCCCAAATTATATTTAATGGAAAGGTCATCATTTTAACTACAAATAACTTCTTTCTTAAAAGTTCTAAATAGATTTCCATGAAAAAAACCATAGTTAAATTAATGTTGCAGAAAGAACAGTAAGTAAATCAGAAAGACATAAGTTGAAAAAAAAGACATATATTTTGCTTATTTTTCCAGCTGGATTACATTTTTCACTCATGTTCTGCCAGTATGGGTTTTTAGGTGATAGGGGGAGGAGATGAAGAGAGAAAGAAAGAGAAGATGGGACCTCATGCTGGCTAGGTACTAGGTATGTTTCAGACACAGTGCAAGATGATTAAACATTGCTTCTTCCAATTCTTACAATAACCCTGAAGTAGACACATTTCCTACTTTACAGAGTAGCAAAAAGAGTCTCCTAGAGGTTGACTCCCGTAGGCAACTTCACTCCCTCAGGGTATGAGGAAGTGAAAATTAAACCTAGGCTTGTCCAGCTCCAAACCTCCCACCCCCGTAGACAGCGGTTGTTGCTTCTCATTCTTCTGGGTAATGACAGCTGCCGGCAAGAGCTCCACATTCCCACCAGCATGATGGGTAAAGGCCTGACCTAGATTATGCTGGGGTAAGTGATCGAGAGACTAAGTCTGCCCTGTGGTACTCAGAGTCCCTCTCTGATTTTTCTGTAAGCTGAGTTCCCCTATGCATTTCTTCTCAGACATTTCTGGAAGCGTCAATGAGTATAAAGGAATATGAGACAAATATGAGTATAAAGGAATATGAGACAAATAAGATAATAACTGAGCCAGTATTTTGACAGTGCTTCTTAACATGAAAACAGCATGTTGTGAAATGACCATGTTTTAAAATGACCATGAGATTTAGAATTAAAAGACCCAAGTTTTAAGTCGTGAGAAGCTAGACATAAATTAACAACAAAAGACCTATTTGCTATAAATTTCAACACACACTCACACACTCACACTCACACACACACTGATCCCTATATGAAATAGAGTTTACTTTAATAAACTATTTAGAAATAAGAACACATTGAGTGCCTCTCACTCGTTATGTGACCTTGCACAAGCCACTTCTGAACCTCAGTTTCCTCATCTATAAGTAGGAAGATTGGATTACATCACTGGGTCTCAAAGTGGGAACTTGTTAGAAATGTAGCTTCTTGGGCCACATCCTAGAACCGCTACAGTAGGTAGGTCATCTACATGGGTCCGCATGAAGTTCTAAAAGGTTCTATGCCCAACAATAAATGCAACCCCTTCCCACTGCACTTTGCACATCATTTTAGTATACACTATTCATTGTGAACAACAAACACTCATTTAGCATTAACTATGTGTCTAGTGGAGGCATCCTTTGCTACATAGAGCCTCAGCTCCTACGCTTTGAGAAGTTCACTGTCTCCTGAGAAGAAAAAGGCAAGTCAACAGAAAACCAGGCATGGTAAGTGCATTGTGGTAACCCCAGGGGCTATGGAAAGACGGAAGAGGGAGCACTGACTCAGAATGGAGGAGCTTTAACACAGGTAGGGGACGGGGAAGGGAGAGGGAGGGAAGAACTCAGGTTATAAAGAGAAGGCTTCTGGGAGAGGGGAACTTTTCTGCATATTAAGTCCAATGCGAAAAGTATTAATTTACATATCTTAGAGGGGAAACGGAAGATCACGGCAAAATGTCCAGGTTCACACAACTACTGAGTGAAAGAGATGAAATTTAAAGGCAGATCTTTGGACTTAGAAGTCCTATTTTATTCGATTCTGCGCTTCTACAGTCCTTGTAGTAAAGCAACTGTTAGGGGACGATGGAGCCCACCCCCTCATTCCTCCCACCCCCAGGAATAAAGTACAATCTCTGTAGGTCTGGAGGCAGGGGGAGGAGTCCTTCAGCAGTCAGTGAGGCAGCAGTGGCAGAGAGCTGGGGCCCAGGCAGTCACCAGTGAGCCTATTAAATGTATCAGATGTCATCGGTACCTCCTTTATCCTTCTCACTTTGGACCTCACAGGCTGATAAGAAGGGGAAAGCGTTATAACCCAGAAGTAAAACTGTTGCATGATTATAACCCTGACAGCCTCCCTCTAATGAGCTTCCCTGCAGATAGGGAGAGGGGAGAGTGCTTTGATCTCCAGGAGCAGGAGGCTGAAAGGACCACTGTTTGGAGCAAAGCCGTCTGATGGGGTCCAGTCTTCCAGTAATCAAAGTCACAGCTACCATCTGAGCCATTTGTGAACCGCAGATAAGATTAGCTGCTCATTTGATAGATCAGCTACCACCATCAATGGAGGCTAATTGTATCTGAAATATGACCAGGGGAGTGTCAGCTCCTGGAGACAAGCATTTCCTTCATCCTGAGTTTGAAGCTGGGACAACATTTTGTGTTTGAAAACTTGAGTTAAATGTTAATGCGCGCAGCGTTTTTCTCCTTCTTCCCCTAGCCACGAGAGAAGAGGAAACGTGGGGTCCTTTGAATTAGACATCAATCTGTACTTATATTTTTACAAAGGTTCTGCATTGTGGTGTCAGAGAACACGTCCTTTTTGGGTGCAAGACTGTAGGTCCAGGAATATTTGCACCATGGAACTCTTTCATAGCTTCAGAGCTAAAAATGGAAAGTGCTCCGGCTTTGGAAAATCGTGTCCAGGAAGACAGGCTTTGAAATTCTAGAGTGTTGTGTGCTGTAGGAAAAGAAGGGATGATTGGTCGGTTGGAATTTGAAGACATTTATATGGGTAGCATTTTGCCTCAGAGGCTGATGTGACTGACAGCTTTACTTTCCTCGAATTTATTCCCATGTCAGTAGAACTTGAGCTTGAAATGAATCACGACTAGGCAACTTGGACGGCTCCGACGCTTTGGCAAATGAAGAAAGCCCATCGTTCCACTCCACATCCGCTGAAGTTGGGTCTTTGCTACTAAAGATATCATCCATTCTTTTGTATTCTCCAGGCACAAGAACGTCTGATTTCTCGTCCTCTGTGAACATTTCTGTCTGTGACTGTAAGCCATTTTAACTTTCCTCTTTTACTAAGGGGAGAACACAAATCCCCCACTCCCATCTCACCAAGCTGCAGCTCGGGCTGCTCTATTTCCAGCCTCATCCACTATAGCTCTTAAATTGCTAGGTTGTCCCCATGTCCAGGCGGCTAGTAAAAGCTGCCTGAAAATGGCAAGGTATATGAGAAGCACCTCATTATGGCTCCCAAAATACACAGACCCAGAATAGCCTTGTGCAGTTGGGGTAAGAAAAGAATGAGGGGACCAAGAACAGAAACCCTGTCTCCCACCCTGTGTAAGAGCTAGAGGAAAGTTCTGTCACCTTCCCATAAACTCTCAAGCTCTGATGGCTTGGCAGCGACCACCTTCATGGACTTTCTCCTACTTCCCAGGTTGGGTTGATACCCTGTCCTGTCAGCATCTGACATCTCAGGTTTAGAAACTATCTTAGCCTTGTAGAAGATGGTGACCATGGTGACAATGCTCCAGTGGGACCTCTAGGTTCGGGTCTCAGAACCACAGAACATTACAGGTAGAAGAGCCTTTATAATGAATAGTACCCTTAAAACGCACCGGGCACTGTGCAACACATTTTCACTCCATAACTCGTTTAATCCTCAGCAATAACTTCAGAGGGAGTTACAGTTATTATTTCTGCTTTAAAGAGGAAGAAATTAAGACTCAGAAAAGTTAATCATATTGTCCCAGGAACACAGCTAGTTAAGTGGCAGAGCTGGCATATGAAATCAGATTTGTTTGACTGATGGCAAAATCTTCACTTTTTAATACTGTGAAATACATCACTTGGGTTATTCCAACCTTTTTTTTTTTTTTACTGTTTTGCAACAAAAAATTTGACTAACCCACTTTAGCACAGCTAGGAGCATCTTTGAAATACAGATGTGCAAGCACTTTTCTCAAATCACATAATCATGGGATACTTGGAACTAGAACCCAGGACTCAACTCCCAGGCCATTTCCCTGTTTGCTCTGTATTTGTTCCAAAGCATAAGGTGAAGCCACTCTGCATCTGGCACACGTTGGGATGATGCCAACAGAGGATGCCAGGAAAAAGCCCTTCTACATCCAAGAGGACTACACAAAAAACGGAGAATCAAGTGCAAATTTCTGATCACTAATGATGAAGCAGGCGCTTGCTTTCTAGAATGCTCCATGCTTCAGAGGTGCACTCTCTTCAAGGATTCTAGATGGCTAAGGATTGCCTACTTGACCCAATTACTAACTCCACGTATTAAAATCCTGAGGTTTGAGGATCATAGTGCTTTACTAGGTCTTGTCTGGACCTCAGCAAATGGGGTGTGAAATCAGGGAGGCAACTGAGATACAGTAAAAGAGAATTTGTGACTGTCAAGTTCTGTGACATCAGGCCTCAGGAATTAAGATGGGCAGGAAGTGCTCTGAGATCAGGGACAGACAGGTCCTTTCCTGCGGAACTGTGGGTGAAGACTATTTGCCACAGGTGGGGAACATTACCCACCATTTGAAGAGCTTCTTTAGGCCTCCTGTCAACAACCACACCATGACTCTGCTACAAGCATCTTAGGTTGCTACAGGGAATCGGGCTTTCTTTTTTCTTGACCTCACTCACACTTTCCCAGTTTTTATTTTCCCATGTAGTTTTACCTCATGTCTTGGAGAAGCATCTTTAGCCGTTCCTAACATTCTGAGCATGATTTAATTCAGTTCAACAGTGCTTGCTGAGCAGGTTCTGTGCTGGGGATGCAGCGAAGAATGTGGAGCCCACCTCCGGGCATCACGGGAGCACACCCGGAGGTCAGCCTTGCCCGCGAATTAAATTTCCCCAGGATTCCAAATAGGAATGGAGGATAATTCCACACTGCCTTGGAAGTCAGGAGGCCTGGGTTCCTTCTAATCTGACCTCAGTCAGCTGTCTCACTTTGAGCAAATCCTGGTTTTCTTCTCTGGAACTCATTTTCTACACTTTAAAAATGAGGAGACCCTATGGGTCTTACTCTGAGTCTGTATGATTCTAAATCTTTGTACATTGTCTCCAGGGAACATTCTGAAAGAGGCTGATTCTCAGGAGGCACTAAAAGGATGAGTACAGAGTGACATTTGATGAAACACCTGACTACTACTCTTCAAATGTATCAAGGTCATGGAAGACAAGAAGGACCAAGAAACTGTCACAGATTTGAGGAGACCAAGGAGGCACGACATCTAAATGCAATGTGTGGGAGCCTGATGGGATCCTGGAACAGGAAAGGGATGTCAGTGGAAAAACTGGGGAAGTGTGTAAGTCTATAGTTCATAGTATTGTGACAGTGTCAACTTGTGTTTTGATATCATAGTTATATAAGACGGTAGCATTAGAGGAGATCGGGTAAAGAGTATATGGAAACATTCTATAATGTCTTGCAAATCTTTTTTAAATAAAAAATTATCACCATATAAAAAATTAAAGATAATTAAAAACATGAGTATATATTTTCCCAGAAAGTGGGACTGTAAATTTCTCAAGGCCCGGGGTCTTCTTTTCTCTTTCTATATGTTCTTTAGCACCTAGCACAGGGGTATACAGCAGTAAGTTCTCAAATTCTTATTGAAATCAAGTTGGCCAAAAATTACTCATAACCAAATTTTAACCTGCAGTAGAGCAACGTATAACCTTGTCACTGTTATAAGAAGTTAGTATTGCAATTGTGGTATTTCTACAACTAAAACCAAAAAAAAAACTCCGGAAAAATGCCATCATTTCCTGGCACCAAGGAAAAGAAATCTTTCCACGTTCAAGTCAGATAGCCAGACTGATTTAGGAAAATAAAAAGGAAAGAGAGAAAAAGTAACAACACAAAAGATCAAGCGCCTCCTTTAAAAAAAAAACCCATCATCTTTGCTATTTGGACTGAGCCAGAAGCTCCAGATAACAGAAACCACTAAAGAAAAAAAAAGAACAAAAACCCTCCGGGCTTTCAATTTGTTTTTCATAATAAATGAATTGCCCCCACCAAAATGCAGCCTTGAGGAGTTAATTAAACAGCTGCCCCCATGGCTGATTCTGAGATGTGAGGAGGCCCATGACAGGCTGCTAAACAAATGGGGCAATAAAGGTGTGGGCTGTTTGGCTTGATTGAAGAGCTTGAGTTTTTCACCCTTTAGTCTCTAAACCATCTGGAAGTGAGTTCATGGAATGTGGGATGGCAGTCTCTCTGCTCTTATCTACTGATAAGATTCTCAGCCTCAAACACGTGTACTAGAAAAGCAGGGAACAAATATTTCAGACCTTAAACAACTTGCAAATCCCTCTAAAGTTCATGTTGTGCTATAGCACAGAGGGAAGTACACTCATCTCACATTTTGTCTCCACTGAATGAATCTAGGGCTTTTGATGTCAACATAAGCCAAGACTGAAAAGTTGATCTAAAGGAAAACTGTGCTTTGGTTTTGATTCGTGAGTTTCACCCACTTTCTCTGAGTCTCCACAAATTTTAGGCTATAGAGGTCAGGCTTCTGAGAGTTGCCCTAAGATGAAACTACCATGCAAAGGATGTTTGAGCAAAGAATCTGAGGATAAGGACCAATATCTTTCCATGTGTACGACTGTTGTTCAAGTTGAATCATAAAAAACAAAATATCTGAGGATGGCCTACAACTTCCCTGACAGAGGGTTCAGGTATCTGATGACAAAAAGGTTTGGCTGCTGGGAATGAAAGAAATATGGAGATTGTTCTTTTTGCTTTTAAAGTCTAAAAGTGAAAGATTATAAGTAGTGTGTATAGCTGTTGTGATAGGCATGTGTCTGGTGGGTATATGAGATTGTGTGTGGGTGTGAGTGTAAAATTAAATTTAGACTAAACAGAGTCAGGAAAAAACATAATTAGATGAAGCTAGTAACATCTTGGGTGAGATGTACACACACACATACACATAAGACTGAGGAGATGCAGTAGCCTCCTAAAAGCTTTCAGAATTCTACCATTTTAATCATTCATTCAGTCCCCTATTTTTGAGCTCCTAGTATGTTCTAGGCACTAAGTGGACCTTAGGAATATAAAGTCAGGTGATACATTTAAACCTTGTTCTCAAAGATTGTGCAATCTACCGAAATAGACAGACATACAACTCTAGGACACATTTATAGGACAGAGTGATAAGGGCCACCATAAAAGCAAATTCAGATTGCCCTGTAGGGCCAGACACAGGGTAGCAGCGAACAGAGAAAATACCTAATGTGTCATTTGTTTTTCAAAACAAAGGATGTTTCTCCTTTCTTGGCTCATCCCACCTCAGACTGATCTTTAAACTCAAAGAAATACTAAGGCTTTAATATTTGTTTGTGGAGCTAGAAAAACACAATAGCACTCTTGATCAGAATGTTTCTTCTCTCTGGTCTCAAAAATCCCAAGTTTAAGCTGTTTGAATGACTGGTAAAATTATTTTTAAAAGAATAAGAAAACCATCACGAATTTCATTTACTCACTCAAATGTTTTCTAAAGTGCTGACTCTGGTGCCCACGCCAGAGAGTTCAGCACCTTTGTCTTAACGCTTTCAAAAGGGGCCACTCTGGTGTTAATTTCTTATAAAGCTTAATTGTTTTCATAGTGAAAAAGTGATCCTATTTCCCTTTGCTGACAAAAAACAAAGTGATAAT
The DNA here is from genome assembly GCF_008692025.1 of Phocoena sinus. Taxonomy (NCBI): domain Eukaryota; kingdom Metazoa; phylum Chordata; class Mammalia; order Artiodactyla; family Phocoenidae; genus Phocoena; species Phocoena sinus. The sequence goes on along the minus strand of NC_045775.1, from coordinate 13,944,381 downwards.
TTTATCTATACAATCTCACTAGAGTCAGAGAAGTTGTCTAAAGGCATTATGACTAACTGCAAAGCAACACAAAGATAATGATGGTCTACTGGACAAAATGATTTCAAACATCTTAGCTCTGGTCAAACAAAATCAATCGAATTACTTTATGCACAGCTGTGATATTAATATAATGCTCTTGTGAAACGAACAATAGGCAAATAAACCTACAAATACAGCAGCCATGACAGATCAGCTGTGATAAATTTGTTGAAATCAATGGTTCCCTTGAAGATATCACAGCTCTTTAAGGGCCCTATGTCTGTACTCACACATAGAACTCAACTGACTTCGTCCTTTGAATTTATAATTTTTTATATTATATACTTAAAATACCCTCAAAATACCCAAAATGGATATTCTAAGTTCCCTCTACAGCTCGTCAAATCTGAATTCTTTTGATTTTACCAAGTGTGCTCCTGGGTTTAGTTTCTCTGGCTAAATGAGGAAAAGGCTTCTGCTTCCAGAGGTCAAGCATTATCTTGATTTAGCAGGTTGGGCCCCTGAATCACTGCTATGCTCAGTAGCAAAGAATGCAGGCTGGGGAGGATTAATTACCAAAGCCAGTAATCCTGACTCCAACCTCCAAAAATATGGGGAAGTCCAAAAAAAATCTTGAAAGTGATTTACAACATTCTGTTCAGATCAGCCTCGTGAGTAATGTCACTCTGACACCTCTTACCCATGTAAACATAATTATCGCAGACACATCAGATATACCTTCTGAACCTTCTCCTTTTCACCCTAAGGCTCAATTTTCCCTCCTCTGAAAGAAGATCAACATAGTTGTAGTAACAGCTTCTTCCTCTGTCTTTCGTGACACAAATATCCTCTAAGTGTTAGGATGCTGGTAGCCTGTTTTATGACAAGTTGCGTGACTCCCACAGGCGTGGGCAAAAAATTAATTATGTACTTTGGTCTCAAGCCCAGGGGATGTAGGCTCTCTTGGCAAAATCTGGTAAGCCAGACCAAACCCTGTAATTCCTGTCATTTCACATCAGCGAAATCTCTGTTTACTAGGAAGTAACTAGAGAGAAAATTCCCGGTTGAACATTAAAACTCCTAAACAGATACCGCTTTCATTTACTTTGATCTGGGCTCAGTCAGCTCAAATTTTTCCACGAGATCACATGTCTGCTCTATCACAGGATTAATTCTGTGCATGAAAATATGCACAGCTGAGGTTATTCATCAATTGAACTTAAATAAAAGGCATCACTGAATTATATAAATATTTACATATATATACAATGCAAACACATATCTAGGTATCTATAATCTGTATCTATATCTAGACTCACAAAACCAGGCCACCTACTAGAGTGTGATATTGTCTAAGCAAGGGTCCTGGGTTCAGAATGCTAACTGTACCTTAATACATCCCTTCCATCAATAAAAGTTCAATACAATTATTGGGAAATTTAGTAGGAAATGAGGGAAAACAGCATCTCACAATAAATGGTACAAACAAGTTTTACTTAAAATTTGGAACCTAATACCATATGCTAATGGCTGGGCATAAATACAATTAAAACACAAATAACTAAGAAGAAAATGTATTAAAACAGCTGATACGGCAAGAAATGTAATTGTCAAGGGATGCTAAAATCCCAAAGTTTATTACACACACGTACCCAATATGTGTCACATGGTGGATTCTTTTCCGTCACAACAAACTGTCAGGGATTTTTAAAAGTAATATTGTACCGAAGGAAGGGCTTAACGAACTTAACAGATTTGGAGACTTACATCCACATCCACTGTGTCCAGCTCAAGGTTTGGAAGGAGGCACATCCTGAGACTTGAGAGAAGAGAAGGCAATTCTGATGGCTTCATACTTGCTTTGGGTATCTGGAAATTAACATTGAATAACTGATAAGCCAAGTACATGGTTCTTCTCCTTTGAGCCAGTATTTACGTACCTAAGCTTACATTTTATCTCTCATTCCCTTGGACAAGGTAAAGTGGAAAGGTAGGTTTGTTCTAGAACCCCAAGGGAGTCAGAGCACAGTGAGTAGTGGGAGGTGTGTCAGATCACCTGGCTCTAAGTGTTATGCTCAAAGCTAAAGTCCTTTCTCTTAAGGAGCTTATATTGGGAAAGAGGCACAGTGAAAGACAATAAACACATAAACCAGTAGGTAAGTGAATGGTATTTAAGTGGCAGTAAGTATTTGAAGATAAAGAAGGTATTTCCATGAGGAAGCAGAAGGGACCTCTCTAACTAGAATGATCTCATTGTGGATGTAACTTCTAAGCAAATCCTTTATCCAAACAGAAGAAATAGCAAACGCAAAGACCCTGAGGTAGGAGAAAAGTTATCTTATTCAGGGCACAGAAAAAAGTCCAATTTGGCTTCAAAGATTGAGATGTTTGAAACATGATGGCTGTAGGCAGAATTCTAAGATGGCCCCCAAGACTTCTCACAGAAAGTAATCTTTTCCACTGTATTCCTTCATATTCCCTTTCTTGTCCACGATGCATGAGATAGCCAGAAGAAAGTTCATCTGGATTTTTTCCCATGCATCTAAATATATTTAGATTATTTCCAATTGTTTTCTTCATTGCTGTTTTTACTTTCTATTTATTTGCTTGTTAAAAAATGTATACAGATTTGTTTCTTTTAATGAGATTTGGTTCTTCCCTCCTCTTTGTATTTACTAAGTGGGCAATAATTCACAGGCTGAGTCTGAGAATGGGTTAATCCCTTTGCAGTCTGGGTATCACTGAGTTTCCGCCCTTGGTTCAAATGCTAAGTGAACCTGCATAACCAGCTTCAGGTGCAGTTTAATCTCTAGGCCACTGTTTATTTGTCAAAGGCCTTGATGTGCACTCCTGTGGGTCAAAAGGCACAGAAATGAGGGGTGGCAGAGAGGTCAGTCCCTGGGGAACTGTGGAAAATCCTAGGACTCCAGTAGACTTGGCCATTAGCTCCCTGTGTGGCCTGGGGCAGGCCCCAAAGCTCCTAAGGCTTCAGTTTCTACTTCTTTACATGAGGTCCATGGCCCAGAGAATCCCTGAAGGCCTCCACCTCCCCCACCCTGATATCTTACCCAGGAGACAGTGAACTCTAGGGAGAGGGGCCAATCCAGCTTATAGAATTACTGCCGCCTGATCTCACTTCGTATTTCCTGAAGGGCAGTTCTCAATATTTGTTGAAGATTTACCGGGTGGGGTTCTTTGTTAATTACCTTAGTACATTATCACATTTAATCTTCACAAAACTCTGTGGAATACTTGCTGTTACTCTACTAAGTTTTAGATAATAAAATTTAGACTGAGTTAAGGAATTTCATCAAATGACACAATTAGAAAGCAGCAAAGCTAGATTACTTCAGTTTTTATACATACCATGTTTTAATGTTTTAGCTCTATTCCAACTGCTAAAATATAAATGAAAAGCAATGCTCAATTACATAGGATCTTAAAATAATGTAAATGGCATAGATGTAATGCCAACCGGGTACCAAACACTACACTAGATGCTTTACATAATTGTCTCTGCAAAGAATATATTTCTAGTCCCCATTTCCTGCTAAAGAAACTAGGATTTGGAGAGTTTAAGTAATTTTGCCAAAGTCCCACATCAAAACTGTGATGAGGCAGAGCTGCTGGTCTTTCTGACTGCAAAGCTCATTCTCTTCCACAGCATCTTGTGGCTTCTACATGACAGAGATCACTGAGGAATGGGATCACGTGTTATAAAGTAAGGCAAAGACACAGAGGGTAGAGCAAAGGGATGGCTTTTTATGAAGAAAAAAATGAAGGTGTGAGACACCAGTTAGAATAGGCATCATCAGAAAAACTACAAACAACAAATGCTGGAGAGGGTGTGGAGAAAAGGGAACACTCTTGCACTGTTCGTGGGAATGTAAATTGATACAGCCACTATAGAGAACAGTATGGAGGTACCTTAAAAAACTAAAAATAGCATTATATGACCCTGCAACCCCACTACTGGGCATATACCCAGAGAAAACCATAATTCAAAAAGACACACGCACCCCAGTGTTCACTGCAGCACTATTTACAACAGCCAGGTCATAGAAGCAACCTAAAGGCCCATCGACAGATGAATGGATAAAGAAGATGTGGTACATATATACAATAGAATATTACTCAGCCATAAAAAGGAACGAAATTGGGTCATTTGTAGAGACGTGGATGGATCTAGAGACTGTCATACAGAGTGAAGTAAGTCAGAAAAAGAAAAACAAATATCATATATTAACGCATATATGTGGAACCTAGAAAAATGGTACAGATGAACTGGTTTGCAGGGTAGAAAAAGAGACACAGATGTAGAGAACAAACATATGTTGACCATTAGTGCCCACTCTGCTTTGTACCGATTCAATATGCCTTGTTAAATACCAAAGAGCACAGGAACATGCTAATCCCCTCGTAAATAGGCCCGATACCGTCCTCAAAGCTCTCAATCATGATACTGATACATCCTATCTGGCATTTTGCACCACGAAGACCAGGGACATAAACAGTAGTCCCTGAGGGATTTACCGAAGCCTCCAGGTTTCTGTCTTTCTACCAAAGGTCCTCCATGCAAGCATGCTAGGGTGCAATTGCCCCTCTCCTTCTTTTCCTCCCCTGCTCATCTTCCTTCTCCAAACCTATTTCCACATTCTCTCTCTCCTAGACTGTCCACACTTTGGCTCTTCTTTTGAGACTCTGATCAGGGTATTTCAGTCCATCCTGATTGCCCAAATGACCCTGGCAAGATGGTATGTTACCATAACAATGTGTTTGAGTCTTTTGGGAAGTACACAAGTCCACCAAAATTTTACCTCTCACCTAGGTTTAAAACAAAAATACCTTTTATTGTTCTAAAATAAAAGAGAATAAGAGAAAACAAAAGGTGTAAAAGAAATCACATTTCCTTAGTTTGAGATTAGATTCTTCTCAGAGGATAAGCTTTGATGGGTACAGTTGATAATGTAGATGAAATAAATCACATAGTAACAAAATGCTTCACAAGGCCGGTAAGGGGTAAAGGAACAGAGAGAAAAACAGATGAGGAGGGCAACTAAAAGCTACTGCCAATTTAATAGATGGCAATTGCATTTTATTTTTGGTTTAATTTGACTTTTTTTTAGTATAATAAGATTAGGGGCTTCCGGGAAGATGGCGGAAGAGTAAGACGCAGAGATCACCTTCCTCCCCACAGATACACCAGAAATACATCTACACGTGGAACAACTCCAACAGAACACCTATTGAACGCTGGCAGGAGACCTCAGACCTCACAAAACGCAAGAAACCCCCCACGTACATGGGTAGGGCAAAAGAAAAAAGAATAAACAGAGACAAAAGGATAGGGACTGTACCTGCACCAGTGGGAGGGAGCCGTGAAGGAGGAAACGTTTCCACACACTAGGAAGCCCCTTCGCGGGCGGAGACTGCGGGTGGCGGAGGGGGGAAGCTTCGGAGCAGCGGAGGAGAGCACAGCCACAGGGCTGCGGAGGGCAAAACGGAGAAATTCCCTCACAGAGGATCAGGGCCGACCGGCACTCACCAGCCCGAGAGGCTTGTCTGCTCCCACGCCGGGGTGGGCGGGGCTGGGAGCTGAGGCTCGGGCTTCGGGCGGAGCGCAGGGAGAGGACTGGCGGCATGAACACAGCCTGCAGGGAGCTAGTGCACCACCACTAGCCGGGAGTCCGAGAAATGGTCTGCAGCTGCCGAAGAGACAAGACTTTTCCTTACCCCTTTGTTTCCTGGTGCGAGAGGAGAGGGGATTAAGACCGCCTCTTAAAGGAGCTCCAGAGACGGGCGCGAGCCTCGGCTAAAAGCGCGGACCCCAGAGGCGGGCATGAGACGCTAAGGCTGCTGCTGCCGCCACCAAGAAGCCCGTGTGCAAGCACAGGTCACTCTCCACACCTCCCCTCCGGGGAGCCTGTGCAGCCCGCCACTGCCAGGGCCCCAGTACCCAGGGACAACTTCCCCAGGAGAACGCACGGCGAGCCTCAGGCTGTTGCAACGTCACGCAGGCCTCTGCCGCCGCAGGCCCGCCCCTCATTCCGTGCCCCTCCCTTCCCCGGCCTGAGTGAGCCACAGCCCTCGAATCAGCGGCTCCTTTAACCCCGTCCTGTCTGAGCGAAAAACAGACGCCCTCCGGTGACCTACACGCAAAGGCGGGGCCAAATCCAAAGCTGAGCCCCTGGGAGCTGTGAGAACAAAGAAGAGAAAGGGAAATCTCTCCCAGCAGCCTCAGAAGCAGCGGATTAAAGCTCCACAATCAATTTGATGTTTGTGGAAGACATGAATACACAACGAATCATCCCAAATTGAGGAGGTGGACTTTGAGAGCAAGATTTATGCAGTATAGCTTTGCTTCCACCATTTGTCCTTGGGTTCTATCCGTCCTTTTTTTTCTCTTAATAATTCTTTTTTATTTTAATAACTTTATTATATTTTATCTTATTTTATTTTAATTTATCTTCTTGCTTTTTTTCCTTCCTTCCCTCCCTCCTTCCTTCCTTCCTTCCTCCCTCCTTTCCTTCTTTCTTTCTTTCTACTTCTACTAATTCTTTCTTTCTGCTTTTTCTCCCTTTTATTCTGAGCCGTGTGGATGAAAGGCTCTTGGTGCTACAGCCAGGACTCAGTGCTGTGCCTCTGAGGTGGGAGAGCCAACTTCAGGACACTGGTCCACAAGAGACCTCCCAGCTCCACATAATATCAAACGACGAAAATCTCCCAGAGATCTCCATCTCAACACCAGCACCCAGCTTCACTCAACGACCAGCAAGCTACAGTGCTGGACACCCTATGCCAAACAACTAGCAACACAGGAACATAACCCCACCCATTAGCAGAGAAGCTGCCTAAAATCATAGTAAGTCCACAGACACCCCAAAACACACCACCAGACGTGGACCTGCCCACCAGAAAGACAAGATCCAGCCTCATCCACCAGAACAAGGCACTAGTCCCCTCCACCAGGAAGCCTACACAACTCACTGAACCAACTTTAGCCACTCACTGAACCAACCAAAAACAACGGGAACTACGAGCCTGCAGCCTGCAAAATGGAGACCCCAAACACAGTAAGATAAGCAAAATGAGAAGACAGAAAAACACACAGCACATGAAGGAGCAAGGCCCACCAGACCTAACAAATGAGGAGGAAATAGGCAGTCTACTTGAAAAAGAATTCAGAATGATAGTAAAGATGACCCAAAGTCTTGGAAATAGATTACAGAAAATACAAGAAATGTTTAGCAAGGACCTAGATGAACTAAAGATGAAAGAAACAACGATGAACAACACAATAAATGAAATTAAAAATACTCTAAATGGGATCAATAGCAGAATAACTGAGGCAGAAGAACGGATAAGTGGCCTGGAAGATAAAATAGTGGAAATAACTACTGCAGAGCAGAATAGAGAAAAAAGAATGAAAAGAACTGAGGACAGTCTAAGAGACCTCTGGGACAACATTAAACACACCAACATTCGAATTATAGGGGTTCCAGAAGAAGAAGAGAAAAAGAAAGGAACTGAGAAGATATTTGAAGAGATTATAGTTGAAAACTTCCCTAATATGGGAAAGGAAATAGTTAATCAAGTCCAGGAAGCACAGAGAGTCCCATACAGGATAAATCCAAGGAGAAATATGCCAAGACACATATTAATCAAACTATCAAAAATTAAATACAAAGAAAACATATTAAAAGCGGCAAGGGAAAAACAACAAATAACACACAAGGGAATCCCCATAAGGTTAACAGCTGATCTTTCAGCAGAAACTCTGCAAGCCAGAAGGGACTGGCAGGACATATTTAAAGTGCTGAAGGAGAAAAACCTGCAATCAAGATTACTCTACCCAGCAAGGATCTCATTCAGATTTGATGGAGAAATTTAAAACTTTACAGACAAGCAAAAGCTGAGAGAGTTCAGCACCACCAAACCAGCTTTACCACAACTTTCTCTAGGCAAGAAACACAAGAGAAGAAAAAGACCTACAATAATGAACCCAAAACAATTAAGAAAATGGGAATAGGAACATACATATCGATAATTACCTTAAATGTAAATGGACTAAATGCTCCCACCAAAAGACACAGATTGGCTGAATGGATACAAAAACAACACCCATATATTTGCTGTCTACAACAGACCCACTTCAGACCTAGAGACACATACAGACTGAAAGGGGATGGAAAAAATTATTTCATGCAAATGGAAACCAAAAGAAAGCTGGAGTAGCAATTCTCATATCAGACAAAATAGACTTTAAAATAAAGACTATAGAAGAGACAAGGACACTACATAATGATCAAGGGATCGATCCAAGAAGAAGACATAACAATTGTAAATACTTATGCACCCAACATAGGAGCACCTCAATACATAAGGCAAATACTAACAGCCATAAAAGGGGAAATAGACAGTAACACATTCATAGTAGGGGGCTTTAACACCCCACTTTCACCAATGGACAGATCATCCAAAATGAAAATAAATAAGGAAACACAAGCTTTACATGATACATTAAACAAGATGGACTTAATTGATACACATACAACAGAATACACATTTTTCTCAAGTGCTCATGGAACATTCTCCAGGATAGATCATATCTTGGGTCAGAAGTCAAGCCTTGGTAAATTTTTAAAAATTGAAATTGTTTCAAGTATCTTTTCCGACCACAACGCTATGAGAATAGATATCAATTACAGGAAAAGATCTGTAAAAAATACAAACACATGGAGGCTAAACAATACACTACTTAATAACGAAGTGACCGCTGAAGAAATCAAAGAGGAAATCAAAAAATACCTAGAAACAAATGACAGTGGAGACACGATGACCCAAAATCTATGGGATGCACAAAAGCAGTTCTAAGAAGGAATTTTATAGCTATACAATCCTACCTTAAGAAACAGGAAACATCTCGAATAAACAACCTAACCTTGTACCTAAAGCAATTAGAGAAAGAAGAACAAAAAAAACCCAAAGTTAGCAGAAGGAAAGAAATCATAAAAATCAGATCAGAAATAAATGAAAAAGAAATGAAGGAAACGATAGCAAAGATCAATAAAACTAAAAGATGGTTCTTTGAGAAGATAAACAAAATTGATAAACCATTACCCACACTCATCAAGAAAAAAAGGGAGTAGACTCAAATCAATAGAATTAGAAATGAAAAAGGAGAAGTAACAACTGACACTGCAGAAATACAAAAGATCATGAGAGATTACTACAGGCAACTATATGCCAATAAAATGGACAACCTGGAAGAAATGGACAAATTCTTAGAAATGCACAACCTGCCAAGACTGAATCAGGAAGAAATAGAAAATATGAGCAGACCAATCACAAGCACTGAAATTGAAACTGTGATTAAAAATCTTCCAACAAACAAAAGCCCAGGACCAGATGGCTTCACAGGCAAACTCTAACAAACATTTAGAGAAGAGCTAACACCTATCCTTCTCAAATTCTTCCAAAATATAGCAGAGGGAGAAACACTTCCAAACTCATTCTACAAGGCCACCATCACCTTGATACCAAAACCAGACAAGGATGTCACAAAGAAAGAAAACTACAGGCCAATATCACTGATGAACATAGATGCAAAAATCCGCAACAAAATGCTAGCAAACAGAATCCAACAGCACATTAAAAGGATCATACACCATGATCAAGTGGGGTTTCTTCCAGGAATGCAAGGATTCTTCAATATACACAAAACAACCAATGTGATAAACCATATTAACAAATTGAAGGAGAAAAACCATATGATCATCTCAATAGATGCAGAGAAAGCTTTTGACAAAATTCAACACCCATTTATGATAAAAACCCTCCAGAAAGTAGGCATAGAGGGAACTTTCCTCAACATAATAAAGGCCATATATAACAAACCCACAGCCAACATCGTCCTCAATGGTGAAAAACTGAAAGCATTTCCACTAAGATCTGGAACAAGACAAGGTTGCCCACTCTCACCACTCTTATTCAACATAATTTTGGAAGTTTTAGCCACAGCAATCAGAGGAGAAAAGGAAATAAAAGGAATCCCCATTGGAAAAGAAGAAGTAAAGCTGTCACTGTTTGCAGATGACATGATACTATACAGAGAATCCTAAAGATGCTACCAGAAAACTACTAGAGCTAATCAATGAATTTGGTAAAGTAGCAGGATACAAAATTAATGCACAGAAATCTCTGGCATTCCTATACACTAATGATGAAAAATATGAAAGTGAAATCAAGAAAACACTCCCATTTACCATTGTAACAAAAAGAATAACATATCTAGGAATAAACCTACCTAAGGAGACAAAAGACCTGTATGCAGAAAATTATAAGACACTGATGAAAGAAATTAAAGATGATACAAATAGATGGAGAGATATACCATGTTCTTGGATTGGAAGAATCAACATTGTGAAAATGACTCTACTACACAAAGCAATCTACAGATTCAATGCAATCCCTATCAAACTACTAGTGGCATTTTTTCACAGAAATAGAACAAAAAATTTCACAATTTGTATGGAAACACAAAAGATCCTGAATAGCCAAAGCAATCTTGAGAACGAAAAATGGAGCTGGAGGAATCAGACTCCCTGACTTCAGACTATACTACAAAGCTACGGTAATCAAGACAGTATGGTACTGGCACAAAAACAGAAAGGTAGATCAATGGAACAGGATAGAAAGCCCAGAGATAAACCCACGCACATATGGTCACCTTATCTTTGATAAAGGAGGCAGGAATGTACAGTGGAGAAAGGACAGCCTCTTCAATAAGTAGTGCTGGGAAAACTGGACAGGTACATGTAAAAGTATGAGATTAGATCACTCCCTAACACCATACACAAAAATAAGCTCAAAATGGATTAAAGACCTAAATGTAAGGCCAGAAACTATCAAACTCTTACAGGAAAACATAGGCAGAACACTCTATGACATAAATCACAGAAAGATCCTTTTTGACCCACCTCCTAGAGAAATGGAAATAAAACCAAAAATAAACAAATGGGACCTAATGAAACTTAAAAGCTTTTGCACAGCAAAGGAAACCATAAACAAGACAATCCTCAGAATGGAAGAAAATATTTGCAAATGAAGCAACTAACAAAGGATTAATCTCCAAAATTTATAAGCAGCTCATACAGCTCAATAACAAAAAAACAAACAACCCAATCCAAAAATGGGCAGAAGACCTAAATATACATTTCTCCAAAGAAGATATACAGACTGCCAGCAAACACATGAAAGAATGCTCAACTTCATTAATCATTAGAGAAATGCAGATCAAAACTACAACGAGATATCATCTCACACCAGTCAGAATGGCCATCATCAAAAAATCTAGAAACAATAAATGCTGGAGAGGGTATGGAGAAAAGGGAACACTCTTGCACTGTTGGTGGGAATGTAAATTGATACAGCCACTGTGGAGAACAGTATGGAGGTTCCTTAAGAAACTACAAATAGAACTACCATATGATCCAGCAATCCCACTACTCAGCATGTACCCTGAGAAAACCACAATTCAAAAAGAGTCATGTACCAAAATGTTCATTGCAGCTCTAGTTACAATAGCCCAGAAATGGAAACAACCTAAGTGTCTATCATCGGATGAATGGATAAAGAAGATGTGGTACATATATACAATGGAATATTACTTAGCCATAAAAAGAAACGAAATTGAGCTATTTGTAATGAGGTGGATAGACCTAGAGTCTGTCATACAGAGTGAAGTAAGTCAGAAAGAGAAAGACAAATACTGTATGCTAACACATATTTATGGAATTTAAGAAAAAAAAATGTCATGAAGAGCCTAGGGGTAAAACAGGAATAAAGACACAGACCTACTAGAGAATGGACTTGAGGTTATGGGGAGGGGGCAGGGTAAGCTGTGACAAAGCACGAGAGAGGCATGGACATATATACACTACCAAACGTCAGATAGATAGCTAGTGGGAAGCAGCTGCACAGCACAGGGAGATCAGCTGGGTGCTTTGTGACCTCCTGGAGGGGTGGGATAGGGAGGGTGGGAGGGAGGGAGATGCAAGAGGGAAGAGATATGGGAACATATGTGTATGTATAACTGATTCACTTTGTTATAAAGCAGAAACTAACACACCATTGTAAAGCAATTATACTCCAATAAAGAAGTTAAAAAAAAAAAAGATTAAAGTTTTCACACTTCCTGTCCGTTTGTATTTCTTCTATTGCAAACTATCTATGCATATTACCTGTACATTTATACCACAGTTTTCATGCTCTCCTTATGATTTATAACAGTTTAATTTATGCAACTTTAAAAAATAATGTGCCATATTTTGCAGTTTTCCCAACATTAAATTAAAAAAATTATTTGTAGTATTTTTTAATCTCAATATTTAAAATTTTATATATTTAAGTCTTTTGATATTTCCTTTATTCTTTTTGCTTTTGTATTTAGAAAGGTTTTTCTCTTTATAAGAAGAGATAAATCTTTCCTTGTATTTTTCTGTACTTCTTTTATGTTTTTATTTTTATATTTACATATTTAATCATTCAATGATTTCATTTTGAAGTATTACTTGGCACCTAAAAATTAGACTTCTCTCCTAATGTGATGCAGAGCCTCATGAGTTAATGTAAATATGACATCATAAACATGGGGAAATAAGAATTTTCTACCATCTTCCCCCCAAAGAACAATGATTCAGACAATTACTCACAGATGAGAGGGCTTTTGTGAAAGTCCAGGAGTTTAGGAGAGAAGTTTCAGGACACTGTTGGTAAAAAGAATCTAAGATTGGACGCATTGAACATGAAAAGAGGAACAGTTTCACTTTACCCCCCATTGCGCCTTCGCCAAGGTGGCACAGCTCAGTGCTAAGAGAGAACTTCTTAGCCCGTGATTTCTTTTTTTAGGGAAAGTGGAGTGTATGAGTGAGCTCCTGGCTTCCCCAGACATGGGGAATATCGCCAAAGAGACCCATTTTTCCCCCCTGCTTACAGAACACTGAATAATGAACTGCATGACTATAGGGTGGTGAGCAGCTGGGAGAACAGAAGTCAGGGCTCAGAAAGGAAAGTATCAAAGTGATACATATCTTACAAACTGCTTTTCAGACCCCATCAGAAAGTCCATCCTTGATCTGCTAGGAACACCTTGCCCATGGAGACTGACCCAGGGCCACCACTAATGCTATGCATGCCTCAACCATACACACATCCCACACCCCACAGATGTCTCTCTGTTTATGCCCCAGAGGACAGTGAGAACAAGCCTTTGCAAATGGCTAGTGAGCATGTGCAGGAAGCTGTCCCAACTCTGCAGGTTTTCAGAGAAAGCACATAAAGTTAAGCATTCAACCCTGGGCAAGGAAAGCAAAAGGGAGGCTATCAGCACCCAGCCTGGCTTTGCAGGCATACAATCTTAAGAATTTCCCCTGAAGGAACAAGAAGTGTAGATCAGGTGTGTACATAGAAAAGATCTCAGAAAACCTCAGAATTCCTAACAAGCTTGAAGGAAGGTATGTCTCTTCTAAAGACTGGAGGAGGTGAATTCTTCTTTACACATGAAGAAAGCAATGAAAGACTTCAGAAAACATGAAAATCAAAGAGACATGGCACCACAAAAGGAAACAATAATTTTCTGGTAACTGACTCCAAAGAAGGGAGATCTGTGACTTGCCCAGTAAGGAATTCAAAATAGTTGTTTTAAGGAAGCTCAATGATGTACAAGAAAACACAGAAGGGCAATTCAACGAAATCAGAAAAACAATACATGCACAAAATGAGAAGTTTAATGGAGAGATAGAAATCATAAAAAAGAACGAAACATAAATTCTGAAACTGAAGAATACAATCAATGAAACGAAAAATGCAATAGAGAGCATTGACAATAGACTGGATCATGCAGAAGAAAGAATCTGTCAAGTAGAAGACAGATCATTTGAAATTATCCAGTCAGAGGGGAACAAAGATAAAAGAACAAAATAGACTGAAGAAAGCCTATGTGAAAATATGGTATATAATTAAGTAATTGATGCATTATTGGAGTCCCAGAGGGAGAAGAGAGAGAGAAAGAGAGGGGAAGAAAACTTATTTAAAGAAATAATGCCTGAGAACTTCTCGAATCTGGGGAGTTTATGAAGCTCATAAATCCCCACATAATTTAAACCCAAAATGACCTTGTCAAAGCCATATTATTACAAAATTGTCTAAAATCAAAGAGAAAGATTTGTGAAGCATCAAAAGAAAAAAAATATCCTCACCTATGGGGAATTCCCTAAGGCTATCAGAATATTTCTCAACAGAAATATTGCAGGTCAAGAGGTAGTGGATGATACATTCAAAGAGCTGAAAGAAAAAAAAATTGCTTACCAAAATTATGTTATCTGGCAAAGCTGTTCTTAAGTAATGAAAGATAGATAGAACTTTCCAAAACAAAAGCTGAGGGAGTTCATCACCGCTAGACCTGCCTTACAAGAAATGCTGAAAGTTTTTAAAGATGAAATGAAAGGACACTAATTAGTAACATGAAAATATATGAAAATATAAAACACACTGGTAAAGGTAACTAAATAGTCAAATTCAGAATACTCTAATACTGTGATATGGTGGTGTGTTTAATTATTTACATCTATTATAAAGATTAAGGGACAGAAGTACTAAAAATAATTAGATCTACAATATTCTGTTAATGGATACATGACATAAAAAAAGGTAAATTATGACATAAAAAACATAACATGTGGGAAGGAGAGGAAAAGGGTAGAGTTTTGGTATGGAATCAAAGTTAAGATGCTATCAGCTTAAAATAGACTATTATATCTATAAGATGTTTCATGTAAGCCCCATAGTGATCATAAAGAAAAAACCTATAATAGATACACAAAAGATAAACAGAAAGGAACCAAAGCACACCACTCCAGAAAATCATCAATTCACAAAGGAAGACATCAAGAGAGGAAGAAAATAACAAGGGAACTGCAAAATAGCCAGAAAATAATAAGATGGCATTGATAAGTCCTTACCTATCAATAATTACTTTAAATATAAATGGACTAATTTCTCCAAACAAAAGGCATAGAGTAACTGAATGGATAAAACAAAACAAAACAAATCCAAACTCAACTACATGTGTGCCTACAAGAGATTCACTTCAGCTTCAAGGACACAACAGAGGCTCAAAATGAAGGGATGGAAAAAGACATTCCACACAAATGGAAACTGTAAGAGAACAAAGATAGGTTTACTTATCTCAGACAAAATAGATTTTAAGTTAAAAACTTTAACAAGAGATAAAGAAGGCCATTGTATAATGATAATGGTGTCAATTCATCAAAATGACATAACAATTTTAAATATATATACACCCAACATAAGAGCACTTAAAATATAGTAAGCAAATACTAACGGATCTGAAGGAAGAAAAAGACAACAATACAGTAAGAGTAGGAGAATTTAATACCCCACTTTCAACAATGGATAAAATCATCCAGACAGAAAATCAATATGAAACATTGGACTTGAACTATATTTTAGACCAAATGAACCTAACAGACAAATATAGAATATTCCATCCAACAGCAACAAAATATACTTTCTTCTCAAATGCAAATGGCACATTCTTCAGGATAGGTGATATGCTAAGTCCCAAAACAAGTCTTAGAAAATTTAAGAAGATTAAAATCATACCAAGTATATTTTTGAAACAATGGTAGAAAACTAGAAATCAAAACAGTAGAAAAACTGGCAAATTCACAAATATGTGGGAATTAAACACACTCCTGAACAATTAATGAGTTAAAGGGAAATAAAAAAACATGTTGAGACAAATTAACATGGAAACAACATATCAAACTTATGGGATGCAGCAAAAGCAGTTCTAAGAAGCAAGTTTACAGTGATAAACACCTAGATTAAGAAAAAAAAGAAAGATAAACCACTTTTTATCTCAAGGAATTAGAAAAAGAAGAACAAACTATCCCTAACTTTAGCAGAATGAAGGAAATAACATGATCAGAGCAGAAATAAATGAAATATAGCCCAGGAAATCAATAGCAAGGTCAACAAAACTAAGAGCTGGTTATTTGAAAAGATAAACAAAAAATTGACAAGCCTTTAGCTAGACTAAGAAAGAAAGACATAAAACTTAAATAAATAAAATTGGAAATGATAGAGGAAACCTTACAACTCAATGGTGAAAGATCGAAACCTTTCTTCTATATCAGGACAAAAACAAGGGTGCCTACTCTCATCACTCATATTCAACATACTACTAGAAGTCCCAGGCAGAGCAATTCAGAAAATAAATAAATAAATAAATACAAATTTGAAAGGAAGAAGTAAAGTATCTGCATTTGCAGATGACATGATCCTACTTGTAGAAAACATGAACTCCACAAGAAAGCTATTAGAACTAATAAACAGATTTAGTAAAGCTGCAGGATACAAAATCAACATACAAAAATCAGTTCTTTATACCAACAATGATCGATCCAAAAAGGAAATCAAGGAAACAATCCTATTAAAAATAGCATCAAAAACAATAAAATACTTAGGGATAGATTTAACCAAGGAGGTGAAAGATCTGTACACAGAAAACTATAAGACACTGATGAAAGAAACTGAAGAAGACACAAACCAATGGAAAAGTATCCTATGTTCATGGATTGGAAGAATGAATATTGTTAAAATGCCCATAGTACCCAAAGCCATATGTACACTCAATGCCATCTCTATCAAAATTCCAATGGCAAATTTTAAAGAAACAGAAAAAACAATCCTGAATTTCATAGGGAGCCACAAGACTCTGAATAGACCAAGCAATCTTGAGGAAGAGGAACAAAGCTGGAGACTTCATACATCTCGATTTCAAACTATAGTACAAAGCTATATCAATCAAAACAGTATGATACTGGCATAAAAACAGGCACATAGACTAATGGAACAGCAATGAGAGTCCAGAAATAAACCCACATATACAGTCAACTAATATTTAACAAGGAACCAAGAATATTCAAAGGGAAAAGACAGTCTTTTTAATAAATATTGTACAGAAAACTGGATATTCACATACAAAAGTAGGAAATTGACCCTTTTCTTAAGCCACTCACAAAAATTATCTCAAAAAGGATTAAAGGGGCTTCCCTGGTGGCGCAGTGGTTGAGAGTCCGCCTGCTGATGCAGGGGACATGGGTTCGTGCCCCGGTCCAGGAAGATCCCACATGCCACGGAGCGGCTGGGCCCGTGAGCCATGGCTGCTGAGCCTGTGCGTCCGGAGCCTGTGCTCCACAACGGGAGAGGCCACAACAGTGAGAGGCCTGCATACCGCAAAAAAAAAAAAAAAAAGGATTAAAGACTTAGATATAAGACATAAAACTATAAAACTACTGGAAGAAAACAGTGGGGGGAAGTTCCTTGACATTGGTTTTGGCAACATTATTCAGATATGACACCAAAAGACCAAGCAATAAAGGCAAAATTAAATAAGTGGGACTATATCAAACTAAAAAGCTTATGCACAGAAAAAAAATCAATAAAATGAAAAGGTAGCCTAGAATGGGAGAAAATATTTGTAAACCATGTATCCTAATAAGGTGTTCAAGAAACTCATACAACTCAAGAGAAAAAATTGATTAAAAAGTGGGCAGAAAACCTGAATAGACATTTTCCCCAAGAAGACAAATAGTCAATAGGTAAGTGAAAAGATGCTCAACATCACTAATCAAGGGAATGCAAATCAAAACCATAATGAGATGTCAACTCACACTTGTTAGAATGTCTGTTATAAAAAAGACAAGATATAACAAGTGTTGGTGGGGGTGTGGAAAAAGGGAACCGTTGTACATTGTTGGTGGGAATGTATGTTGATTGGAGGTTCTTCAGATGAATTAAAAATAGAACTACTCTATGATCTAGCAATCCCACTTCTGGGTATATATTCAAAGAAAATGAAATAACTCCCAATAGCTATGACATGCAAACATCCTAAGTGTCCATGAACAGATGAAGGAATAAAGAAATTTGTATAATGGACTATCATCCAGCCCTAAAAAAGAAGGAAATCCTGCCATTTGACACAACATGAATGGACCTTGAGGGTATCATGCCAAGTGTAAAAAAGTCGGACACAGAAGTGCTAATCCTGTATGATCTCGCTTACACGTGGAATCTAGAAAAGCCAAGCTCATAGGAACAGAGAGTAGAATGATGGTTGCCAGGGGTGGTGTGAAGGGAAGGAAGGGCAGGAGATGAGATGTTAGTCAAACGGTACAAACTTCCAGTTAGAAGATAAGTTCTCAGTATATATATATATATATATATATATATATAGTTAACAATACTGTATTATATACTTGAAATTTGCCAAGAGAGCAAATCTTAAATGTTCTCACCACACATACCACATACACACACCACACAAATGGTAACTGTCTGAGGTGATGGAGGTGTTAATTAGCCTTACTGTGGCAATAATTTTGCAATATATATGTGTATCAAATCATCACATTGTGCACCTTAAACTTACAGTGTTATGTATCAATTACATCTCAATGAAGTTGAAAAAAAAGGTTAATGTAGCACTAACATATTACTGTGCTCGAAGTAAGGACATATTTAGTTACTTCATCCTGCCTCGGGTGCACGCACTCCTAACGAATGGAGTCCAGGCTTCCCACAGCCCTCCTGTTAGTCCCACTGACCCCTCAGTCAGCCAAGGGGGCTCGTCTTCCCTGTGTCGAACCTCAGGGCTAGGACGGACATCCAATGTGTGGCTTGAACCACTCACTACCCAGGGAGGATCTCTGCCCCTGTAATCTCCCTTTTCCTCTGAGTCCCCTCCCGGGGCCCAGGTCCAGATCTGATTGCTTTTCTTCCCTTCCTAACTGATTTTGTCTGGATCTTATAGCCTTTTGGTACAGTATTCTTTTTGCCAGTTTCCAGTTAGTTTTCAATGAGAATCATTTCACCGGTAGATGTATTTTTGATGTGTTCATGGGGGAGGTACGTTCCACGTCCTCCTACTCTGCCATCTTGATCTCTCCCACTCTATTAACATCAAGTTTAAAAACTTGAAAAATGGTACTTTATAAAGTGTATGAATATCTACAGACATAGAAGTAAACAACCATTCATGGGAATGATGAATGTTAAATGTGTGATATGGTTATCTCTGAGGAAGGAGAGAGAGAGAACATGATTGGAGAATGGACATAGATTTTTTGGTATTATTCCCTATTTTTAACGTTATATTTGAAATATTTCATGATAAAAAAGAACAATTTGGGGAGGAACCAGGTGATTTCTAACTGGAAAAAAAGAAAACAAAAAGCAGTGATGACAAAAAAACACCATGAAATCAAAATAATTATCCATAGAATTTCTTTATTTGAGATGTGATGGTTTTTAAAGAAATGAAACTCTTCAGAGTTATTTTTAACATAATAATTACTTTTTCAGCTGGTGGATGATCAAATTACCTCCTAGTCCCTGCCCCATGGTCTCCTTTACTCTGCTCCTTGTATGGAAGAATCAATACTGATTCATAGAAATTTCTGTGAGTCCAGAAAAGCATCGGTGGTCCAGAAATACTGAATTCAATACAAATTTAACCAAAATTGGAAAAATTTTTTTGGCCCATGTTGTTAGAAGAAAATACATCTTAGGACATATTTTCATTAGAAAACAGGTTTCATGCAGATTGATAGCCTGAACCTTTGGATTGCAGTTCAGTTGATTGTGAGCTGTATAATGTTGAATGAAGTACTTAACTTCATTGAGCTTAGATGGAAATAATAGTTCATAGAGCTGTTATTAAATGACATATAAAATACCTAGTACTGTATTTAACTCATGATAAGTGCTCTATATAGGATGACTAATAGTAATAATGATGATGGTAATAATTAAGACTGTAACCAGCCTGTGCTCTATGCTTTCTTTTACATTCAGGACTGTGGTATCTGAGGAGATACATAATCTCTTTTGCAAGGTAAATGAACAAGTCACCGAAATAAAACACCTCACTGATCTGGCTTTTGTTCAGACGTAAAGATGTGCCAAGGAAGACTCTTTCTAACTCACTCCTCCTTTTAACCTTAAACATCTTCCCTTATTACTGTAGCCCAGGTGTAAATTCACTTGGGTTCTAACAAAGGATTTGCCTCATTGAACTGCTGTTAGTATTTGAGACAATTGATGAAAATGCAAATCCTAAAGCAAGAGTTCTGTTTTTTTTTAACTTGAAATTGTATTGAAATAATTTTTTAACACTTGAATTTTGATTGTTTTCCACATGAAGTCTCCACAAATAAATTCAGAAGTTAACAACCTAGGTTTTGCTCTGGGACGCACTGCCTTGGGTGCAAAGTTTTAAATAAGGAATTGAGGAGATGATGAACTTTATTAAGCAACGTCTATACCTCAGGCCCCAATTCTACAAATAAACTCTTCTCAGCAACCATGGGATAAGTTTATTCTTGGCCTGAGCAAGCTCCTTGGCAACCAATGGAGCTGTGGGTATGAACAGAGTTGGAAAACTAAAGGCAGCATCACAGTGCCAGTTGGCCTAGAACTTCTGTGTGTAGGGCTCAGGGTAGAGCCTTCCCTCTATTTCCTCTCCACCTTGCCCTTCATTGATCAATGGCCACATATTATGCTGTCCCCAACCCACACTCCTGCATCACCCCCCAAAAGTAGTTTTGTCTCTGAAATGAATGAGTGAGGCTTCTCCTATCCTTTCCATAGAATAGAAAGAAGTCTTAAAGATGACAATTAGATAGAATATCTCAGAGCTTTACTTTGAGAAAATAAACCAGGACATTCCCTTTCCAGAAACTAAACTGAGGTTTAGAAACTGCAAAGGACAGCAAATTAAGAGGATCAAAAACTAATCTCTACACCTAAGTCCCGATGCTCACATGGCCCCCCTCAACATGCAGCTAAAGACCCTGTGAAGGTGACCTGAGGGTGTCAGGCAGCTTAAATATACAAGAGCAATATGTACCTGGAAGAACGGGGAACCTCTGGTCAAGAGAAAGTACCTGCGACATTGATTTCTCTCAACTGTATTTCGAGAAAAGGGGTCTGAAAATGAAGGCCTCGTTCTACTTGCAAAGCTGTTCAATTGTGGGTAATTGATGTTTTCCTGAGAAAAATAACCATGGAAAAAGACCAAATCCCCCGCACCACAAATGTAGCCATGGCTCACAGAACTAGCAGAGAAGTAGAACAATAGCAATGGGCGTCCAAAAGCCAAACGTTCATTACTTGAATTTAATAGTGAACATGGTGGAGCCAGGGGGAAGGAGCAGATAGTAGGGAGCTGGGTAAGGGTAGGGATGATCGCTTGTTAGTTCTAGTCCTGAGATTGCTTATGGGAAGGTGACTTATTTTAGGACCGATGAAGACAGGTAAGAAAGGAGAATTGTGCTTGGGGATAGAGGAGTGAGTATGAAGGAAAGACAGAGATATATTTCTTGAGAAATGAATGAATTCCTATACTGGGAAACATTTTATCCATTTTTGTTCTTCTAAAAAAAAAATCAGGCAGTTGCCAAGGATAAGGTATCAAGCATATTTCCTATAAATAAAGAGCTTTCCTAATAAATTATGTACTCAGTAAAAGGAATTGCGTTTTACATGCTATGGCCTTACTTCACAGTTTTACAGATTTCTTTAATCCCTACTATATTTTCCCAGGTTTTATATGAGCTGCTGACACTAGGTACTAGTGGTGGCTGGTGAAATTGTACCTTTTCCAGGGTTTTAAATCTAAAAATGGTAGCTAGAGAGGAAGTAATGGTTCTGCAAAGATGGGTATGCTACAGCTTTCATTACTCTGAGGAAAACTGAATATATCTTAAAATACTCACGGTTTCTTTTTTTCCCATTATTCTTCAGAATGCTCTCATCAAGAAATGTGTTATTTCTTCAAGTTTTTAGAAGAAATGGAAGCAAATTATGA
The DNA here is from genome assembly GCF_008692025.1 of Phocoena sinus. Lineage (NCBI taxonomy): Eukaryota > Metazoa > Chordata > Mammalia > Artiodactyla > Phocoenidae > Phocoena > Phocoena sinus. The sequence goes on along the minus strand of NC_045775.1, from coordinate 13,922,402 downwards.
TCATTTGAAAATTCAGGAGCAACTAATAAAACGCGTTTTAAGAAGTCCCTGCAACATCCAGTAAGCATTCCTTGATTAAACTCATAGGTCTTGCCTAGAGAGTGTCAGACATTTCCTAAGATTCTTTAAAAACTTTTGGATGTCATTCCTGAATTCTAAAAAGCTTAATTATGGAGTATGAAATAAAATGCTTTCTAAGTTAGAAATACTGAATATGGTGCTTCAGTTAGAAGGCACATATGGAAAAGAACAGATTCAGAAAGTTAAATTCATTGCACCTTCATGATGGTTTACGAATATTTTTCCAGTAAGGATTAAATGCTCCCTGGGAAGCAAGAACAAAAATGAGCACCTCAGGTTCAGGATCAAGCCTAGGTAGTTTACTGGGTTGTGGACCAATATAAGCTAAGGGATCAACTGCCAATCTCAGTGGCTCTACAGCAGCTGAGTATTTAAATCAAAACCCCACATTTACCATGTGTGAATGCGCCAGATTTTTTGTGGAAGATTTTAAGCACTTGTTTCCAGAAGTAGTCCTCCAGGTTGTATTCCCCAAGACAATGGAAGGTCAGCAGAATAAAGTCAAGAGTCCAAGTTCAGTTCTGCACTCAACTGATGCGTGATTTTGAGCAAGTAATTTCCCTTTGGACATACTTTTCCATGTCTGTAAAATACGAGGACTATCATGCATGATTCCTAAGTTCCTCCTAATTATAACATTGCATGGCTGAAAATAACGTGTTTATTTTGAAATTCAGATCAATACAGTCCCAACCTCCGTAGGAAACAGTGTCAAAGAGTCTTTGGAAATTAAAACTATAAAGAACCTAAGAAATATTTTAACCCAAATCTCCTCATCCTACTTGTAAAGAAACTGACCAATTGTGTTTGTTGGCTTCACTCCCAGATGCCAGTGAAATATTTGGTTGTTTCAAGTAAGTGTAGTAATGGGACTCCTTTTGAATCTAACAAATCCAGTTTCATGTTCTCTCATGTAGGAATAATGTCATTTTTCTGTCAGAAAAAAATACAAATTCAAATTATAGTAGAAATAAGATATCCATCTAAAACAAAGATGGGGTTTTCAGCATCACAAAATTAAATATCCCTGCATATTTCCCAAAGGAAGGACTTGGGAAGAAGTTACACTGTGTCCCAGCTGTGAGACTTATCTACAGGGCAGTCCTGGAGCCTGGACCCAGTTGGTGGACCTATGTCTGAGAAGAAGTGCCAAGAGTAAAACCAAGAGTACCTGAACATTTCCGTATGTTTAAGGAGTACTCTGGAGCTAAAAAATAGTAAATGGCAGGTAGAAGGAAGAACAAGAAGCAAATAGAAACAAAGTAGAGAGTGTAAGCCCATTTCTGGAAAGACCAAAGGGTTCAAGCTCCTTTTATTTTTTTAACATCTTCATTGGAGTATAATTGCTTTACATTGTTGTGTTAGTTTCTGCTGTATAACAAAGTGAATCAGCTATACGTATACGTATATCCCCATATCCCCTTCCTCTTGCATCTCCCTTCCACCCTCCCTATCCCACCCCTCTAGGTGGTTGGTCTCAAAGCACCACCAAGCTCCTTTTTATTAGGATCTGTTCGGCACCATGGATCAAGAGTAGATCAGCTTTAAATTTCAAGGTCAAGGTAGGCAGGAGAGATGAGGATATACGACTGCCCCAAAGAATCATTCACGTGTTTTTATTATCATGCTTTTAGAAAGTAATTGTGATAACTAGTACTGTGGTATTATATGGTCTCTTAAGTCTTTTAGTGTCAGATACCTTTGCAGATGCCTCTCTCTTGTCTCACTAGCTGAAATATTAGCTCTTTGAGGATCTCGTTAATTACTTTATCCCCAAAGATAGGGCCTGTTATACAGCAGGTGCTCAGTAAATGTTTGGTTCATTCCACTGCTATCAAACACTCTGTTCAGTTGAAAGTTACATCATCAAACATTATATTATACTATTAATATAAGTTTCTTCACGAAGTATTCTTTTTATTTTTATTTTTTTCCGGTACGCGGGCCTCTCACTGTTGTGGCCTCTCCCGCTGCGGAGCACAGGCTCCGGACGCGCATGCTCAGCAGCCACGGCCCACGGGCCCAGCCGCTCCGCAGCATGTGGGATCTTCCCAGACCGGGGCACGAACCCGTGTCCCCTTGCATCGGCAGGCGGACTCTCAACCACTGCGCCACCAGGGAAGCCCAAGAAGTATTCATTTTGTATACTTTTCTAAGCGTTCATAAATCCCAATAGGAGTTTTGTGGTGACTTGACAGTTCCAGAGATCTCTGGGTAATCCAAACTTATCTGCATTTATTTATTTATTTAATAGTTGGCTTGAAAATGTCGGGTGTTTACATGAACAAGAAAACTTTCCATCTTTGCTCATTAATATAATGTTGTGGAATTCATGGTTCATTTACTTGAACGGCCTTCTGAATCTTACGTACATGACTATTGAATGTATGTAGCCAACTCCGGTTACGTAAGACTACTATTTCATTTGTATCCTAAAACTACTTCTTTGGAGAATTATGCAGAAGAGACTTGTATTCTGGGTTGACAAATTCTTTCACTATTAAGAATGTGTAGACTTCAGAGAATTTTTTAGCCAATTCCTCAAGGCCCATTGAATTACTGTCTGTTTAAAAGAGAAAAATGCATTCTCTGTTCTTTTAGCAAGATCATTCTTTCATTTATCCACTTACCCTTCAAAAATCATTTATTCAGTACTTATTACTTGGTATTACATGGTATAAAGGAATGAATTAGGCATGTAGGAAGAAATTAGAAAAAATCCACTGATTTCAGGGCACTTACATTCTAGGGGTTAGGGAGACAGACAAACACATTATCATATTTTCCTTGGTATCCTCCACATTAACTGATAGAAGCCTGGGTGCTAATAGACACTTAAAAATCACTCACTGCCTGAATGAATTAATAAATGTAGTTATGAGAGTTGGAAATAGTGAACACATATTTGGTCAATAAGCCACCATGGGATATGGGAATACATTTTAGAACTGAAAGAAGGCATCTTTTAGACAAAATAAAAGCAAATACTGATTTATGAGTTTGTAAAATATGGAGGTTGTTTCCTGAATAATGGTGTCACAGTAGTGAAGAATCAATCCATGCGGATATAGTAGTAAATCCCTGTCGTTTGAAGTTAATATCAGAGAGGCCAATCAGGCAGATCCACTTCCAAGAGGAGTCTTCATATACAAGTGTCAGAGCAGAATCCTGGTTGAGTGGAGAGATCATGGTGTTTACCCACGGGCCATCATCCATTCATTTACTGATGTGCTAAATATCTCCTGAGTGCTCTTCATAGCACTGAAGGCAGTTGAAGTCTCCTGTGTTCCCGGTCCCTAGCACTGACGGTCACAGTGATACAGAAGAGGGGCTCAAGACATGAGTAGTTGCCTTTCAGCCGTCCAAACTCTCCATCTACCCTGTATGGATCTTCCCTAGGTGGCTTCTCCAGTCTGCCCTTTATGTGAGAGTGTAAAAGAAAACCAGGCTTTGCCGAGGGTAGCAACGATCCCTGAAATGGTGGTGCGGTCTGCTAATTCTGTAAAAGCACCTGCTTTGCAAGGAGGCAGTGAGACATTGACAACCTGCTAATATAATGCAGCCTAGGATTCAGGAAGCCATGCCTTCCCCCACAGTTTCTCCCCAAAAGAACAGAAAGACCAGGTGACGGCAGAGGTAGAAATCAAGCTGCTGAGCTAGCACCAAGATGAAGCAAAAGGGATTCTCCAGCTTATTTAGGCTTTAAAACATTCCTGGGCTGAATGTAACACAATCTTCCCATCAGATTCAAGATAAAAGTGTCACTCATAAGTCAGCAGGCACTGGTGTTTGGCGAGAAGCCAGATAACACTTCTGTGAAACACTGGTTCCAAGCTTTGACATCTCCCACACCCCCTCCACTTTCCAATGTGACTCGGAGATGTAACAAATTCATAACTGAAGCAACTACAATTTAGTAGCATTTCATTGGAATAAACATACCCTGGATCATCCTTACCCTGAATAAGGATATCACTGCAGGAAAGACTATAATACTCTCAGAGAACAAAACTAGGACTGGGGGACTATAGCACTCTCCAGAGATGACATATTCAAATGTCCTCAGCAATTTCCAGGTTCCTGAGGCTTCATATTTTCGTGGGTTTTCTTTGACTGGACATGGCCCCATTGAGTGGAACAAATTTGCTTCTGGAATGTTATGACAAAAATGGGTATGTTTTCCCCAGGATTACTAGAGATATAGACTCCAAGTGTGTTCTTAAATGCCTGTATTTTAGAAACATCCTTTAATTATTTATCTACTCTTGCGGAATTTTAAAAAATGTGCGTAGGATCCATCTCTGTTTCTATCCTGTCCTTTTCACTTAGTCAAATATCCTAGCTAGCTTTCCTGCACTAATTTTATTCCTTGTAAAACCTTTGCAACACTAATACCAAAGGGGATTTTCTAAAACGTGAAACTTAACATGCAATGGCTTTGTTCAGAAAGTTTGAAAGCTCTGGACAACCTGAATGAAAATGACCAAACTCCTTAGCATAACACACTCTACTTGCCAGCCATACTGACTTTCTTGTGATGTCACAAGCTTTCATGATTCTGTGCTGTTCCACAAGCTCTCCCTCTAACTGCATACCTTCCCTTCACCATCTGCCTCAGCTTCAATGCCACTTCCTATGGAATCCCCTTAATATTAAAAAAAATTAGTGAATGGTACCCATTTGAACACCACCTTCCACCTTGGAAACTATACTTTTAGAGGGGCACTGCTTGAGAGGTTAGAGAAATATTTCACATGAGAAAGAGTTGAAGGGATTGAGGAGATTAAGCAGGAAAAAAATGGAACTCAAAGGCAAGAAAACTGACAAAGAAATATTAGGGGAAGAAGCAGACCACTGAGGAAGTGTGTTGAGTGTGGCCCAGAAGTCAGACCTAGGATCTGTGTGTGGGAGTAGGATAAAGTCAGATTTAACAGAATTTTAGGAAAGTTTTTCTTAAGAGTAAAGATTTATAACATGAGAACAAATACCCCCGTAGAAAACTCAGGGCTCCAGGTTTCAAGAAAAGACCAGATTATGCCCCAGAAGAGATTACTGCAGGGGTTAGGACAAATGCTCAGCTTTTCTCATAGACATTGACCATCAGGGGATGGCTTAGAAAAATGGGACAGCAATGGAGTGGAGAGGAAACCAGCTAAACCCACTGGAATCTATGAACTTCTAATAACTTCTTCACGTATAGAGTCACTAGTAAAGTTAATCACAGTACAGCCAGCTTCACATAAGTCTAGAGGATATTACTTACTCTAGTTTTATAACTGTTTAAGAAATGTATATTACTAACAAGAATTCCATGCCCTCTGCTCTCCAATATTTGTGGGTAAGAACATTACTGGGAAGCATTATTGGGAATATGCATGAACATTTGGGTTTATGGACACATTCAATAGAGAAATGTTTTTACATAAAGGCATATTTTAATACTGGTACGTGTGTGCATAATTTCCCCTCTGGTGTTCAGCACGGAGGTTGCTGTATTCATTCAGGCTAGAACACAATGATGGTTCAAGACCACTGAATAACTACCTTCGAAACAAGTAGTTTGTATACTCCAGTGTCATAATGCACTCCTATGCCCAGTTTACTGGTGAGCTGCACCACAAGTAATTTGTTATTAAAGGTAGGTAAAGTCTTAAATTTGTGAATGATGTAATTTTAGAGCACTATGAATCAGATTCAAGATTATCCCCCAAATAATGTCACTCTCACCCACTTGCTTTACGATACACTTTCTTAAAGGGAGAGAGCAAGGTGGAGTTTTAGTTAGCACTCAGGAAATTGCATGTAACCTCTGGTGCACCCCACGGGAGTGTGTGATGCATGTCTTTTCCTAAGTGTGTTATGACCAAGAAATTGAGAACTCTCTTCTAAAACACTAAGTATGAAGTGGCACACTGTTTGCCTTTTATAATGCAACCCTCTACATTTGCGTCACCTTTGAACCACACGTGATGAACGGAGGCACACATGCTGGAACATACTTTTAAATTAAATCTTTCAGTTCTCTATTTCACAAGAAGGCATCTAAATATAAGCACTTAACATATACCAAAAACACAAAAATGATGCATTGGCTTTGGAAGAAAACTATGAAGCTCCTGTGATTTTGGAGAATGTGCATGCATCAGTAGCTTGACTACGCCCATGGTCTAAACATTAGAACTTCACACGTAACATCAACTTATTGTCAAGTTCCAATAGGAAATAGAAAGATCATTGTATCTTTGCTGTAATAATGTTAGGATATGTAATGGCTTCATTCAGTTGACAAATACATTATGAGTGCTAGTACTCCTCTGCATAAAAAACAAAAACACTGCTCTCTGGGAAAGCAAGAGACAGCATGGTGTAAGGTGATGCTAGGGAGGCGAGCAGGGACTAGACCAGGTAGAACCTTGAAAGCCGTATTACAATTTATCTTTCTCCTACAACAAACGTGAAGACATCGAAGTATTTTAAGCAAGGTTTAACATGATACAATTTTTATTTCAAAAATATACTCTGGGGGTAGTTAAGAGTAGACGTGGGTTAACTAGTTTAGGAAACTTTTTCAGAAGTCCAGGCAGCAGACATTAGAATAGAGTGATGGAAGTAGAGAAATGTGGATGAACTCAAGGTATATTTAGGAGATAAGACTGAAGGTTCCTAGTAAGGAATCAGTAAGGAATCAAAGAGAGGGAGGGGGTTGAGGATTATTCTTAAGTTTCTGGTTTGTACAACTAGCAGGGGAATGTAAATGAGGGACTGGGTTTAGGAGAAAAAAGATAATGGGCTGGGTTTAAGATATATGGAACTTAGGATGTCTTTAAGACATTCAAGAAGAGACATGAAATAGTTATTAAAAAATGTCGTGGAGCTCAAGGGAGAGGCCTGAATCGGAGATAAGTATCAAGTTCCATTGTTCTATTTGTCTATCCTTGCTCCAATCTCACTCTGTTCTAATTACTATAGCTTTACAGTGAGTCTTGACAGCACAGATATTGTAAGTACCTCCACTTTGTTCTCCTTTTTAAAACTGATTTTGAATATTCTATATCCTTCCATATTCATATGAATTTTAGAATCACTTTCTCAATGTCTTCAAATAAAGAAATGTTTGCAGGAATTTTGGTTGGGACTGCATTGATTCTATAGATCATCTTGAGGAAAATGGACATCTTAACAAAATTGAATCTTCCAATTCAGTATAATGTTATATATTGCCATTTATTTAGGTCTTCTTTCTTTCAGTAATGATTTATAGTTTTCAGGGTAGAGGTCTTGCACATATTTTGTTAAATTTATCTTAAGTATTTCATGTTTTTGATATTGCGAGTAGTATTTAAAAGTTTTCATTTTTCAAAATTTATTTGCTAGTATATAGAAATAAAACTATTTTTACATGCTGAGTTTGTATCCTGAGATCTGATTTATTTGTTTGAGTAGTTTAGATTCTTTAAATTCTTTTAAATACATGATCATATTTTCTGTGAAAGAAATACAGTTGTACATTTTTCTTTCCTTATATTTGCCTTTTATTTTTCTCTCTTGCCTTAGTTATACAAGCTACAGTCTCCAGTAAAATTTTGAATAGATGTGGTCAGAGAAGACACCATTGCCTCGTTCCTGATTTAGGAGGAAAGAGTTCAATGATTCACGTTTAAACATAATGTTAACTATAAGTTTTTCATAGATTTACTACACCTAATTACCTCCCAAAGTCCCCACCTCCAGTACCATCATGTTGTGAGTTTGGGCTTCAATGTATGAATTTTTGGTGACATAATTCAGTCCATAGCAGTTTGTTTGTTTAGCTTCATGCCTGCTCCACAAACTTTGGCTGCCTTAGTCTTTCCCAGCTCTTTTATTTTCCCTCTTCATCTCAGTGAGACCACTGTGCTCTGCTTGAGATTCCCCTCCCCGCATCGTGTTCTAGTATCAAACAATCATATGTGAATCACAGCACTGTACTTCCTGTTATGTACTGTCTGAAAACAGTCATTTCATATATTTTGTTTAGTTTTTAGAGCATTTATAGCAAGAGTTCGCATCCAGTTATATTAATCAGGCAGGAATTAGAAGCCAAAGCTATGGATTTTTGAAAGTAGGGAATCAAACTGGTGGAACCAATGAGTTTGAAGAACGGTATAGTGTGAAGTTTAGGTAGAGTAGAAATCAGAAAGAAGGATGTGAGAATTCATGATTTTAGAGATGGAGCAGTTATTAGGGATGACACAGTGTCACAGTGTGAGAGGCTTACTTCCTCTCCATCTTTCCTTTACAGCTAAATGGTAAGAAAGAGGAAAAAACACCAGTCAGCTATTTGGTACTACTGGGCATATACATTTACATATTCACTTACTAAGCAATATGGACATTCAAGTATTTACTCGTTCTGGTCCCCAAACATTCTCTGTATATCACCCAGGGCTAAGACAAAAATGTATGGAAATTCAGGATTACAAAGTTTACCCTGTGGCTAGGATGAGATCCTGAGGAGCAATTTAACCTTGGGAGAAGACATAAAAATCGAGTAGAATAGAACTCTGGGAGTGGAAGTAAGATGTCCTAGTTAATGCGGTTGATGATTTTCAAAAGACATATTCTAGATACAAATACTTTACTATATTTATAAACTTTTATATCCTTAGACAGTCATCAGATTACATCCTATTGAGGGAAATAAATCAGTCTATCCATATATTTCTCTGTCAATGCCTCATAAAATAGTTGGTTTACGTCTCAGACATAAGAAAAAACAAAAGTCCATGGAGTATTTTCCTTCCCAAAATGTTCCAGAAAATTACAAGCTATATTCTTTGGAATTGCCTGCCATATTATCAAAGGATCCCAGTTATCCAAGCATAAGCCAGAAAGGTGATATTACTTAGTGAGTCAGACAGAATGGATTCCAGCCCTGGCTCTGTATCTGAGTAGCTCAGTGACCTTGGGCAAGCTGCTAACTACAGAAAAGAAAGAAGATTCAGATTCAAGATATATGGAGGGAAAATGGACAAGAATAGTGGCTGACTGGCTATATATAGGGAAGAGTCAAAAGTGATTTCTTGCTTCCAATCTTGAAGGACTTGAGAATAGTTGTACCATAAATAGAAATAGAAGGAGGTCTTAAGGGAAGTGAATAACTTCAACTTGAGAAATGCAGAATTTGATCTCTAGGTGGAACTCACTATTGGGCTTCTAGGTGGAGTCCTCTAGTAGAAATTACATGGTTTGACATTAAATATTGGAGCTCAAAAGGGAATCTAGTCATGCATACATTTTATTCAATCAATGGTAGTCAGATACTTATTTTTTCCACATTCACTGTGCTAGTTACTGGAGATTCAGAAATAAACGACAGTGATCCCCTCAAGGAGCTGACCTCAGTGGAGCCAGAGAGTTTATAAGACAGATTATACAATCCTAAGTGCCCAGTTATTTGGGCTAAAATAGAGTTAGGGACACAGTGCTGTGGAAACAAGAGGTGAGGAGTCAGAGTAGGCTTCCAAGGAATTGAACTAAGTCTTGAAGAAAGAGTAGGAGTTTGCCAGACAGAGAAATTCAGGAAGGCCTTGTAGGCATTGGAGACAGGGTGTGTAAAATGTAGAGGCTTTCACCAGCATACCAAGCTCAGAAAAACTTGAGGAGTACAAATATAGCCTCCAGTAACACCAGGCTCCTCATTTTATTCTTATCTCACTGTCCATTTTTCTTATTATCCTTTGTTACTTCTTTTGCTCAGCTTCTAAATGGCAGCACTCTTTCCTGGACTGCTTCTCTCTTCTGTCTATGTTCTCTCCATAAGTGATCATACCTAGGGTTTCACATGTCGTTTTCATACCAGAGATCCTTCTCTGAGCTCCAGACTTTTAAATCCTTTGATATCTCTCTCCATCCTCCAACACTCCCCCAGAAAAACAAAAACAAAAACACACAAATACAAACACAAAAAAACCCACATATCTTTTTCCTAAACCTGGTCCAAATCCATTGTTCTCTGTAAACAGCAACATCATCCACGGATTGATTATTCAAATCAAATGGAGTCATCCATTATTTCTCTCTTTCCCTTACCTCCTACATCAGATCAACCAGTGTATCCTTATGGCTTTATCTCCAAAATATACTCCCATAATCGAATACTCTCTATCTTCACTGCTATTCCTCTAGTCCTACCTACTAACAGCTCTCACTTGGACTATTGCCACAGCTTTCTAAACAATTCCCTACTTTCTTATTCACGTGCAGTCATTTTTCTATGCAGTTGTGACCTTGGAGAGGGAAGTTTCAGGGGCAGTGGGACAAAAACCAGATCATAAGGTGTTTAGAAGTGAGTAATAAAGGTTTTGTATTTGTTCATTATTACTTATTAATTCACTTAATTGAGAGACACCTAGGCAGTTTTTAGAAAGCTGTCAAAGTACAAATAGAAAGGGAGAAAAAAATCAACATGGCAGAGGATCACGTATAGAACTAAAATTCTAAGACATTAAAGAGAGGCAGTACGTATACTACAGTGGTTAGGGAGATAGGCTCTGGAGCTAGATGATTTTTGCTCACATACTAGCAATATGACATTGGGGAAATCATTAAACTTGCAGAGTCTCAATGCTCTTATAAGTAAAATGGAGATGGCGAACGGTGGTTGCGGGAAGTAAGCGAGCCACACACATAAAGCAGAGCCTGGCACAAAGGAGGCACCCCTTAAATTTCTGACATTAAAAAAAATTAATTGGTGGATATCCAAAAATGTTTTGAGGTGAAAAGACAGTCCAGTCTGCTTTGTAAAGTAAAAGTCATGGTCATCTGTAACGAGTAAAATGGAGGTCTTGGAGATTGAATAATTATAATAATAGCAGCTACCCTATTATTGATTGTTTACTGTGCGTAAGGCATGTTAAGTATCTTACATACGTTTATGTTATTCTTCCAATAACACTGTGAGGTCAATGCCAACATTACTCCCACTTACAGATTAAGAAATGGAGGTTTAAAGAGTTGGAATAACTCACCCAAGGTCACAGAGATAGTAAGTCAAGATTTGAACTTAAGTCTACCAAATTCTGTGCTCTACACTGCTGAACTATATTGCCTGTCAATGCCCTGCTCTGCAGATCTGAAGAAGGAATGTCTCAAACTGTATTAAAATCACTACCTTTTCAATAAAATCAAAATAGAACAAAGTGATTTTATATCGCATATGTTGATAACTCCTTTTATTGAAACACACTTCATACGACTAATAAAACAAAAACAACCAAACTGTGCTCAGAATTCCTTTGTGATCAGAATTAGCCTTCCACAGAGTAGAAACTGAAATTCCACAGAGAAGGAGACAAAAGCATCCATTATCCTGAACTGTTACAATGCTGGTGGCTGACAGAGACATCTGTCTAGGGGCAACGATCTCAAGCAGATGTTGACAAAGTTAACATTGTTATAGGAAATTTTAAAATAAAAAATATGCTTTCAGAATTCTCTTTAATCCCGAAGTCATTGTTCTCAAGATTTGCTCTTTAGGCTTCTGTAATAGGACTACCATGTCTTCGCCCATAATAAACAAAAATAACCCTAGGCTGACCTGGAAGGTCGGGGCCCAGCGAGTGATAAATCTGTTAGCCCCAATTTGGAGAGTAAAGTATTTTCTAGAGGTCACAGCACCAGCCATTCACACAGGCCTTACAAATGCTATTCAGAGGTGCCCCCTAGTAAAATCATGACCAGGGCTTTGATGTCAGGGTCTCTTTTCTTTTTGTAACATGTCCGAATACCTGGGATTGGGAGGCAGGCAGAAGTCAGAGTGAAATTAAACAAACAGTGGAGAGTGACCAGCCAGGGTGGCTTCTAGTACTGAGGTCATGTGTTTACCTTTCTACTTGCAGATCAAGGTGAAAAGTGCACCCCGGCTCCGGCCAAATATGGTATATAAACACACATGAAAGAAGGATTAGCTCTCTTCCCTAAGACTAATGGGGACCCCCAAAATCAATAGCTGATTTGTGACAACAAGACTAAGTCAACACTGGACCAAAAGATACTGGCTGTATCCAACTCGCCCTTAATCTCAGGTAAACTTGTAGTAAATTCAACATTATTCATTTCCCCGGCTGCAATTCTCCCCGACTCGGAAGAAGTGCTGACATAGGAGGCACACACAAAAGCCACCACTTGTTTCTTCTAGTCAGATCCCTTTCTTCTCCGGACTCATGACAGATTGCTGTTTGCACACATTTTTTTCCCTCCTACTTCTAGTTCAGCCAGCAGGAGCTCTTCGCAGAGGGAGAAAGCAGCCAATGGATTGCCCCCATGCCACCTGTGTCCTGAATTCCTGATGCAATCAGAGAACCGTCAAGAGCAGGGTCCTCTGTAAGGGAAAGACTGCTAATGCTGAACTTGTAACATGGAAGGTTCCCTTCATCCATCACTAGGAGACACACGAGGCAAAGTTTATGAGTCTTAGGAGTGATGCTGTCACAGAATTTCTTTAAGACTTTGCATCAGACTCAAGACCCCCACATCAAAGGCTTTTATGAGCTTGGGGTGGGAAGGGGTTAAGACCCATCGCCCGTGGTCTTCACTCCTGAGATCACGAGATGTTAAGTGTCCCAGACCAACCTCTCCAATATACATCTATTCAGAATATTTTGGTTTACCAGCCAACTTGTGCACAGAGATTTTTCCAAAATCAACCCAAGGTAAAACTAAGTTGAACTCCCAGGTATACGCACTATCACCCTCTACATTTTGCAGATGAGAAAGCTGCCTGAGACAGAGGATGAATAAATGGTGAATCCGGAACACACATCCAGGGAGTCCAACCCCAGGGTGGGTGGGCTCAGCCACCAAGCCCTGCTGCTATGTGACCTTAGCATGCATTTGAATCTCTCTGAACCTTGGCTTTCTCGTCAGTAAAAGGCATATTTTAATACACATCTGACAACGCTGTGATGAGCAGTCAATAGAAAGCTCATGTCAGATACTTAGTAATGCCTTGGAACATAGAGATCGATAAATGGCTAATTCTCTATCCTTTTCTTTGATAATAGAAATATACGCAGCACTGATTATCTGGGCCACTTATTGGCACTGCTCATTGCCTCACATATTTTTCCATCTAGGTTCTCTTCAAAATGAGTTTTATTTTAAATTTATATTTTGCTGACATGCTATTACCTTAGATTTGGGCTGGCCTTTGGAAACAAATATCAATGCCAATGCTTCAACATCGGGAAGGGGCTCGTCGTTCCTCTCTCTAATGGCTTCAGCTTTTTAAACTCAGCTGAGAATCTAGCTCTTAGAGTTTTGGTGAATAATCAAGAGCTAGTAGTCCAGAAGGGTACCCGGGATGCCTGCTTCCTGGATCTGTACTGAATCCACAGTGATTAGTGGAGAAAACACTGAGAGTGCTCAGTGAGAATGAAGAGAGTTCAGCGTTAGGGGATGTGGAGTCTAAACCTTCCCCTTGTCTTACATTTGGACAAATCATGACAGAGGAGGAATAACCCTGCTCAAGAACCACAATATGTCAGTGGTCCTATATATGCTGTGATGCTCGGATGCCAGGGAAACCTCCCTTCATCCTCATAACCAAAAATAGGAAAATATTCATCCATGGAGTGCTTGCTATTTTCGGGCAATTGGCTAGGTACTACACATTCATCAAGGTGCACAAATTTTGGCAGAGAGCTGAATGGCTGATTATTAAAGTCAATATTTGGCTGGAAGCCGAGGCAGAGACTGAGTATCACTATCACAGACTGCTCTTTTGAGATACAAGGGTAAATCTGAAGTTTTATCACAAAATAAATATTATTGCAACTTTATATTCAATATTTTATACTCAAATTTTAACATATTGATACAGTATAGGAAAAAAAATATATAGTGTAGGAAAAATCAGTTGCCAATTACTCTGGCGGTTGACCATATTGTATAATTGCAGCAATAAAGAGATGCTCACTTTCAGCCAAGGTCATTGGAGGAGCAAGGTAGTTTGAGGTCTGCTTTGCCAACATGAGGCACTGCTGAATGTTGCTCTCAAGTTATTGAGTTTTCCTCTCCCTTAAATTGTAACTTATTCAAGTAAATATTGATCTTCTCTTCATCTTCCCTGAAGATACAGTCACTGAAGGCATCTCATAAGCCAAAACCTTTGGACTTGCTTGAAGAAGATGCTTTCAAGTTGAAGAATGTTTGAAGAATATTTTCAGAAATAAGGCTGAGGTTGATGGCCTTACCCATCACCATATACACTTAAAAAAATCTTAAACCTTCCAACAATCCTTTGTGCAGGTAGGTACCATAGCTCTATTTTACCATGAAGAAATTAAGGTTTAGAAAAGTTAAATGACTTATCTAAGTTAGTAGTTAGATAGGATTTTGACCCAAGCAGTCTCAGGGCTATGTACAGTGTTCCATGACACTCTAAAAGAGCAAACAGCAGCTCTCCATTGAATCCTGCCATGTGCCTGGAATGACATATACAAGAAGTCATTAATTCTTACACAAAAAATTGAGGTAGTCATTCTTATGCCTACCGTACAAATGGGCTGGGGCCTAACCTAATTTCTTAGCGGCAAAGCCAGGATTTGAACCCAACTGTTTGATTCTTAAATAAATATTACTACCTACCACGTGATCCTGCCTCTAACCATTTTTTCCACCCTCTAAAGATTCTTTCAACAATATTCAGTGGCTGTTACTGAGCTCTGACCGTATGCCAGGTACTGATAAGGTTTAAAGTCGAACATTTCCAAAAAAAGGCATGAAGGCTTATTCCACATGGAGAATTAGATTTGCACGGTCACTCGGGAGAAAGAATACACAGTAACACAGCACACTTTTAGTAAGTTACAGAAAACAGTGGATTTGCAGCATAATAAGGCCAGAAGAAAGCTGGGGCATGGAGCCAACTGCTCTGTTCCTTGCCATTTTGCCCATGGCTTCTCTGATAAGAACTGGAATTAGGTTAGAAAACAGAAAGGGCAGCTTCCTGACAATAACTTGCAGCAAGTCAACCTCTTTTTTTCCTTGTGTCTCCTCCCCAGGCTCTTCCCCTGGGACAGGACCGGAGCCACCAAAGCAACCCAACTTTGCTGCTGTGAATAAGGTGGAGCTAACCCTTTCCCTGGCATGTTTGCTTTTAGTGAAATATTTTCTCCCACTTCCAGTTAGCCCATTTTCCATTATGTGAGTCAATCTGACAGTTTAAACCAACAGAAATATTACTTTTTTTCCCCTAAAGTGTGGGTTAAATGCAACTTTTAACATAATGAGCCCAAGGGGGGAAAAGTTCACAGTAAAGATAAATATTCCTCTTTAAAAAAAAAATTAGACCCAATTAATAGCTAGATGGTATAAGCTTGCAAACACTGAAAGGGGAAATAGGGTTTTTTCTTTCTTTCTTTCCTTTTTAAAAAAATTAAATCACAAGATCTATTGTTTTGTTTTAAAGCCTGAATACTGATATATTTCATACATTATGACTATTTTCTTAAAGGAAAAATATAAAACTATTTTATTAACAACTATTCCCTCATATTTACGGTAAGGTAAACAGCAGCCCTAGGTAACAGCTCTTTTTCTCCTAAATTACTACTTCCCCTTGCTCCCCGGAGACCTAACTAACTCCAGCTTGACAAAGATTGATCCTCAGTTGAGACTGAGGAAGGCATGCTTCTCACTATGCACTCCTCACTTTGCAGTTCTCAGTGGTTGAGTTCCAAATCCTACCCAAACCACTCAAGATCTTTACTCCCAGTTTTCCCAGCAAAATCAAAACTTGTTTCTTACGAAGGTCCTGGCTAACATTTCTTACTAAGATGAGTTCTTGAATATTGCCTTTCTCTTAGCTAACAGCGGGCAGAGTATTTAAGTCTAAATGAATCAGAAACATATGGCATGCATTTCTCTTAATAATGCTTTGGGTTTTATATATTATATATATATATATATAAAATTAAATGAGAACAGGGCTACAGGCAAAGTATGCTTTGAGAAGCTATTGAAAGGCAAAGGTCGAGTGGGATGGAGGATGATCCATGAATGCAAAAGAAAGGCCCACTTGGCCTTGAAGTTTTCAATCCTGAGCTACCAGGGAAGATACCAAGCCCCTCAGGGAAATTGCTAAGAGAGCATTCCATTTTCACCCTTTCTCCGTATTTATTTTATTTATCTGTTTCGTTGCCTACTTCCTCCTACCCCCTACCCCACACCTACCACTTCTGGTTCCTTTACGAAGATCTTCCTTCTTATTAAAGTTAATTCTACATTTGCTTAGAAGCCTCTATATGCTAAGACCTACATGAATTGAAGGTAGATGCTCAATTATAGCGTGTGTGACCAAAGCCTAGTCCTGGGACTATATTTTCATTAACCTCATAATTAAGCAATCTTAATATCAATCTCATTGAAAATCCATGGGGGCTTGACGTTGGCTTATACAGGTTATCATCATCTCTGCCACCTTTATCGGGTCTGTGTGTTCAGTGTGTGTTTATGTGAGAGAAACAGAAGGGGATCCCACACAGCTGAGTTACAACCTCTCAGTTACAATCTGCCTTGGAGAAGACACTTCATTTTCTTCAATCTCAGGTTTTTACATCCACAAAGTGGGACTGACATTAAGGCGATATCAGGGGTCTGTGGTAAGAATGAAATAAGATAATAGATTAAAAATTGTTTTGTAAGTTATAGTCAAATTAATTTTGAAAACACTACTTTTACCACCTCTGGCCTTTAAATATTTAAAAGGCTGTCTTAGACATGCTCCATATTTTAATTTCATTATGATTTCCTGTAGATTCTCAATACCATTTTGGAACATTATTTTTCCTCAAAGAGAGAAAAACTGGATAAACCAAGTGTCCACTCGGTGTACTTGTAGCCCAAATGCCCAAGAAGAATTCCTTTAAGAATTCCATCTTTTTCAAATGTTGGACCTTCTGAGAGTCTGTAAACCGTCTAGCCAGTTCTTAGAGATAGCCAAATAAAGTGACCCTTCTCTAAAATTATCTAAACCAGAATTGGACATCGCCACCCTCAATTTTCTAGTCTGTCACCTTGTGTTTTGGAATCAGACTCAAAGCTCCTCCTAGAAAGGACTCAATCTTTCATTTACCAAGAGTCTCCCGTGTGTCCTGCACTGAACTAGGCCACCTTGTATGGGCCATCTCGTTTCATTTTATCTCCATCGGACACATGTTAAACCAGGAGTTTTGAGGGGCCATGGAGACCTGCTTAATTTTAAAACCAGAGATATATCAAGTATCACATTGATTAGGAAGCAAGGGCCACCTGGTAGGCCCCTATCTGCTGCCGGGGGACCTGAAGGCTGCGCATGGGCACAGCTGCTGGAGCTGCCCATCAAAGCAATGTTCCTCCATGCATGGCCATGTGGATAACTCTGGTCAGTACTCTGGGAAGGTCTGGCTTTGGATAGGGTTAGGCCTCCTTCTGAGATATAAGTCCATTTCATGATTTCAGGCCAAGAGAAGCAAACAGGATGGCAGCGACCAGGAAGTGGGGTGCTCCTTTGAGAAGAGGCACAGCATAGCCCCGTGCAGTGAGCTGTGGATCAGATACAAATCTTAGCCCCCCCACTCCTCCCATGTACTAAGCTAAATGACCTTGCCCAAGTCACTATTCTGGGCCTCATTTTCCTCATCTGTGAAATAGGGATGATCATTCCAGCCCTTCCCACCTCACATAGAAATGGTGGAAGTGAAATAACATTAAAAAAAACTACCTGAAAAATTGCTTATGTGCAGTGCCGAGAATCAGGCAGATGTTATCACCGACCTTCTGTGATATACCAGGGGTACAGCCAGTGTGCTCCCTCCAAGGGTGGTGGAGGTGAGGCATCTCTAGAGAAAACTCTGCACAGGCTTTCCTCTTCCTGATATTTTCTAGGACTTTACCGTGACAGCCCTGGGCCCTGGCGACCTTTCTTGACTCTGCTCAGGCCTCTATCTCTGGCCTCTGCTGAGGATGTTGCTGAGAAAGAGGCTGATGGTCCTTTAGAAAACTCTCTCCAAGGAGCAACAGGGCATTGTCTCCTCTCCGGCCTGGCTAGATCCTCATGAGAATAGGACTCAGCAAGTGGACAGAGCAATTAGCCAGAGGCAGCAGGAATCTGGAGGAATGGAAATGAAATGCAGCCAGGTGTGGCCAAGGCAATGATCAAAGGTGTGCCACGAGAAGAAACATGGCTCACTGAAGAGAGGGACAGTGGGAAAGATTTTCCCTTCAAGTTGTATTAACCAACGCTGTTTTATGCAACTTAAAGTTTGGAAGATTTACTATAACCATGTTTAGACCATCCAGGATATGATTCCAGATGGGATACTGTGGGGCAGCAGAGGAGAGGGGCAAGATGAGAAGAGAAGGAAGAGAGGAGAAAGAGAGAACTTGAGAGCATAGGGAAACAAGACAAAACGGAACAGAGAGGGCAACTGATCCCTAGAAGGAGGAAGTCACACTTTTTGTCCAGAACAAACCTTAAGCTCTGTCCATCATTCATAGAAAATGAAATGTGGTAGCACAAACCATTTATTCCCCCAAGTTCCCTTTCCCCCAACCTCAGCAATATTTGAAGTTAAGGACTCCTGATTTCAACCAAGTCTCTATGATCTCAGGCTATGCTCCTTTGAAAAATAACATAGAAAAACGTAAGCGTGTGTGTGTGTGTGTGTGTGTGTGTGTGTGTGCGCGCGCACGTGCACGTGCGTGTGTGCTGGAACTGGGGCAGAGCTGCTCCCTTCCCAGCGTTTGGGCACATTTTGCCGCAGAGCCTTTCCAGTAGGATGGCTGAGACGGCAAGCCCAGCTCAGGTTTCATTTCAGAGGCTGATTAAAGCTCTCACAAATGCCAGCTTACATCACTTCGATGACTATTAATTTAAAGAAAATATTTGCCTGGAAAAAAAGAAAAACATTGCAAACCATTCCTGTTTTATCACCAAGGGGTCCTTCTTCTCAGACAATTCTTTTCTTCATCTTGAAGTGGGCAAGTCTGACCTGGGCAAAGTTATCCAGGTGCAGCAATTAGAGGAACACGGGCCAGATTCTTCCAATTAGGTGAGGGTGCACAGACCTTTGCCATGGTGATGGCAAAAAAACTACTGTTCAGTCCCCCATTTCCACTGTTCAAGTGATAAATGACCCCCAGCCTGCTCTCCCCAGAGCCGAGAGAGGCCTGTCTCTGGACAAAGGCCAGGGAAAACAGAACAAGATTTATAAGAGCCAAAGGCAGAGTGAAGACGAGCTGGAGGGCATGCGGGAAAAGCCCACGTGAGAAAATGTGGTGCGTTTTAGTAGCTGCATGTTACTTTATGATGACGGGGTGGGAGCAGAAGGGGCGCTGGGCTGCTGGTGGAGGGTAAGTGGCCACAGTCAAACAGCGTCTGGGCGGCCGGGGCCTTTGCAGTTGGCCCAGCCCTTGGGAAAGCAGGGAGCACTGGCCCTGAAATCCTGATCTGGCTCCTTCATTGGCCCCAAATCCTTCTAAACGGACACCGTTAAAGGAATGTCTTTAAAACTAAGGAGACAAATGGAGACAGAGAAAGTGGTCCTGTGCTGCTAGATTAAAAGGCATGATGGTACAATTAAAGATATTCACCAGCGAAATTTGAACCCCATTACACGCGGGCGTACAGTATGCGAGGAAGAGCTGTTTTATATCATTAAAGACAAAAACCAGGTCTATAGGTAAAGCTTTAAGAGCAATAAACATCCTGAATTCAAGAATAAGTCTGTCAAATGAAGGGATATTGATTTTGGAACAAGGAATATTATGTCAAACAACATTAGTTTAATTGATCTGAATTTAGTTTAAGTACTAAAAGCATTTATATACAAACAGCAAATGAAAATTAACTGCAGCTGAAGCCCCGCTCTTCGTTCACAGGGGTTTCGCGTAGACCAGAACCTGGCACCCAAGCGGCCTGGCTGGAGTCAGGAGCACACAGCGGAGCTGGGCTTTCTTCCCCTGCATGACAATGGGGAAGGCAATGTGCTTTCTCTCAGAGGTAGGAACATTTAACACCGGCCTTTGACTTTTCAAAATACACAAATGCCATTTCTTGCTCCAGAGGAATTCATGAGAGAACACGGGGTGAGGCCAGGAGAGAGGAACCGAGTGGGTACCCAAGTAAGTGAACTGCTTCTGGTCCCCGGGTGAACGAGCCCCGGCTGCCCCTCTGACCACTTGGCCCCATCAGAACCAATGCCTAACAAGGCTGCCTGTTCTCCGCACAGAGCTGCCCCTTTCAGCGGCTGCCAGCCCCTAGGAGCCCCAGGTAGAGGCTCCAGGAAAACACTTAGGCTCACAGCCCAGGCAGGACAGGTTCTCAATAAACAGTACCAGCCTCAGTCCCTCAGTGGTGATAGAATGGAGAGAGACTGTGAAAGTGTCCGAACCCATTTCCTGCCTTGTGCTCTTGTTTCCTTCTGAAAGAGATCCCAAGTCAACCACTTTTTCTTTCTTAATCCCCCACCTACAGCCATCCCGTGGAACTCACTCCAAAGCGTGTGAATATACAGGAAATGCACAGTGGTAAAGCCAGGACAGAGATGCACATTTTCTCTTTAGTTACCAAAGTCTTGTGTGTGAGAATAACTGTGATTCTCCCACAGGACTGTTCTAGGGAAATCCAGCAGAAGCCTTCAGAAGTCCACCGGGCCTGGCGATCACCCCGTCTGCTTGCAGAGGGCTCACTGTCGGCTACCATGGACCCCCGTGAATGGGTGAGGGTGTAAACCACTCAGTTATGTGTCAGACTCATTCTTTAAGGTCTGGTCAGCTCAGGAGCCAACCATGTTTCCACTTTGTTTTCAGAAGGCCTGACAAAGGCTCCAGGATGTTGTTTTGTTTACATCTTGCCACCTGCACACTCCCTCCCTGAAAGCTGAATCTCCACTCCCAGATCAAAGGGCAGTTAAGTGGAGCTGGAAGAAAGATCTCTCCACCTCCAGCCCTCAGCTTTCACTCTCACTCCAGAGTACTGCACGTTGTCAGATTTATAGCCTTACGTGTGAACACGGCAACAAAAACCAACAAAAACAGCCTCACACCGTGGTTTTCCCTCCATCCAGACCCTTTGCCACACACGTGAGGTTTATTCTCAGGGTTTTAGCTGTGAGGGGACCTTTATATGAGCTCTCAAGACACCAGTTATCCTATCTGTCTTGATTTCTCCTTGTTGAAACATTTTTCTATTCCATCCATTTGACACATTTTCTATCAAAATATTTTTCCCCTCTTATAGTCCCAGCCAGCAGTCAGTAGAGGAGCGGAGTGACTGAGGACCCGGAGAGCAGTGTTCTAGAGTGACAGATGTAACCTGCTGAGGACAACGCAGTAAGAAGGAGGACATGAATCAAGGCCTTGGATGATGGCACATTCTGGCAACATTCACACTGTAAAGGTACTACGTAGTAGTGTCTCACAGATTCCAATGAACTAGTATTCCTGGGCTAATATTCACATTATATTTGCTCATCAAGTGTACTTCGAACACCTGTGATGTGCCAGGCCTTCTGCAGAGCATCCATGAAGACTTGTACACTATTCCTGCCTTCGTCCAGGAGAATATGATCCAAGCACAGCCTGGTTCATATCTGCTGAACACAGGTACAAACAAGCCCCTAGAATAACCTAAACACAGAAGCAATTGCTCTTCCAAGAAATAAGGTTGCTATGGTCTGAATGTTTATGTCCCCCCAAAGCTCACATGGTGAAATCCTCCCCTCTAAGGTGATATAGTATTAGGATAAGGGCTCTTTGGAAGGTGATTAGGTTATGGAGGCAGAGCTCTCTTGAATGGATTGGTAATCTTACAATAAAGGCTCCAGAGAGATCCTCACTCCTTTCACCACATGAGGACACAGTGAGAAACTGGCCATCTGCAACCCAGAAGAGGGTCTTCACTACAACCTGACCGGGCTGGTGACCTGATCTTGGATTTCCAGCCTCCAGAACAGCAGCCTGAACCGACTGAGACAAGGAACCTGGCAAGGAGAGTAGAAAGTCAGGAGCCTGCCAGCTGGGACAGGTGGGCGGGGGGAAAGGTTCCATGAGGAGAGAACTGTAAGGACACTGTAAGCACAGAGGGTGCAGGCGATGTCTGCACAATGCTGCCTAGTCCCGTGTGGCTGCATCACTGGGGGCTGTGGTGAGAGCCAGGCAAGATCCTTGACGAGAGCACTCATGGCTTGCTAACCTCTTTATTGCATTCCTTCCCCTTCAGAAGCTGTAGTAGACTGAGGGGCAGATGGTCTTCAGTTGAGTCACTTAGAGCCATGACCTTGGACGAGTCACTTAACCTCTCCAGACCCCAGCTCCTCTTGTGAAATATGCAGAAAGTAACAGTTACCTCCCCACAAAAGTGAAGGTAAGGCTTAAATAGAGACAACTTTTGAGAAAGCCCTCACACACAAGTACATAGCTAGGCTTACCAGGGCACTCAGTCATGTGATCCAGAGGGGCCCACACACTGAAATGAAAGGGGGAGGTCAGGCTTTTTCTGGCCTGAATTTAGGAAAAAAAATTCCCAATAGTTCTTTATATGTGATGCTGAGCAAGTCACATCACTTCTCCAGGCCTTATTTTCCTTCAATAAAACAGGAGTGGAAGGGCCAAGGTCTCTTCCGGTTTAGATTTCCAAGGACAGAGTTTAAAGCTCAATGGGCAAAATCTTCAGATTCCCGAAGACCTTGTTTAAATCCACCTCCTGGAGGGTAACTGTTATATGTCTGAACATTATAAATTATGAAATACGAAATAAATACATGCACATATACATAAACACATGTGAGTATATATAGACATGCATGTATATACGTAACTCAAATCGGTCCAATGCCTGGAGTTTCTCTTTTTCTTTCAGGATTCAACATTTGGCTCAGTTCCAATATATTCCTGAGTTTCTGAGTCTCGTTCCCACAAAGATCTGTCTTCTCTCTCTGGTTAAGAGAAATGCATGCTGGGCATCCTGCCAAGCACTTGGGGGCCTTGTAGTATTCTGCCGTGACCCCTGGGGTGTGCCTCGTTTCCTGTGTCACTGGTTGTCGGAGTCGGGGGAGGCCTACCATGGCCTTGCTGGAGCTAGGCATTGAATTCTGAAGCATGAAAGGTTTACCCAGGCTCAAGACTGGACTCCCCAGATTTGTGTCTCAAGAATCTCAGCCAACTATGTCCTGACGCACCAGTACCTTACAAAGTGACCCTTGGAAGAGAGAGAGAGACCCACCTGCTCTTCCACAGCCATCTTTACTAATCTTCTCTCACACTGAAAAGGCCCTTCAAGGTTTACAAAATACAGTTATATCCTTGACCTGATATAAGTCAAACCAGGGTATTAGCATCCCAACAAGGACTCAATTTTTATGCACATGCATATGAAATCCTAGAGGTCATCTTTTGAGGAAGTGCCCACTTACTGACCTCTGGTTATCCCAGAAGGGCCCAGATATACCATTCCTTGGGATAGGTAGGATATTCTTAAGCTCAGAGGACAGAAGGGCTAAAGGTTGGCTTTAGGCAAAAATGGAAACAAACAAACAAACAAACACCTAAAAGATGAAGAGACTATCCTCCCTTTTCATATCCTGCCCTCCTCAAAGTATCATTTCTACTTCTCTCACAGCCTTCCTCTTCCTACTGGAAACAACTGCTTTCAGAACACAATTTATTCACAGTCTCTAAAGGCCCTTAAAACTCTGACGTTTTATGGTTCTATTTGAATTCCATCCAATTTCTTTTTCATGAGGTGAAGCTCTGGTATTAAGGAGTTTCAGAAATGTTAGGGTCATTGGGGAGGGGAGGTAGGGGCTTCCCTACCTAAGCAGTTTTTATGGTGGATGTCTTCATGGAAACAGGCAGCATCATGGAGCCTGACCAGGGAGCCTGACAAGGTCTCCTCGTATATAACAGAAGGACGTCCAGGCCAAGAGGAGGCCCCAAAAAACTGAGCCTGCTTCTGGAAAGACACAGCTCTTCTATTGATGAACGTTAAGTGCAATGAAACAGAGACTACTGTGAACCTAAGGGCAGGAGCTCTGAAGGGAAATACTCCATGCCTCTTGGATTTAAGGAGTCCCTTGTCTACTAGTGGAAATATGCACATAAACAGATAATTTCAGTAAAATGTTCTAAGTGATAAAACAGATGTAAGTAAGGGTATTGTGAGAGCAGAGAGAAGGGACATTTAGCCAATCTAGGAATTCAGAAAATACATCTTGGCAGGAACGAAATCTATTCATGTTGTATTTTGTGTGTTTTTTTGCTTTTTTGTAGCATGTTCTTGTCTTTTCTCTCACAATATCACCACTCCATCCCTCTGATGGAGCCAGGGAGAGGAACATTACCTCAACTGACAGATGAGGACACCAGGGCACAAGAAAAATAGACAAAGTTGCACAACTAGTTAATGGCAGAGAATGAGCAAACCTATGTTGTTTTTATGCACCTAAATAAAGAATCAATTTGGTAGAGACTAAATGGAATAATGGTGAGAGTTCTAGAATATTTTGAGAGTGGTGCAAGGGAAAAGGAGGGGATGGGATAAAGTTTTTGAGAGTTTGATATGTTACAGCAGTATTTAATTTGCTTCAACCAAAGCTATACTCTATAGAAATGTACATGCACTATCTCTGGGTAGTGGGAGGGAATGGGTGAAGGAGGTCAAAAGGTAAAAAAACAAAAACCAAAGTACATAGCATCATTTACAATTCTTTCCAAGAAAGTAAAGTACTTGTCTATTAACTTGTGCAGGATTTCTATAGTGAAAAATTATTAACTGCTAGGAAAGAAATCAAAGAAGACCTAGATAAATGTAGAGACATGCTATGTTCATGGACTGGAAGATTTAACATAGTAAAGATGTCAAGTCTTCCCAAATTGGTTTACAGGTTTAATGCAATTGCTATCAAAACCCCACAAGCTTTTTAAATAGATATAGACAATCTAATCCTAAGATACATGTGGAGGGAGAAAAGTCTGTATAAATTGTGTATTTAAGCCTATCAGGTTTAATGCTAGCTCTGTAACTTTGGTTAACTTTCATTTGTATTCTGAGAAACTTATGGTATGATAAAATATACTAGTGTAAATAAAGACACAATTCTTAATATGTAAAAAAAGAAAGGAAACGCTATTCCATTTAAAGTTCCAAAAGTTCATGCTGGTTTCATGCTTGTATTTTGCATATTCTGTTCCCTGGATTGTAATGCACTTCCCCAACTTTTGCCTACTGGCATATTCTCACACATTCTTAAAATAGAAGTCAAAACATTATGGTCTGTGTTCACTTGGTCCCTGGAACACATGCCCCTCAGATTTCATTCTAGGGATAACTGCTTGCTCTTTTGTCTGATTGGTTTTTTTTTTCCCCACCAGATAGTAAGGATCGTGAGTATAAGAATATTATTCTATTTATCTTTATGTCTCCAGAATCCAAATGGTAACTGCTTAGTAAGTGTTTGAATAAACAAATGTGTGAATAAAGAAATAAACAACAGGTAATAATTAATCTTTATAAAAATATAGGGTCAGTGAATTGCATAAAACTTCAGCTCCAGGATATAAAGATATAGGAAAAAAGTAGCATTCTCACCCTAATAATGAAAAAGAGCCAAACTAACTTCAAATTCACAGTATTTTTCAAACCCATCAGAGAATGGAGGTTGCAGGGAACTGGTTCAGAATCTAAGTAGAGATGGCGACTGAAGAGAGAGAGAATACATGAACATGCACTCACCTGGGATAGATAGAACCAGATGTCAACAAAAAGTTCAGCTAGAATAGCTGACAAATTGGTGAAGGCCAAGTGGGAGTGGTAGGACAGAGGAAACGTCTGGGGAGGTCACAGAAACTAGGTAAGTCCACAGTATCTTTCAGGTTTGTTCTCCATGGACCCCTGTGAACACCCTGGGTGTTCACATAAAAGATCAGAAGGGTCTATCATGGTTCAGATCTGAATGAGAGGAACAGAAGCCATGCAAGAAGGACAAGAACCTCTGCTGGATCCTTCCCCTACATTTCCACCATGGAACAGAGACATTATCTGAGGCAGAAGAGCAACAATGCCAGCCATGGCACTGTCCAACAGTGCCCAACAATGCTAGGGCACAGGTGAACATACGTTGCATATGTAAACAAGGAACAGTGGCAGAAAAATCCTAGTCTTGAGAGAAGAATAGTTATGTGCTGAGCCCACAGCTGCAGCCAGGGCAGGGACAGAGAACAGAGAAGGCCACCATGATGAGGTCAGGGACATGGTATATACCTAAGACTGAGCTTTAATGAGAGTAACAGAGACCCCACTTCACCACCACTAAGATAAGAAACTTGGAATAACAAGTAAAAGAAGAATACTGCTAGAGAAGGGCAGAAGAGGAACAGAGCTTCCAAAGAGACATGCTCTGAGGTACAGCCCAAATGCAAGACCTAAAACTCAGAATCATACAGATATTCCTCTGATTAGCCACACACTACTCTAGCACAAAGTATCTCTAGAGGAATGGAAGAATGTGGTGAAAAGCTAAATAAAAAATAGTAGCACTTGAAAACAGTATAATATATTTTCTTTTCTAGAGTAGGTGGAACATTCACAGAGGTAGGTGCAGAGAGTTCCACTGGTAAACTCTACCAACATTTAAGGAAGGAAAAAAATGCCCATTCAATACAGCTTCTTCCACAATATAAAACAGAAAAAATACTACCCAGCTCATTTTATGAGGCCAGGATTATCCTACTATGAAAGGAAACAAAGGTATTACAAGAAAGAAAGCTACAGAAAAAATATCCCTCATTAATATAGAGACAAAATACTGAAATGAAAAATATAGTATCTCTATTGTAAATCTAATGTTTTCCAGAGTAAAAAGTTTAAAAAATGGTATCTTTGTTTAGAACTCAATATAAAACTGCCCTATTAAACAGAGCTTTCCTAAATCTTGCAGTGGAAATCTTAAACTGTTATCTTGATTTGACCCGTTAGCCAAGGTTACACAGGTAATACGTGTAAAGTAAGAAGAAAACTGGAAGGTAAACTTCTATCAAGTGATCAAAGCAATATCATAAGAAATCATTTTAATCATATGGCACCTGATAAGATACAAAAGAAGATGTAGCATCCCTTCTTTGATATTTCTGCCAAAGATACATGGCCTGAATCTACTCATGAGTTAATATCAAACAAACTCAACTTCAGAGGCATTCTACAAAATAATTGACTTGTAATCTTCAAAAGAATCAAAGTCATGAAAGTCAAGGAAAGGTTGAAGAACAAGCCCACACTGAAGAAGACTAAAATCAATACACGGTCCTAAACAGTATACTTTTTCTGAAAGGGAATGAATTTGGCTACTTGGCGAAACTTGAATATATTTATAATAACACGATTAGAGAAGAATGGTGCATCATGTCAGCAACTTACTCTCAGATGGTTAAAAAAAGTTCTTTTTCCTGTCTTCGAAACTTATAGATCAGCTTAATTATAATTTAAACATATATGCACAAACTTATTCATAGCAACATTACTCATAATTGCAAAATACTGAAATCAACACATACATCCTATAGGAGACTGGTTGAACCATGACACATCACAGAATGGAGTCTTATGCTACTGTAAGAAAATTGGGGAAGATTTCTATGAAATTATATGACATTATTTTCATAATAAATCATTGAGAAAAAAGGAAAGTGCAAACAGTATCTACAGTATGCTATCTTTCAAGTAAGAAAGAAAAGGAGATAATAAAGTATATACATATTTGCTAATCTGTGCAAAAAGAAATACAGGAAAGTTCAACAAGGAACTAGTGAGATTAACTGCCTGTAAAGGGTGGTTGGAAATAAGGTAGAAAGAACAGAAGGATTAAAAAGGAGTAGAAGGGATGAAAAGGAAGTGGTACTTACTTGAGCTTATCATTTGTATAATTTGGACTCTTAGAACCACTGTAATGTTTGGCCTACTTCCCAAATAAATGAATAATTACAATCAACAGAGATATGTGTATATGGGGTGGGGGGAGGTGATTCAAGGTAGAACCAAAACAGTAACAAATAGACCTAGCTATATTATAAAGAAATAAAATAATCACAGTGAAGTGTGTGAGGAAGAAAATAACTACTTATGCAACAGAAATCCTGCACTATTTTGGTTATATAATGTAAGGTTAGAGATGGGAAAGAAAGGTGTTCTCAAATATACTTTGTTTTCCACAGAGGTATAGATGAACTACTAAAAACTACTTTATGTATATACAATAATTGAAAAATGAGTGAATATATTAAGGAAAACAAAAGCCATGTTTCTCACTTTTAGAGATATTACAAATAAATAAAGAGAGAAAAATAAAATAAAACTCACGGTGTTTTTCTGGAATCAAAAGTACCAGTATGGACTCATAACTTTTATACAGAAGTAAATATAAATGTGTAGGTATGCATGCATTCATATGCATACATATATTTCCTAGCTCTTAATGTTAAGAGGGACTAGAAGCAATGATACCCCAGTACCAGTGAATACACAGAACCTGGATCTTAATTTCTAAATTCTGTTCATAAATAAAAGGAACCAGGAAGTCAGAAAAATGGCTGATTCTAGAACCGGAACAGGGAAAGTACATGATGATCTGGAAGATGTTATGGTGCTAGAGATTAAGTAAATGCTCAAAAATTGATAGGGTCTTGTCAAAAGATCATATTAGCCAACTTAAAGAGGCTCATGATGGCCAAATCTCTATAATTTGAACAATAAAGTAAATAATGATAGTAATAGACCACAACTTATAGGATAAAATAAATATTCCAGACCCCATTCTTACATAAATTAAAAAAGAATAAAATAAGTAAATGGGGGAAAGGGACATTTTGTAGAGCCCTAATTAATAGATGGAGAGAGAATGATGGAAATAAAAAAATAAGCATTTAGCAAATAAAAGGTAATTGTTGCAGGCAAGAATAATCAATGGGTGAGATTGGTTCAAGATGGCGGAGAAGAAGGACATATGTTCACTCCCTCTGCAAGAGCACTGGAATCACAACTAACTGCTGAAAAATCATCGACAGGAAGACACTGGAACTCACCAGAAAAGATACCCCACATCCAAAGACAAAGGAGAAGCTGCAATGAGATGCTAGGAGGGGTGTAATCACAATAAAATCAAATTCCATGAAGGCTGGGTGGGTCACTCAAAAACTGGAGAACACTTATACCACAGAAGTCCACCCGCTGGAGTGAAGGATCTGAGCCCCACGTCAGGCTTCCCAACCTGGGGGGTCCAGAAACGGGAGGAGGAATTCCTAGAGAATCAGACTTTGAAGGCTAGTGGGATTTGATTGCAGGACTTTGACAGGACTGGGGGAAACAGAGACTCAACTCTTGGAGGGCACACACAAAGTAGTGTGTGCATCAGGACCAAAGGGAAAGGAGCAGTGACCCCATAGGAGACTGAACCAGACCTACGTGCTAGTGTTGGGGGGTCTCCTACAGAGACGGGGGTGGCCGTGGCTCACTGCAGGGACAAGGACACTGGCAGCAGAAGTTCTGGGAAGTACTCCTTGGCATGAGCCCTCCCAGAGTCTGCCATTAACCCCACCAAAGAGCCATGTAGGTTCTAGTGCTGCGTCACCTCAGGCCAAACAACCAACAGAGAGGGAACCCAGCCCCACCCTTCAGCAGACAAGCGGATTAAAGTTCTACTGAACTCTGCCCACCAAAGCAACACCCAGCTCTACCCACCACCAGTCCCTCCAATCAGGAAGCTTGCACAAGTCTCCTAGATAGCCTCATCCACCAGAGGGCAGATAGCAGAAGCAAGAAGAACTACAATCCTGCAGCCTGTGGAATAAAAACAACATTCACAGAAAGACAGACAAATTGAAAAGGCAGAGGACTATGTACCAGATGAAGGAACAAGATAAAACACCAGGAAAACAACTAAATGAAGTGGAGATAGGCAACCCTCCAGAAAAAGAATTCAGAATAATGATTGTAAACATGATCCAGGACCTTGGAAAAAGAATGGAGGCAAAGATTGAGAAGATGCAAGAAATGTTTAACAAAGACCTAGAAGAATTAAAGAACAAACACCTAGAAGAATTAAGAACAAACAGAGATGAACAATACAATGACTGAAATGAAAAATATACTAGAAGGAATCAATAGCAGAATAACTGAGGCAGAAGAACAGATAAGTGTACTGGAAGACAGAATGTTGGAATTCACTGCCACAGAAAAGAATAAAGAAAAAAGAATGAAACGAAATGAAGACAAATTAAGAGACCTCTGGGACAACATTAAATGCACCGGCATTGGCATTATACGGGTCCCAGAAGGAGAAGAGAGAGAGAAAGGACCCAAGAAAATATTTGAAGAAATTATAGTCAAAAAATTCCCTAAAATGAGGAAGGAAATACCCAAGTCCAGGAAGTGCAGAGAGTCCCAGGCAGGATAAACCCAAGGAGAAACATGCTGAGATACATAGTAATCAAATTGATAAGAATTAAAGACAAAGAAAAATTATTAAAAGCCACAATGCAAAAATGACAAATAACATATAAGGGAACTCCCATCAGGTTAAGAGCTGATCTCTCAGCAGAAACTCTACAAGCCAGAAGGGAGTGGCACAGTATATTTAAAGTGATGAATGGAAGACCCTACAACCAAGATTACTCTACATGGCAAGGATCTCATTCAGATTTGATGGAGAAATCAAAAGCTTCACAGATGAGCAAAAGCTAAGAGAATTCAGCACCACCAAACCAGCTCTACAACAAATATTAAAGGAACTCCTCTAACTGGGAAACACAAGAAAAGAAGGGGACCTACAAAAACAAACCCAAAACAATTAAGAAAATGGTCATAGGAACATACATATAGATAATTACTTTAAATGTGAATGGATTAGGTGCTCCAACCAAAAGACACAGGCTTGCTGAATGGATACAGAAACAAGACCCATATATATGCTGTCTACAAGAGAACCACTTCAGACCTAGGGACACATACAGACTGAAAGTGAGGGGATGGAAAAAGATATTCCATGTAAACAGAAATCAAAAGAAAGCTGGAGTAGCAATACTCATATCAGATAAAATAGACTTTAAAATAAAGAATGCTACAAGAGACAAGGAAGGACACTACATAATGATCAATCCAAGAAGAAGATGTAACAATTATAGATATATATGCACCCAACAAAGGAACACTTCAATACATAAGGCAGATGCTAAGAGCTATAAAAGAGGAAATGGACAGTAACACAATAATAATGGGGGACTTTAACACCTCACTTACACCAATGGACAGATCATCCAGACAGAAAATTAATGAGGAAATACAAGCTTTAAATGACAAAATAGACCAGATAGACTTAATTGATATTTATAGGACATTCCATCCGAAAACAGCAGATTACACTTTCTTCTCAAGTGCACATGGAACATTCTCTAGGATAGATCGCATCTTGGGTCACAAATCATGCCTCAGTAAATTTAAGAAAATTGAAATCACATCAAGCATCTTTTCCAATCACAACGCTATGAGATTAGAAATCAATTACAGGGGGAAAAAAACGTAAAAAACACAAACACATGGAGGCTAAACAATACATTACTAAATAACCAAGAGATCACTGAAGAAATCAAAGAGGAAATCAAAAAATACCTAGAGACAAGTGATAATGAAAACATGACAATCCAAAACCTATGGGATGCAGCAAAATCAGTTCTAAGATGGAAGGTTATTCAATACAATCCTACCACAGGAAACAAGAAAAATCTCAAAAAACAGTCTAACCTTACATCTAAAGGAACTAGAGAAAGAAGAGCAAAGAAAACCCAAAGTTAGTAGAAGGAAAGAAGTAATAAAGATCAGAGCAAAAATGAATGAAATAGCAATAGCAAAGATCAATAAAACTAAAAGCTGGTTCTTTGAGAAGATAAACAAAATTGATAAACCATTAGCCAGACTCAAGAAAAAGAGGGAGAGGACTAAATCAATAAAATTAGAAATGAAAAAGAAGTTACAACAGACATTGCAGAAATACAAAGCATCCTAAGAGACTACTACAAGCAACTCTATGCCAATCAAATGGACAACCTGGAAGAAATGGACAAATTCTTAGAAAGGTATAACCTTCCAAGACTAAACCAGGAAGAAACAGAAAATATGAACAGACCAATCACAAGCAGTAAAATTGAAACTATGATTAAAAATCTTCCAAAAAACAAAAGTCCAGGACAGATGGCTTCACAGGTGAATTCTATCAAACATTTAGAGAAGAGCTAGCACCCATCCTTCTCGAAACCCTTCCAAAAAATTGCAGAGGAAGGAGCACTCCGAAACTCATCCTACAAGGCTACCATCACCCTGATACCAAAACCAGACAAAGATACTGAAAAAAAGGAAAATTACAGACCATATCACTGATGAATATAGATGCAAAAATCCTCAACAAAATACTAGCAGACAGAATCCAACAAAACATTAAAAGGATCATACACCATGATCAAGTGGGGTTTATCCCAGGGATGCAAGGATTCTTCAATATACACAAATCAATCAATGTGATACACCATATTAACGAATTGAAGAATAAAAACCATATGATCACCTCAATAGATGCAGAAAAAGCTTTTGACAAAATTCAGCACCCATTTATGATAAAAACTCTCCAGAAAGTGGGCATAGAGGGAACCTACCTCGACATAATAAAGGCCATATATGACAAATCCACAGCAAACATCATTCTCAATGGTGAAAAGCTGAAAGCACTTCCTCTAAGGCCAGGAACAAGACAAGGGTGTCCACTCTCGCCACTATTATTCATCATAGTTTTGGAAGTCTTAGCCATGGCAATCAGAGAAGAAAAAGAAATAAAAGGAATACAAATTGGAAAAGAAGTAAAACTGTCATTGTTTGTGGATGACATGAAACTATACTAAAGATGCCACCAGAAAGCTACTAGAGCTAACCAATGAATTTGGTAAAGTTGCAGGCTACAAAATTAATGCACAGAAATCTCTTGCATTTCTATATGCTAACAACAAAAGATCAGAAAGAGAAATTGAGGAAACAATCCCTTTCACCATTGCAACAAAAAGAATAAAATACCTAGGAATAAACATACCTAAGAAGGCAAAAGACCTGTACTCAGAAAACTATAAGACACTGATGAAAGAAATCAAAGATGACACAAACAGATGGAGAGATATACCATGCTCTTGGATTGGAAGAATCAATATTGTGAAAATGACTATACTACCCAAAGTAATCTACAGATTCAATGCAATCCCTATCAAATTACTAATGGCATTTTTTACAGAATTAGAACAAAAAAATCTTAAAATTTGTATGGAGACACAAAAGACTCCAAATAGCCAAAGCAATCTTGAGGGAAAAAACAGAGCTGGAGGAATCAGACTCCCTGACTTCAGACTATACTACAAAGCTACAGTAATCAAGACAATATGGTACTGGCACAAAAACAGAAATATAGGTCAATGGAACAGGATAGAAAGCCCAGAGATAAGTCCACTTATCTATGGTCAACTAATCTATGAAAAAGGAGGCAAACTTTATCACAGGTGGCAAACTTTGTCAAAGGAGGAAACTTAAAAGCTTTTGCACAGCAAAGGAAAACAAAAGACGAAAAGACAACCCTCAGAATGGGAGAAAATATTTGTAAATGAAGCAACTAACAAAGGATTAATCTCCAAAATATATAAACAGCTCATGCAGCTCAGTATTTAAAAAACAAACAACCCAATCCAAAAATGGGCAGAAGACCTAAACAGACATCTCTCAAAAGACATACAGATGGCCAAGAGGCACATGAAAAGCTGCTCAACCTCACTAATTATTAGAAAAATGCAAATCAAAACTACACTGAGGTATCACCTCACACCGCTTAGAATGGACATCATCAGAAAATCTACAAACAACAAATGCTGGAGAGGGTGTGGAGAAAAGGGAACCTTCTTGCACTGTTGGTGGGAATGTAAATTGATACAGCCACTATAGAGAACAGTATGGAGGTTCCTTGAAAAACTAAAAATAGAATTACCATATGACCCAGCAATCCCACTACTGGGCATATACCCAGAGAAAACCATAATTCAGAAAGGCACATGTACCCCAGTGTTCTTTCCAGCACTATTTGCAATAGCCAGGTCATGGAAGCAACCTAAATGCTCATCGACAGATGAATGCATAAAGATGTGGTACATATATACAATGGAATATTACTCAGCCATATAAAGGAATGAAACTGGGTCATTTGTAGAGACGTGGATGGATGTAGAGACTGTCATACAGAGTGAAGTAAGTCAGAAAGAGCAAAACAAATATCGTATATTAATGCATGTATGTGGAATCTAGAAAAATGGTACAGATGAACCAGTTTGCAAGGCAGAAATAGAGACACAGATGTAGAGAACAAACGTATGGACACCAAGCAGGGAAGTGGGGGGGATGGTAATGGGATGAATTGGGAGATTGGGATTGACATATATATACTAATATGTATAAAATAGATAACTAATAAGAATCTGCTATATAAAAAATAAGTAAAATTAACTTTAAAAAAATTTAAAAAATCATCATTGTTAAAAAAAGAATCATCAATGGATGCTAAAAGAAATAGGTGAAGGCATGGTTAGATATAGGATATTAGCATATTCTGAAAGTATGAAGGTACAAAATTCAAGATACTTTTTCATTAAAAAGGAAAAAAATAGTGATTTTATAGTAGAGAAATGTAGCAGACATCACCTTAATCAGGTGATCAAAATTAACATTGCCAGCAATAAAATATATTGACATAATTACCTCCTGACAGATGCACTGAGGAGAGGAAAAAATATTTCCATTATTCTTACAAAAAAATTCATAACCTCAATATAATAATGAAAAAAACATCAAACAAATTCAAATTGAGGGATATTCCACTGACCAGCCCTCTTTAAAAATGTCAGTGTCTTGATAAGAAAGACTGACTAGGGGGATCAATCAAGATGGTGGAGTAGGAGGACATGGAACTCAACTTCCCCCATGAACACTTCGGAAATACATCTACATGTGGAACGATTCTCACTGAAAACTAAATGTATACTGGCAGCAAGACTCCTGTACAACCAAAGATATAAGAAAGATCCATACAGAATCAGGTAGTAAGGAAAGAGAAGTGATCAGTTTGGGACCTGTGCCCCCAGTCGGGACTCAGAGGAAAAGGGAGAATACACAGGCAGAGATCCACACTAGGGAATGAGAGGTTCTAGTCACATATTGAGTGCCCCAGCCCTGGGATCTGACACAGAGAAGATGAGCCCCCTTTGCTGGTTGGAGGGCCACTGGGATTAACAGGAGGGCTGTGGGAAGCCTGGGCTTCCACTCCTGAGGAGTTCGTGAGAGCTGGCTTGCTCCCAAGGCAGGGCACAGAGGGCAGAGTGAGGACTGTTCCAGTGGCTGCCCAGTTTCTCACAACCACCCCAGCATGATCCCCTGTGTGAGCCGAGCAAATGCTCCAGCATTGCTTACTTCACCTCGCAAATCCACACTGGGGTGAGGGCTTCCACACCAGGGAGAGAGCTTGGCTGCAGGACACATAGGTGAATCAGACCCTGGGCAGCATCTGAGCACAGTAGGAGTGTCTATTGTTATCCAGTCACAAGCCAAGAGCCTACTTGGGCCCCCTCTTGCTCCAGCACTGCTCCCCTCTGGTGCAAGGGTGCTGGTTCTGGGAGAGGACAAACCACACACTTAAAGGGGACAGAGACAACTCAGACCTGACCCTCAGGGATTCTGCTTCATCGACTTGGCATCCAACCCCACCCCTGATAAGGTTGTAATGGCCACTAAGCAGAGGAGAAATCCCACCTCACACTTGGCCCAGGCCATAGCCCCTCCATCTCCAGTCCCACCTGCTACCAATGTGATGGCTGTCAGCACACCCTGAGGAAAAGCATGAATTGTGTTCATGTGAAATTCACCTCTCCCCAAAGGCACTGGGGCACACACAGACTGTATACAAACCTAAGGACACCCACATAAGAACACCCTTTCAAGACTGCAATAGGTAGCTGTTTTACTTAAATTTATAGAGACAGAGAAAGTTAAGTAAAATGAAAAGACAGAGGAACTGGTCTCAACTGAAAGAGCAAGAGAAAAACCATGAAAAATATAAATAATAAAACAGAAATAAACAATTTACCAGATAAAGAATTCAAAGCAGTAGTAATAATAATGCTATCTGAATTAGGGAAAGGAATAGATAAACACAATGAAAAATTTAACAAAAAAATATAAAAAGAACCAGTCATAACTAAATAATACATTAAATGAAATGAAAAACACACTAGAAGGAATGAGTAGTAGACTAAGTGATACAGAAGAACACGTAAATGATCTAGAAATAGAATAATAGAAATCACCCAATAAGAACAGCAGAAAGAAAAACAAATTAAAAAAAATGAGAACAGTTTAAGAGATTTCTAGGTAACATCAAGCACACCTACATTTGCATTATAGGGGGTCACAGAAGGAGAAGAGAGAAAGAAGGGGGTAAAAATTGTATTTGATGAAATTATAGCTGAAAAATTCCCAAACCTGAAGAAGGAAATATATATCCAGGTATAGGAAGCACAAAGGGCTCCAAACAGGATGAATCCAAACTGAACCACACCAAGACATATCATAATTCAAAATGGCAAAAGATAAAGATAAAGAGAGAGAGTTCTAAAGGCAACAAGAGGAAAACAAACAGTGATAAGACTATCAGGCCAGAAGGGAGTAGCATGATGTATTTAAAGTGCTGAACGGGAAAAACGAGCAACCTAGATACTTTACCCAGTAAGATTATCATTTAGAAGTGAAGGAGAAATAAAGAACTTCTCAGATAAGCAAAAAACAAAAAAGTT
Organism: Phocoena sinus; assembly: GCF_008692025.1. Lineage (NCBI taxonomy): Eukaryota > Metazoa > Chordata > Mammalia > Artiodactyla > Phocoenidae > Phocoena > Phocoena sinus. Next base: position 13,885,394 of record NC_045775.1, on the reverse strand, counting down.
CATCAATGCTAAACCTACCCTAAAAGAAATGTTAAAGGTTCTTCTCTGAGTGGAAAAGAAAAGGTTACAATAAGAAATAAGAATCTATAGGAAAAGAAAAATCTCTCTAGTAAAGGCAAATATATAGCAAAGGCTGCATATCAACCACTTAAGCTTGTATGAAGATTAAAAGATGACACACTGTAAAAGCAACTATAACTATAATATATAGTTAAGGGATAGACATGAAGATGTAAAATATGACATCAAAAACAAAACTGTCACTCTTTGCAGAGGACATGATACTATACATAGAAACCCCAAAGCCTCCACCAAAAAACTATTAGAATTATAAATGAATTAAGTAGAGTTGCAGCATACAAAGTTAATATACAGAAACCTCTTACTTTTCTGTACACTAATAATGAACTATCAGAAGGATAAAGCAAAAAAAAAATACCATTTAAAATTGCATCAAAAAGAATAAAATACCCAGGAATAAACTTAACCAAGAAGGTGAAAGACCTATACTCCCAAAACTATAAAATGCTGATGAAGAAAATTGAATATGACAGAAATAGAAAGATATTCCATGTTCTTGGATTGGATGAATTAATATTGTTAAAATATCCACTCTACCAAAAGGAATCTACAGATATAGTGTAATCCCTATCAATATACCCATAACATTTTCCACAGAACTAGAACAAATAATCCTAAAATGTATGTGGAACCAATATAGACCCAAATTGCCAATTAAATCTTGAGAAAAAAAGAACAAAGCTGGAGGTATCATGCTCCCTAACTTCAGACTATACTACAAAGCTACAGTCATCAAAACAGCATGATACTGGCACAAAAACGGACACACAGATCAATGGAACAGAATAGAGAGCCCAGAAATAAACCCACATGGATATGATCAATTAATCACAACAATGGAGGCAAGCATATACAATGGAGAAAAGACAGTCTCTTCAATAAGCAGTGCTCGGAAAACTGGACAGTTACATATAAGAGAATGAGATTAGAACATTTCCTCACACCATAAACAAAAATAAACTCAAAATGGATTATAGACCTAAATGTAAGACCTGAAACCATAAAAATCCTAGAAAAGAACATAGGCAGAACACTCTTTGACATAAATCATAACTATATTTTTTGGATCTGTCTCCTAAAGGAAAGGAAACAAAAGCAAAAATAAATGGGACCTAATTAAACTTAAAAGCCTTTCTACAACTAAGGAAACCATTGACAAAACAAAAAGACAACCTACTGAATGGGTGAAAATATTTGTAAATGATATGGCCAATAAGGGGTTGATATTCAAAATATATAAACAGCTCATACAACTCAATATCAAAAAACCCCCACCAAAAAACACCTAATTTAAAACTGGGCAGAAGACCTGAATAGACATTTTTCCAAAGGAGACATACAAACAGCCAACAGGCACATGAAAATATGCTCAATATCACTAGTCATCAGTGAAATGCAAATCAAAACCACAATGAGATATCACTTCACACCTGTCAAAATGACCATAAATAACAAATGTCAGCAAGGATGTGGAGAAAAGGGAATCCTTGTACATTGTTGGCAGGAATATAAATTGGTGTAGCAACTGCGGAAAACAGTATGAAGTTTCCTCAAACAACTAAAAATAGAACTATCATATGATCCAGCAATTCCACCCCCGAGTATATTTCAGAAGAAAACGAAAACACTAATTCAAAAAGATACATGCACCCCATTGTTCATAGCAGTATTATTTGCAATAGCCAAGACATGAAAACAACCCAAGTGCCCATCAAGAGATGAATGGATAAAGGAGATGTGAGATACACACACACACACACACACACACACACACACACACACACACACACACAATGGAATATTACTCAGCCTTAAAAATGAATGAAGCTCTTTCATTTGCAACAATGTGGTTGGGCCTGGAAAGTATTATGCTTAATGAAATAAGTCAGACAGAGAAAGACAAATACCATATATTATCACATGTGTGGAATCTAAAAAATAAAACAAATAGATGTATATAACAAAACAGAAAAACTCTCAGATATATAAACAAACTAGTGGATACCCATGGGAGAGAGAAGGGGGACAGGACAAGATAGGGATATAGGATTAAGAGATACAAACTACTATGTATACAATAGATAAGCAACAAGGATATATTGTATCACACAGGGAAATATAGCCATTATTTTGTGATAACTTGAAATGGAATATAATCTATAAAAATAGTGAATCTCTATTCTGTACACCTGAAACTAATGTAATGTTGTAAATCAACTATACTTCAATAAAACAAAAGTAAGACTGACTAACTCTCTCAGATTGGAGGAGACTAAGGAGATATATCAATTAAACACAATACTGGATCCCAAGATCAGGAAAAGAGTACTAGTGGGACAATTAGCCAAACATAGGGAAGCTGGATGATGGATATACCATGAAACTCATCATGAAGAATTTTTTTAATTGAAAATTATTTCAAAATTAAAACAAATAAAATCTAATGAAAGAAAGTATGAATAGAATGAACCACCAAAGTTTATCCATCATCTGCAAGGAAAGAAGAGTCAGCCATGTGGCTGGATGAAGTGGGACATGGTATTTCAGCTCTCACCCTACGTCCAACTATCCTTAGTAACTAAATATTGAAAATGTTTTCAATCAATCCTCTTGTTTTTAGTCACATCAACATGCTACTATCAATGGCACTAGGGCACCAAATTCTTGAGCCTTTATACGGATCCTCAGTGAGAAATAATTAACCCTACTAATCTCCACCACCACCAAGAACACAAATAGTTAAATTTTACTTTCTCCGGTCTTTTAAATCAATTACTACTCACTTGTCTTCTTTCCACCTTCGAAATTTTTGTTAACATCTCTTTGTCAGCATCTCACTTCTCCATGTCCTCAATGGTTTATTCCTACTTTATCCCTCTATTTTCATTTTAGTGGGGTTTTGGAAGAAAACACAAAAAGTGTGTTTTCAATCTGCCATGCTTATTTTTTTTAATACCTCTAGTGTTTGTATCCAATTTAATGATTGTTGTTGACCTGAACTAAGTTTATATAATACTAGTCCCATTTGGTTGGAAAAGAGAAAACTCTGTGAGGACATCTATGCCCATATCCATTTATACAAATACCTAAAGGCTCTTTACATGAAGAAACACAATTCTTAAGTTTGATGACTGATTTTCGCTAATCATAAGAAAGAATTTTCCAGTTGTCAGAATTGCTCAGAAAAAAAATGCATTAGAAGGTACTGAATTGCCTTTGTTGAACATAATGAAAGACTTGATGCCTACTAGTGAGTAATACTGGAACCTACAGTGGAACTGGAAAACTTCTAAAGTGTGAATTTCTGGGATATTTGGGAAAGACTCTTATCAATTAATTCAAAAAGTATATATTGAGAACCCACTATGTGCAAAATTGGGTTCTAAGCCTCCCAGAAGTTACATGAAATCTAGAAAACCCAACACCAATACAGACACTAATCAGACACTATCTTAAACAAATATGTACTATGTGCTTTGCATTGAGTTAAGCATTTTATGTACTTTTTCTTCATTTAACCATTAAAACAAATCAAGTTTATTCACCTCCAATTTAGTAGTGAGGAAACTAAGGCTTAGGAAAGTTCATTATGTTGCCCAAAGCTACACAGTAGTATGTGGCCAAACCAATATTTATAACCAGATCTGTCCAGCATCAATGATTTTGCTCAAAATCAAAACAAAACAAAATCCAACACATACACATGCTCAAGTTTCACTATCAATGTTAATGCATCAATCAGGCAGCCTTATTTCGGCAGACCCATTATAAACATAGTAAAAACAGCTCTCTTTATTTAAGAACTCATAATTTTAGCAGTAGGGAATCACACATATGTTTTGAGCCAAATCTGGAGTTTATTAGGGGAATGTATCATCAGAGAAGCTAATAATCCTCTCCAAAACCAAGGTTGGTCTACATTTAATATAGAGGTGTTCAACAAAAGAACATGTCACAGTCTCACTGTTTACGCTTCTTCAAACGAATGCCCTGCATTTTTCTGCAGTGTGACAGAGTCATGAAAATAGAGTGTTATGATTCAGTTAGGAAATGGATGATATCTCTACTGTCTGCTTTCCTTCCTGTCCATCCTTTTGGATTCAAATTAAACAACAATCCCATGTCTGTAGCCCAAATGTATGAAAACAATGGTGAAGGTGAGTGAAACTTCCTGGTGCTGAAAATATCACAAAGGAAAGGACATAGAGAAAGCAATGAATGCAGATAGGACATAAAAGGTCATCCAGCCTGGTACAGCTGTGTCATGTTCAGGCGGAGCCTGGAGCAGCACAAAGATTTCAATGGTAACAGTGCACAAAGAGGATATCCTGATAAATGAATGTGAAGCCTGGAAATTTCCACAAAGGAGATGAGAAGACTTTATATCCACACATTTGGGGCTTCTATTTTGACCTCACTCTCTCTGACTTCCAACAGTGCGGTCTATTTGGTTTTCAGAGCTATTTGTTGATTGTGGAGCTGAAATATAACTTGCTCTAGAGTTGGAAGGAAACACATAGGAAACCAAGGTCAGTGTACTGTCTCTTTCCCTAGATTTATTTGTCTGAATCTCAGTCAAAGGCAGCTGAGAAGTGGACAGCAGAGAAAAGCTTTGACAGGGCAGAGAACACTGTTAGAAATTAATCATGCAGTCGGTGGGTTCAATTTTAAAGATTTTTCAGCAGAAGTTTCAAACTACTTAATAGCTTTAACAAAGTATATATTCTTTTATATTTGTTTTCCATTCATTAAAATCTTTGGTATATTTCAGTATGGGGCGTATGCATAGTTCTATTTAAGAGATACCAGGACTTAAAATCATTGTGTCTACCCTTAATGTCTTAAGGAAGATAAGAGAATATTTTAACTGGCTTTAATTTTAACCACAAATAAACCATAAAACTGAAATCTGAACACATAGTATTGATGTCAAAAAAGGCAGTACAAATTTGCGTTATTGCACCCTGGCATGGATTGCAGGCTCTAGCAAGTCCTAAACTTTACTCATACCATATTAATAATTACACTCCCATACGGAGAAAACCACATCAAATTCTTTGGATGATAATGGTGGCAGTTAAACCTTTGAAAAGGCATTTGATAAAGAACTGCTGTAGATCCTACTGGCTTAGCAGACTTTAAAAGATGTCAAAACATTTGATTTTTCTCACAAGACACTACTCTTCAAGGTAACGGGTAGGTGGCTCACACCATGCGTTTATTTTTAATTAGCATTTTCTCTCATTTCCTTTACCCCATCTCCTGCTCCACTTTTCACCTGAGCCGAGGGGGTAAATACACGCTAATGACACCCGTTAGCTTTGTCTTTACAAACATCAAATTGATGAGCAGACACCCCAAATCCTTCATTAGGTGGGTCATAAACTGAAAGGGCTCTTTGATTATAATATGATGAAAGATTTATTAACAAACATGTATTCAGCTAAATCATAGTATTGGCAGGTTTATGAGATTGTCTCTCCCCAGCTGACAGGTGGGGCCTGCAGGCTGCTGTGGGAATGAAAACACTAAATCTGTTAGTGTACTATACATAATGATCTAATTACCGCCCGACAGAGCGCCGCACAAGAGGCTAGAATTTCAGAAAGTTTCCTTGGGCTTGCGAGGTCCTGACACAGAAAAAGAAACATGTATCACACTTTTAGGGGACACAACTAAAATATGTTAAATAAAACAGAATAAACTAGGGTTTAACAGAAGGCGTGTGGTCAAGTGACTTATCTAAAAACAGTGAGAAAGGAAAGAAGGAAGGAAAGAGGGTCTCTAGAAAATGCCAAGTCACTTGCAAGGACACTTGATTCTCCAAAGTCCTCTAGTGGGGGTTTCTAGGAGACTTTTCAATAGGCAATGATTGTTAGGAATTGAAAATATAGAATAAATATGCCAAATTGTACACTTAAGTCACACTATATGACCAAAGAATTGCACATAGAAATAATGAAAGTGATACATTTTTGGCTCATTGAAAATTAAAGATTTGTGCATATCTTGAAATAAATGAGAGGTAAAAACCATATTTATAATACCTTATACCAGATGAGGTTTTTCTACTGGCCATTCTCTCAGAGTTACAGAGTTTTGACATAGGGTCATGTATATATAGGTATACTCCTAAAATTTGGTTTCTGAGAAACTCTCTGAGAATGTTTATCAAGTTACCAACATTGTCTAATGTAACAACACTCCCCAAAATGCTGAATTAGTTTGTGTAGTGAATCAACTGTTGTGAGTAAGCACAACAATTTTTGGTAGGTTCCGATTTTTACAAGATGTCTTTTCCTTGAAGTAATTGTTTTGTCAAACTTAGACACATTTTCTAAATTAATAATTATAGGTGAAATTAATAATAAATACTTTAGTTTGAAATGCAGCTTTGGCCAAAACATTTGATATTTAGAGAAAATTTATGTTTCTGTGTAGATGTTAAAACTGAAGAGTGATAAATAGCATAAAGGGGATTATGCTCTTAATCCTTGTATTTCATGAAGACTGAATGAGGAAAGGAAAATTCTTAAACTCTTAGGACTGGAAATGACTTTATCTTTTCTTCCAACACTCACACTATAGACACAGTTAGACAAATTCAGATAATTTCCTCAAATATTGTTTCCATAAACATAGTATTCATTTTCCATCGTATGTACACAGATGAGAAACCACAAAATCCTCTTAAGGACGTATCAGTCTTCTGATATTAATAAAGATCTCTGTCACCATAAACTTCTATAGGAAATGAGGCAATGAAGTAGTACTTGACATCATATAATAGAAAAGTATTCTGTAGAGTGTGTTTGTCCATGTAACAAAAAATTAATTTTCAAGCATACAGATAATAATAATAATAGCTTTTATGTTTTGAGTACTAGTCACTCTGCTAAGCAGTGTCCTAGGTACTTTTCATATAGAGAGTATCACATGCTAAAAGGATATATATTGCTATAATAATTTTAAAACAAAATGCATTTAATGAGCCATTTCCTCACTTTTATCAGTTCAGATTATCACAAGGAAATATTTACTGGCATATAGATAGGAATAAGTAGGCTTTAGTGAGGAAGCAGATGTACTCTGCACTCCACTTACCCTCAGTTTATCATTAAAATAGCAAAGCTAATAATTACATTGGAATTACAGGCTTGCTGTGAGGATAAAACAAGAGAATATATACAGCTTCTAAGCTGCTAATGATATATAGGTTGACCAATTACTCTTATTATGGACCCCAATAATAACATTTTCCACTTTAGATTTGGAACTTATCACAGGCTCACCTTTTCTCACACCTCTTTTGGTCCACATTCTGGGTAACTTGAAACCCAGGGATTTAAGCAAGCATTATAATTTTAGCTGCCTTATATCTTCACTAGTTAATAAGGACATATTTTACCTCCCTAGGAAGACTTGGTGCTCTCAGAGGACAGAGAAGACACCCTCTCTGTCTTTTCTAATCTCTGCATGTTCCAGAATAGGATAGGAGACAGGAAATATATTCAGTGAACACTTAGCAGCTCATACAGTTGTGGAAATTTTGAAAGTGTCACACAAGAGGCAGAATTCCTAAAACAATGCATTCAAAATCATTTTCAAGTTATTAAAAATAGTTTATTGGAAATTTACTTTGTGGTAAATAACCCTTACTGAGCTATCCTAGGTTATTTCTCTAAGATTTCATTCGTCCAAAGAAGTTTCAATATCTACACTTTATTTCTCAAAATTAGATTATGGAATCCCTTCAGTTATAGAATCCTTTGGCAAACATTACCTAGACACTCCACTGTATGGAGGACACTCTGGTCCTTTCATTTAAGGAAAAGCAATTGAGACTTCATACAGATGACTATTACAATGTCTGGAGCAAAATAAAACACAATAAGTGATCTATAATAAATTGTTATGAACTGCAGGATGAAACCTATGCAATAATGGAACAGGCAGCACCCAGATTGATGAGGAGGTTATTCAAAGGTGGGCAATGGAATCAGGAGGACAAAATTATTCATAAATTCTTATTTTTTATTAGGTAAGGTATATACTAGGTTCTGGGGATTAAAGGATTAAAATAAAAGACTTACAGTCTAGTAGGGAATAGATAAAATAACATTAAACAACACAACATAGTATAATCAAAGTGCTTCACTGAGAAAACAGAGGGTTCCATGGGAACACAAAGGAGGGTATCATACTGTGGCTTGGGGAGTTGGGTTCTCTGAACTTTACCCAGAGTAAGGCAAAGGCAGGGAGCAAGAAGACACTAAGCAAGGGGAAGGCCTCGTGATGAGTAGTGAGAGATATTTTAATAAATTAAGGGGAGGAAAAAAGACTGTCTCACTATGGCTAGAGCAAGACACCAGGGGAGAGATAGTAAGAGATGAAACTAAATTCAGGGTCTTATAAGTTAGGGGGTTTGGACCTCATCCAGAAGACAATGAGAAGTCAACTGAAAAGCTTTTAGTAAGAAAATGGCATGATCAGCTTGTATTTCATAAAAATTATTTTTTTTGCAGTGAGAAGAATAGATGGAAGGGGTCCAGACAGGAAGCATTAAAAACAGTTAAGAGACTACTGGTAAAAATCCCTGTGAGTGATTATAATAGCCTAAACTAGACCCATAAGAACAAAGGTAAACAGAAGAGGACATCATAGCTACCTATATCTATATCTAGATAGGTAGCTAGATGGATGGATAGATAAATAGATGATAGATAGATAGGTATAAACAATTTTATATAGTTTTTTTTAAATTTAGATATTTGTTTAGTTTGTATGTCTGACTGGATATGGAACATTTGAGAAGCCAAACATGATAGTACCATTGTCCGAGTTTAGCAGACATGAAAGGGGCAGATTTTTAAAAAATTTATTTCTGGAGAAGAAAAAGGGCCAAAATTTCAATTGATTGTTATAGCAAAAGATAAACACATCAGCTCAATACTTAAACATTTTTGTATGGGTTTGATCAAATAAATTGAATAGTTCTTCAATTATGTCGTTCAAAACCAAAGGTTATCACGTTGTAGATTTCTAGCACCTCTTTTCTTTTCTTGGAAATATAAGACATTTCTGTGCTGCTTTAAACAAATAATTGAGTTTCTATGGACTCAATATGATCAGTTTTATGTGCCTTGTTTCATTCTCTCCTGAGTGGACCTTAAAAACTTAATGCTGCTGCCTGCAAACAAAATGAGGATCTAAGGGGAAATTTGGAGGAGTAGGATCCTCATCTGTGTGAATGAGGAAAATCTCCACTGATAGAAGAATAGAAAACTATGCTATCCTTTTATACATAAAAGCAATACTTTTAGGAATCCTTATAAAAGATTAAAAAAATCTTCTACCTTTCTGTGAATAATGTAATAAGGGACAACAAGAAATATTCAGCCCTGGAAATACATCCAGCAAGAACTAATAAGTAATAAAACTCACAATGTTTAGTGGCCATTTTCTACCCTATCTTTCAGGGAGAAAATCTGAAACAGGAATTTTAAAGTTAAAGCGATTCTGCAATGACACACACACAAAAAAAAGAAAAAATAGATAATAAAAAATTAAAATATTCAATTACTTTCATTAAAAAAATAATAATTTCTGTTTCCCTTCTGCAGAGGTGGGGATGGGCCTGTAGTGGGAGAAAGGGGATGAGGGATCCTTCCAGGGAGTGAAAAAGAGTCTATATTTTGATCAGGGTGGGAGTGAGGTTGTAAACATCTATAAAGCTGTATGTCTAAGATTATATTTATCCTATGTTACATCTCAATTTTTCAAAAATGGGAAAAATTGATTTTTCCCATTGGGAAAGAAAAGGGCAGACATAAGAGTAAAAATAACGACTTCAAGTGGGACATACTGACTTTAAGATGTTTATGGGATGTTTAATTGTTTCTATGCATTAGACAGTTGAAACTATGGATCTCAAGTATACAATGGAGAGATAGTCTGAAAATATACATTTAGGAATCATCAACATGTGGGAAATAATTAAGTCTTTGACAGTGGAAATGGTCATTTGAGAAATACAATTTAGTGGATGAATAGAGGAAGAGATTCTCACAAAGAAGAATGAGGCAACCCAGGAGAAAATTGGGAGAATGTCATGTCACAGAAGCCAAGGAAAAAGACATATTTTAAGAAGAGGGTGAGTTAACTGTATCAAATGTTACTGAGAAGTCAAGAGAAATAAACACTAAAAAGTGTTCATTGGATTTAATAGCAAGGAGATTGATGGTAGTTTTAACGGGAACAGTTTCACTGAGATGATGAGAAAGGAGGTAGTTGGAGGGGAATTTGGTAAAAAGGGGCATTTTAAAAGGATAGGGAAACCTCACTAACCAAGTTGCATTTGAAGAATGAGTGGAGAAAAAACAGCAGAGACTTCTGGCAGAGGTAAGAGCTAAGATAGGGGGTCATGCATGGTTAGTAGGTGTCTGATCGGTTTCAAAATGGCATTCCTTGAAGAATGCTGAATGGGCTAAATCAGGGCAGATCATTCTCATCTTTGAATATGGAAGCCTGAGACAATTGGATATTGTTCTCTAGGACACTTGGGAGCCACTGAAAGGACTTAGGTAAATGTCAAGTTTAGAATTAAATTTTAAAAAATATCCTGGGCATAGAATGGACGATGAATTAGAGAATAATGACCACTAATCAGTAAGTGATGAGAACTAATAGGAATGGCCCTTCTCAGTACGAAAGCACTGAACAGTGTCGGTACAGTCACTATATCATCCATCCACGTGCACTTTGTCATAACATGATAGTGCTGTGGCCTCATGACACTTGTGACTTTGTGAAGTACTTGTTCGTATGGTAAGGAAATGCTAGGAGAGTTTTGATCCAATTGCTTGGTGAATGACTTTAAAGCAAGACTACTGAATCCCTAACAAACAGCCAGGTCTCCTGTACCCGGATGGATGTAGAAAGTAAGCCTCTCAGATTCTCCCTTTTTTTTTTTTTTTTTCCCTAATAAACAGCCAGGTCTCCTGTACCCGGATGGATGTAGAAAGTAAGCCTCTCAGATTCTCCCCTTTTTTTTTTTTCCCCTAATAAACAGCCAGGTCTCCTGTACCCGGATGGATGTAGAAAGTAAGCCTCTCAGATTCTCCCTTTTTTTTTGAAGTTGTGCTTTTTGCTGAGAATGATTATTTGGCAACAATTATCACCATACCCACTAGCCTGGGTTCCTGGTGAGTCAAACTGCCTCTAGAGGTCAACTTAAGGTTCCAAGTTGGAAATAATGCCTTTCCTGAAAACATTCAAAATTTTTGAAATCATATCTAAAAATGCATTCCAAAAATATCTGGTACAGCAGTAGCCTAGTTCAAAGATGTGCCAACAGTATACTCTGCCACAGTTACACCTCTCGCTTGCCTAGAAAGGAAAAAGCCGGCTAGGCATGGTTCCTCTCATACGGCTTTTAAGTCCCTAAACTAGCTAGAGTCCTATTAACCAATTAACACAGTTGGGTGCCACTTAACAGCCTACACTCTTACTGAGGACCTACATCCTCTATTTGACCTTAGAACACCTACCAGCCTCCCTCAAATGCTTGATTCCAACAATTCAGGCCTGGGGACACTGATAAGGGAAAAGAAGGGTTTTCATTTCTGAAAGCAAGAAGCCTGAGTCAATTTGTCCCAATTGTATCTGCACAAGGCCTATTATATGGACTGTGATTTCCAGGGATGAAAGCTGTGAACTCCCAGGTCACTTGTAAACTGATCACTCCCCAGTCTTTCCTCCTCCTGCTTTTAAGTGGTTTGAGGCTGGTAAACTGAAACCTGAAGAAACACAGAGCTCTGATCCGGGGGACCTCCAGAGCTAACCTGGACTTTGGCTGATTTGCTGTAGGAAGTAACTGCTTACTTACCCCATAATTAACACCACAAGCTGATCTTTGGAAGATAAAGTACAGAAGGTCAGACATAAGATCATTTAGAGAAGGATTTCACTAAGGCACTACTTTTAGTAGTTCTTACGGCTACTTCACTCATGAAACAATTGGGTGTAATTTCTAAAAATATTACTGCTCATAGACATGGAGAAAAGAATGAATTACATGTCACTGAATACCATCTCAGCAAACTCCTCTTTGATTAATGAAACTACAGCACATGCCAACTTGATAATGTATTGAGATGAAAAACATGCAGTTTGTTCAGTGGCAAGTTAAACAATTTTAACTACATTTTACTATCCTAGATACAAAATGTGCTTTCTTCCCTGGTTAAAAATACTCACTGGTTTACCAACCTCTATGGAATAAAGTTCCCCTTTGAGCCTACAGGCCTTAGTGACCTGGCTTCCTGACCATGTTCTGTAGCTGCCTTACTCTTAGGCTCACTGCCATCCTCCCAGCCACGTCCACTTCTGATGAAGGCAATGAGTTTCCTGCCTTTGTACTTCTGAACAGACTGCTCCTTCATCTGGAATCCCCTTACTTGTTTGTCTATGAGGCAAATTACTCCTCATCCTCAAGACCCAGCTTAAGAATCACTGCCGTGCAAAGCCTTCCCTGGCTATATCTGCAACATATCCTTCTCTGTGAGTGTACTGCAGTTTACATGTATTATATTACTACAATAGAGAATATCAATCTCTCCTGTAATTTGTTCATCTATGGGAATCCGATTATAGGAATTGGATGAAGAGACATGCCATTAGAAGAAATTGTTTTCTAGTATCTTTCCTCCCTAATAATCTATAATCAAGGTCTATCTTCACTCGGGATAATTGCTTCTTGGAGTCAATGAAATTGGAGGCAAATAAGTTTTTTTTTAATGTAGTAAAAACCACTAAGGCTTAACCCAACTAAAACAAGTAGCTATTCATAACTATTCTACTGGTCCCAGGGGAGCTCAAGAGTGAGAGTTCTCAGACCATATTCATCAAGACTATTCAGGAGTCACCTGTGGCATGTATTGTGCTGAGTCCAGGTCCACAGCATTACCCTCATATACAAATATTTATTCCCTTTCACTCAGTGCCTCTACCATGGGATAACTATAATAATCCCCCAAATTTGACAAAACTCTCAATCCAATGATATTCTTTATAGCATTATACATACTACAAAAAAGTAGAAAATAAGTTAAATATCCAAATATAAGGGCATTGATAGATTCATATATATGGTATAGAAGCATGGTAGAATATTACAAATCCATCAAAATTGTTAATAAGGATATATATCATGAAACTACATATAAGTGTTAGGTTAGAAAAAGAAGAATAAAAATTATCTTATGGAAGAGTCATGTTAACATGCAGAGAAAAAAAATAAATGAAGATCTACACTAAAAAAATGTGTTGTATAATTTAATGAGACCATGCATGGCTTTTAAAATCTTCTAATTTTTAATATTTTCTAAATTTTGTGTAATGAATATGTATTAATTCAACCAGAAAAACTGTAAATGTGTTTTAAAGGGAAAAATTTTAAGAATACATTTGTAATTCAACAAATTAACACTTATAAACCATATTAAATATACTGGTCAAATTTGAAAAGAATTCTATTTATGCAACAAACTAAAAAAATACTCATTAGAAAATCTAAATGCAATTTCATTAAATTAATAAACAAACATGATAAAGTTCAAATGGGCTAGAGGAAACATTTTAAAACAAGTCTCAGAATGTGTTTCTTAATGTACAAGGTAAATGCATTTGTAACCAATAACCCATGTTTCATGTTTTAAAAATCCATGATGTATATATTTATACTATAAATAGAAAGCACTTTAAAAGAATTGAATAGGGATTTAGATAATCAAAAGTGCATGCAAGGCACTGTCTAGTGATGTGACTTTGAACAAGTTCTTTCCTTTCTGCCAACTCAAAATCAGCAAAATCAAGGCGTTACATAAGATATAAGCTAAGTTTCCATCTAGCTCCAAAATGCTGGTTTTTGAAGGGTTGTCATGCAACAGATGAAAGTGGGGAGTAAAAGGGGTCTGAGGGATATGTCCAGGAAAGAAATTAGCTTTCCAGCAGGTAAAAATATTCAAAAAGAAAGGGTCTAAAAACAGAGAAAAATTAGAGGGATGGGGTGGGGGAGGAAACGGGAAAGGAGGGAGAGAGAAAGAGACATCAAAGAGAGAATATTTTATGGGAGGGAAGCAGTAGTAAAATGCTCAGGGATATTCCAGGGTGAGAAAGTGGAAAGCATGTATATGAGATTTAAGTCCATGTGGCAAACTAAGGTGACACGAAGTCTCATGCCCATTCCTACTCTGCGGCAGCTCAGAAAACAGCATCTCACCTTCTATTAACTACATCAGATCTGGAGGCCAATTCCATGCCATTACCCATGGAATGAAAACTAAATAGGGACCCTAAATTATCAATATGTATAGGATTAATAAATAGTCATTCAGTACAGATAAGAGATAATACATAACTCCAAGTGCACATCTCCCCTGAATAAGCCAAAGGAACTTCAACTTCAATATTATCAAACTAGAATTCATCTTCATGCCCCACACCTGCTTCAAGTACCTCCTTATGCCTAGGCTCTAAAGCCAAACGTCTGGGTATCAGTCTAGATGCTATTTCTAACTTATATCTAAGTCTCATGAATGTCCAGTGTAGTATGTACAAGGTAATACACCCTAAATATCTTTGGAATCAATTTCTTACCAACCCCCTTCAAGTATGGTTTATACCAGCAAGTTTCTAACTGGTGTTTCCACCAATATCACCTCTATACATTCCATGTGCCCCATTGCTGCTAGATAACTTCCTAAATTGGAACCCCACAATACCATCTCTTATGTTTAAACTCTTAAACAATTCCCGCTGATTGTATTTCTTCCGAAATAAACCCAAACTCATCAGAATGGCATAAAAAGCTGATCAGAATCTAGCCTCGCCTGCCTTCTCTGGCCTCTGTAGTATAGTAAGTCACCCAAGATCTTCCACACTTGGGGGCTCAGCACACACTCTCCTCTCCATTCTTCAACAACTACCTCAGAAGTTACTTTTTCTGGAAAACTTTTCTTGACTCCCCCAGAGAATGTTTCCTTCCTCTGTGCATTCTTAGATCTTAATTCATTTCTCCATTTATACTTCTCTAGCGTTAATCACACTGTATTGTGATTATTTGTGTTCATAATTGTTCTCTTACTGAAAAGTAATCCTTGTGAGCAAGAATCTGAGCTGTAGAAGTCTGTGTATCTCCTGCATTTGTTAATCTTGTACATAATCAGTAAATGCTAGCTAAATGAATAAAATCCTTTAAGGATATAGGGATACAAATTTAGCGATTAGAGATGAGTAGTATGTGCTATGTCAATATTTATATCTTAATCTAAAAACAAAATTTAATGCACCACAAATATCACTCCATGTCCTGGGCCAAGTTTAGTCATTTGTACTACACAAGAAGAGTTCAATACCTCAAATCATTTGATGGTATCTGGAAAAATGTACATGTGGTGCCTCGAAGAAATATACTAGCCTTTGGGTCACTGGGCATGCTAAGTCACCATGCTTCAGAAACCAAGATAATATTAGAATAATTGGAAACAACGGATGAACTTTGAAATTTTGACCTAGATTGCTTTAATCAAGAATTGAACAAAAGGGAAATAAATAGTGAAATACCTCTAGGTGTTTACTTTGACTCTATTCTCTTTTCTTTATGGTTTTAACCATTACCTCTAAGTAAGAAATATTAAGTATGAATATATTCTTAAGCTCTAGAATATTCTTCTCAGTCTCCTGGAAATCTCTACCTCCTCTTCTACAGGAAGCTCAAACCCAGCATTAATATACAGTACTCATTATTTCAATAATCTCTGTTAACTAACTCCTTTTATACCCCACTTATCTCAATGAATGGCACCACTGCCTACCCAGGCACTCAAAGTATGCCAGCTTTCTGTTTTATTGTACCTATCTTCCTCACTTCATTCTTAACAGGTAATTAATTATAGAATCCTTTGTCAATATCTAACACGTGTATCACAGTGGTGTCCTCAGCTCTCCCTATATTGTCATTACTCTAGTTGAGCCTTCAGATACCTTTCATACCTACTTTGAAAACATATACCAGTTATACTTCTACTTTCCCATCTCCCCATCTCTACTTCCATACGTCACAAACTCTTCTTTCTACTGATGTCAGAGCCTAAAGTCTAGTACAATATTGTCCAATAGAAATTTTGGCATGGATAGCTATCTAATATGGTAGATACTAGCCACATAAGGTTATTGAGCACTTGGAATATGGCTAGTGCAACTGGGGAATGAGTCTTCATTTATTTAATTTATTTAATCTTAAATAACTACATGTAGCTACCATATTGGACAGTGTAGCTCTAGATCTAATAATTCAGTCCTTTAGAAACATTCAGCAACTCAATTTTATCCTAATGGTGAGAATGAAATAAACTGAAAACTCATCAAGGTACCACCTGAGATTCTTCAGGATCTGGTTCAACCTAAGCGTCCATTCTTGTATCCCACTCCAACTTATCATGAACCCTAATGATACAAACATATTGGAATGCCCATAGTTTTTAAAAGCCCTTTAGATTTGCCCTCTGGGGACTTTGTTCAACCTCTTTTCTGTAGACCCCCAGCTTATTATGTCCATCTTCTACTTTTCAAGGCTCAGGAGGCTCTAAAGTTCCATCTCCTCAAATGAGTACCTGTCCAGGGTCCCTCAGTTGAGGGATTTCACAGACCCACAATATAGTGTGCCAATGACGCAGTTTGCCCCGTATTTGTGCTATTCTTTAGTTTTTGCTTATTTCTTATTAGAATCTTCTCCATTGGATTCTAATTTTCTAAAGGTAATTCTGTATCTGATTCAAATTTGTAAATCCATGACATCCCGCGTGGTGTCTAGTTTAAAAAAAAAAAACATTTATTGAATGAAATATTATGCCTTTGTAAAACAGAGACTATCTTTCCTAGTAATCTTTAGTTCTTGGGCCTTTAGAACAATTGCTGTAACATAAGGTTTGTTTCAGACCACTAAAACTGGGTATATTCACGCACTGTAACTACAGATACGGCATTAATGAGCAAGCACTTGAGAGACATTACATACTAAGAACCATAAAACGATCAGAGTTCATCTATAAGGGCAATGCTTGCTCCTCTGAAGAGAAGAGGTTCCCCTAAGCTGGAATTAAATATGCGCAAAGAATTCACTCTACAAAATTCACTAAATACACATAGTATGATCTGCTCCAGGCCAAGTGCTAAAAAGGAGTAAAAAAGCATAAGAAACAATTTCTGCTTCAGGTGCTTAAAGCTGAGCTGGGTAGAAATGCATGCACGTAACAAAGTAAAGAGCAGCACAGAATGCTCTACTAGAAGGGTCCTGTTGCTTCAATGAATAGGATATAGTTTTATGTATAACGATCTGTGAATATCTGGAATGAGCTCTGAAGGACAAGTTTCGCTACTTTGGACAAAAATATAGAAAGACATAAACAAATACTAGAATGTATGAATAATAACAGAAGATAAGTGAACCAACCATGTCTTTTTTCTTTGGCCAGCCCCCACTCATAAAGCAGAAGCTCTCCCCCAGGACCAGTAGGTCAAGAATACTGGGATCCTGATTGCCCCTATCTCAGCTCACTCATAAGTAGGAGGCGTCACATCAAGAACAGTCCAGAAGACCAGGGGCTGCCTATCTGCCCTCCCACATGCTTACTCACAGAGTGAAAGTGCTCGAAGAACAGAAGTCCCCACCCATACCTTCAGTACAGTGATACCCTCAGGCGAGCTATGGAGCTTTTCCCTCATGGTCTGCTTCACCTCAGGGTAGAAGCACCCCTACACCAAAGATCCACCCAGACATGTTGTAATAAAAATACTGAAATCTAAAATAAGAAAAAATCTTAAAGCAGCAAGAGAAGAATGATTCATCACATAAAAGGAAACCACAATGAGATTAATAGCTGACATCGCCTCATAATCAAGGTGGCCAGAGGCAGTGGGATGACATATTAAAAGAGCTGGAAGTTAAAATATCAACCAAGAATCTTACATCCTGCACAGCTACCTTTCAAAAATGAAGGCAAAATAAAGTTATTCTCAGATAAACAAAAATTGAAAGAATTTGTTGCTAGTAGACCTTTTATATAAGGAATACTAAAAGTTCTTCAGGCTGAAAGCAAGTGACACCAGCCAGTAATTCAAATCCACATGAAAAGCAAAAGAATACTGATAATGATGATTATGCAGGTAACTGGAAAAGACAGTATAATTACATATTTCTTCTCCTTTCTTCTCTTGACTGATTCAAAAAGCAATTATGTAAAACAATGTGTGCATTGTTGCACATACTGCATTGTTGGGGTCATAATATACTGAAATGTAACAAATATCTGACAATAACAAAGCTGTTTTGAAGTAAGGAAATGATACCAGATGCTAAAGCAAACCCACAGGAAGAATTGAGAAGAACCAGAAAGGGTAAGTAAGATGATCAATGTAACAAACTCTGTAAATATATACTTGCTATACTTTTTTTTCTCTCAGGTTATTTAAAATATATAATATATAAAGTATATAATATATATATAATTATAAAAATGTATTGCTGCATTTATAGTATATATACACTGACATAATATGTATAATAGTTTAAAAAGGTGGGGAGGGGGCTTCCCTGGTGGCGCAGTCGTTGAGAGTCCGCCTGCCGATGCAGGGGACATGGGTTCGTGCCCCGGTCTGGGAAGATCCCACATGCCGCGGAGCGGCTGGGCCCATGAGACACGGCCGCTGAGCCTGCGCGTCCAGAGCCTGTGCTCCGCAACGGGAGAGGCCACAACAGTGAGAAGCCCGCGTACCGCAAAAAAAAAAAAAAAAAAGGTGGGGAGGAAATGGTGTTACATAGGAGGAAACTTTCTATATTTCACTAGGCCTAAGTGTATAAAACTGAAGTGTATTCTGATAAGTTAAGATGTGTGTTGTAAGCTCTAGAGCAACCACTAAGGAAATAACTCAAAACTATAATTAAAAATCATTAAAGGAATTAAAATGCTACTCTAGAAAATATTCACTTAATAAAAAAAGGCAATGAAAGAGTGAGAGAGAGACAACAACAAAAGACATGAAATACATAGGGAAAAAATAAAGCAAATTGGTACATGTAAATCCAACCATATCAATGATCTGGACTTCTACCTCAGATCATATAAAAATAGCTCAAAATGGATTACCAACCTTAATGTCAGAGCCACAACTACAAAATGCTTACAATAAACCATAGGAGTAATTCTGTGACCTTGAATTAGGCAAATGGTTTCTTAAACATGTCACCAAAGCACAAGTAACAAAGAAAAAATAGAGGAATTGGCAAATAGACAAAATAGATAGATAGACAAAATTGACAAATAGATTTTAAACAGACAAATGTAAAACTTTTATGGTGCAAACTATCATCCAGAATATGAAAAGACAAGCCACATGATGGGAGCAAATCTTATACATGAAAATGGATTTGTATCCAGAATACACAAAGAACCCTTTAATTTAATGACATAAAAACAAATAAGCTAATTTTTTTTCATGGACAAAGGATCTGAATAGACATTTCACCAGTGAAGATATACAAGTGGCCAAAAAGCTCTTGAAAAGATGTTCAACATCATCAGTTATTAGGGAAATGAAAATAATAACTACAAGGTGAGATGCCATTTCCCACCCACTAGGATGTAAAGTCAGATAATAACAGGTGTTGGAGATGATGAGGAAAAATCAGTCTTCATGCATTGCAGACTGGAAGGTAAAATGTTGCAAGCACTTTTAAAAAACATTTTGGGAGTTCCCCAAAGGGTTAAACATAGGGCGATAACATGACCCAGCAATTCTACTCCAAGGTATATACCCAAGACAAATGAAAACATATATCCACACAAAAGCTTGTAAATAAATGTTCATAGCAGCATTACTCATAATAACCAGAGTGCAAACAACCCATATGTTCATCAGTTGATAAATAGATAAATAAAATATAATATATCCATACAAAAACATATCAATTGGCCATAAAATGAAATGAAGTGTCAATACATGCTACAATATGGATGAACCTTGAAAACTTTAAGCTACATGAAAGAAATCAGTCACAAAAGAACATATTTGAATGATTCCATTTACATGACATGCCTAGAACAGGAAAATTTACAGAGACAGAAAGTAGATTAGCAGTTTCTTAAGGCCTGGAGGAGATAGGGGGTAGGATAGGGAATTAATGATATTGAGCATCTTTTTATGTATATCTTCTTTGGAAAAATGTCTATTCAGATTCTTTGCCCACTTTTAACTGGGTAGTCTTTTGATTCTTGAGTTATAAGTGTTCTTTATATATTCTAGATACAAGTATCATCAGATTTGTGATTTGCAAATTTCTCTCATTCTGTGTATGTCTTTTCATTTTCTTGATGGTGTCCTTTGAAACACAAAAGTTCTAAGTTTTTATGAAGCCCATTTATCTGTTTGTCTTTTGTCACTTGTGTTTTTGGCATCATGCACCTATTCTTTTTAAAAGGAAAACCAAGAGTCTGATTCTGATGCTTCCCTCCTGTTTATGGACACGATACTGAAATACTAGTCTGTCTCAAACTGTATCCTAATGGTGGCAGTGGTGCTGTGAGAAGAGTGCATCATTATCTTTATAGAGCTAATAGGCGTTTTGTCAGTAGGTCATGATTTAATGAATACCTCTCTGGTGTTGGGGAGAAACCAGAGCATTTTGGTAACATGCGACAAGTAAAGTTTTGCCCCAGTGACATTTAAGAGATGTGAATTTCACTTAGAGATTTATGATTCTATTGCTTTCATGACACTTTAGGAGCAAATTAATTCATTTGCCTACAAAAGAGGGGTCTCCTCCTTTTTTTTTCTAGAACAAGTGCCCAGATGGACAAAGAAAGATAGACTCTGCTTCCCTTTTGATGAAAGTCAGAGGAGTCACAGTCCCCTTTGTACTCCAGTCCTCTATCCTTAAGAGCCAAGAATAAACTATCCAGATTAGAGCAAATATTAGATGCTTAAAATGCGACACTTAGTACTTGACAAGAAAGTACTCATACAGCTAACAGTGTCTTTACAATTTCAAATAGGGAGAGCAACTCTCGTCTGAGTGTGTGTGGAGACTGGGAGGCAGGAACAGTGAAAATAGGCCTTTACCACTCCTTTTGTGGTTTTTCTATTCCCACCCAGGCCATCCTAGGCCTGTCAAGTTAGGAGGAGTGAAACTAGAAATGTAAACATCACTCTCACGTCAATGAAGTTCCAGGCAAGAAGACAATGAACATTGTAGCCTGTTTGGCTACATGGAAGTGGTAAGCATCATCCTCATTAGAGTCCTCTGTCTCCAAGCTGCCTCAGGTGTGAAGCTGCTGATGAGCTCAGTAGACGTTACCGATCTCTGCATCTGCGACAGTCAGTGACTGTTCTCTTACTAACACCACAGGAGACTCAGATTTTCCAAGAACTGGGGTTCCTGCACAGTTCAAAGATGCCCCCAGGAAAACAATTTTCCATGCGATGAGAAATCATAAAATGTGCATCACTCTTCCCTTTTTATGTCAATATTTTGTTAATTAGATAGGATCCAATAGTTGAAGCTTATGTATGTATATACATATATATGTGCATGCATTTTCATACATAAATTTATGTATTATACATTATTTTGAGATATGTACATTTATAAAGGTTGATTAAGAATAAACCACAGAGCTTCATGAAGTTGAAATGTGGAAAACAAATGGCTGTACCACATGAGATTTTTTGACTATCTTCAAATTATTTATTTGTTTATTTATTTAATATGTGTTAATTGTATATCCTTGGCATATCCCAGACATTGATGAATGCAATAAACAAAATCAATACACTCATGGAGCTTACATTCCATTTGGGGAACAACCACAACCAAAAATTGATTATGGTAGGCACTATGATGAGAAATAAAATATGATAAAGAGATCCTGGGAAGCTACTTAGCATTACCTAGTCAGGGAAGAGCTCACTGAGGACATGGCATTAAGTCTGAGACTCAGATTTGATTGACAGAAGAATACCCATGAAGACAAGATGGGCAAGGGTAGAAGGCAGCATTCCTGGCCCAGAGAACAACCATTGCCAAAATCTGGAGACAGGAAATGTGTTGGTATGTCCCAGGATCAAGAGAGCCACTGTGGCAGAAGCGGAAGAAGGAATGAGCAGAGTGACAGAAGATGAGGTCAGCCAAGTTAAGTAGCTGGGATTTTAGTTGCATTTTAATGCATTATTGCTGACACTGTTGTCTGGGAATCAAGATTTGGGTGGGTTTTGATCAATGTCCTGCCATTAACTTACTGTATGACTCCGGGAAACTTATATCCTTTCTCTTGGCCTCAGAGCGACCTCAACTGTGAAACAGAAAGCTTGAACTGGAAAGTAGATGATCTATGAATTCCCTTTGAGTGCTAACATGCTATGATTGTAATCTTTGCCCTCAATGATGAAGTTGAACACTCCCTTTTCTTAAAATTACTGAGGCCCTTTCATGAACCAGGGAAGGATAGCTCAGGGTATGCTGGTCATTTGCCCTGAATTGTAAAACTGCCAAGACTTAAGATAGGACCAGGAGCCAAAGCTTGCATTTCCCCTGTATTGTTGACATTTCTTACGAAACATATTTGCTGTGAAGTTTTATATTTTGCTTCCTGTCTTCATTACTTTTCCAGTTTTTTCGGAGTGCCTGACTAAGTTCCCCTCAGTTCTCTACTTCCACCTCAACAATTTAAAAAAAAGAAAGGAAGAGAGAAATGAATGAATATGGAGGTCATTAATACCTTCCCAATATCCACAGGCACACTGGTTTCCCAAACTCTCTCCTTTGGGAGTAAGATCAAGTGTGCAAAGACTAGCTCACTTCTCTCTGCAGAAAGGTGCTTGAAGATGTGACACTAATGTAAGCTTCATCACTTTGTAGAAATTCCCAATTGGAAATATAATCAATCAGACTAGTGATTCCCAGAACGTGAAATTCACTGTGACCAAAGATTAGTTGGCTCTCACCATAAATAATTTAGAAAGACTACTAAACAAACACTTCAATAGCTTCATAGGGCTGCTAAATAAACAAGCAATACGTGCACAAGATAAACCTTTTAAAGGAACAGCTAAGAGATTTGGACTTTTAAAGAATATTTACCTTGGAACTGAGATAAAACCCAAGACTGAGTTTAAAGAGATAGCACATAGAACACAGGCCCTCTTCTGCGGATCAAGAAGAGAAGAAACCTTGTTTCTGATTTGTGGTATTTTAAGTTTCAGGGCTGCATTAGTACCGTGACCTCTTTTTCCGAGTCACGCATGCTTTAGCAGGAAAAAACAAAACATTTTAAAACAATATAGATATTTGTGAGTCTGCTATGTTGTGTGATTTTTATCATGCTTGAGGGGCCAAAATACATCAGCTGGAAAACAACTCTAGTTTATTATAGAAAATAATATCTGACACAAAGAAACTTTATTTGTAAGAAAAAAATATATTCTATAATGAGATTTTCAGCTAAATTAAACAAATGCTCTAGAAAAAAGTGTTGTTTATTTTTTAAGTTGCTAACAATACGAGTCATTTAAAAGGTGTTTTATTATGTACAAGTAAGAGTACTTGGATGACTGGGTTTTAACACTGCCTTTTCAGTAATTAGCAAAGTAAGCTTGGACAAGTTACTCAGCTTCTTTGAGTATCACCTGTATATGCCAGACAAGGCAGTTGGATTAAATGCTCTCAAACTGTAATTCGATGCTAAAATGCTAGAAATGTATTTTTAACACCACATATTGCATTTGCATGCAGCACATGGTAAGTATTTAATCAGTTCATCAACAATTTAGTGAAAAACTGAAACAGTGAGACACAACATTTCGCTGATTAGGAAAGGGCATTACTGATTTCGATAACGTGATATCTTGGTAGAGTCCTGGACTTGTTATCACAAAACTTCGGTTCTGTCTCCTACAGGGGGTAAAGAAACTTTGGGAAGATCATATAGACTCTCTGGACCACTATTTCCTCATGTGTGAAATAGGCATAATAGTACTTTCTTCTCATAGCTGTTCCAAATAATTAAGAACACACACACAGGAATCAGATAGTTGCATTTTAAAATCTGGCTACACCAATTATGAGTCGTGTGATTTAGGGGCAGTTTGCTTAACTTCTGAGTGCCTCAATTTTCCAGTCTGTAAAATGGAGAGAAAAACAGCACCTAATTGAAAGAACTGTTGTAAGGAAGAGGTTAGACACCATATGTATAGCAGTTAGAATAGCGCTTGGCGTTCAGTAAATCCTAGTGTTCTTTTACATTATTATTATTATCATTATTATTACTAGAAATAGTAGTATTAGCAATTTCAACAGCAGAGGCATGTGGAAATCCAGGTACTAAGTAGAGAAAAGTCAAGTTGCTTTAAGGGCCAAGAAAATAAAGTATTCCTGTGGGCTAGAGCTATTAATGAAGGCTTGGGGATGCAGCCATGGCTAGGGTTGGGCGTCAGTGAAGGGAAAAAAGGTCAACAGAAAGACATCACAACTGGAGAGGACAGAATAATCAAAGAGATGGAAGGGAAAAACCCAAGTGAGATTTCCAGGTGAAGCCAGCAAAATAAACACATGCACGTACTCTTGCACCTTCCTGAAGCACTAAGAAAATGACATGAAGGAAATATGTTTAAGGCATAAAACCATATGAAAAAAATAATGGAAGAGAAAACAGCAACAAAACTTCGGAAATTAGTGCTAAATGAGGAAACCTGAGTAATATGAATTCCAAGTTGGCAGTAGGAAAAGCTAAAATGTGACCACACTTATGGCAGAATGCCCCCATCCCCAATTCAGGAATGCCCAGCACCAGTTACCTCCAAGAGTGGAAGTGAGGGTAAGGCTTAAAAAGTAGGGAACCCGTGAAAGTTTGCTTAAGAAACACTTCAATCCCTACATTCTCTCCCCAGGTGCAAATAATCAGAAGGCCTTTGGACGGGGAACACAAGCATAGTTGAAGATGGTATTACCTTCCTGCAGTTAGCGAGATCACGTGCACATTTACATTTACATGCCAGGTGCTGAGATCCATCAAACTACCTCATTCCTAGTCTTCCATCACTGATGGACTTGTAGAACACTGAAAATCAACTCACTACCCCGTGGGGAAAAGACTGGAAAATATCTCTGGGAATCTGACTAGCCCAGATACAAAGGTACTGGCATTAAGAATTTCCACAAGACAGCCCATCCAGATCACCTCTCTACTTTGAAGACTCTGGTTGACAAATTCCACCAAAGCGCTCAGAATTTCACATCAGCCTTGAAGAGAATCACTCTAAAATACAATCGAACCATTTAGAAAAGATGCTAACATGAAAGATAGGGACCTAAACGCAAGTGAAGAAAAAAGCAACTTGGAGATAAAAAAAAAAAAAAAGCAAGAAAAAACTTCAACAAAAACCATTATTTATGTATTACATTCATAAAGTAGGAACTGGATGTACTTTATAAAAACAAATATTCTGACAATATTAAAAGGGTCTTGGAAGTAAATATAATAACAGGAATGAAAAAGTCAGTAGAATTGCAAGATTAAATTAGGGAAATTTCTGAAAAAGCAGGACAAAATGTCTAGGAGATGGAAAATAGGAGAGAAGACTACAAAAACTTACAATCAGCCTAGAATTTTTGATATCCAAATAATAGGAGTTCCAGAAAGTAAACACTGATAAAAAGGAAGTGATCAGTGAAAAACTGTATCAAAAATATTCAGAACAATATGAATTGCCAGATGCCTGGCACAGCGAATGCAAGCAGACTCATACCAATATCTTGAAGTTCAAAGACCATACACATTTCCAGAGAGAGAAATGAGCAGTCACATTCAAAAGATGAGGAATCAAAAATAGCATTGGACTTTGCAGTAACAGAGCTGGAAGGTAGACAACAATGAACCAGAGCCTTCAAATTCTGAGGGAAAATGATTTACAACCTAAAATTCTACACCCAACCATACTTTCAATCAAGGGTGACACTAGAATAATGACATTTTAAGGCACGCCATGCTCTTTAAAGAGTATAACTTCTCATATCCCTTTTTTCTAGATCTACTGGATAATGTGGTCCAGTAAAACAAGAAAGTGATCAAAATAGAAGATGTAACTACAGTAAGAGGGAATCCAACTCTGGAAATAGGAAAAGACCCGAAGATAAAGAAAGATGTACACCAAGAGGAGAAGACAACCAAATCCACTAGAAGCAGATACTTAGGATTTGGTTGAGATTTTTCTTAGAATATAAAATTTAAAGAATACTTGAAGATTTTGACAGTGGGTAGAGAATTTGGGCTGAATTAGTGGTAAGTATATAGGAAACTCAACAAAGAAAAAAATCAAGACAAGTATTCACTAAAGAGAAAATTGTGCAGAAAAGGAGAAGAAATTATGATTTAGTACATGATTCAGGATTTACCTAGTCATAATACAGGAAACAATAAATATTCATATAACCAAAATTATGAGAACTAAATTGGAAGGGTGGGGGGAACAGGAAATGTGTGTGTATGTGTGTGTGTGTGAAGTCAATGCTTAATGCCTAAACAGAAACATCTGTAAGTAGCACTATATTTAGCAAAGCTTCCCAATCTTGTTCAAGACAGCACACACACACACACATATATAAGGCACACAGGAACAAATAGAAAAGAAAATCGAGACTGGAGGCGATGAGACAGGGGATCAGGCCACCCCAGGTTCCACCTGACCACCCTGTGGGCAGAAAGGATCAATATCTCCTGACACCTGTAATGCATTTGCTGCTTACTGTTTGAGAAGCTCCAATTTAGAGATAGCAAGGTAAATACCAGAAGAACAAGCTAAATGAATTGAAAGTGATTTCTCTGGGGGACGGAGATGGGAAGGGAGGGTGAGACGAGAGAGACAAGCAGGGGGCAGAGACCAACCGTATTTCATAATAAATCTTGTAGAACTAATTGAATCCTTAAACCATGTGTGCATACTACTTAAAAATAAAATACAATAAAATAAACAAAAACCTGAACTATACTATGAAAGTGATATCTGAACTAAATATGATGCTAACATTTCTTGACCACTTTTTACATGCCGCGCATACATTAATTTCCCCATTTGATCCTAGGACAACCAAGTGACAATGAACAATTGCGCTATTATACACATTTCAAATATGAAGAAACATAAGGTAAGAGAAATTAAGTACATTGCCCATGTTCCTACAACTCATAAATGACAAGACTGAAATCCAGATAGGCCTCTGCCACGTATCAGAGCCCAAGCTCTTGCCCACCCGCTGTGCTGTCCCTCAGGTGAGGTCAGTGTTGGTGGCGCCACTTTCTGAAGGGTCTTGTCTATCAATCTAGATGAAGTCCTCTGAGACACTTTGGGAAATGGTTTCTTTCAAAAATTTTCACATATCAGGAATATGGGCCATGTCAACCTGCTCAAGTCTAAAAACCAGAGTATTAAAAACCCAGTTCCAGGGGCTTCCCTGGTGGCGCAGTGGTTGAGAGTCCGCCTGCCGATGCAGGGGACACGGGTTCGTGCCCCGGTCTGGGAGGATCCCACATGCCGCGGAGCGGCTGGGCCCGTGAGCCATGGCCGCTGAGCCTGCGCGTCCGGAGCCTGTCCTCCGCAACGGGAGAGGCCACAACAGTGAGAGGCCCGCGTAACGCATAAAAAAAAAAAAAAACCCAGTTCCATCATCTCCCCAACTCTCCTGCAGACACTTCCCCAGGGAGAATCTCATCACCCCACACTGCATGGAGAGGATGCTGCACAGCCCTTGCTGTCCACTCAAGCAAGCTTCCTACTCTTTGAGAGGTCATTGCTGCTCTTCCACAGCGCTGCACTACTCTGATGACTTAACATGAAGGTTGAAATGCAGGAGCAAACCTCACTGGATGTTTAATATTGTTTATGACATCACCATTTAATTATTTTAACAAGGTCACAATTGGTTAATATTTTCTAATATGGACTCTGGTTTCTCATAAACTTCTTTCAGGTATATGCAGAGCATCATGTTCCAATCCAAAATTTAGAAAAGAAAAAGAAAAACAAACCTTAAAAAGGTTGATTAACACGTAAATTCATATAAAAAGTGACCTCCATTTTAGCAACCAATACCGTTAGGAGGTTTCCTGGCATTTAAAACATTTTAAAGTCATTCTAAATATTTACATCCAGAAAAGCTTCAATACACACACACACACACACACACACACACACACACACACACACACGTGCACACACACAGACCAAAAAACCAGAGAAAGACAAAGACAGCAGGAGAAAGAAGAGAAGAAATCTTAAGAGGACAATAACAAAGAGCTGAGTTGATCTTTAATCGAAGTAGTATTTTATCATAGGGACCTATTAGATAATTTACATTAAAAAGATCAACGGAACTCAATGACTGGATACGGTTATTTCTTCTCGCTGTTTTTCCGTCACTCTCCTGCTGGCGAACCAGACATGCAGACTTTTACACCACAGATCTTCTTCCCACGGTCTTCCAGATTCCCCATACTAATCCCACACGCCCACGTACACACATGCACACGCTCACACATGGCCCTGATAATATCAGGATATCATCGTTGTCCGAGACCTAGCTTCCCTCTCATAACCACACCTCATTCCAGAGCCCGGGATTAGGCTGGTCCAATTTCATACTGTGTGGCTGGATTTGGAGCTGGCCACCTCAAACAACTCCCCAGCTGCCTTCTCCCTCCCAATTCCTCCACACTCTCCACCACCCACTGGACCCAGGATTCTTCCTCAGTTTTTACATCAAAGATGCCCTTTTCTCTAGAAAAGAGTCTGGAAGGGAAGATTATAAGATAACTGCTTTTTCTTGACAGTAAAGACAATCACTTGGTTCCCTTTTCTTCAATAAAAGCATCTTATTATTTAAATATATTGGTCCCCTCAGTTTAACTTGCTCCATAAGGCACACTTCCCCCTTCCCAGGACACAGAAAATGTTGTCCAGGGCACTGACTGCCTTACAAATGTATTAACTAATATATTAGTCCCTTCAAGCAAAACAATGTGTCATGTGTATCTACTGAATTCAGTAGTGTTTGGAAGAGTCAAGAAATGAAGCATTGCCTCTACTGGGATCAGGACTCAACCTTGGAAGACTCGATGCTCTGGATGCTCCTGGAGGAGAGGGGCACCGAATCCAGATGTGTAGGAGGGAGTGGGGGGGGGGTGGAGGACAGGACAGGACAGGTGTGTGCGTGTATGGAGGAGCCTCCACTTGCCAAGGAAGAAGAATCTTCTAGGCAGAGAGACTTGATAGTGCAAAGGACCAGAGCCACAGACAATATTTAGGAAATAAAAGATTACTCTCCTGAAGCATAGGAAAAAAAGGGGGTGGGTTGGAGTTAGGTGGTGAGACATGAAGCTGAAGGCGTGGGCAAGGTCAATCACGTAAAGCCTTGTAAGCTCACTTTGGTACTGATAACTCATTGGAGAGTTTTTTAAAGGGCAGTAACATGATCAGATTTGCATTTTTAGAATTTCACTCATTCTTGGCATCAGTTGGGTGCTTGAGAGATCTATACTCTAAAAAGCAAGGGTGGCTTGACTATAGCTATTCTATCAGTATTTAAAGAGTTGGATAATGGCTGTGTAACACCTGGAGATTACTAAATACTTCCAAATGTATTTTCACATTTTATTATCATAACTCACTACAAGGCCACTGTGATTATCTTCATTTTTGTGAAAGAAGAAACTAAGACTCAGAAAAATAAAGTGAAGTCTTGGGGTTGTCTCTAGGTTCATTCTGCTACTAATTTGTTACCAACCTACTGTTCCAGGACCAAGGGAAGGTACTTGTGCTCACATCAACAGCCTGGAACAGACAATATAAACAGATAATATAAACAGAATGGCTGGTTGCAGTTGACTGAAATTTATGACCTATAATACAATTTAGTAAAAAATGAAAAGACATGAATCTGAAAACCAGAAGAGTTTCAAGGCATCAGTGAAGTTCATATGCAACAGTCAATTTGAAAATTCTGTGGAAAATTCTAGGTGTTCTTTCAGCTAAATATCTGTCTACTTGTAAAGACTATCTCTGATGAAGTTTTTTTTAAAAAAAGAAACAAGCAGAATAAGGCAGAGTAGCACATGTATTATGGTGTTATTTGTATATATATATTCCCGTATAAACATAGAGTATCTCTGAAAAGACTTATGAGAAACAGGTACTGATGACTGCCTCTGGGGAGAACTAGGGACTAGAAGAAGATTAATTTTCACTGTGAAACCATTGGCACTGCTTAAATTTTTACACTGTGCATGAGTCACACATTGAAAATGGGATTTAATTATGAAAAATAGGATATTTTGCAGAAAATGGTAATTCTATGCTTACCCAGAGTAAGTGTTTTAAACTAAAAACCCAGAACAGATGGGTAGAAAATATCAGACACTGTTTTCTGCAGTATCTGACATATTCAGGAACTAGCTTTCTAATGCAGGGCAATGTTTTCTGGGATGCTATAACTCCTAGGGAAATAACATGTGTTCTGACTTAGAATAGCTCTTCTATGTCTCAGAGTCCCAAGGCTATGCCAAGGCACTGTAGTCCACGAGCTTCAGGCACTTCAGCCTTTGTTTAGCCCTGAGAAGGCACACCCCTGCCTGGCCACTGTACAAATGCAACAAGTCAGCATTTGATCCTGAAGCTCCACGACTGAGTATCCGGAAGGGGAAGGGCAGCAGTGTGTAGGAGGGACCATTCTTAATGCTCTAGGCCAGTGCTTTAAAAGCTGTTTTCCGGGGGTGTTAATAGCTATTTCACAAGGAAAAGGAAATCTAGGTCAAATACATTTGGAACCGCCATTTGCTCCTCTTCCTGTTCTCTTCTAACGTGGACTGGGGCACGATGCACATTGGCGCGTTAGAGTCTTCTTAAGGGCCCCCTTCTCACGTGGAGCACTGCTGGGGCAATGCTGCTGTAAGCTATTCAGAGGGTGTTCACAGCAACAGCTCCTGTTTGCCACGCTCTTAATACCCATACCTTTGTGCGTTCCTCTCCCCTCTGCGTTCTGACTTGGGCCATGTGATCAGCCTTGGCCAGCAGGACATCAGCAAAGAGAACAAGCAGAGGCTTGATAAGGGCGCACACACCAGGGGACTTGCCTTCCTGGATCTCTACCCGGAGATCCTCACGCGGCAAAGAAGTCGGGGGTGAAAGACTGAGCCCGGTCAGCTGGGCAGGTGAACCCAGCCTCGAGCCAACTGGTGAGATGAATGTCACTGCATAAGTGAGCCCATGTGAATGTAGCAGAACCGTTCAAGCAGACACAGAATTGTGACAATTAATAAATCATCATTATTTTAAGTCACTCAGTTTTGGGTAGTTTTCTGCACAATAACAGATAACCGATACAGACAGTTAAATATCAAGGTAAAAAGCAGCAGGCCAAGAATAAGGACACGTGACCTCGATTTCGAGCGCTGTTCTCTGCCTCAGTTTCCTCACATGTAGAAAGAGGAGGTTAGAAGAGATACTGTCTAAAGGGCTTTCCCGCTCTAACGTTGTGTTTAAAGCAAAAGAAATGTGCTCCACACACATGTACTATTATTCTGGCATCTGTTCGACCTCAGACTGCAGGGCTTGAGCTTAACATATATCTTGCAGGTGAAAAAAGAGAGTTACACTTGAGAATTTGTAAATCTGGCTCCCAGTCCCCTAGGCTGACTTAGCCCAGATGTTAGGATGGAAATATCTGAGTCCGGAGTGGGATGCTTTGCAAAATAAAAGGTGAGGTGATGGCCCACGGGTCACAGACTCTTTGCCCCCTCACTTTTCTGAGCTCAACGGGTCTGTTAGCAGCAGCGCGACCCTGAGTTTTCTGAGCGACAGGGTTTGTGTTTCCAGTGCACGGGACAGAAGAGCAACAGAAACCACCCCCATTCCCAGCCAAGCTTTCTCACTGCCCAGGAGGAATAGGAGTGTGGGATCACACTCTGTTTATTTGTGGTTCTTTTAAGTGATGTCCAGAGACCCACATTTCATGCTCGTTTGGAAGTGTATACGTAACTGGGGAAGCCGTTAAACAGCAGTCTGCCCTCACTCCAGTTATTTACTTATTTAGTTACATGTCAGCATGCAGTTCATTGAGTCATAATTCTTTACCGTGCCCTAAGGTGACCGGCATTTGAGGGTGTCGGAGGAAATCTGTATCTCATATTTATAAAGATTTCCCAGGACATCATATTTGGCTCCTTATATTTCAATTATCAAAGGCTTTTTGTTTGTTTGTGCAGAAAAGCTTTCTTTGATTGGTGTTACGACTTACACAAAAGGAGGGAGACAAGAAAAAAATCCATTTCAGAGGGAGGAAAAAATACGAGTCATCCCAAAATAAACTGAACCAAATTCCTTGAAAGTGCTGAAAACTACTTTAAGATGTGCAGATTCTAAAAAGTGGGAGAAAAGCAGTAATTCATAATCATGGATCTTTACAGCAAAGGTCTAACCTAAAGCAGAAAAGTTTAGTTTAATTATGAGCGAAAGATCAAATAAGCTCAAACACAAAACACATTTTTGCTATTTTGCATTGTGTACATTGGCAGCAGAAGAGATCGTTCTTAAGGAAAAATACAATTCTAAATCAAGTGAAAACAAACCAGAAAGCTAGATGAAGCTAACACCTCAAAGAAATGCTGCCTTCGTCACTCTTGTAAGAGAACTGACAACTGTAATCTCCCAGCAACGTTTTCTGGCTTGCAAAATGTTCCAAAAGTGCAGGCAGTGCAATCTGTGTAACTCCTGTTGCAATACCCACAAGGCAGGCACTCAAAGATGAGGCACTTTCCTTCACCTTCCTGGAGCTTTTCTGTGTAATACACCGAAGGCAAAGGCGGGATGGCTTTGCATCCCTTATGCAGGAGGAAATGGCTGGCTATAAACGTGTCTTCTCGGCCATCTCTCCTGTTTAGCTCCGGGTTCTGTGATTGGCAAGAAAAAGCGGCGGCGGGGTGGGGGAGGCAGTGGACACAAGAGAAGCCGAGGGGTGGGGAATGCCCTGCTTCGGGTCTGGAAGGAAGCTGAGTTACACTCAGGACCCAGAGCCGCCTCTGCCTTGCTCCCAGGAAAATGCCCATGAAGGCAGCCTTGAGGAATCTGAAAAGGTGTGGTCACTTCTTCCTTGGCCACATTCTCAGGCTCATTTTTATAACCATTACTAGCAATCAGTCTTAGAAGATAAAAGTTTATTTGGAAACTCAGTCAGCACGTTAACTGGTTTAACGTGAATGGCTCCCTCTTCTCTCATTTTAGCCAGAGATTTACACCCCTTCCAAGCCGGCCCTGGTCTTATTTATGTAACTGCACTAGAGAGTGGCTTGAGGTTGCCTCTTACAATAACAAGCTCCATTTATGCCTTGTGGGGCTGGGCCCAGGCATTTAAAGCAACTTAGATAGAAACAGGCACCAGGGAAGTAGGAGCAGATCGCATAGAGAGGCTTCTACCAAGACTACCCCTCCTTTAAATAAGACAGCTTGAGCATTTCGATTGTTCGGATCTCAGAGCTACGCATGGTCCAAAGGAACCTCCAAGGACTATGGGTTCTGCATTGTTTCAGGCACGAAGTTCCCTGAAATGTGTGCATAGCCTTAATACAAAGCATCTACTGTTGGTGACACAAGAAAGAGACAGAAATGTTTTTTCTCCTGTTGCTGCTTATCCTGATGGAAACAGGCATTATAAAATACACTCTGGTGTCAACTTCTTTTCAAAGAAACACCTCCTCCAATTCCAGATGTTGTATTATAATATACACATTCATATGCATAATTTGTATTAGTAAGTTTAATAACATAAGGGGTTATTAACCATTATTCCTTTTTCTTATCAACATTCTTACCTTTCATAAATCCACCCAGAATTTATAAGAATAATTAATGCTATGCACACATTTACAATGGAGCTTAGATAAGGGATCCTTGCCTTCATTCTCAATTCAAATGTCAAAGTTTGAGTGAATTGACATCTCAGAGAGGAATATGAAATCTATTTCAATTTCATCTAGAATAGCAATACCATCTCTTTCTATAAAAGTAAGAACAGTTACAAAAGCTGACTTTCTTTCTCCACAAGCTGTTAAACGGCGCCCCCTTCCTGTCAGTGATGAATTTGGTTAAGGAGGAAAAAAAAAAATCACATTGTCTTACAGCATCTTAAAGCGTTCGATTTGTAACAATCCTGTAGAGATAATTTTATGTAGACCATCCATCAGACATGTAAAAAGATCGATATCCAGGCAAGGGAAGTCTCTTATCAATTTCATGAATCAGTTAAAAATATTTTCAGCAGGCACTGTGTTAATCATTGGAGGTAAGCAAGGGCCCTAATTTAAAATCTCATAGGGGACACATAAAAGTAAACCAAGGACTACAATACAGGTCATTAAGTGCTACATTTGTGATGTATACCAAGTGCTGTTAGAGAAATAATAGGTTTGCCAGAGTAGTTGAAGGAGGGCTTCCTAGAGAAGGCTGCAGGTAAGTTAGGTAAGAAATGATGGTTACATGTTGACCAGGCATAAATGGTAGAAAGAGAGTCCTACACAACTAAGATGGAATTTCAAATTCTTCAAAGTTTGAAGGAGTGTTTTAGAATGAGGATCAAGTACTTCATGATTTTTAGCTGCATGAGATCTATGTGGACAAGTAAAAGAAGATGGAACTGGGGAAGAATTCTAAAGGCCAATATATGCCAAGCTGAGGAGTTTAGACTTCAGTCTGAAGGTGATAGGAGTCACAGAAAAGTTGTTAAACAGTCCAGTACACACACTCAGTTATAGTTCAGTGCTGTCCCTCATTACCATCCATGACCAGGTCAATTAAATATCTAACCAACAATCTGTATAGGGTACCAATTCTATGCTAAACCTTGGGGTACTTCAGAAGCATCTTCTTTGCCACAATATGAAAGTGTCATAAATCCACAGCAAGAACAAGGCAGAAGGTAGGATTTTCATCTATTGCCATATTGGATCTTTGTAAAAAGTAGTTAAAAGAATATATATCATGCTACCTTTTG
This sequence comes from Phocoena sinus, assembly GCF_008692025.1. Lineage (NCBI taxonomy): Eukaryota > Metazoa > Chordata > Mammalia > Artiodactyla > Phocoenidae > Phocoena > Phocoena sinus. The sequence goes on along the minus strand of NC_045775.1, from coordinate 13,850,170 downwards.
TGTTAAAAAGGAAAATAAATAAGAAAATACATATAAATCTGACTATTTTGCATAAGGAAACACGGGAAGGATTAACATAAACAATAAACTTGTTTTACTACAATAGCAGGGATGAGGGGGGGCACTCCTCTGAGTGTAGAATTCTGTAGAGTTTGAATTTATGGAAGCATAGTGATGCTCTATGCATTCAAAAATAAAATTAACAAAGATGGTGGGAAAAACTCAAACTAAACTCAGGAAAGAAACAAATAAATCCACTGTATTTAAAGTGAATAAAATAACCATACTGAAGGAAAAAACAGAATACTAATGACTGTGGAACCAATTAATGTAATTGGTGTCAAGGTTCTCACTGTGGAGGGAGGAAGGTGGAAATACGGAAAGAGGGAAGGCAAGGAAAAATCACGTGGAGGTGGACTGGAATTTGAAGGTATTGGTAGGAATTAGGGATTTCTAAAGATATACACATAGTTTTCCCCCCAGCTCTGTCTACTGAAAGTGCTTAGAAGCACTGACATTCCAGTAGCAATGAGCACAGCTAGCCCCTGGATCTTGGCTTCTCCATACCATTCCTTAGTAGAAGGAAAAAAGATCCTTGGAGAAATAACTGATTCAAGAATGGAGTGACAAAAGTACAAGATAAACCTGGAATATCTTACTGAACCAGAAAGCAATGGATCTTTAAAAAGAACGCAGACAGAATGTCAAAAAGACACAGGAGCCAGCTTGAAGGGGCTCCTACTGGTATCAAAATAAATAAGGAGGGCGATGGATTATAACCCATTGATTAAAATATTAATTCATGAATATATGCTTAGATTGACAGATGATAGACAGATAAATAAGAAAATGGGTTTTTCCTTATAGTAGAACGCCCACCTATAAATGTGAATGAAGTGATATAATCATCATAGTAAATATTGGTTTGGAATCACAAATGAGTGCTAAACATAGGAGAGAAAGCTTATTAATTTATTAATTGAAAGGGGAACATCATAACTGTAAGGAAAAAAAACTGAACAACTACTTGACCAGCGATCAAAATTAGCATCAACAATGAGAGCAGGTGGGCTTCTGGATGTGATATTCTGACAAGGACACAAGCTCACCTTTGTAGTATTCCCACCAGGGATGCATAATCAAAATATAATCATGAGGAAATATCCAGACAAACCCTGATTGAGGAATATTCTATAAAATAATTATTCTGTAGTCTTCAAAAATATCAATCACATGAAAGATGTAGCAAGGCTGAGAAACTTACAGATTATGGGAAACTAAAGAGACATGACAGCTAAATGTAAGATGTGACCCTATACTTGATCCTATAAATGGAGGGGAAAATGCTATTAAGGGCATGACTGAGACAACTGACAAAACCAGAATATGCAATACAGGTTTAATACAAATTTTGTATCAATGGTACATTTCCTAAATTTGATAACTACAGTAGTTACATATGAGAATATCATTTTTCTTAGAAAATGCATACAAAAGTCTTAAGAGGTAATGGAGCATGATGTATGTAAACTATTCTCAAATGGTTCAGAAAAATTACAAAATATGCACACATGTGCATACACACCACACACACACACACACACACACACACACACACGGGGAGAGAGAGAGAAGGGGGGTGGAGAGAGAGATTATGGTAAAACAAAATGTTAAAAATTGATGAATCTTCACAAATTGTATATTGAAGTTTTTAGTACTATTTTAGCAAGTTTTCTTTTAGCTTGAAGTTATTTCAAAATGAAAAGTTAAACAAACAGAGCTACTCATGACCAAATGATGATGTGCCCAACATGCTCCACTGTTATTTTAAGTAACCAGGCAGCAACCAACCCAGCAGGCCCGAGTAGCACCTGAGCACCGAATGTGTATACATGTTTAGAGCCGCTTTTAGGAAAGTATATAAAACAGTCTGTGTACCTCATAAAATCTATCTTTATTCAACTCTATAAGGGTTCCCCAGGTGGCCTTCATAACTATAATGCCACACTCCCTGCAGGGCCTTGGCAGCATCAAAAGCAGCTCAGACATCTTGAAGGACAGGGCTCCAATAATGACTCCCCAAAATGCCTTGGGCCAGGCGATCCCTAGATAGCTTCCTTCTCGATGCCTTGTGTCCGTAAGAGTGAATTCTCTCTTTCTGTGGTCATCAGACTCTACCTTAATGAATGCATTCTGAGGCCAGAAAGAGCAAAGACAAAAAAGGGCATGGTGCTACAGATGTGCAGCCTGGATTCACAGGAGACATCATTTTAACAATCTCTTTAAAGATTTTAAAGAGACCACATTGTGAGCCAGAGAGAGTTCTGGGCTTAAGATTCAAGCACATTAGAAGTGCTATGACCAAGAATATCAGTCGTATTGGATAGCTTGAATTCTAGTGTTATGAATTTCTAAATGGCTCACTGTCATGTAACACTATGCACTTTCAGGCATACTCTCTCCATAGCAATAATACCGTCAATAGCAACAATAACTGTTGTTTATGAAGCACTTACTCTGCAGTGAACATTCTATTAAGGGCTTTACATATATGTCATTTAATCAGTCAGACAGCTCCATGAAGTAGTTATTATTATTCCCATTTTACATGAAGCTCAGGTAGGCTAAGTAACTTGCTGATATCACAGAAAGTAAGTAGCCGTGCTAGGATTCAAACACAAGACTGACATTAAAATCCAAGCTCTTAATCACAATTATCCCCATAATGTCCCCTATGAATATCATTCCCATTATTCAAATCAAGGAATTGAGGCCCTGGGTAGCTAAAGGATTTATCTAATTTTGGAAGAGCCTAGCTCAGACCTCCTGCCTCTAAATTTGGCATCATTCCTACCTTGGAAGCTACAAGGATCACATAAAACAATGGGTAGAAAGTGCTTTGTAAATTGTGAAATTCATGAATACATGAGGATTAAATATCATTATTACCTTTAAAAACCTCCCTAGTTCATCATGAGAGCAAGGAGCAGCTGGGATTAAGAGGGCAGCTGAGACGCTTTGGGAATGAGTTCGGCAATTTCTTATAAAGTTAAACATACACTTACCGTTTGACCTAGTGATCCCCCTCCTAGATATTTACCCAAGAGAAATGAAAATATATGTTCATATACAAATCTAGATGGGAAAGTTTATTGCAGCTTTATTCATAATTGCCCCAAACTGGAAACCGCCCAAATGTCCTTCAAGTGGTTAATGAATAAACAAACTGGGACATCCATGGAATGAAAACAGTATTCAGCAGTAAAAGGAAATGAATTACTGATGCATGTAACAACATGGATGGATCACAAACGCATTATGCTAAATGAAATAAGCCACATTCAAAAAGCTTCAGACTGCATGTTTCTATTACATAGCATTCCAGAAAAGGCAAAACTATAAGGACAAAAAAAAAAAAAAAAAAGAGAAGAGGTAGTCAGAGGCTGTGTGTAGAAAGTACAATATATTGACTAGAGAGGAGCATGAGGAAACTTTTTCACGTGATATAAATGTTCACTATCTTCACTGTGCTGGTGGTTACACAACTATATGCATTTATTAAAAATCATAGTGCTCTACTCAGGAAAAGGGTAAATCTTATTGGATATAACATACTCCAATAAAATTGACTTAAACTTTTTTAAAAAAGGAAGCTGAGATTCTCTAAGAGTTGGCTAAGCAGATTGATGGATGATGCAGCCCTTACTATCTCCCTTGGCTTACTGGGAATACTTTTCAGGAAAGTATCAATGTCCTAGAGATGGTGCCTCAAGGTTTTCCCAGGAAGACCATGCATACTCAAGTCTTACACCCATGCCTCTCCACATAGGGTTTTTGCTATTCTCCAGGTTTTTCTCAACTTATTTTGCTTACATAATTTAGCACTATTAAAACACAGTCCATGCTGCGCCACTCACCTGGAGTGGGCCTGAGGACAGCTCACCTGCCTTGTTCCTTTCTCTGAGAACCCCTCTGAGCCTCCCTCCTATCAGAAGCTCCTTTTCCTCTCTCCAGCTCCTCTTCATGGTTCAAGGTCCAGCTTAGCTCTGCCTCCCTGACAATCTCAGCCCGTGTAAGTCTATAAACTGCTCCAGCTCTGTTTTCTCTTCATTTGGTTCTTACCAAATGCTACCGTTCGTGATTGTCTACAGCCTCTTCTTTGGTCTCTCAAATATAGATACAGTGTGGTAAACCTTACTAGTGGCTACTGATATCAATTTGTCTTCTTGTTCCTGGATAGAAGGTAGACTTTACTTCCTAGATGCCTTTGCAGTTAAGTGGAACCGTGTGACAATGGCCTGCGGCTGTCAGAATTGATGTGTTTTGCTTGTAGACAAAGCTTAGAAGAGAAAGTCTGAAATATCAATGAATTTGTTTCTCTACTTCTTAATGTGAAGTCTCATATTAAGATGATAAAGACTGGAATATACTGAATCATGAGGGTACCATTCAGAAGAAAGCTGTTTTTTAAAATTAATTAATTAATTAATTAATTGTTGGCTGTGTTGGGTCTTCATGGCTGCGTGCGGGCTTTCTCTAGCTACAGTGAGTGGAGGCTACTCTTTGTTGCGGTGTGCAGGCTTCTCATTGAGGTGGCTTCTCTTGTTGTGTAGCACGGGCTCTAGGCACGCAGGTTTCAGTAGTTGTGGTATGTGGGCTCAGTCGTTGTGGTGCATGGGCCTAGATGCTCCGTGGCATGTGGGACCTTCCTTGACCAAGGCTCAAACCTGTGTCCCCTGCATTGGCAGGTGGATTCTTAACCACAGCACCTCCAGGAAAGTCCCCAGAAGAAAGCTTTTGTTGAATCACCTGGACCTTTAGTGAATTTTCTGTGAGGACAAAACAAACTTCCTCGTGATAAGCTGTTGAGACATGGGGGCTGTTTGTTATCACACTGTAACTGAGGCTATCCTGACTAATACAAGCAGAGAGCATATAAAAACATTTTGTAGGTTAGAATCCAATCCCATGGAAACCAACCAGAGAAAGGGATAAGTAAATATCGCCACAACTCCAGGATTTTACATGCTGCCTGAAACAAACCCAGCAGGCTTGCAGTAAATGCCTATTGAACTGACATTTGCTTTGGCCACAGCTAGTCAGTGTGAAGCAAGGACTTACACTGAATAATGATAGTTATTCAAGAGAAAAATTACTCTCAACAGTAACAGATAACAGTAATTTAAGACCATTTTTACGTTAGCTTTTAATCTCCATTTATAATGAGAACATACCTGAAAGGAACATTGTTTGGAAATCAGATAGTCTTTTAAATTCTATTTCCTTTCAAGCAGATTAGATATTTACAAACCTATTTAGTACCTCTTTACTCAAAAATGATGATAGAGGTCTTCCTGATTATACATAACTTAACTGAAAGCCAAGTCATGTTACATGGAACCCTAAACACACATGCACACACACACATACATGCACACACGTATATGCACAGGAAATATTTTGTGTTATCTTAAATAAACATATTCATAGAATAAGCACTTAATTTAATTTTATTTTAGAAAAGTCTTGGGCTTAGGCATCTAGGTAAATAAAAATAAAAGTGAGCTCAAATGGAAAAAAGCCCCCAAAGAACATTAGATTTGTGTTCAGAAAATGGGGGTGAGAATCCAGCTCTGCTGATCCCACGTTTAGTCTTGAGCATTCCAATCCCCCCCAAAACAGACATAATATCATCCTGTCTGCTTACTTTACAGAACTGTTGTGAGATACAAATGAAATTCTATTACAATCAATATTATTTAAAACTAGTATATTCTAGGGAAAAAAATCCTAGCTTTTGTTATCTCTCCTAATAAAAGCAAATATTCCACTTAGGGCAACAAACAGTTTTTCTTCATAGCAGCATTTTGTATTCTCTCAGGAGTTCTACATTTGCAAATTGCTCATCTCAAGACAAATAAATAAATGAAAATGTAATGTATCTCTCCATCAATGCACTTAACTTCTAACCTATACACTCGAGAGGTGGAGCAATCTTCAATTCGTCACTCCAATCACAAGTTTTGGAGTTTTCTCTTCTCCTCCAGGTGTTGTCTACACCTCTGACCCTGCTCCTTCTCTCCCGCCCATATGGGTTTTCATCAACCAATGTGGGAAGTCAGGTGGGATTGCCCTTGCTGTGGACAGAGCACGGAGGGCTGCAGAGAGTCTCAGGGAGGCCAGGAGGGATGTGACGGAAATGTGGGAGTGTTGGCCGAAGGCATGTCGATAGCACTATAGGTGGGAAAGCTGGTCTGGAAATTGTTCCCCTCAGCCTGGATAATGTCCACACCATGTCTGCGCTCCTGACATTGCTGGACTTGTTTTTATGCCACTTGGTGGGGAACAGTTTAGTTAGGATCACCCTTCGTTCAGCAAATCGCTTTTCTGAAGTTTTTTGAATTGCAGTTTCTGACTCCAGGTTTCTGCCAGCACTGCGTACCTCAGTAGCTATTTCTCTACCATTCTGGAACTCCCAATTAAGTTGTAGTCAAGGCCCTCATGGCATAAATTAGGAACGGAAAAACCAGTTTTAACTCGTGGCTCTGAAAAACAATCAGTAGAGCCGTGAGGCCTGCTTTGGCAAAGGCGCTCTCTCAGCCGGGAAACAGGACAGCCCAGCCAATCAGTCAGCTGTGCCTTTTCTCTCCTACAGAAGCAGAGCCACTGGTAGGCACATGGCTGCCTGTTTGCAGTGGCTCTGCTCCCAACCTATGGCAGCACCCCTGCTGTGTTTTTGGCAAGCTCAGAAAAGTAGTAGGAGATGGTGAATGCTAGCATTCTAATTGGAGACTAACTGCCTTCCTTCCAGATTCACTGTTCTGAGGTCTGAGGGGCATGCAGCCCAGGTCCTGGCAACTCATGAGATGACTTTGTGTTACCATCTGGAAACTTCCTATTATATTCTGATGTAAAGGGTATGGGGACTCACGCCCGGGATAAACCATTCTCAAGGTTTTAAGGGAGGCGCTGACCTTTTGTAGTCCCTTCTCTGCATGCACAGAAGTAAACCCAGCATGCCTCAGTCTGACATGGCCCATCAGTCATAAAAACATGACACCAAAATCAGCAGTGGGGGCGGGACAGCGGCAGCGCAGCAGCGATGCCCCGCCTCCTCTTGCTCTTTGGCCTGTGCTCTGAGATTTACACAAATCCACAGCTCCGTTTTCCTTTCTTGGCCCTGGGCCCCTTCTTTCCGCCACTCTGTTTCAAAAACATCACAAGCCATGCAGGTGGTTTTTGTTGCACCACAGCTCATATTCTTGACAGATCCTACATCTGCACATTAATACTCCTTGATGCCTCCAGCCTGAAACTTTCCCAGACACACTGGCCTAAGAGCCTCAGAAGCCATGCACGAGGGGGACTAACCACACAGGAATTCCTTACTGGGTCTGAGGGTTGCGGGGTCATGGTGTTTTAAACAAGAGAAGCTTCATGGTCACTTAGCTCTGAACTTCAAGGCATTTGACTACATTAGAAACGCCTTCCCTTCAGAGCAATGAGTACTTCTAGCCATAACCCTGGGGTAAATCCAAGTTACTGTAATCATGAGTTATCACCATTGCCACAATTGCAATCACACAATTAATGTTTTTTGAATGAATAAATGAATAACAATAATAATAATACTATTTAACCGTTATTTAGTCCCTCTCACACTTAAGGCGCTGGTCTAGATTAGACCATTAGTCTCTATTGCTCACAACTACTACATAAGGTAGATACTAATTTACACACTTAACAGATAAGAAAGTGAAGTAACTTAACTAAGGAAATAGACAGATAATCTGGCCAATCTTAACCATTCGTGGCACAGTGGTTAAGAACCTGTGTGACAACGCAGGGGACACGGGTTCGAGCCCTGGTCCGGGAAGATCCCACATGCTGTGGAGCAACTAAGCCCATGAGCCACAACTACTGAGCATGCCACTCTAGAGGCCCTGAGCCACAACTACTGAGCCCACATGCCACAACTACTGCAGCCCGCCTCCCTAGAGCCCGTGCTCCGCAACAAGAGAAGCCACCATAATGAGAAGCCCGTGCACCGCAACGAAGAGTAGCCCCCGCTCGCCACAACTAGAGGAAGCCCACGCGCAGCAACAAAGACCCAATGCAGCCAAAAATAAATAAATAAATAAATTTATTAAAAAAAAAATCTGGCCAAGGCTACACAGTTTGATTAATGGCAGAATAGGAAATTAAACATAGAGCACAGGTTCCCAAACCCAGGCTAATTCCATTTAATCACGCTGAGTTTAAACAAAAAGCAGGGATTGGGGGTACGACAAAGAGACTAAGGGGCTTGAAAATAACCGCCCAGGAACTGATTTCTATACTGGGGTCTGTCTTCAAAGAAGCCATTGGAATGCTTCGCTGGCCAGAAGAAACATTTATTCTCATTTTACCAGCAATGCAATGCAATGAAATAGAATGGGATGCAGTGGTTTGGACTGAGTGAAAAAGAAGTTTCCCAGATTCAACAAGAAATAAAGATTGAAAAAAAAAAGAAAAATTCACCTCCCAGGAAGGCTGGAAAGAAGAAAACAACATCATCCCTGAGGATACTAAATAGATGAGTAGGGGGACTATTAATAAATCAGAGCTTTCAGAGCTAGCAGCCAATAAAAAGAAAGTGTTAGAAGTAGTCTTTGAGTGTCCATTTCCTCCCTTCCTTCTGAAATAACATGAATTGTGACTAATACCATAGACATTATCTACAATGACTCCAAAATGTTATTTCTTTAAATCTATAACTTTTATTTTTAGGCTCACCCTGAGAAATGTGGCAGTTATAAAAGTTGTCAGGATAGAGGAAGGGGGTCAACACAGGGTTCAAGCCATCCACTGGGGCCTGAAATCAAGCTGGAGAAGAGTTAGCAGGGGTAGAGGGAGCTCCACTGACTGTGTGCTGGAGAAAAGTGACAGAGGGCCTGAGCCACAGTGCTTCTCAGAGGGGGGAGGCTGGAGGGCTGCCTAGGTCCCAAGGACATGACTAACCCATGACTTATGGAAAGCTTGACAGGTCTGACCTTGGAATGATGAAGAATCACGCTGGAACGGACCACAGCCCCTTCGCTGGGCTTCATCTCCTGCCCTGAGGAGGGCCTCTATCATTCTCCCAGTATGATTTTGGGTATGAACAATATCTGTGGGTGTCAACCACAGGGACAGGTCTGAGAACACTCTCAAAACATACATCTTAAATCTTTTCCACTTGATTAGCTAGTTTTAATTCCATCTACTGTCCATGTAGTACAGATGGCTGAGAATAAGAAGTCAGAGGGAGGTTTGATTTGGGGAAGTTTTTTGGGAAGTTTAACATTCTAAAGCACACAGTCATGAAACTGAATTTGATTTCTCTGAAATGAATTGGAGGTGCCCAAATAGAGAAAAGATCAAGCTAACACATACCAACTATTAGCTAAATTCAAAACTTCTATTGACTTATTTTTACATTTTAACATATTAGATTAGTAATAATGTTAGTATTATTGTTGTTAGTTGAACATCTCGTTGGACCCTCAGTGAGAAGCTGCTATGTGCAAAGAAGAAGGTATGAACTATGCAGGTAGACTGAGGCAAAACACACTTAAGACACTGCCCCTATTTTATTTCATTTATTTATTTATTTTGTGTGGTACGTGGGCCTCTCACTGTTGTGGTCTCTCCCGTTGCGGAGCACAGGCTCCAGACGCGCAGGCTCAGCGGCCATGGCTCACGGGCCCAGCCGCTCCGCGGCATGTGGGACCCTCCAGGACCGGGGCACGAACCTGTGTCCCCTGCATCGGCAGGCGGATTCTCAACCACTGCGCCACCAGGGAAACCCGACACTGCCCCTATTTTAATGGAAGTTTCAATCTAATTAAGAACAGATGAATGAATTTCACTATGTGGTAGTGTTCCCATAATCATCTTGAGCCAGAAGCATTAAGTAGTGTTATATGAACGTGAAATGGGTAGAAAGTATCTAAGTGTTCTTAACATACAGTTCACCTCCCTCATTTGCCCACTTTGACTTGCACAAGGTACCTGAAGGAAGAGAAAGAAGAAGACAAACTTCAACCTCCAGAATACAAAGAGTTCTTTTACCCTAGACAGCTTGAGATCCCATCATAAAAACTCCATAGGGTTCAGGGGGTAGGAGAAAAGGGTGAGGGCCTGCTCCCAGGTGGGAAGTCTATCAGGAGACCCCTGCATAAAGCTAGAATCCCAATGAGCTGTACTCTTTTAGAAGGTTGAATGAGAAATAAACTCACTGCCAAAAGTAGAAGATCAAGGAAACTTTCCAGTCTCCACATTGGCACTAGTGGAAGGAAAAAAATCTCCCTTGAGACTTTACAATCACAACAGACCCTTCACAGGTTTGCCATCCAAATTTATGCCACCTGTGAGGTCTGAAAGATCTCAAATGGACAATTTAATTTAAAGTGGCCCTAGGTCAGTGGTGCCCCCAGGAAACTGGCAGAAGCCAACACAAATCATTTCTGGAGGAATACTAATTCAACCCAGGCCTCAGAGAATTCCCACAGATAAAGTTCCAAAGAAAATGAACAACTCACTGGAAAAAAGAAAAACACAAAGAGACAAGGTACCTTGAGTTAAATACAGGAGAATCAGGTTGCTAAATATATCAGATACTGTAATTCCCAGAGAATATACAACTATATTTACTTTGAAGAAATAAAGGAGAAGCATGAAAATATGAACAAATAATAAACATTTTAAATGTAAGAGTGTTTTAATAGATGCAAATAACATATTAGAAATGAAAATCTATAATAACTAAAATAAAAATAAAAAGGATAGGGCTTCCCTGGTGGCGCAGTGGTTGAGAGCCCGCCTGCCGATGCAGGGGACACGGGTTTGTGCCCCGGTCCAGGAGGATCCCACGTGCCGCGGAGCGGCTGGGCCCGTGAGCCATGGCCGCTGAGCCTGCGCGTCCGGAGCCTGTGCTCCGCAACGGGAGAGGCCACAGCAGTGAGAGGCCCGCGTACCGCAAAAAAAAATAAATAACTAAAATAAAATGGATAAGTTAAACAGAAGATTAAATTTGACAGGAATCAGTGACCTAGAATATAGATAAAAAGATAATATTAAACATAAAGATAAAAAATAAAGTAGAGAAACTAAGAGCCAGAGCATAGTGTGAGGAGAGCCAACAAATAGCTGATTACAATTATAGAAGATAGAATAAGCCAATATTTAATGACACTATATTTGAAAATTTTCCAGACCCACTGAAGGACACCAATTCTCAGATCCAAAGAGCTCAGTATATTCCAAAAAGAATAAATGAAAAATAACTGCACATAAAGACATATCATAGTTAACCTATGAACATCAAAGGAAATTAGTCCTTAGAGCAAGAAGAGAGAGAGGATAAATTACTTGAACATCAAATGAATGACTCATTTCATATTAGTATGTATGGAGAGCAGAAGACAATGCACTATCCTGAAATGATTTGCCCAGTAAGATTATTTTTCAAGAAGGAGGGTAAATTAAAAACATGTTTTGCATAATGAAAAGTAGAGTTTATCACAAATATGACTTCACTGAAGTAAACACTAAAAGAAGTAAAATGAGATACAAGAAGGAATGGTAAAGAAATTGGCAAGTGGGTTAATTTAAATAAATATTGACTATGTAAAAATGCTAATGTTTAATTCATGGAGAAATAAAGCTAAAATATGGAACAGCAGTAAAGTATAAGTTTGAATATGGGGTAAGCCAAGGTAAGTATTTTTAGGCTTTGCTACTCAAAAAGTGTGGTCCAGACATCAGTAGGATTGTCATTACCCATAAGTTTGCTAGAAATGTTGAATCTCAGGCCCCACCTCAGGCCTCCTGAATCATAACCTGCATTTTAACAAATCCATAGGTATTCTGAATATATATTTAATGTCAAGAAGCTATTCAAATACTTAGAAGTTCTTAATTACGCATGTTTAAAGAAAGTTACCTAGAGTAACCACTAAAAACATAGACATGCAGCATAACTTACAAATAATAGAGAGAAAAATCAAGAAATTAGGAAAAAAATCTTGAATCAATATATCCATCATTATAGTCTGGTTATTCAATACCAAAGGTCCTCATATATCATAGGCTTAAAACAACAAGGGATAATTTTTCACTTACACGGACCATCCTTTGTAAATTAAAGGGGGGAACCCAGGGAACCAGATAGAAGTGATTCTTTAAGGATTTGAATTTAAATCAATAATCTGACCATTTGTGTTCTCATTATTTCTCTTAGCATGGGTCTGTTGAAAACAAATTGTCTTTTAAATTTTCTTATTTCATATTTTGCCTTCATTTTTAGAGTATATTTAGTTAGATACACAATTATAGGTTTTCAAGTTCTTTTTAGCACTTTAAATATGTCAATCCATCATCTTCTAGTTTCCATAATTATTTCTGTAAGAATTTAGCTGCTAGTCTTGTTGCTCATTTGACGGTAAAATGTCTTTTTTCCCCAGACTGCTCTGGAAATTTCCTTTTTGTCTTTTGTTTTCAGTAGTTTTATTATATTGTACCTGGAGGGTTTTTTTTTTCAATTTAGAGTTTGTCATTTTTCTTGAATTTTGTGTCTTAATGGTTTTTATCACTTTGGGGTAGTTCTTGACCAGTATCTCTTCAAATCTTCTTTCCACCACAATTTTTTTCCCTCTTCTTCTAACAGTTGAATTGTACAACATGTCAGATCTTTTCACCATGCCCCATATGCCTTTAATGTATTTTGTATCTATCTCACATCTTTTTTTTCTCTGTGTGCATTGGTTTGGATATTTGATAGTAATCCATCTTTAATTTACTAATCTTCTCTTCTGCTGTGATTAATCTGCTATTAAACCCATATTTTCAGTTCTTAATTTTCTTTTATGTAATCTTCAGTTCTAGAATTATCATTAGATTATTTTATATATCCTAGTTCCACAGTAAAATTCTCACTCTTGGACATTTTTTAACATAGTAATCATAGTCATTTTAAAGTAAATCTCAAACAATAAATGAATCACCTGTTGGTATGATTTCATTGTCTGTATTTCTTCTTGGTTTTGGTCATTTGGACCTATTTCCTAACATGTTTCTATTCAAATGTCAGACATTGTAAATAAAAAACTACAGAAGTAAGTTGAGATTTGGCTGATTCATCTTCCTCCAATGAGAAGAGAATTTTATTCTCCAGTAGCATTTAGAGCAGGTACAGATCACCATTATCCAGTTTGAAGTTGAAAAAGCTCAAGGCTATTCTTTTGTGAGGGATCATCTCTTTCCCATTTGCCTTTACTCCTAGTGTGTACTCCTTCAGGGGTCCTAACTGGAAGTATGAAGCTTTTACCAGAGGGCTATTTCCTTGGTATGCTGAATCCAATTTTTATCTCCTCAGTCCTTTGAGATCTCCAAATACTCTGCTCAATTAGCTGCTACTTCCTGCTCAACTTTTTAGGCTCTTGGACCCCATGGCAAGAATATCAAACATCTTGAGTGGAAAAACAATGCAAAATGTTGGTTTCACCTTGATGCACTGCCTTCTTTCTGAGTTCTGTCCAATCTGGGTAGTCCTGGCTGCCATACTGGCTCTCTGGTGCCTACATGGATATTTTTTCCAGCTTCTCTAGATGTTCTGGTGGAAGTGTTGGTCTGCAATAAGCTACTCCATCATTATTAGAAACAGAGCTCCAAATTCCAAGTCTTATAAGCACTCAGTTATGGGAGGAAGAGAGGAACATAAAAATATATTTTGTATATACGGACACAGAACATTTAGTGCTCCAACATTTTGTAAGAATAAATAAATGAATAAAGTACTTCAGCAAAATTACAAAAGGGAAAAAAACCCCAGCAAAATAATGTAGGGTGTCAAGTGCTTTTATACATGCTGTACATGTATTATTTCATTTATTATTCATAATAATACTATGAGGAAGATACTATAATTATCCCAATCTGATGATGAGAAAAACAAGGCATATAAAGTCTAAGTAAGTTGTACAATGTCATATACACAGTGGAACCTGTAAGCTGAATACCAGTACTGTACGGCTTCTCAATCCAAGAGATATAAAGAAATTAGTATGACCAGAAGAAATAAGGAAACCTAGAAGAAATTAAGTCAATCTATTAAATATTAACACTCGGAAGGATCTTTTTTATAAAATAAAGTTCTAGTGACAAAAAATTATATCTCTTTTTCTGAGTCCAATCATGCTATTGATTCTATCATTAAACATATTTAAATAATCACAGTATTACTGATTTTGTTGGTTAGATTTCAGATTTTAGAATCAAAACCTCCTGACAATAACATATTGTCACAGAGCCATATGCAACATTTGTTTGGTGTTTTCTATTAGGCACAGTTACTCACAGTTACTTATGAAAGAAGTACCATTATTATCCCTAATTACAGATGAGAAATTTCAAGTTTTGACAGGTAAAGTATCTTTTTCAAGAGTTCATAGCTAATAAGTGAATAAGTGATGAATGGAGTTTGAACTCTAGGAGCTTACTTTTAACTGGGCTCCCTCCCACAAAAGAAGCAAAAACAATAAAATGCTCAATAAAATTAGAAAGTGAAGGGAAGAGAGGAAGTGGAAGGTGGTGTTAAGTGTGCTAAGTTCCTCATATTTTATGGAAGAGACTCAATAGGTACTGTTTTAAAATAATTTTAGAAGCAGAAATACAAGCATGTCACTTAAAATTATAATAAAAACAACCAGGGAATGTAAAAACAGCAGCTAGTTAACAGTATTTGCCTCTGAAGTGTGGGATGGGGGAGAAGAGGGGGAGAAGAGGTGAAAGATTTTATCTTTTCATTTTTATCAGTATATCATGCTCATTTGTTTTCACAACTTGTATGCATCACAAATAGAAACTTAGCTATACATAAAGAGAGAAATTATACTATAAAAATGTTGGGGGGGTTCTATTGCATTGAGAGCATATATTCTTGATTGCTCTTGGTCACATGGCAAACAATAGTAATAGCCGTCCCCCTGGAGAAAGCCTGTGGTTGGCTGGTGCCACCTGAGAAAGAGGCATTGTGAGTCTTTCTAATTCTAGCCCAGTGTTACAAAGCCCACATGCCCTGAGAAACAAGCCATATTAAACCATATCTGCTTTATCCATGATCAAGCTTATGTTTTGGCCTTGAAATTTTCACTTTTTGTTCTTATTTATAATTGGTTTAGCACTTGGTTGAAAAGAGGTGTGCGTTCTATATGAGTCCCTAGGCACACTCTAACACATTTAACAAGATAAATAATTAAGCCTAAAGTTGAAAGAGAGGAACAGCGTTGGATCATTTAACAATTCCTCAGCATACCTAAAACATCACAGCATGCTCAGAAACATTTGATATTTTTCTTGGACTCAAATACAACAGTTCTAGATGGAGTGAAAGCAAATCTGGAATTTGAAAAATGATCAAGCTTGTATATTTCAATCCTTTTTAGTCATTCCATATCCCTTGACTTAAATTATGATTGGATGAAATGCAGAAGATGTTTCACTCATTGTTATGCAAAGTTTAACTTTCCCAGGTAAAGGTCCCAGGATTACCACACTGAGTCCTGTTTGGACTGGGGAGAGCACTTGCAAAGAGATGACAATCCTCTTGAGAAGCTTGCTGAGTTTTCACAGCTCAGTCACAGTTTCATTGCACCCTCCTGTCACAAAAGCAAGTCTTCATTTTCATGGGCTATTTCCCAGGGGAAAAAAGAAAAACAAAAAAACAACAACTATCTTGGTATCCCTTAGGTCCCAAAGCAAAGAGAATTTGGAGCTCTGTTGTTTTTCTTGAACATGTGCTCCTCTCTGCACTTTTCCCACTCTTTGCCAAGGTGCTGAGAAATGGTAAAGCTGGGACGGGTCGGCTCCAAGCAATCTCGCCTGACAGCCCAGAACCTACCCTAGGATGTGCTTTTTACCCAACAGCTGTTTCTGCTTCACTCTAATTTGTTCAGGATTTGGTTGGGACCCTAGAGTTCACCTTCTGCAAAATATTTGTTAATTTTTGTTTTTAGCTGAGAAAATACCTTTTCCCCTCCCAAAATGAGAACAATTTGCTCTGGGATTGAAGATGGATTTGTATTATAGTTGCAGTGGAGATTTGTTCAATTGCTTCAGAGCCACATACCCAACACTCACTAATTCCTTTTAACAAGAAAATGGTAAACAGGTGGAGTTGAAATCATAGATAAATAAAGAGTCCTCTCCAATCTGTTCAGTTGGGTCTTTGTAAAAGGAATTCTACCCAGCTGGCAGTGCACACTCTTTAAAAAAAAAAAAAAAAAAAGGACTATTTTTTTTTAAACTAGCATTAAGAATGGGAGACATGATAACATGCTCATGAAATCTACTCAATAGACAAGACTTCAAAATAATCAACATCATTTTGCTAATTGCCAAAACTTTTTTCCAGATATTACCATCTTCACTTAGAAACTAATTCTTTCCATATATTACCTCAATCTATATGCTTTGATCTTATAACAAAACCTTTAACATTGTTGGTAACAAAAATTGTAGGCTTGTACATTTTAAGTAATTTATTTTTTCACAATGAGAGTAACAGCCTTTGTAAGGCTAACAAACAAAGCCATGTATCTGACACCAACTTCCCCTAAAGGTATAGGTTTTCGTCCCTGAAAAGTATATATTTTTCATATTCTGAAGAAAATATAACTGGACTATTGCTAAGAAGATCCTGGGCACCTTATCAGTTCTAAAAAATGTCCAATGAGACTCATAGAGCCCTGAGACCAAATTACAAGACCATTTACTTTGCCCTGTCCATACAGTCAGTGTCAGGTTGCTACTTGTGAGGGACAATCTAATTCTTCTTTTAGGTTGAGTAATATTTTATGAACAGACACAAATATAGGAAGATATACACATAAACTAATAATCTCATTATAGCTGCTTTCTTCCTCGACTAATATTTGGCCCTAGTAGTGTTTGTTTTGTTGTTTTCGTTTTAACTCTTTGTTCTTTGAAACATATTTTTAAAAACTATCTTGGACAAGATTCATTTTTTAAAAAAACACCAAAATGGGTTTAATTAAAGCTTTATTATAAAATAAGGAACATGCTATAATGAAAACTTTTCCTTATCCTATAAAGGTAAACAAATTCAAATGTCTTCCTAATTTGCTTCCTGCAGACCTTTAGTGCACTGCTTTCAACATTTTGGACCTGGACTCACAGTGAGAAATATACTTTCTACTTTAAAATCACTAAATTTTACTCTGCTCAAAACTAAAACCAAACTTTTATGAAATCATGCCTCTCTTTGCTCTTTGTGATATCGCTCTGATTATTTTCTATTCCATTCCATTCCAGTCTACTTTTTTTTTAATTTTTATTTTTTTTAAATGCTGGTAACAACCTGCAGTTTGAAAAATCCTGTCCAGTAGGACCTTATCTTTACCTCTACCTCTGCTAAGTTGAATATTTAAGTCACCCAACCTGTCTCATTCTACTCCCACCAAACCCTAAAGAACTCACTGCCAAAGCCACTAGGCTGAAATTCAGGGTTTTATGAGGTCTCTCTATTTTCTTAACATCAAAATTCTAACCTGGTGTCATGTTCATCTTCAGTTCCACTTCACATGGTCAGGCCCTACCCCATCCCACCTTATATTAACCATGCAATGTCTGTATATTCTGCTGAACCATAATTTCCATAGAGTGAGGAACTATATCTAATTTGGTTTAAACTTTCCTTTCCTGCTCTCTTCTCTTCTAACATAGTCTTATTCATCCAGGAGGTACTAGGTATATTAAAACTAAAAAAAAAAAAAAAAAAATTAAGGCACCTTTAAAAATTACACCAACGTATCTCAAATATATCAATGTATTTCTAACTTATATTTTCAACTGAATAATACTTAATTCAGTCTATTCCCACAAATCCAATTTGACAAACAATTTGTGAGATTTCATTTCCAGATCTACTGAATCTCCAACAAAACAGATCTGTTTTCACTTTGAATTAAATGCTTCCAAACCTCTAACTCTGTCTCTTCCTAGACAGGCACTTCCTAGATAGATGAATGTAAGACCAGGATACCCCAAGTCTTACATCAAATCATTAGTAACAACTTGCTGTCCCAGATGCTGACACAACTCAAAAGGGCATCCTGAGCTTCTTATTCCATGCCACTGTTTTCTTATGCCCCAAACTTGCCCTAAGCTAATTTCCATGCTTTTCTTTTTTAAATATTTTATTATTTTTAAAATAAAAATCATATATACTTAAGGTATACACATGATGATTTGAAATTTAATCAAATCACATAGTGAAATAATTATTACAGTCAAGCTAATTAACACATCTCATACAGTTCACTTATGTGTGTATGTGTGTGTGTGTGTGTGTGTGCGTGTGTGTTATGAGAGCACCTGAAATCTACCTCTTAGCTCATTTCCAGTATTCCATACAGTATTAACTACAGTAATCATGCTGCGTGTTAAATCTCTAGACTTAATCATCCTGCATAACTGTAACCTTGTACTCTTTCACCAACATCTCCCCACTCCTGGCAACCACGGATTCCAAATATAAGTGAGATTATACATTTATTTTCTGTATCCCGCTTATTCCACTTAGCATAATTTCATCCATGTTGTTGCAAATGGCAGAATGTCCTTTTATTAAGGCTAAACAGTACTTCATTGTATACGCAAATACCATAATTTCTTTATCCATTGATTTATTGATGGATACTTAGACTGTTTCCATATATTGGCTATTGTGAATAATGCTATAATGAAAATAGGAGCACAGGTATCTCTTCAAGATACTGATTTAATTTCCTCTGAATATATACCCAGAAAAGGGATTGCTGAATCATATGGTAGGTCTACTTTTAGTTTCTGGAAGAACCTCCATACCGTTTGCCATAATGGTTGCACCAGTTTACATTTCCAACAACATTTCAAAGGTTTCCTTTTCTCCACATCTTCACCAACGCTTGTTAGGTTTTTTTTCTTTTTTTTGATTATAGTCATTCTAACAGGTGTGAGGTGATATCTCATTGTGGTTTTGATTTGCCTTTCCCTGATGATTAGTGATGTTAAGCACTTTGGGCCCATAACTGTTGGCCATTTGTATGTCTTCTTTGTCTTCCTTGCTCATTTTTTAAACAGGTTGCTTGTTTTCTTGCTATTGAGTTGTGTGTTGCTTATATATTTTGGATATTAACTTCTTATGAGATATATGGTTTGCATATATTTTCTCTGAATCTGTTACATTGCCTTTTCATTTTCTTGGTGGTTTCCTTTGCCATGCAGAAGCTTTTCAGTTTGATGTAGTCCCTACTATTTATTTTTGCTTTTGTTGCCTGAACTTTTGCAGTCATATTCAAAAAATAATTGCCAAAGTCAATGTCAAGGAGCTCTTTTCCCTTTTTTTTCTAGAGATTTTACGGTTTCAGGTCTTATGTTTAAATATTTCATCCATTTTGAGTTAATTTTTGTGTATGATGTAAGATAAGGGTCAAATTTCCTTTTTTTTTAGGTGGATATCCAATTTTTCTAGCATCATTTAATAAAGTTACTATTATTTCCCCATTGGGTATTCCTGGCTCCTTTGTAAAAAATTAGCTGACTGTATAGGCATAGGCTTATTTCTGGGCTCTCTATTACGTTCCATCATCCCATGTGTCAATTTTTGTACCAGCACTGCACTGTCTGATTTTTACAGTTTGTAATACAATTTGAAATCAAGGAGTATGATGCTTCCAACTCTGTTCTCTCTCAAGACTGCTTTAGCTTTTCGGGGTGTTTTGTGGTTCCATATAAATTTTAGAATTGTTTTTTTCTATTTCTGTGAAAAATGCCATTGGAATTTTGATAAAGATTGCACTGAATCTATAAATCACTTTTGATAGTATGGGCATTTAAAATTTTTTTAGTTTCTCCAATCCATGAATATGGGATAGTTTTCCACTTATTTGTGTCTTCTTCATTTTCTTTCATCGATGTATTATAGTTTTTGGTGTACAGATCTTTCACCTCAGGGTTAAATTTACTCCTAAGAATTTAATTTTACTTCTTCCTTTCTGATTTGGATTATTTTTATTTATTGTCTTATTTCTTGTCTTACTGCTCTTGCTAGTACTTCTAGTACTGTGTCGAGTAGAAATAGTGAGAGTGGGCATTCTTACCTTGTACTGGCTCTTAGAGGAAAAGCTTTCAGTTTTCCCCCACTGATTACGATGTTAGCTGTGGACTTTTCATAAATGGCCTTTCGTGTGTTGAGGAAATTTCCTTGTATACCTATCTTGTTGAGAGTTTTCATCATGAATAGATGTTGAACTTTGTCAAATGCTTTTAGTGCATCTACTGAGATGATCATGTGGTTTTTATCATTCATTCTCTTAATGTGGTGCATCACATTGATTTACTTGTGTATGTTACACCAACCTTACATCCCAGGAATAAACCCCACTTGGTCACGGTGCATGTGTTGTTGAATTAAGACTGCTAGTATTTTATTGAGGATTTTTGTATCTATATTCATCCGAGATATTTTCTTGTAATTTTCTTTCCTTGTGGTATCTTTGTCTGGATTTGGAGTCAGAGTGACTCTGGCTTCACAAAATGATTTTGGAAATATTCTCTCTACTAATGTTTTTTGGAAGAGTTTGAGAAGGGTTAGTATTAATTACTCTGATTGTTTGATGGAATTTAGCCATGAAGCCATCTGGTCCTGGGCTTTTCTTTGTTGGGAGGTTTTTGATTACTACTGAAATCTCCTTATGTGTTATTGATCTGTTCAGACTTTCTATTTCTTCTTAATTCAGTCTTCGTAAGTTGTGTGTCCCTAGGATTTTATCCATTTCTTCTAGGTTATCCCATTTTTCCACATATAATAGCTCATAGTACTCCCTATGATTCTTTTTACTTCTGAGGCATCTGTTGTAATGTCTCCTCTTTCAACTACGATTGTATTTATTTGAGTCTTCTCTCTTTTTTTCTTAGTCTAGCTATGTGTCTGCTGATTATATTTTTTCCAAAAAACAACTCAGTTTTGTTGATTTTTAAAACTGTTTTTATTCTCTACTTGAGTTATTTATGCTTTGATCTTTATTATTTCTTTCCTTCTGCTAACTTTGGTTTTAGTATTTTTCTTATTTTTCTAGTTCCTTGAGGTGTAAAGTTAGGTTGCTTATTTGAGATCTTTCTTATTTTTTAACGTTGGGATTTATCACTGTAAACTTAGCATGCTGAACTTCTAATCTACATGTTTTTTCCTTCCAGTTTCCCCTCTTCTCTCCATGATGACTACCCCATCCATTCTCCACATGCTTCTGTGGAAGTCCTGGCCACTTACTTCATGAAGTCTTCCTTGATTTTCAGTCTCCAACTACCAACTGACCCATATATGCACTCTCAATTAACATTTTTAGTGTCTTTTGTAAATTTCATGCCCATTTCACTCCTTCCCTTTGGTATAATTTATAAACTGGTCTATTTTCCACCAGTATTCTTCCATTTACATACTCATATACCCCTGAGATTTCCCTAACATAAAGTATTTCTTGCATTACTTAGTTTGGTTTTCCAGAAACTTTTAAAACAAAGTTGTGGTAAAATATACATAAGATTTACCACCTCATCCATTTTTAAGTGTACAGTTCAGTGGTATTAAGTACATTAATATTGTGAAACCATCACCGCAATCTTCCTCCAGAACTCTTTCTATTCAAAACTGTGACTTTACATCCACTAAACAACAACTTCCCATCCTTCGTCCCACAAACGCCTTACAACTACCAGTCTACTTTCTGTTTCTATGAATTTGACTACTCTAGGTGCCTCATTTAAGTGGAATCATACAGTATTTGTCTTTTTGTTTTTAGTTTACTTCCCTTAGCATAATGTCTTCAAGGTTCATTCACACTGTAGCATGTGTCAGAATTTCCTTCCTTTCACAGCTCAAAAATATTCCACCATATGTACATACCACATTTAGTTTATCCCTTCATTCATCAATGGACAAGTAGGTTGCTTCTACCTTTTGGCTATTGTGAAAAATGCTGCCATGAACATAAGCATACAAATATCTGTTCAAGTCCCTGCTTTCAATTATTTTGGGTATATACCCAGAAGAGGAATCCCTGGCTCTGGTAATTCTATTTTTAATTCTTTTTTTTTTTTTTTTTGGAACTGGCCACATTGTTTTTCAAAGTGGTTGCACCATTTTATTTTCTTCCAGAGCCTTCTGAATGGTGCTTAGCACTGACTGAGGCTTAGTCAATGTTCATTTAATTTTATCAAGCCAAACCATTAGTCATTTAAATAAAGTTTGAAATTTACCAACTATTCTTTTTTTTTTCTTAACTATTCAGTAAGGCTTAAAGGTTAAAAATCTGCATTGGTGTTTGTGACTTGTTTGCCAATAGCCATCCATCAGTTTGGGTATCATTTTTATTGTTTCAAAATTATAAAGTTAGAAAGCATAAAATAGGGATATTCTTATTTCTAGGGACATCTTGTTGCATCCATACCCAGTGAAGCTTCTACCTTAATAACATTGCTAGTTAATAAAGGCTAGATTTAGAAAACACAAAACAACTACCTCAACCCATAAGACTGGCTTAGACAGTCCCAAGCAAGACTTAACACTGGTCCCTATTCCTAGAGAGAGCCTCCATTCTTCTATTTATCAATCACTGCCAAACAATGGAGGAAAGTCTAGGTAAATTATGGTGTACTTGCACAGTAAAAAAGTTTGTAGTTTTTTGAAATAGCATTTGTAATATCACTTGATGCAGGAAAGTGCTTATAGTAATTATATTAGGTGAAAAGTCAAGATAAATTTTTTTCATACAATGTGATCTTAATTGTGCAAAAAAAGAAAAACTAGGCATAAAAATAACTGGAATGAAATATAGCTAAATGTTAATGAGTAATTTTATCCTATTTATTTATACATTATGTATAGCACCAGTTTTCTTCAAATGAGTACATAGTGCTCTTATAGTAAAAATGCATATTCAAGAAAAAATATCTATATATCGTAGTTACTGGAGTTGTAACAAAAGGCCGAATCCAAGGAAAAATACTCATTCATGGATCTCATTGTTCAGTCAGGAGAGTAACCTGTTATTCCTAAAGAGATGGCAATAGCTGTGCTCCCTGTGCAACAGGCAGTGTGACAGAGTCCTGAGGGATGTGGGGTGTACGTGGGGATGGGGCTGGTTGATGGCTGGCTGAAATTTAGAGGTGAAGGAGGAAAAAGTCTTAGCTGTTCCTAACCTGTGCCATGGTTGCATCCACATACTCTAAGCTCAGCACTCTCTCACCTCTCCATCCTTTATTCGTACAGGAGCAGCAGGCATGAAGACCAACTGTGTGAGTCACCTCTCCAGAAAGTAGTTGTCTTAATAAAAACCAAAGTCTGAATCTAGACTAATGAAAGTCAGAAGATAGAATTCCAGTATTCACCCACTTAAATACTTATTGAAAAGTCCATTCTATGCAAGGAATCCACCTCAGAGATGAAAAGATCGGTAAAACTCCCTGAAAGAACTCATACTCTGTTGGAAATGAAGTCTCTGTTCCAGGGGCTGGGGGGATACCAGAGAGGCACCTGTCCTTGTGGAGCTTGTACTACACAGACCTCAGCCCTGGTAGGGCCTCACTCATCAGTGTGTGAGCCTCAGTTTAGGTTCTGGTAAAGCAAAGTCAGAATTTTCTGTCTACAGTTTGATTGTGTATAAGCAGTGGTCATGGTTAAACGAGACTAGCTAATTTGATAGAGGAGGGAAACCACAAGCTTTATGGAATGACTCTAGAAGCTTTTAAACTTATACTAATGTTCCTTTGGTCATGACTGGAGAAGCCAAAGTTCAGGACTGAGAAGCATCTGCAATGTTTTTCTAGGCAGCCAATCTGTTTAAGAGACTTCTCACAGTCGTTAAAGCAAACATCAGATTCTCCATACCACACCCTTAAAACTGGCAAAGAATTCTGAGCCAGGCCCAGCAG
Source organism: Phocoena sinus (assembly GCF_008692025.1). NCBI lineage: Eukaryota > Metazoa > Chordata > Mammalia > Artiodactyla > Phocoenidae > Phocoena > Phocoena sinus. The sequence continues at coordinate 13,826,161 of NC_045775.1, read as the reverse complement.
GGCTTGACCCCCTGAAAATGATGCTGTTTAAGCCCTCTGATATCAAAAATGCCTCTCTAGCCAGACTCATTCGCCAAATCTTTCAACATGGGCATACTTAACCTATGGTCTTACTGACATAAACTATTTTATCCAAGAAACAAAACTAAATGGAAACAGGCATTTTCGGTGTGTGTTTGTATATATGGTGTGTGTTTGTGTATGTGGTATGTATGTGTATGTATGATATGTGTATGTGTGGTGTGTGTACGGTATGTGTGGATGTGTGCAGTCGGGACCTAACTCATATTTACCCATGACTCGATATTTATCTGTGACAGGCCTATGAGTACCGTCAGAACTAATGGAGTAACTCAATTCCATGAGATATCCAATCAGAAAAAGAAGTCTCAGCAGGCCAAGAAAAACAGCTAGAGGAAGGAAGGACAGAGGAACTTTAAGAGCAGTAAGTGGTGCGGGAGGGAATAGAGGAAAAAGAAGAGGGTGGTGTTCCCAAGACTGAGTAAATCCACGTCCCTCACCATAGGCATTTTTCTTAAACAGCCATGCATTTTGGTCAGCATTGCCAGAAGCCACAGAAACAGAGTGAATAGCCAAAGATGCTTGATTCCATTGTACTAAGAAGGGGTCTGCAGTGCTTGGGGTTTCCTGCCCGCTTGCCCTACTGAAACTTCTAAAATCTCTCTTCTGAATTTTGGTGTTCTCACTGGGCTAAAGCATAGGGATTTCAGGGCTAGGATCTTACTATCACTTCAGCCACTGGATGATAATTTTGAGAGATTAACATTTGCCAGGCCCTCTGCTAAAGATATATTATCTCATGTTTTGGGTACTATTACCATGCCCATTTTTACAGATGACCAAAAAAAAACTAAAATTTGAGTAACTTACTCAAAATTATGAGGTATGTAGAATACCTGGGAGAGGAATTCAAATCGCACGTCTGACCTCCTACTCGCTCCTGAGCATCAAAATGCAACAGTAGGTGGTTAATAAATAACTGAATTTGTCTAGAAATATGAGATGGGTTGCAGCATGATAGTAAGGCATCCATCCGCTTCACACTCTAAATTATACGGCCTGAGGGTAAGTCTGTGACCAATGGAATCACAGCAGAACAGAGAGTCCACATGACTCATGGCAGGAACACTCACTAGAACCAGGAGGCCTGGGATCTGGAGGTGGACCATCACTAGTTCTCTGGGTGGCTTGACAAAAGCCAATTCATACCCTAGGGCTTCCATTTCCTCACCTATCAAACACAGGATATTCCACTTTACCCCATAAGTCTGGTAGGAGGACCAGAGGAGATAACTACAAGTGGAGATGCTTCATATAACCCACCCGGGAGGTAGCATCAGTGATGAAAAAGCCTTGACACTGAAACTGCTCCACGTTCTTCTAACCTACCTATCCTCATGGTTGTTCTTTGCTTTCTGCCACTGAAGAGCAGAAACAATACTATTACTATTTTAATTAAAATTCAACAAACCCATAGGAAGTCCAAGGAAGGGGAATTGGGAAATTCTGGCAGGTCAGATGGAAATCAGATCTCTGACTCACCATCCCTTTCAGAAGAATACCAAATGCTCTCTCCTAGCATCCAAGACCTCTCCCAACTCTCCTCCATAGACTTCACACTCCAATAATAACACATGACATGCAGTCCCTCCAACACAGCAAGCTCTTTAAGACCTCTGATCCCTTTCACTTGTGCCTGGAACACTGATGCCCCATCTCTTTCAGTGTTTTGAAACTCAGTCCATGTACCACTATTGTAGGGAAACTACTCTCCTCCTTCCTCAGAGTTCACACCACTCATACTATTACACAATTTCTCAGCATCCTTATGTTTGTTACTATTAAGTTCTTCAAAAGCAGGAACCATGCTTCTTTCATCTTGTTATTCCCAGTGCCTGGCATAGGACCTGGAACACTGTAGGCATATGGTGAATTTTTTTAGTCAATTAACCTAAATTAATGTGTTCATAGTACCTTGTATGCTCAGGAGAAAGTACAGGCTGACTAGTTTGCTGCTGAACAAATGCCTTCAAGAATAAAGCTTTATTTCCCTAGCATCTATGATCTCTTACAGTCATTTCATAATTAACCTAAAAGAATCTCCATAATTTTATTAGTGGGGTTCCTGCAACTACACTGAGTTTATCCAAGCTGGGAACCATATTTTATTAACCTGTCAAATCACAGCTTCTAAATAATGTTCATTGACTGACTAACTGAATGAATGAATAGATTTACTATACCCATTTCTATATCACCTCATGGAACCTAGCACGATGCCTGGGACATAATGTATGCTCAAAAATGACTTTCAAATGAATGAGTGAACAAATAAATGTCTTTTTGAAATCTATTTTCTAAGTACAATGACTAACGAAGGATATAGCATGTAGCAATTCAGAACTTGTTTGATGCATGAAGAAAGTAAAGATTCAAGAACTACTAAGTGAGAATCTGGCTAATTTTTCAGGTTTAAGACCTTTTTAGAATACAAAATTAAATATGACAATATCAGCCAAATGTTCACATTTCTAAGTAGAAATCTGCTAGCAAAAGCATCATTAAAATAGCACCCAGTGGCTGGTTAATCTCAAGATTGTCATGGTTATATATGGGGTGACATGTTATTTGGCTATGATCGTGGTAGAGTTCTTAAGCTGATGCATTTAATGAAAAATATATTCAGATGTAGGATAGCTATTACTGAAATTACAGAAATATTGCATTATGTTAAATATCCACCTGTTATGTCATACATTCTAAAAGCATTCCTTCCAACCAATCTCCTCCTCTCCCCACAAGCCAATTGGCACCCATTAGAGTTCATGACATGAAATCCTCTCTGTGATGTTTCCCATATAAAAATATTTAGGCCTTAAGGACCAAGTACAGTCAGACAAATTTACCTCACCGTGGCATTTTTTCTGACAAAACAGTCAAAATAGCTCTCTCTTCCAGGAAACTCATGATTGGATTCTGTTTGGGGCAAGATGGGGTCTTCCAGGCTAAGCCAACTTGGCTGAACAGTGACTCACTCTCCCACTGGGGATCATGAGATGAGCGTAAATGAATAGTAAATTTGGTGTTCGAGGAACCCAGATTCAAAGGTGAAGGCAAGGTAGGGCTTTGTGCATGGATACAATTAGTCCCCAAAATGGTGAACCACATGACTTCTCAAAATAAATCCACCTGAGTCCCAAAACCAAAGGTGCATGATCCAGCACCTCAGATTTCCTGTTTGAGTGGAAAAAACAAATGTAGATAAAAAAATTCATCATCCCATAAACTTATTCAAAACTCCAGCAAAAGCCAACTGAAATAAATAAAATGTTAAAAAAATGAGGAAAGCACTCTCTATTCACAATAACTTAATGCCCAATTCTGATTTATTCTAATCCTAAACATAATTTATTTAAAAAGAAGAACTCACAATTAAATATTAATAAATTAACAATATGGCTTGTTGCCCTTATGTAAGTTAGCAAATGATTTAAAAAGAAGAGTAGGCAATGAGATCAAATACAGAGAAATGGGTCATCTCTTATATTGTGTTACTTCCAGTTAGGATGCACATATAAGATGAAAGTAAATAGAAGATAATAGAAAGTAGAAGTAATAAATGACCCTAGATTCTCTGTCATCAAAAAAAAAAAATCCCAAACAAAAGGCACTCAACAGCTGATTTATATTAATCTTTTTCCACCCACCATCACCTCCTTTCCCTTTCTCTTTTCTCCCACCTGCCTATTTCTCCTCTATTATCACTATAAACCTCATAATCATTATCATCATCATCATCATCATCAGTAATACAGAGCAGGCAGAAATCCACTGGGTCTCTTTACAAGGAAATCACCATTTGTGAAACATCCAAATATGGTTGCTGTGGGATAAAGAGACTTCTGGAAATCGTAAGGCACTTGATCGTCATGCCATGTTGTGTTGATCATTTAATGTTTACTAACATTGCTTCCCTTATTGATTTATTTTTATTTAACCTTGTATCTCACCAACAAAATTAACAACTCTCTCTCTCCCTCTCTGGTTCACCCACACACATTCACATGCAATAAATCCTACAATCTCTTTATCCCATTTCTAATTAATTTACTTCTACTAAAAAGATTATAATTTTACAGAGGCAAAATGCAGATTGTTTAAAATAATAGTATCAATTATTATTTTTTAATCTGGTATTTTAAAAATCCTTCTACAAAGCCATGCTAGTTAACACATCATAATTATGCTCAGTAAGAGGGTGACACAGGGGAGTAGAGGAAGCAGGAGAAGGAGGAAAAGAACTGCTCTGTAAGACGTATGAATACCCAGCGTGAACTAAGCATTTTACATACATTATCTTGGTGAGTTTCCATCTTAAGAAGAGGAGAATGGAGACTCAGGAACATTAAGTGATCAGCTAGAAAGCAGTAGAGTGAGAGACTGAACTGTTGTCTTTCTGACACTAAAGCCTCTGTTACTTTATATCTTTGTCTCTTATGGTTATCCTGCTTTGTGACTCTTTTATATTTAAATAAAGCAAAACATAAAGCTAATTGTATTCACTAAGCGATTTATTATATCAATATTACAATAGAAAAAAGCTGGAATCAAGAAAACAAGTTAAATGCCTAATGATAAGAGAATGACGGCACAGCTCTAAAATGAGCAGCCATAAAAAGTAATAATTCTGAAGAATTTATAGTAACATGGAAAGATTTATATTGAAATGATATCAGAAGGTTATATAATGGTATGGTCATGGTTAAGTAGAAAAGTAAAGACATAAATTAATTCATCAGAAAGACATGGTCATATCTCTTACAAATTTAGATACAAAAATCCTCAACAAAATATTAGCAAATTAAATCCAACAATGAATCAAAAGAATTATACACTATGACCAACTGATATCCATACCAGGTATGCAAGGATGGTTCAATATTTAAAAATCAGTCAGTGTAATGTAGCACATCAACAATCTAAAGAAGAAAAGTCAAATTATATGATCATAACAATTAATGTAAAAAAAAGATAATATTCAACAACCATTCATGGTAAAACAAACAAAAAACATCACAACTCTCAGCAAGTTAAGAATAGAAGAAAACAACTTTACTTGATAAGAAAGCATCTGCAAGAAGTCCGATAGCTAACATCATATTTAAATGGAGAAAGACAATGCTGTCCTCTATGACCAGGAACAAGAACAAGGCAAGGATGTCTGTTATCACCACTCTAATTCAACATAATTAGTAGTAGAATTCCTAGCCAGTGCAATGAGGTCAGAAAAAGAAATGAAAGGCATACAGATTTGAAAGAAAAAAACAAAACTGTTAATATTTTCAGATGACATGACTGTGCATTTAGAAAATCATAAGAAATTTACCAAACAAAAAAAAAATTCTTATAATTAGTGAGTTTAGTAAAGTTATAGAATACACGTTTACAACATCTCTCTATTAAGAATGAATACATGGAAACAAATTTAAAAAACACAATTCTATTTACTATCACTCTAAAGAAAATGAAATATTTAGGTAACAATTTAACAATACCTGTATAGGACTTATATGCTGAAAAATTTTAAATGCTGATGAAAGACATTTTTAAAAAGCTTAAATAAATGAAAATGCATAATATGTACATGAACTGAAAGACTCACAATAGTAAAAATGGCAAGTCTCCTAAATTTAGCTAAAATTTAATATCATTCCTACCAAAAACCCCATCAAGGTGTTTTATAGACATATACAAGCTTATTCTAAAATTTATTTGGAATGGTACAGTTACTGTAATAGCTAAAACAATCTTTAAAAAAAGAAGAATGTGCAATTAATGACTCTATATACAGCTGCAATACGCAAGACAGTTTGGTACTGGTGGAAAAATAGTCACATACATCAATGGAACAAAACAGAACCCAGAAATAGACCCACACAAATATACCCTACTGATTTCTGATAAATTTGCAAAAGCAATTCAATGCAGAATGGATGGTCTTTGCATGAAATAAGGTTGGAATAATTGGACATCCAAGTGAAAAAAAACAAACCCAAAACTAAAAACCTCACACTTGAAGGGGGCGGAGTCAAGATGGCAGATGAGGAGGATGTGGAATTTGCACCTCCACACAACTAGGGCACCTACCAGGCACCAGTGGGGAACCATAGACACCTAAGCGGATGGGAGGAACCCCAAGCGACCAGGTAGGATGTTGGGGGGAGAGAGGGGTAGAGAAGTGGAGGCAGGATGGGACCAGCACCCCTGAGGGGCAGCTGGGGGAGGAAAGGAGTTCCAACACCTGGTGGGACACACCCACGGCTAGGGGTCCAGTAGCAACAAAGGAGGCAGGGGGAGGAATGGAAGGGAGTGTGGCTAGGGCTTTCCCTGACCACTTGTGCACCTGGTAGCCTGTTGGGCTCCTGGGCCTAATCCTCTGCCCTCAGAGGCTCCCTCCTGCTGTGCAGAAGCCAAGCCCTGGCCCTGCATCCCCACCCAGGACCTGACCTCTACACTTGGCACTTGAAGACACCCTCTGAGAACCCCTCCAACCGCAATGGGCCTAAACCCCACCCACACACCCTCACCCAGCGTCTTACCTCCAAACTCCAGAACTCCACACTCCGGAGGCACTCCTCTGGATGTGCTGCCTCTCCCCTTCTCTGCAGGTCCTAATCCTAGGCCCCGCTCCACACCTGAACTTCACTCCGCATAGGCCCTGCCCCCAAGGCCTTTACCGGCAGCTTCGGCCTTGAGCCTAGGCCCTGCCCCATGCTTAAATGTCACCCCTGCTTACACTCCGCTGCACCCTAAACCCCACCCCTGCCTAAGTTCCACTCCCACCTAGGCTCTGCCCCCCCCATAGCCAAGGTCTTTTCTGGCCTTTTTTATTTTTTCTTCCTTTTCTTTTCTTCTTTTAGGTTGGGGCTCAGTTTTACATTGTTGTTGTTGATTCATGTATGTTTTTATTTTTTCTAATAAATCTTTTATTTTTCTAATTGTATTTTATTCTTTATACTTTGTTATTGTTCTGCTCCTCTTGCTTTGTTGCTTTTTTTATTTCTTTTTTCGTCTTTCTATTTTCTGTTGTCATTTTGTTTTACCTTGTTGCAGTTGTTTCAAACATATTTTTCTTTTTCCTAATATATTGTTTATCTTTCTAGTTGTGTTTTATTACTTATTCTTTGTTATTATACTGCTCCTTTTTTTTCTTTTGCCACAACATTCGGCTTGCGACATCTTGGTCCCCAGGCTGGGGGTCAGGCCTGAGCTCCTGTGGTGGGAACGCTGAGTCCAAACCTCTGCACTGACAGAGAACCTCAGACCCCAGGGAATATTAACTGGAGTGAGGCCTCCCGGAGGTCCTCATCTCTGCACAAAGACCTGGCTCTACCCAACTGCCTGCAAACTCCAGTGCTGCACACCTCAGGCCAAACAACCAGTAAGACTGGAATACAGCCCCACTCATCAAAAAAAAAAAAAAAAGAAACTACAAAAAAATAGTTTACAAATGAAGGAGCAAGGTAAAAACCTACAAGACCAAATAAATGAAGACAAAATAGGCAACCTACCTGAAAAAGAATTCAGAGTAATGAGAGTAAAGATGTTCCAAAAGTTTGGAAATAGAATGGAGAAAATACAAGAAATGTTTAACAAGGATCTAGAAGAACTACAGAGCAAACGAACAGTGATGAACAGCACAATAAGTGAAATTAAAAATGCTCTGGAAGGAATCAATAGCAGAATAACTGAGGCAGAAGAACAGATGAGTGAGCCGGAAGATAAAATGGTGGAAATAACTGCCGTAGAGCAGAATAAAGAAAAATGAATGAAAAGAACCGAAGACAGTCTCAGAGGCCTCTGGGACAACACTAAATGCACCAACATTCAAATTATAGGGGTCCCAGAAGGAGAAGGGAAAGAGAAAGGGTCTGAGAAAATATGTGAAGAGATTACAGTTGAAAAATTCCCTAACATGGGAAAGGAAATAACCACTCAAGTCCAGGAAGCGCAGAGAGTCCCATACAGGATAAACCCTAGGAGAAACACACCAGGACATACATTAATCAAACTAACAAAAAATTAAATTCAAAGAAAAAAATATTAAAAGCAGCAAGGGAAAAGCAAAAAAACATACAAGGGAATCCCCATAAGGTTATCAGCTGATTTCTCAGCAGAAACTCTATAGGCCAGAAGGGAGTGGCAGGATATATTTCAAGTGATGAAAGCAAAATCCCTAAAACCAAGATTACTCTACCCAGCAAGGATCTCATTCAGACTTGACAGAGAAATCAAAAGCTTTACAGACAAGCAAAAGCTACAAGAATTCAGCACCACTGAACCACCTTTATAACAAATGCTAAAGGAACTTCTCTAAGCAGGAAACACAAGAGAAGAAAAAGACCCACAAAAACAAACCCAAATCAATTAAGAAAACGGTAATAGAAACATACATATTGATAATCACCTTGAATGTAAATGGATTAAATGCTCCAACCAGAAGACACAGACTGGTTGAATGGATACAAAAATAAGACCCTTATATATGATGTCTACAAGAAACCCACTTCAGACCTAGGGACACATACAGACTGAAAGTGAGGGGATGGAAAAAGATATTCCACGCAAATGGAAATGAAAAGAAAGCTGTAGTAGCAATGCTCATATCAGACAAAATAGACTTTAAAATAAAGACTGTTACAAGAGACAAGGAAAGACACTACATAGTGATCAAGGGATCAATCCAAAAAGAAAACATAGCAATTATAAATATTTATGCACCCAACATAGGAGCACCTCAATACATAAGGCAAATGCTAACAGCCATAAAAGGAGAAATTGACAGTAACACAATAATAGAGGGGGACTTTAACACCTCACTTACACCAATAGACAGATCATCCAGACAGAAAATAAATAAGGAAACACAAACTTTAAATGACACAAATAGATTTAATTGACATTTATAGGACATTCCACCCAAAAGTGGAAGAATACACTTTCTTCTCAAGTGCACACAGAACTTTCTGCAGAATAGATCACATCTTGGGTTACAAATCAAGCCTTGGAAAATTTAAGAGAATTGAAATTGGATCAAGCACCTTTTCTGACCACAACACTATGAGATCAGAAATCAATTACAGGAAAAAACACACAAATACATGGAGGCTAAACAGTGCACTGCTAAATAACCAAGAGATCACTGAAGAAATCAAAGAAGAAATTTCAAAAATACCTAGAAACAGATGACAACAAAAACATGATGATCCAAAACCTATGGGACACAGCCAAAGCAGTTCTAAGAGAGAAGTTTATAGCAATTCAAGCTCACCTCAAGAAACAAGAAAAATCTCAAATAAACAATCTAAACTTACATGTAAAGCAACTAGAAAAAGGTGAACAAAGAAAACCCAAAGTTAGTAGAAGGAAAGAAATCATAAATATCAGAGCAGAAATAAATGAAATAAAAATGAAGAAAACAACAGCAAAGATCAATAAAACTAAAAGTTGGTTCTTTGAGAAGATAAAAAAAAATTGATAAAACTTTAGCCAGACTTATCAAGAAAAAAAGGCAGAGGACCCAAATCAATAAAACTGGAAATGAAAAAGGAGAGATTACAACTGACACTATAGAAATACAAAGGATCATAAGAGATTACTAGAAGCAACTCTATGCCAATAAAATGGACAACCTGGAAGAAATTGACAAATTCTTGGAAAGGTACAACTTTCCAAGACTGAACCAGGAAGAATTAGAAAATATAAACAGACCAATCACAGGTAATGAAATTGAAACTCTAATTAAAAATCTTCTAATAAACAGAAGTCCAGGACTGGGGGCTTCACAGGTGAATTCTATCAAACATTTAGAGAAGAGTTAACACCTATCCATCTCAAACTCTTCCAAAAAACTGCAGAGGGAGGAACACTCCCAAACTCGTTCTACGAGGCCACCATCACTCTGATACCAAAACCAGACAAAGATATCACAAAAAAAGAAAATTACAGACCAATATCACTGATGAACATATATGCAAAAATCCTCAACAAAATACTAGCAAACAGAATCCAACAACAGATCATACAACATGATCAATTGGGATTTATCCCAGAGATGCAAGTCTTCTTCAATATATGCAAAACAATCAATGTGATACACCATATTAACAAACTGAAGAATTAAAACCATATGATCATCTCAATAGATGCAGAAAACACTTTTGACAAAATTCAACACCATTTATGATGAAAACTCTCCAGAAAGTGGTCACAGAGGGAACCTACCTCAATATAATAAAAGCCATATACAATATACCCACAGCAAATGTCATTCTCAATGGTAAAAAACTGCAGGCATTTTCTTTAAGATCAAAGAACAAGATAAGGATGTCCATGCTTGCTGCTATCATTCAACATAGTATTGGTAGTCCTAGCCATGGCAATCAGAGAAGAAAAAGAAATAAAAGGAATACAAATTGGAAAAGAAGAAGGAAAACTGTCACTGTTTGCCAATGACATGATACTATACAAACAAAATCCTAAAGATGCCACCAGAAAAGTACTAGAACTAGTCAATTAATTTGGTTAAGGTTGCAGGATACAAAATGAATGCACAGAAATCTCTTGCATTCCTATACGCTAATAACGAAAGATCAGAAAGAGAAATTAAGGAAGCAATCCCATTTACCATTGCAACAAAAAGAATAAAATACCTATGAATAAACCTACCTAAGAAGGCAAAGGACCTGTACTCAGAAAACTATAAAACACTGATGAAAGAAAGCAAAGATGACATAAACAGATGGAGATCTATACCATGCTCTTGGATTGGAAGAATCAATACTGTGAAAATGACTATACTACCCAAAGCAATCTATGGGCTCTATGTAATCCTTATCAAATTACCAGTGGCATTTTTTCACAGAACTAGAACAAAAAACTTTACAATCTCTATGGAAACACAAAGACCCCGAACACCCAAAGCAATCTTGAGAAAGAAAAATGGAGCTGAGGAATCAGGCTCCCTGACTTCAGACTATACTACAAAGCTACAGTAATCAAGACAGTATGGTACTGGCACGAAAACAGAGATATAAGTCAGTGGAACAGGATAGTAAGCCCAGGGATAAACCCATGCACATATGGTCACCTTATCTTTGACAAAGGAGGCAAGGATATACAATGGAGAAAAGACAGCCTCTTCAATAAGTGGTGCTGGGAAAACTGAACAGCTACATGTAAAAGAATGAAATTAGAACACTCCCTTACACCATACATGAAAATAATCTCAAAATGGATTAAAGACCTAAATGTAAGGCCAGTCACTGTAAAACTCTTAGAGGAAAACATAGGCAGAACACTCTATGACATAAATCACAGGAAGACCGTTTTTGACCCACCTCCTAGAGTAATGGAAATAAAAACAAAAGTAAACAAATGGGACCTAAGGAAACTTACAAGCTTTTGCACAGCAAAGGAAACCATAATCAAGACAAAAAGACAGCCCTCAGAATGGGAGAAAATATTCACAAACGAAGCAACTGAGAAAGGATTAATCTCCAAAATATACAAGCAGCTCAATATCAAAAAAACAAACAACCTAATCCAAAAATGGGAAGACCTAAACAGACATTTCTCCAAAGAAGACATACAGATGGCCAGTGCTCAACATCACTAATCATTAGAGAAATGCAAGTCAAAACCACAAAGAGGTAACACCTCACACCAGTCAGAATGGCCATCATCAAAAAATCTAGAAACAATAAATGCTGGGGAGGGTCTGAAGAAAAGGGCACTCTCCTGCACTGTTGGTGGAAATGTAAATTGATACAGCTACTATGGAGAACAGTATGGAGTTTCCTTAAAAAACTAAAAACAGAACTACCATACGACCCAGCAATCCCACTACTGGGCATATACCCTGAGAAAACCATAATTCAAAAAGAGTCACGTACCACAACGTTCACTGCAGCACTAGTTACAATAGCTAGGACATAGAAGCAACCTAATTGTCCATTGACAGATGAATGGATAAAGAAGATGTGGCACATATATACAATGGAATATTACTCAGCCATAAAAAAAAGAAATTGAGCTATCTGTAGTGAGGTAGATGGACCTAGAGTCTGTCATACAGTGTGAAGAAAGGGAGAAACAAATACCATATGCTAACACATATATACAGAAACTAAAAAAAAAAAAAAAAGGTTCTGATGAACCTAGGGGCAGGACAGGAATAAAGACACAGACATAGAGAATGGACTTAAGGACATGGGGAGGGGGAAGGGTAAACTGGGACTAAGTGAGAGAGTAACACTGACATATATACACTACCAAATGTAAAATGGATGGCTACTGGGAAGCTACTGCATAGCACAGGGAGTTAACTCGATGCTTTGTGATGACCTAGAGGGACGGGATAGGGAGGGTGGGAGGGAGGCTCAAGAGGGAGGGGATATGGGGATATATGTATACATATAGCTGATTCAGTTTGTTGTACAGCAGAAACTAACACAACATTTTAAAGCAATTATACTCCAATAAAGATGTGAAACAAACAAACAAACAAAAAACCTCACAATTGATACAAAAATTACCACAAAATGGATCATGGACTTAAATGTAAAGTGTAAATCTATGCAACTTTTAGGAAAAACAAAACAATACCATAGGAGAAAATCTTCAGTATAAAGAGCTAGACAAAGAGTTCTTAAACTTGATACCAAAAGCATGATATATAAAAGGAGATATTCATAAATTGGATCTAATCAAAATTTAAAACTTTTGCTCTCTGAAAGATCCCATATAAACTCAGTAGTAAAGTAACAAACAATGGGAAAAATACATGAATGGACATTTTACTGCAAAAGACATAGAGATAGCAAATAAAAAAGCCATTAGCAAAACTCATTTTACAGTACTATTATTCAGAAATAGTGACTGAGCAATTTCAGTACGTACATTCACTTTACTTTTCCTGTTCCCAACACAACCAAACATGAAAACAGCAACTGAGGTTATCTCTGATCTCTCCATGTTCATTCCAATAGTCAAAAACAAAAGAAGAACTCATAGGAGTATTCCCAAACGATTATCCCTAAACTTTAATTGTTGGACTCAGGGAGTTTCCCAAGTTGAAAAATTACCAATATAGATTTTTTAATTGCATGAAAAGAATTCAGATTTGATCTTGAATGCAACTGTAATGACTGGGCATAAATATTACTCTTTTTAAACGTTTCAGTCATATGATTAAGCCCCTCCGATTGAGGCCCTCAAAGACACTGAGCCCCTCATAGACACTGAAATGTAATAAGAGTTGACCAAGGAGCCAATCTTTCCCAATGAGGAGTTGAACAATGGCTAAGATGAAGTTATTAAAGCAGCCCAGAGCTCTCAGACAAAGACTTGTTCTTCCTGTGGGGTCCTTGGAATGCTTTCCATCATTCCCTGGGTATTCCTCTTGGATGATTTTCTTGGAAAATATTCACATTGATCTTTGGTTTATTCCATTGCTTCTCTAAGAAGCCGAAGTTAAAAACTGACCTTGAGCTCAAGTAACTTCTAATGTGTTACATATGGAAGCAGGGAGATAAATCTCTGTCTGTGGTTGAGAAAGAATAATTCAGCCAAAGCAGTGTTCCCAATAGCACTGATGATAATAATGACAACAATAACTCCACATATTAATAAAGTGCTTCACATCTACCGAGTGTTTTCATATACATTATAGCATTGGATTCTTATGAAAATGTTCTGAGGTAGGTGAGTAAATACTACATTTATTACTCTCAGATGGAAAAATGAGGCTCAAAAATATATGTGCCTTGTCTAAATTAATTGACCAGCAAGTGTTGAAGAAACCACTTGAACATCAAACCTCATTTGTAACATTAAAGAAATTTTTAAACATAAAAACATAACTTCACAGGCCAGCAGCCTAAAGGAATTGATCTAAACTTTCTGAATGTTTAAGGTTGTGTCCTTATATATTTGTATTCTACATAACAATCACAATTACAGTATTGTATTCTGCATTTTCATAGTATAAGTATATAATAATCTGGTCAACTTGTGGTATAGTTTTTATAAATATGTTGCTATTCCAGGATGTGGGGAATTATAATTTATTTCATCATCTTTTTACTATGCATGACTTTATTTTCTTTGGTTAATTATTTACTTAGGGTAACGTTTAGGCCTCTGAGTCTTTGTCAAAAAGTTTGAAGATTCCACATAATTAGTGCTATTAATTATCATACTCTCAAGTAGATCATAAAAATTTGCATTGAGTAGCTATGTCTGCATATACAAGCTTAACACAATTCCAAGGGCACTTAAGAGTTACCATTTTTAAGCTAAAATAGGTATAAAGGTAACTTTTCATTTATTAACTTACTTAAATCAACAGCAAATTGGATCTTTTCAACGATTAGCCATTTGCATTCCCTATCAGTTATTTTTTTTCATTCATCTACTGAGGTCTTGATAGTTTTCTTATATATTTGAATGAGTTATTTTATAACAAAAATTAACCCTTTCTTGTAATTGATAAAGTGTTTTTCAGGTTTGTTTTTCTTTACTTTTAGTTTTTTTATTACACAGATGTTTTCCTCTTTAGTTGCTTCTGTAGCTTCAAACAGAGGAAGTTTTCCCCCTCATTCTAATATTATCAAATTTGTTTTCTGTTTCACTCTGATTGAACTTTACTGAAATGTTATAGCTCTGGTTTTGATCCATATGAAATACTTTTGTAAGAAAGGTGGATATAAATTTTTAAAAAAATTTTCTTTGTTTTTATACATTTTATACATACATATAATTTAAATGGTAAAATAAATCTAAGAGGCTTATTGTAAAATATGAATCCCTTGTTGCTACCCCCTTGACATTTCCCTTCTTCAGTGTTATGCCCCTCTACACTTCTAGAGAAATATATACATATATAGAGAGTGCTTATATTAATTTTTGATTTTTCAATTTTAGGCATCAGATATTGACTTCTCAAGATGGGAGATATGGACTTAACTCTCTTTCTCTATCCCACATTACTACAAACAGGCACGCTTCCATACTTCCATCCCCCAATAAAGTTATATTTTTATGTTGCTCAGATCAATCTATTAAAGTTATCTAAATGTTATTTATAACTGAGCATGCAGCTAGTTATAATTACTTTTCTTATCTTGCATAAACTTTGTCCTCCCTGGAGTCAATGAATGTGTTATTTACTTTTGTTTCCTTTGTTGCCTGTGTCATTATGACTAATTCACCCCCAACTTTTCCCCAGTGTTCAAACACATCCAGTTTTCTATCAGTTTCATCTTCTTGGAAAATTTTTGTACCAGAGCCTCTGACCTGCTCCAATTCTGGACTGGTTAGGTTACTCTCTTGGACTGTTATACATCTTTTATCCTAGTATTTCTTTTCAGCATCCCTAGTAGTTAGGGTAGGCTGCAATGACAGACAGACTCCCAGAACAGAAACTTATTTCTTGTTCAAGTAACAATCTAAGATGGTGGTCCTTGGTTAGTGGATGTCTCTCATCCCACTATGGTAAATTTGGGATCCAGGTTTCTTTCATCTTATAAATTTACCATCTGTCATCTTCTGTATCCAGTTGCCTCACGGGGAGTTAGAAGAGGCACTCTCACTTCTTGAAAAGAGTAGCCTGGAAGTAGCACAATTAGTTCTATCCACAGGGCTCAGTACTGAGGCCACATTTAAAGGCAAGGGAGTTTGGGGGATATCGTCTAACCATGTACTTAACAGGAAAAGGAAAGGAATTTCTACTGACTACTAGAAATCTCTGCCACACCATCATCAAGAGCATTCCTTCTGTCACTTGCTTGAGTGGGATCTCCTATTTCCTAGATCCTGTATTCCTCTTTCTTACTTTTACTTTCTTGGTTGGTGGAACACACCCTAAAGTAGCTTTCTGAGAAAGGGTGAGTAGGAGGTAAATTTTTAGTGATATTGTCTGTCCAAAAATATATTTACTCTACTGTCATATTTGCCAGTTAGACTGAGTACAGAATTCTAGGTTAGAAAACACTTTCCCTTAAAAATTTGAAGGACTTTCTGTAAAAGTTTTTAAGGCATTGCTCTATTTCTACAGAGTCCAAAGCCATTTTATTCATAATCTTTAGTATACCTGATTTTTTTCTCTCTGTGGGAGCTTCAAGATCTTCTCTTGGCCACTGACTTTTTTTTTTTTTTTTTTTTTTTTTTGGGGTACGCGGGCCTCTCACTGTTGTGGCCTCTCCCGTTGCAGAGCACAGGCTCCGGACACGCAGGCTCAGTGGCCATGGCTCACGGGCCTAGCCGCTCCACGGCATGTGGGATCTTCCCGGACCGGGGCATGAACCCATGTCCCCTGCATCGGCAGGCGGACTCTCAACCACTGTGCCACCAGGGAAGCCCCAGCCACTGACATTTTGAATTGGCAGGGTGTTGTTCTACTCTGATCCATTTTTCTGGTACTGGCTAACTTTTAATTATATAACAGTGTTTCTTGATGATTTTCTCTTCTGTTTTCTCTGTTTTGTCTATTTAGAAGTATAATTTTGGATATGGTTACTCATGAGATGATTCTCTAATATTCTTATTTTTTCTTTCCCATTTTCCAGTTCTATTTAACTTTGAGAGAATTCCTCATTATTAGCTTCTAAAACTTCTAATCTTTTTTATCATATATTATAGTTTTAATTTTCAAGACATTTTTCTTAGAGTCATATTATCCCTTTGTGTGGCATACTGTTCTTGTTTCATTGATGCAAAATCTTCTCAGCCATTTGGAATATAATGGTATTTTTAACATTATCTATATCCCTGTATAACCAGTTCTGTCCATGCTGATGTTTTCTACTTATTTATTTTAGTCTCTATCTTTTCAATTAGGAGCTTTGCTCAAATACCTGGGGATCTTTGGCTGTCTGCTCATGTTTAAGAGTGGATCTCTGCAGACTGATGGGAACTGCTGAGCACTGTGTTTGCTTGCCAACTTTGGGCTTCACTTTAAGGAATGGTGTGACTGGGCTATATCACTGAAGAAAGTACTGATGTGTGCCTTAATGTCTTTTCTTATTCTGCACAGATGCGCCATCCAGTCTATTAAGGAAAGTATAAGCCAGGTTCCTAATATTCTGAGAGCAAAGTGGGAAAAGAGTGGTATGAGGCAGCCAACATTCAGTGCACAGACTTTTATGAAATCTCTCAAATTGCAGTAAGATTTCCCTTCCTTTAAATTCATCTAATATTCCCAGTCCAGAGATATGCAACCTCTCCAGAGAATAAACCTCCTCTTCTATCAGGGTGAGAGAGGAGAAGTCTTCCAGCTGAGTAGAGGAGGGAGGGAATCTGGTGCCTTAACTGCATCTTAAGGCAGAATTTAATCCAACCTCCTGTTTTCAACAACTTCTTCATACACCTCATCCTCCCCGCTTCCAGAGGTAACTGGTGCTGACAATTTCTGAGCGTCTTGGGAGATCTATGGTACAGATTGAGGACCTTCTCAGCTTTCTCCGCTGCTGACTTAGAATTCAGTTTTTTTTCAGGTCTGCTAAGTGTTTTAGCACCCATCTTTGCTGCTTTGCCATTTCTCAGTTTCTCTGTGCTTTGTATATTTATGTTCAGAAAATCCTTTACCAGGTTTTCAAGAAAGAGTGGAGGTAAAGGTGTTCAACCATTGATCTTCAACTCAGTAAGCCTTAATATAACTTCATTTTCCAAGTTGGTATCCTATCAGAGCACCATTTAATGAATAATCCTGATGTTCTTGTTGTATTTATTTGACATATACCAAGTTAATTATATTTTATATTCTAGCCAACTGATCCATTTTTACACCAGGTTCATAATGTATAAATTTTTTCTATGCTAGAATATATTATCATATGCAATAATTGCTCAGTACAAGCTAGTTATTTCTCCTTATTGCTTCATTTATTCAGGTAACCCATACGGAAAAAACTCTGTTAAGATTCATCATGCAAGCAACTTGCCAATAGTACCAAACGCAGACTTTTTTGTTGTTGTTTTAAAAGACAGACATGTCCTTAAAATTAGTTCCAATTACATTAATCATCCCTCTTCTAGTATATGTCAGCCAAGATTGTTTCTATTCCAGGCATACAAGATTAAAAATCTCCTGGGTTGACAATTTACCGTGGAACATGACCCATCTATTCAGCCTAATCTTCTCCAACCAGAAACACACAGAGAGACACGTATAGCCACACACATACTTCCTTAAGCCATGTGTATCTCACTTAGATTTCTGCCCCTTTGAAGCTCAGTGACATTTACTGCTTCAGAATATCAAGATATTTTGTCAGATGTGAACGTTAGCAATCTCAGTTACATTTCTTTATCATATTAAAGATTAAAAAGGGAATCAGCTTTGTAATTTACCAGGAAAACAAGGGCTGTGAAGTGCCACTTCTGATCTTCTAATCTGGGATTCTCCTTTATGTACATTACTAACTATTTTTCCCCTTATCAGACCTTCCTTATTGCTGAGATGGATTACAAAATGACCTACTCTGCTCTTTAGTTCTGAATACAATTATCTGTTACCATGAATAAGGAATACTTACACATTCAAAACTGATTTTTTCTCCCATATAAATTTATCCAGGAAAAATATTTAGTTTACTTTTACGACAATTCTAGTCTCATCATATCTGGCAAATACATATTAATCAAGTAAGCATCTTGAGCTATACCTAACATAACTATGTTTATGAAACCAAGTAGTTGCTATTCTTTTCAAAGGGCTCCTCAATAATAAAATTTATTACCTGTAGCTATTAGAGTAGCCAAATGTATGGGCCAGAAGGACTGCTGGTTACATGAGGGAATAACCTACATGTTTTATAGTTGAAGGAGTGGCAAGAAAGATCAATAACAACTATGGAAAGAAGTACGAGAAATAATAGTATTACCCTATACATGGCACTCCTGGGGAAGATAATTCAATTATTTATAAAAGAATTGTGCATCAGTTTTAAACTGCTTTTTTTCTTATTCTAGGTCTTGTTCATCTTAGAGGTTGATTGTGTGATTTTTGGCTTACTCTTATGATCACTCAGAGACATTAAAACAATGGTGTGAACTTATTGGAACATTCCCCTCCTAATCTCACTGGAAAAGTATAAAGTTTTTAATGGCCTATTTATGGTTCTCAAAAACTTGATTTAGGGTGGGAAATTTTGGACTAAGCTACTTTTTTTGCAGTCAAAAGCACATACCAAAAATAAGATAGTCTCTCAAATTAGGAATTTAGGGTCCAAAAATAAAATGGAATCCAAATGTTTGTTAAGAAAAGAGACCAGGCAGAGACAGGATTCTCAGCCCACCCCACCCACTCCCACTCCCACCAAAAAAGAGATTCTCAAAGAGGCATTTGCAAATGCTTGAAGGACTAAGACTCATTAAAATAGGTGATCTTTGTAATAACAAAGTTAAAATAAAGCAGCTAAAGTAAAAATCAAGGGGACAGTTAAGAGTCTTCTGGTCTTTCCTCACCACAAATATGACTTCTCTCAACTCCAGCTGTTTGACTTTGTTGACTTTGAAGGGAGTCATCAGAGGCTGAGTAACACCCAACCTTTCCATTTCAGGGTCTCTGAATTCCTTCCCTTTGGCATTCATGTCCAAGAATAATACATATCCCAATTACCCCCAGACTTAGAGGCCAAATCTACACAGTATTACTTTTCAGGAAATGAGCATCTCAAGACCTTTCTTCTGCCTTTTGCTCCTGCTTAGAAGAGAAGATAAAACCATTTAAATATGTTTGTGGGTGATTTTTTTTTTACACAAGGGGAAACTAGTCTGCTTGATTAAATAATAAAGCCCCAAGCCTAATGAAACTGGGTTTTCCTTGCCCCTGTCACTTTTCCCCAGCTTCTACAACAGAGCCTGCACAGGTATTTCTGGTATTGTCTAGGTGAATAACATAGCCATGTGGTGCAATTAAATAATAAGAGTTAGGACCAGCTAATTTTAAACAGAGTAGATCTGAATGTTGTGCTAAATTCCCCTTACAAAACAACTGCCAACAAATAATGTGATTTATCCCTCAGGAAAGACTAGTAGGGGGAGGTTGTAGGGGGAGAGGGATAGTGAGGAAGGAGAGAGAAGTGTGTACATGAGTCAATTTTTGGAAAAGTCTGAATAAATAATAATCAAACTAATGTCAACTAGAAGGAAACACCCTAATGATTCTAGACCAGTAATGCTTTAGAACAAATATAAATAGTTTGAGTTTTAAGATTTCAGTCTTAAAACTGACCTTCTAAACTAAACACACACACACACACACACACACACACACACACACACACACACATGACATAGGGACACACACATATACACATACAGGGAGTTATTTTATGATATAACTCAGTTGATAGAATATCAGTCATAGTATACCAATGATAATCGATAAATCCAAAGGAGATAGAAATGAATGAGAATGAGAGGAAGAGGGAGGGAAGGCGAGACAGACAGAGACAGA
This sequence comes from Phocoena sinus, assembly GCF_008692025.1. Taxonomy (NCBI): domain Eukaryota; kingdom Metazoa; phylum Chordata; class Mammalia; order Artiodactyla; family Phocoenidae; genus Phocoena; species Phocoena sinus. Next base: position 13,805,619 of record NC_045775.1, on the reverse strand, counting down.
GGGAAACAGAGAGACAGAGAGAGAGGCCCAGATATCTAACCAGATCTCTTTTGTGTGGTTTAGGGAAAATGACACTCTTCTGAGCCAGTCTGCAATATTAGCAGAAGCCCTGGGTAAATAATTCAATTTCCTCATGCCTTAGATTCCTTTTATATAAAATGGGGAGTGATATTAAACTTCATTGATTTCCATAGAGGAGTAAATGAGGTAAAATATACTAGGGCATACTATGAACTTAAAAGCATGCAATAAACATCAATAAAATAGAAAAGCATTTATATACTACATATTGTTATACCATTGGTGGGAATACAATATACTTCTAGAATAAACTTTCTAAAAGTCAATTTGTATAAAAAGCAATTAAATTTTTCATACCATTGATCTATACATTTACTTATGGGAATCTATTCTAAGAAAACAATCAGAGATTTGGACAAAACATTTTTCACAGACATGTTCATTGCCATGTTACTTAAAATACCCAACCAATTGGACTCAACCTTATTGCCCAATAGTAGGACAATAGTACATCTATATAATACTATATTAGACTAGCCTTAATGGCTCATGTTTTAAATCAATGCTAAATGACACAAATATGGGAAATATTCATAGTAAGTTAAAAACAATTATAAAATTATAAACACCTTATGATCCACACAACTCCAACAATGGAAAAAAGTATCTCAAATTATTGACGATATGGTTGTTTTTAGGTGGTACAGATTATATAGATTTGTGGATGATTTTTCCTCTATATACTCTCCAAGTTTTCGAAAAATTAATCCATGGATTAATTATTTAATCATAAGAAAAATATTATTTAAAACACTGTATATATTCTTGTTTCTTAATCTATCACCCAGTGAGGGGTCCACTGACTTCACCTTGCAGGACCCAGACAAGGAAAGTGATGAGAAATAACCTTGAGTAAGAGTGAGCCACTGTTTCCTGAACTTAAGCTTCCTTCATTTATATTTCAGTCAGTGGTTATAGGGATTGAATGATTTGGAAGATGTTCTCTTTGCAGATCAGTGTTTATACAAATATACATCAATCACTGTCTGTTGGCTGAATAAATAATATGTATTGAACATATCTGGAAAGCTATGTTTAAATATGCAGATGTGACTGTGTTTAAAAAATTTAGTCCATTTTAAATAATTCACAGTATCACAGCAGAATTTTTTTTCAGCATGTAGTCCAATCAACAGGAACTAAAAGTGTTAAGTGCTCTTAAATATAAGTGCGCAAAATACTCTGATATTAAAAATAACTCTTCACGTATCTCTCAGAAGAAATGAACAAGTTAAGCCTCAAGCATCATGTCATGACACACAGCAAGGAAGCAATCAAAGACTATAGGGTACATCAATAATATTTGGAAGCAAACTTGAAGAAGCTCTGACTGAGTTAAAGATGCAACAATTTTAAAGTCAGAGTATAACTATGCTTAACTGAAACATGTCAAATATGCTTAAATCCATAAGGTAATGATAACGTTTTTAAAAACTAACTGTTCACCTTCAGAGGATTTTAGGGAGCCAATTTATTATCTTAAAAAACTGGTAAATAGGGCTTCCCTGGTGGCGCAGTGGTTGAGAGTCCGCCTGCTGATGCAGGGGACACGGGTTCGTGCCCCGGTCCGGGAAGATCCCACATGCCGTGGAGCGGCTGGGCCCGTCAGCCATGGCCGCTGAGCCTGCGCGTCCGGAGCCTGTGCTCCGCAACGGGAGAGGCCACAACAGTGAGAGGCCCGCGTACCGAAAAAAAAAAAAAACCTGGCAAATAAAGACAAAGAATCAAGCATTTATTCTGCCTTTCCTACATTAATTGTACAACTGAGTAACAAATTAGTAGTTGAGGGGAAATACCTATTTTTAAATGTATCCCAACTAACAAATGAAAGAGAAATTATAGAATTAGGAGATCATTATTTTGTAATCCCCAGTAAATGGGTAGAACTAGAAACTGAATTTGGTGATAGGCAGAATTCTAGTATGGCCCCCATGCTCTCTGACTCCAGTATTACTCCTGTGACTTCGTTTCCTTTTTTGCCTTATTGAATTAGTAAAGACTTCTGGTACATTGTTGAAAAGGAGTGATGAGAGGGGACATCCTTGCCTTGTACCTGATCAAAGTGGGAAAGCTTGGAGTTTCTCACTATTAAGTATGATGTTAGCTGGGGCTTTTTATAGATAATCTTTATTAACTTGAGGAATTCCCCCTCTATTCTTAGTTTACTGAGAGTCTTATTATGAAAGGGTGTCTGGTTTTGTCAAATTCTTTTTCTATACCTATTGATATGATATGATTTTTCTTTTTTAGTCTGTTGATATGACAGATTACATTAATTGATTTTCAAATGTTGAACTAGCCTTGTATACCAGGAATAAATCCCCTTAGTCATGGCTTTTAATTCTTTTTATACTTTTTTGGATTTAACTTGCTAATATTTAATTGAGAATCTTTACATCTAATTTCATAAGGGATATTGGTCTATAGTTTTCTTTTCTTGTAATGTCTTCGCATGATTTTGGTATTAGAGTAATGTTGGCTTCATGAAGTGAGTTAGGAAAGATTCCCTCTGCTTCTATCTTTTGAAAGAGATTGTAGAGAATTGGTATAATTTCTTCCTTAAATGTTTGTTAGAATTCACCAGTGCATATATCTGGGCCTGGTGATTTCTGTTTTTGAAGAATATTAATTATGGGTTCAATTTCTTAAATACACATAGGACTATTCAGATCTTCTGTTTCTTCTTGTGTGAGCTTTGGCAGATTGTGTCTTTCAAGAAATCAGTGTATTTCATCTGGGATATTTAATTTGTATGCATAGAGTGGTTCATAACATTCCCGTATTATCATTTTAATGTCCATAGGATCTGTCATGATGTCCTCTCTTTTATTTTTGATGTTAGTAATTTGTGTCCTCTCTCTTTTTTTCCGAGTTGACCTGACGAGAAGAGGCTTATCAGTTTTATTGATCGTTTCTAGATTTTGGTTTCATTGAGTTTCTCTTATTGATTTTCTATTTTCAATTTCATTGATTTCTGCTATAATTCTAATTATTTCTTTTCTTCTGCTTACTCTGGATTTAATTTGCTCTTCTTTTTCTAGTTTTTCGAGGGGGAAACATAGATGATTAATTTTAGATCTTTCTCTTCAATGCTATAAATTCAATGCTATAAATTTCCCTCTAAGCACTACTTTTACTGCAGAGCACAAATTTTGAAAAGTTGTGTTTTCATTTCATTTAGGTCAAAATATTTTAAATTTCTCTTGAGACTTCTTCTCTAATCCATGTGTTGTTTAGATGTCTGTTGCTTAATCTCCACATATTTGGGGATTTTCTAGTTATTTATTCCTGATTTCTAGTTTAACTCCATTGTGGTCTGAGAGCAGACACTGTGTGATTTCTATTCTTTTAAATACTTTAGGTTGTGTTTTATGGCCCAGAATGTGGGCTATCTTGGTGAATGTTCCTTGTGAGCTTAAGAAAAAATTACTATTTCGCTGTTGTTGGATGAAGTAGTCAATAAATGTCAATTACATACTGTTGATCGATGATGCTGTTAGTTAAGCTATGCGCTTACAGATTTTCTGCCGGCTGGATCTGCCCATTTCTGTGAGAGGGATGCTAAAGTCTCCAACTATGATAGTGGATTCATCTATTTCTTCTTTCAGTTTTATCAGTTTTTGTCTCATGTAGTTTGATGCTCTGTTGCTAGGCATGTACACGTTAAGAACTGTTATGTCATCTTGGAGAACTGAACTTTTTATCATACGCCCATTTTTATCCATGATAATTTTCCTTATTTTGAAGTCTGCTCTGTTTGAAATTAATACAGGTACTCCTGCCATCTTTTGATAAGTGTTATCATGGTGTATTTTCCTTCATCTATTTAACTTTTAATCTATATGTGTCTTCATACGTTAAATGGGTGTCTTGTAGACAAAATATATTGGGTTGAGTTTTTTGATCCACTTTAACAATCTGTCTCTTAATTGGTACATTTAGAGCATTGACATTCATAATCATTGATATAGTTGGAATAATACCGACCATATTTGTTAGTGTTTTCTATTTGTTGCCCTTGTTCTTTGCTCCTATTTTTGTCTTCCACTCTTTTTCTGCTTTGTGTGGCTTTAATTGAGCATTTAGTGATTCCATGTTCTCTCCTTCATTAGCATAACATTTATACTACTTTTTTTTAAGCTTTTTTTTAGTGGTTGCCCTAGAATTTGCCATACATATTTACAAATCATCCAAGTCCACTCTCAAATAACACATTACCAGTTCATGGGTAGTGTATTTTATAGTAACAAAATCATCCTAATTCCTCCCCCTGTCCCTTGTATTAATGCTATCATTCGTTTCACTTACATACAAGCATACATAAGCATATATACGTAAACATACATAACTGAATACACTGGTGCTATTACTATATTGAACAAACTCTTATATAGATCAAGTAAGAACAACATAAATAAAAGTTTTTATTTTACCTCCACTTATTCCTTCTTCGATCGTCTTCTTTCTGTAGATCTGAGTTTCTGACCTACACTATTTTTCTCCTCTCTAAAAATCTTCTTGTAAAATTCCATGCAAGGCAGGTGTACTGGCAACAAATTCTCTCAATTTTTCTTTGTCTGAGAAAGTCTTTATTTCTCTTGCACTTTTAAAGGATAATTTTTCAGGGCACAGAATTCTAAATTGATTATTTTTTTGCTCAACACTTCAAATATTTCATTCCACTCTCTTTTTGTTTGCATGGTTTCTGAGAAGAAATTGGATGTAATTCTTATATTTGTCCTTTTATAGGTTAGGTTTTTATTTTCCTCTAGCATCTTTCACATTTTTTTTTCTCTTTCTTTGATTTTCTGTAGTTTGAAAACTATATGCTTAGGTATAGTTTGTTGGTATTTATCCTGCTTGGTATTCTATGAGCTTCTTGGATTTGTGGTTTGGTTTCTGACATTAATTTGGGGGAAATTCTCAGTCATTGTTTTAAATATTTCTTCTGTTCCTTTACCTCTTTCTTCTACTGCTGATATTCCCATTATATGTATATTGTGCTTCTTGCAGGCATCCCTCAGTCCTTGGGTATTATGTTCTGGCTTTTTTCTTTTTTTTCTTTTTTTCAGTCTTTCTTCTTTTCTTCTAAGTTTTTGAGATTCTATTGAGAAATCCTCTAGCTCAGAGATTCTTTCCTCAGCAGTGTCCCGTCTGCTAATAAGCCCATTTAAAGGCATTCTTCATTTTTGCTGCAGTTTTTTTTTATTTCTAGCGTTTCTTTTTGGTTTTATCTTAGGTTTCCATCTCTAGGCTTACACTGCCTGTATATTCTTGCACACTGTCTACTTTGTCCATTAGAACCCTTAGCATATTAATCATAGATGTTTTCATTTCTATCTGATAATTCAAACATTCCTGCCATGTATGACTCTGCTACTCATTCTGTCTCTTCAAATTGTGTTTTTTGCCTTTGATATACCTTGTAAGTTTTCCTTGATAGCCAGATATGATGTACTAAGTAAAAGGAGCTGCTGTAAATAAGGCTTTAGTAATGTGGTGTTGAGGTGCGGGAGGAAGAGAAGCATTCTGTAGTCCTATGATTAAATCTCAGTGTTTTCCTGAGCATATGCTTCTGGACTGTAAACTACACAAGTGTTTCTGTGTTTTCCTCCCCCTTTAGGTGGGACAGGATGGCTAGAGTGAGCTGGAGTTGGGCATTTCCCTTCTCCCACGTGGGAGGCTAAAGCTGACTGGAGTTGGGTATTTCCCTTCCCCAGGTCAGTTAGGCTGTGATAAAACCCCTTTGGGTTAGGCTCTCATTAGCTAGTTTCTTCTGTGGGCATGTTTGTTAAGAAGAACAGAGTTCTCTAGCCTATTTCAAAGTGGTTCCTTTTCCCTTCCCCATTTTGGAAGCCCTAGGGAATTTTTCTGATGTTCACTGTAGGAATCTGTTTGAGCTATGTCTGATTTGATCCTATGTCTGGATCCTTCTGGAGTTTTTAACTCTCAGAGTTGTTCACACTGAGTCTCCAGCTGAGTCAGAAAACCTGAATTAAATTATAAAGTAGGGAGATTATCTAAGTGGTCCAAACCCAATGAAACGAGTTCTTTGAAAGTAAAGAGTTTTCTTCAGCTGGTGTCAGAAGAGGAAGTCAGAGAAATCTGAAACATGAAAGGGATTCAACACAAGGGAGGTTCCTGATGCTGAGAAGGTTAGGGCCACATGGAAGGATCTGAGCGTGAACTCTAGGAGCTAGGAACAATCCCTGGCCAACAGCCAGCAAGAAGACAGAGACCTCAATCCTACAAACACAAGGAGCTGAATTCTCCTTGAACCAATCTCCTGAATGAGCTTGATAACTGATTCTTCCCCAGAGCTAACAGCAGAGAACTCGCCTTACCAGACACCCTGATTTCAGTCTTATGATATTCTGAGCAGAGAACCCAATCACAGTGAGCTGAATCTCTAATCTACAGAGCTGTGAGCTAATAGATGGGCGTTGCCTTAAGTTACTAAGTTTGTGGTAATGTCTTATGCAGCAAGAGAAGCAAATACAAGCACCGACAGATGCTTATATCCCATAAAGAGAGAAACCAGACATTATGTGCCTCCTGATGAAAAAACACAAAATCAAAATATGTAGAACACAAAATATAAAGGAAAAAAACAAACAAAACAAAAAAACACAAAACACAGAGATCAAATAACATTTGACCTATTCCCTTAGGAAGGTCTTTTCAGCCCTATTCCCTACAAAGAAGGTCAGAAGGTATAGTCCTGTTCAAGACACTCAAGTGTTTATAGGGCTCATGTGTCGAACGTAAATGAGTGAAACTGATATATAAAATGCTATCTGGGAACAGGTGGTAAGACATCAGTTGGTGGGAAAATAGGGAGTATGAGGGATTATGGAAAACTGGGAGTCACTGGGCTTTTCTAAAAGAGTGTGAAGACCACTTTTTTATAGCCTTTTTGCAGATATGGGGGATCGGGGCCAAGTGTTGCCCAAGTGTTTTCCAAGGGAGTTTGGATATTTAGAGCTTTATGTGAAATTCCTCCCCCTTTTTTGTTATTAAATAATTCAAATATAAAACACTGTGTGGGCCAATGTTATGAGTGCCAAACTAAACACTCTGAGGCCAGGTCCAGCCGAGAGGCTGCCAGTTGGCTACCTCTGGATAAGGATCCAGGATGGGGACTTGCGTATTTCCGCTATATCATCCCCTTGCTGCCACCTCGGCTGTTTCTAATAGGCAGGTGAGTGCGCCAACAGCTTGTGTGTTGATTCCCAAGCTGCAGACGTTGTCTCAGTAGGGCCATTTTCCTGAAAAGGTCTTGGCAACAACTTATCTGAAAGCCCTTCAACTAGAGCAGCTCTTCTCCTCAAATCAAATCCTTATTACTCTTCTCTGAAGGGGGCAGGAAAGGATCGACTGGGTGAGAAAGGATAAGAGTCTCCATGCAGAAACAGTCAGGTCAATCTCTGTCCACAGGAGTGGAAGACTGGGGAGTTCCTCAAACTGCCTGAAACTCCCAGCCTAGATCTTTAAGTCACACAGGAGTGGGACCTTCCCACGTTCTGTCTTGAAATAGAGAGTTTGCACGCAGCTCAGGGCTGCTGCAATATTGTGATGAACAAAAGCACATGCAGGAGCTGAATGTTGCCAAGGCTTCTTGACCACCGTTAGCACTGAAGCTTCACATTATTACATTGCCGTCTACTGAGGAACTCGAAAACTACAATTACACAGCTGGTACCATTCATCACTGTACCCCTGAGTGTGAAAAGAGAATTGAAAATTATAGTCTGAAATGGGCACAAAACTCCTACTGTAAAATAATATTATTTCCAGAAACCCCAAATTGTTATAATTTGGCTTTCACCCCAAAAGAAAAAAATAAGATCCTAGGGGGTCCAAAATTTCCAGCTAGATTCCAGATGTCTCACACGAAAAAGCAAGAAAAGCTTGCTAAATTTTGGACAATCTTTCCAAAGATATTGGCTTTCCTGGAGGTCCACTAGAATAAACAAACAAACAAACAACTCCATATTAATATGCTAAATAAAACTTTGTTAGAAAATTCCACAAGCCCTCCTGGTCCCAGAAGTAGAGGCCAGTGAGATTAAATTTCCCCAACACACATTATGGGCTCATTAAAAGAGTACCAGCCAGAGGGGCTGGGCATTTCTGGGCATTTGTAACCCAAGTGGAATGCTAGGTTCCTTTTGTAGGATTCCATAGATGAACAAGACTTGCTAGAGGATTGTAGTTTCTTCCTGTGACTATACTTTGTGTGGGACTTTTGAGTATATATTCATCTCATCACTTTCCTTAAATAATAGACACGTATCACAATCTAGTTATAGGTGCTGTCTAAGTCTCAGTTTCCTCTTCAGTAAATGAGGGGGCTGGTTTAAGAATTTCTTAACGTCCTTTTAGTAATTCTATAATGTTGTTTCGAGGATCTGATAGATTCACAACTGCATCTATCTTCTTTTGTTTCGAAATATGGAACATGGAACACATGCAGGACACTCAGAAGAGGATGGTATAATTGTTAGGTCAGGTCTTGTGTTGGTGTATAAGACACCTCCATCAAACAACAAGGATGTTACTTTCATCTTCGAACTCATTACCCAACTTCTGTGCCTAGAATAGCAATTTGCAGATAGAATTGTAGGTTCGTGATTATTTAACAAAGGTTGTAACATATATCCATAGTATTTTGAAACTGGGGAGTAATGTTGTTTGTTTTAACATCAAGTTTAGTTGGCATTGCATGCTCCATGACACCCATGGCATGATGAAAGAGAGTGTGGAACAAGGAATAGAAAGAACAGAACACTCTGCAGCTAAAGAAACAATCAAAAAATTGAAAGACAACCTATGGATTGGGAAAAATATTTGCAAGCCATATATCTGATAAGGAGCTAATACCCAAAATATATAAGGAACTCACACAACTAAACAGCAACAAAACAACCCAATTAAAAAACAGACAATGGACTTATTCCAAAGAAGACATACAAATGGCTAACAGGTATATGAAAAGGTGCTCAATATCTTTAGTCATCCAGGAAATAGAAAGCAAAACCAGTGAGATGTTGTCTCACAGCTGTTGGATGGCTATGATCAAAAAAATAAAAGATAAGTGTTGATGAGGATATGGAAAAAAGGAAACCTTGTACACTGTTAGTGGGAATATAAATTGGTACAGCTATAATGGAAAACAGTATGGAGGTTCCTAAAAGAACTGAAAATAGAACTACCATATGATCCAGAAATCCCTTTTCTGGGTATACAATCAAAGGAAATTAAATCAATACCTTGAAGAGATGCTCCTATGTTCACTGCAGCATTATTCACAATAGCCAAGATATAAAAACAGCCTAAGTGTCCATCAAAGGATAAGTAGATAAAGAAATTGTAGTATGTACCTCAACTATATTTCAACTATAAACAAATAAATAAATAAGCTGTGAAAAAAGAAACTTTAAGAGATATATATATGTATATATATATATTATACATAATAAGAATATTATTCAGCCTTAAAAAAGGAGATCCTGTCATACACAACAACATGAATGAACTTGAAGGACAGTATGCAAAATGAAATAAGCCAGACACAGAAAGAGAAGAAAACACAAAAACTGCCTGATTGTACTTATTTTTGGAATCTAAAAAAGTCAAATACATAGAAGCAGTGAGTAGAACAATGGTTACCAGGAGCAGGAAAGGGAAATAGAGAGATGTTGGTCAAAGGGTACAAAGTTGTAGTTATGCAGAAAGAATAAGTCCAGAGATCTAATGTACAGCATGATGACTATAGGTAATGATACCTCACTGAATACTGAAAGTTAGCTAAGAGAGTGGATTTCAGGTGGTCTGATCACACACACACATACAACATGGTAACCATGAAAGGGGAAGGTGTGTTAAATAGCTGTGCTAAATGAAACGTTACTAATCATATCACCATGTATATGTATATCAAACCATCATGTTGTACACCATATATATATATATGCATACCTTGGAGATATTTCCAGTTCAGTTCCAGACCACCATGATAAACCAAATATCACAATAAAGCAAGTGACACAAGTTTTTTGTTTCCCAGTACATATAAAAGTTCTGTTTATACTGTACTGTAGTCTATTAAATGTGCAATAGCATTATGTCTAAAAAATGTACATACATTAACTTAAAAATACTTAACTGCTAAAAATGCTACCTATCATCTGAGCCCTCAGTTAGTTATAATCTTTTTGCTGATAGAAGATCTTACCTTGATGTTGATGGCTGTTGGCGAATCAGAGCAGTGGTTGCTGAAAGGTGGGGTGGCAGTATCTTAAACCAAGACAACAATGAAGTTTGCCACGTCAATTGACTCTTCCTTTCACAAATGATTTCTCTGTAGCATGCAATGCTGTCTGATATCAGTTTACCCACAGTAGAACTTCTTTCAAAATTGGAGTCCATTCTCTCAAACCCTACCACTGCTTTATCAACTAAGTTTATGTCATGTTCTAAATCCTTTGATGTCATTTCAACAATTGTCACAGCACCTTCACCAGTAGATTCCAACTTAAGAAACCACTTTTCTGCACATCCATAAGAAGCCAATCTCATCTCTTAAAGTCTTATCATAAGATTGCAGCAATGCAGTCACATCTTTAGGCTCCACTTCTAATTATAGTTCTTTTGGTATTTCCACCACATCTGCAGTTACTTCCTCCCCTGAAGTCTTAAACCCCTCAAAGTCATCCATGAGGGTTGGAATCAACTTCTTCCAAACTTCTGTTAATCTTGCAATTTTGATCTCTTCCCATAAATCATGGATATTCTTAAGGACATCTAGACTAGTGAATCCTTTCTAGAAGGTTTTCAATTGACTTTGCCCAGATCCATCAGAGGAATCACTATCTATGGCAGCTATAGTGTTACAAAATGTATTTCTTAAATATTAAGTCTTAAAAGTCGAAATGACTCCTTGATCCATGGGGTGAAGAATGAATGCTGTGTTAGCAGGCATGAAAACAACATTAATCTCATTGCACATCTCCATCAGACCTTTTGGGTTACCAGGTGCATTGTCAATGAGTGGGAATATTTTGAAAGGAAGCTTTTTCCCTGAGCAGTACGTCTCAACAGCAGACTTAAAATGTTTAGTAGACCATGATGTAGAGATGTGCTGTCATCCGGGCTTTGTTGTTCCATTTATAGAACACAGGCAGAGTAGATTTAGCATAATTCTTAAAGACCCTAGGATTTTCAGAATGGTAAATGAGCACTGGCTTCAATTCAATGCTACCAGCTGCATGAGCCCCTAAGAAGATAGCTTGTCCTTTAAAGCTTTGAAATCAGGCACTGACTTCCCCTCTCAATCTATGAAAGTCTTAGACGGTATCTTTTTCCAATGGAAGGCTGTTTCGTCTACATTGAAAGTCTGTTATTTAGTGCAGCCACCTTCATTAATGATCTCAGCTAGATGTTTTGGATAACTTGCTGCAGCTTCTACATCAGCACTTGCTTCTTTACCTTGCACTTTTATGTTATGGAGACGGCTTCTTTCCTTAATCCTCGTGAACCAACCTCCTCTAGCTTCAAACTTTTATTCTGCAGCTTCCTCACCTCTCTCAGGCTTCAAAGAATTGAAGAGTTAGAGCCTTGCTCTGGATTAGGTTTTGGCTTAAGGGAATGTTTGGACTGGTTTGATCTTCTATCCAGAGCATTAAAACTTTCTCCCTATCAGCAATAAGGCTGTTTCACTTTCTTATCATTTGTGTGTTCACTGAAGTAGCACTTTTAATTTCCTTCAAGAACTTTTCCTTTTCATTCACAACTTGGCTAACTGTTTGGTGCAAGAGGCCTAGCTTTTGACCTATCTGGGCTTCTGACATGTCTTCCACACCAATCTTAGTCATTTCTACCTTTCGATTTAAAGTGAGAGATGTGTGACTCTTCCTGTCACTTGAACACTTAGAGGCCATTGTAGGGTTATTAACTGCCATAGTTTCAATATTGTAGTGTCTCAGGAAAGAGGGAGGCCTGAGGAGAGGAAGAGTGATGGGAAAACACCCAGTCCCTGGAGCAGTCAGAACACACACAACATTTATTGAATAAGTTCACTGTCTTACATCGGCACAGTTTATGGCACTCCAAAACAATTACAATAGTAACATCAAAGATCACTGATCACAGATCACCATTACAAATATAATAATAATAAAAAAAGTTTGAAATGTTGAGAAAATTACCAGAATGTGACACAGAGACACAAGAACAAATGCTACTTAAAAAATATCATTGATACACTTGCTCAATGCAGGGGTGGTCGCCACAAATCTCCAATTTGTAAAAAATGCAATATCTGTGAAGCACAATCAAACAAGTTATGCCTGTGGTTCTTCTTTAAAAAAGAAAGAATAGAACAAACGTGGGCTTTAGAATCATCTGTGAAATGGGAAGAATACCTCGGAAGATTATTGCAAATGAAATAAAGCATGCAAGTATTCAGCACATGTTATTTATTACTGTGACTACAACTACTATGAAAATGCAATATCTAGATAAATGTTTATCTCCCTTTCTATACTTTCCTAGTACCTAACTACAGCTCCCTCCTCACAGACAGGGATATCTTGATACTTCCTTATCTCCTTTGGATCTTTACTATAAATAGTTCCACCCTCCTACAAACCCTAGAATGTGTCTCAATATGTCCATAGAAAGCACACTAGACCCAAGTAACCACTTAGCAAGTTAATGGAACTACTTTCCAGCAGAGAAGAAGACCTCCCTACCAGCACTGCCTAGGACCCTATCCCTTCCTTGTCACCATTTGTTTCAAAGCCTTTAGTTGATTCACAGGGAACATTAATGAAGGAAATCGATCCCTTGGGTACAAAGATCGTCATTGTCCCTGGCATGCTTCTCCCTGAATCCAGGTGTTCTTTAGGCTCCACACCTATAGAATGCCAAAACACTGCTTCTGATACATCACACCTGCTTCCCAGGGCACATCTCACGCAACACCAGCCAGACTATGACCACGGGCCACGTTTAATGAATCTACGGTGCTCAGATTAATACTTTAGCGTGACTGGCTTTCATAGATGTAGCAAAGTCCATTTGGTCTTGTTTTAATAACATCCCAATAAAAGAGCCGGGAAATTAGATGCTAGGAATGACATTTAAATCCTCCATTTCCCTTTGCTGCAATAATAGCCTTTTCGATAACAAAGTAGATAAATTTTATTAAATTATATGAAGTTTTTCCATTTGAAAGCAATTAAAAATGTTTTCAGTTCAGAATTACAAAACTATTCACTTCAGATTCGAGGCTGACATTTTTATTGGTAATCTGAGTTATAACATGTTCAGCTCTATGCCCATTCATTGGCCCCTGATACTTCTGCCAACTTTTTATGGTTTTATGTGAAAGTACAGTATTTAAGCCTCCTCTAAATTCATGAGCTTCCCCTGCTTCTGAAAAAGGCTCCTCGGTGTCATAACAATGCACAACCAGGGCTGATGTTTATTTAAAAACATCTGCTCCATCCTTTGTGGTGTAACATACTAAAGTAGCCTGACATTTTAAATACTTTTTCTTTATACTTTGTGTCAAACAATGAGAGAACGTAACTACTTTCCTGATGAAAAACTGTTCAGGGCAATTACAAGATGATACAGTAAGTGGGCTAAATGGTACCCAAAGTAATCAAAGGCAAACACAGGGATTAGCCTGAACGCTACAAAAGCCCACTTTTATGGAGATTTCTAGTTCCCTAAATATCTCTATGATTACGCCTTACAACTTAGTGTTTCCTAATTGATAATGAAAATAGTCTCTTGTTATTTTATTTTTTAAGATAAGAATGTGCATTATTATTTTTAAAGTTTTGACAAATCAGGACAGGCAAAACGAACACTATCTCTGTATCCCTGATTGCTATATCCACCTGGCAGCCTGGAGTGGCCAGAAACTCTTTTAGTGCTACTGATCACTGATTCACTTGAAACCATTTTTCATAGTCACACTTACTTACGTCCACTGCAGAAGTGAATTACGGATGTAAGGAAATGCAGTGTATTTTTTATTTACTTATGTGCATATGAACCACTTAACTACCAGAATATTGCCCAGTAGTGGCCCCGTTCAACCTACTTTAATGATAAATGGTTGTTTCCAAATAAACAGGTGCTTCTAATATTTTCAAAGACAATTTTTATCAATCCAAACACAACTTCAACATCTCCCCCAAAATACACACACACACACACACACACACACATTTAAAAACCTGTTTTCTTCTATAGATTGGGCAAAAGTAAACTTTGGTTTAGCCTCTATTGATAACAACAGATTACAAATGTGTTTAATCAGTAGAAAACCATATGACTGAAGGCACTTGGACATTCTCTTGGGCATGATATCTGAAGCAAAGGTGACGTTGAAAGAAGATAAAAGTCCAAGGTGGCTACATTTCCTGAGGAGCAATTTGACAGCCACAATACACCCAAAGTAAAAGAAAGCACAGCTCTGATTATCAGCAGGGGAAAGAGTGATGTCTCACTGTTGTTGAAAATCTACTCTACAGTCACAAAAACAGAGGTTGCCAGTGCTAGAAGGAAGTCACAGAATATTCCAGCAGAAAGGGGCACTGTCCTGTCCTGACCCGTCTGGCAGGGATTCCTGTTCTGCCTTACTCAGGAGCATTCAATGCTAGTTCTCAGTACAGACTTCCGACCGTCCTACTTCATTCCACATACGTGGGAGTCTGCTACCACGTGGGTGAGCAATCACGGGTTAACACAACTGTGCCCAAATGAATTCCTGAAAAGAAGCCAGAAATAGAAGGCCACAGGATCTGTGAGAGCAGACACACAGGGAAATGTTATTTGTGACCTTTTAATATCTCACTTTGGTCCATAAATCTCCTCTTCTGATCATATCAACCTACCCTGCGAACACACAGGCCTTTAATTGCCTCTTTATTAGCTTAGCAAATGGAGTGATGGGTGAGCTTCTGTCATGGTGCTGACTCTGTTACAAAGTGTAAAGGGAATTCCCATCCACCCATGGACCAGGAGTTGCCCAAATGTCAAAATGCATCTGTTTTATGGACATTCAACAGGAATGTTTTACCAAAGAGCACAATTATAAATCTCTACCTGATGCCACTCTCTACTGGACCTTTCCAATCACCACATAACATGTCAAAGCACCTGCCATATTAAAATTAAAAAAAAAAAAAGGTGGGGGGCTTCCCTAGTGACGCAGTGGTTGAGAGTCCGCCTGCCGATGCAGGGGACACGGTTTCGTGCCCCGGTCCGGGAATATCCCACATGCCGCGGAGCGGCTGGGCCCGTGAGCCATGGCTGCCGAGCCGGCGTGTCCGGAGCCTGTGCTCCACACAGGAGAGCCCACAACAGTGAGAGGTCCACGTACTGCAAAAAAATCAAAACACCTCCTTTGACCCACATCCACCTCTAGCTACCTACCATCATATTTCTGTCCTTCTCATAGTAAATGACAATTCCATTCTTCAAAATGTGCTGGTTCACTGCATTCCCCCCACTTAAACTTCTCCTTGGCTCCTCCCTTTTTTTCATACCTCATGTCCAATCTGTCAGCAAATTATTTTATTTCTAGAATCTAACTACTTTGCACTGCCTAGTTCAAGGTACTATCATCACACACCCAGTTTTTGCCAAAGCCGCCCATCAGAACTCTTTGCTTCCACCCTTGAGCCCAAATGTATATTCTACACAAAGTGTCCAAAGAGATCTTTTAAAATATACATTTAAATAATATCTTTTAAATTATCATACAGTAAAATAGATTATTTGGTGTACAGTACCGTGACCCTGATAATCCCGGGATCAAATCCTCCAATGGCTTCCTGAAGTCATCATTGAGGCCCTCAAAACCACATGAAGTCCAGGGGCTTCCCTGGTGGCTCAGTGGTTAAGAGTTCACTTGCCAATGCAGGGGACACAGGTTCGAGCCCTGCTCTGGGAAGATCCCACATGCCACGGAGCATCGAAGCCCGTGCACCACAACTACTGAGCCTGCACTCTAGAGCCCACGAGCCACGACTACTGAAGCCCGCGTGCCTAGAGCCCATGCTCCACAACAAGAGAAGCCACCGCAATGAGAAGCCCACACACTGCAACAAAGAGTAGCCCCCGATCGCCACAACTAGAGAAAGCCTGCGTGCAACGAAGACCCAATGCAGCCAAAAATAAATATATAAAAAATAAATAAATTTAAAAAAAAATGCAGTCTGACCACCAACCACCTCTCTCCACTCCATGCTCTGCTCCAACACACTGCATGCCTTGCTGTTTCTTAAACCTCATCTTTGCCTCTCCTCTTCTGTAATGCTGCTCTTTTGAATATATGCATAACTTAATACTTCATGTTCTCCAGACTATCCACTCAAATTTCACCTTAAAAGGAAAGTTTTCTGTGACTATCCTATCTAAAAAAGAACCCCCAACTCTCTCTGCTTCAGACTGTATTTCTTTTCCTTCAAGCACACAAGAGTGCTTGTCACACTCTCTCTGGTCTACTATTTCTATTACCTGTTTATTTGTTTGAATGCTTCTTATCCATCTCCCTTTACTAGTATGCAGGCTTAATGAGGGAGAACATTTGTTGTTCACTGCTATACCCCACTGTCTAAAACAGTATGATTCATGCAGTAGTACTGAAATATATGCAAAATCATTAAATCAACACATCAAAGAATATTAGATCTATAAAGGACCATAGAAAATATGAAATTAAGTTGAGTTTATTACACATTCCTTACCCAGTAGAAAAAACATTCTACCAGTAACTAGAGAAGCAATGACTTACAGATCATTTACAGTATTCTTTACTTTGCAAAGTAAAAAATAAGGTAGATTTTTCAACATCTAAACTTTGGAAGACATTTCAGTAAGGATGATAGGAGAGCAGAAAATTCTACAAGCTAAGGGAAACCTTAACTAATTACAATTTTCTTTGTTTACACAGGCATATACATACACACATGTACGACTGTCTCACAGAAGAAATAAAAAAGGTAAAAGAAGGAGGGTGCAGGGAATGGTGGTCTGTTGGTATATGCTTAGTTGATTAACCCACTGGATGAGAAGGCAGATTTGTAGCAAAGTAAATAAGTGTTACCACGTATGTGGACAATCATCTTCCTGTGTAGGGAATCTGTGATAAGAATTTATTTTAGAGAAATCAATTTTCTTTGAGCAAGGTGTGTGGTCAAGATTCTCCTCTTAGTGGCACTAGATACTGCTCCCAATCACAAGCCTATGAAAGACTCCATCCATGCCAGAGTAAACAGGACCAAATGGGACAATGTGCACTTGGTGACAGCATTAGATCTTATATACACACATGCATGCACATATAAACACAACTGATTTCCAACTCTTCTCTCATTTCCATAAGAATTATCTTCTAGATTAATATTCTACTGCTAGTACTGACGTTGCAAAATGAGACAATACACTTAATACCTTTTAAAGTGGTACTAGTGAAACCCCCATATAAAGGGCGGTGAAATGTGACCATGCCAAGAGCAGATTTCAGAAAGAAGGGCAGCAGTTTTGAGGCTTCTTAGAAGCACTGAAGTGCTTTTTCAAATATACACCCACTTTTTTAGTCCCCCGAGCTCTGGATTCAAACAGTCTTGGATTCAAATCATGGATCTGAGAGCCACCAGCAGTATGACCCTGAACAACATTCTTAACTGTTAGAACCTCATACCCTTTCTTCACAAAATTGGGCACCCCCTGCTGCCCCCATAAACCACAAGGCCACTGTGAGGATGGAATAAGATGACATTGGTAAAGTGGCTAGCACAGTGCTTAGTATATAGCATATATGCCCTTCCTTATATGTACTGCAGTTCAGTATCAATCCTGTCAAGTGAATGCCACTAAAAGTGGAATGTGTAATGTGGTACTTGCTCTCCAGTGAAGAAATGAAAAGTTTTATTGTGCATTTGTTAAGTCCTCAATGCTTTAAACTTGATTACACTTCTACAGAATCTCCAATGGATTTTAATCTTGTTCTAAAATGTTACGAATTTGTTCCCTCTCACCTGATCTTCTTTCATACTGACTGGTAACTTCAGCTAGTCCCTTGCAAATAGAATAGTTGACCAATTTTACAATCTAAAGTATTTTTATCATGATCTGTGGGAAAGATAGAAAAAAAAATTAACTCTTCAGCCAAGGCCACCTATAAACCTACCAGTATATCTCACCAACCTCATCCCATACCACACACTCCTCTTATAAACCCTCACTCTCAGCAACCAGCTTCAGTCCCATCAGGTATCCCCCCCTTCTCCATCTCTCCCCTCATTATACCAACAGGGATCTCCACCCAACTCACCTCATCTGTCATAGGGAAATAAAGAATGGTCCATGTATTTTTTCCAATTATTCATTTCTCACAATGTCCCACAGAGAAGACTCCAAAAAGGGGAAATTGATTGCTTTGGGATAGAACTTCTAGATCCAAGAACTATACATTTAAATAAATGCACATTTCCATTTCCACCTAACTGTCTCATCAAAGAGTGGTTAAGATATCAGATATCCAATTCTTCTAAGAAAATAAAATAAGCACTTGATAATGTGCTTTGTAACCATAATAGTGTCCTAGTGTTAAGAACCGTATATAATTCAAATTGTTTTCAAGCTAATTTTATATAAAAAGCCAAACTGGAAAGAATGGAAAAGACAAGTCTCTTTTTTACTTGGTTGGGTTTTCATTCCCCTTTATATAGATACTAAATTAGGATAAAAATACGCAGTCCCCAAGACACATTTTGGTTTTTAAATAAATGGCAGTCAAATTAACTGTGCAAATCTTTGCACTCAAGAATAAATCAGAACTTTCCTATAGATACTTTAGCCTTGAGGTTGGAACACAGCTGCAGATTTCAGACAAATCCAGATTCTTTTATCACATTTCTAACAGAAAGTAAGAACATCAAATTTTAACTTTTGCACAAACTGGAAGCATTTGTTACAGGCGTTTTGCTGGTGTGAAGAAAACAACAAAGAGTTGTCTGTTAAAAAAAAAGAAATGCATAAGCACCTACTATGTGCTATGTGCTGTGCTGAACAACATAATGTCAGCCATCCTATTAATTATTTCAATAATGGGAAAGCACAGGGGAATACTATCATTTGTTATCTATTCACAACCCACTAGTTCGTTTATTTTATTTTTTTTCCTACTAGTTCATTTAAAGTCTCTATAGCAAGTGTTAGGTAATGGATTGATTTGGTGGATCCAAAAGACAAAAAAGATGAAGGATTCTGCTTTGTTCCCAGATGTGGCCTACACAGAGCTTTTCCATGATCATTTTGAAGCTCTGAAATGTCCAGCACAGGGAACTCTTCTCAATACTCTTCAGTGAGCTATATGGGAAAAGAATCTTAAAAAGAGTGTATATATGTATATGTATACCTGATTTGCTTTTCTGTACAGCAGAAAACTGTAAATCAACTATACTCCAATCAAATTTTTTTTTTAGAAAAGGAAAACAGCATAATGTTTATAAAAATGTGGTCAGGACGAAACAGTCATTCTTTATAAGAGCTGTATCTGAAAATGACAAGAAAGAGTTAAGTAAAAACCAGTAAAACTAAATTACTGATCCAGATAGAAGCATTTGGACCAGACTTTTAAATTATGTTAAAATTTATTTTTTATCCCAAGCTTAAATCAACAGGTATATAGATAGCACATTTGGTTTCGGGCTTCAAACAGGCATGTGCTACACTCAATGGGAACTGCGTGGGTGTCAGGGGGTGGGGGGGGATTGGCCTGGAATAATTAGAGAGACTTTTACGAACTTGAGTAAAATATATCATTAAATGTTTAGTTTCTACCAACAACGACAGCTGCCCAGAAAAATCTTCATTTCACTTTATTTTTATTTTGCTGAATGGATAGGTATCAAATCTTTCATGGTCTACTGAAAGTGTTCTTATTTTTTTCTGGTAGGTTGGTTCAACCAGCAGTAAATATTACAAAAAGCAATAAGCAGTGAGTAAATAAGATATTGATTATTTACAAGAAAAGTTACTTTTTCTATTTTTTAAATTTTTGCACATAAAGATTTGACAATTAACTAGACACTTAAGTGATTTATTTACTTTGGTAACAGGCCAGGCAAAAATATTTAAATTCTACTCTTGGAAGTAAGAATTATCTAATCATTCACAAGCTCTCATAATAAAACATTTATCATGAGACATTAATCCATTAGGACTTATTTTCCATCTCATCTCTTCACTAGCACCTTGCTTTGAACACAGTCAAGTTTGGCTGCAATTTTTCCTTTTATCATATATCATAGTTACAGAATGGGATGCACCAAAGCTGGATTCCAAAAACCCTGCACTCTGCTTGAACTTGGCATACAGAAACTCAACCACTGACTCTAGGGCTGAGACTCATCCAGCCTCAAGGCCTGAGATCATGCTTGGATCATGGGGTACCAGAAGTTTAGGGTTAGGAGACAGCATGGGAAAAAATGTCCAGGTGCAACATTATCTCACAGAGATTTATTTTTTTTTTAATTCACAGGGTACCATTCTGGTGGTCTTAAGTGTAGGGCTAAGAAAGCTCTCTCTGCACAAGCTCTTCTCACCTACAACCCCATCCTCAATCCTTCCACCTTCTACCTTCTACCTTGTACTGTTCTGGTCTGGTAGCCTTCCCCTAATATACTTAGTCACTACAAAAGAGGCTCCTTGAATGTTTCTTGGGCCTAAATAACACCAACATATACCTGCAACCTCCTGTTTAAAAGCAAGCTATGCTTCCTCAGAAATTACTAATAGTGCAAGATAAAACATAAATAGATATCTGTATTAAATCTGATTTTTGATGACCCAAAAAGGTAGACAATTTTGCACTAAGAGAGGCAGAGGAGGATGTAAAAGATGATTGCACTAAAAGTAAAAAGATTTGCTTTTTAGTCCCTTTTCTCTCTCGTTTCCGAAAGCTATTACTGCTCTGTCCCTCTCATCATACTGTTCTAAAACTTAAGCTGGTGTTCAAGAAGATATTTTGTAAACTACAAAGCAGCAAGCATATATGCCATCATTGTAATAATCTATAGTAATAATCTTAAATGGCAATTTATTGGATTTGGATACTTGGATGTAATAGTGGAGCATGCAGGCCTAATATAAACCAAAAAGTGCATAGTATAGTTATTTTACAGATGAGGAAACTGAGGATCATGGAGATCAAGTGACTTGACAGCTCCCAAGTGGCAAGAGCTGAAATGTCAGCGGCAATCTGCTTGCACAAGAGTCACTCTGTCTTGACTCTATACCAATGAGATACACGGTTTCTAAAGCTCAAATTCTCAGAAGTGACTGGATCTGTCTCCAGGGGACGTAAAGCGTGCTCACAGAGAAGAAACCAAGTAGAGTGAGCCACCGCAGAGACATGGTGGAGAAAGAAACAACAGCGGCGACAACAACAACAAAGAAGAAAAATATATCCAAGTGCCTTTTTCTTATGGAGATGAGCATTTGAGAAAACATCATATATAATCATTAGAACAAGCTAGGACATGCCATAGATAACCATATTTCCTTGATTCTTTTCAGTTTAGAAGATGCACTTTAAATTGTTTGTTGTTTTCCAAAACTGGGACACAGCTTGTAACAGTTTGTCCAAAGCAACTTGTCAGCAGCCAGCCAGAGAGGTAACAGTGAGGTCCTTGTCATGGATCACTCACCACTGACCACAGCTCATACACAAAGCACCTGCTCATCAAGCATCACTTTGTTTAGTAATTCTCACTGGTAACATCACACCCAGTTAGTTTCAAACTCAGATTTGAAATTGTAACACCAATAATTGCTTAAAATGTCTGAAGAAGATTGTACTATGAAGCAATATTGAAAATAAAGGTTTTTCATATAAGCAGATTGCTTGCCACATACCAGGCAATTCAATTAATGTCAATAACAGTTGAGAATTTCTCAAAATTGATGGATTTTTTTCAAGCTAGAAAGGCAGCAGTGACATAGCAGCAATTAGGGTCCAAGCCATGATAATGGAGAGATAAACAAACCAAATACCAGTATCTTCTCTATCCTCCCAAACACAACATACTATCTTTCAGATATCAAAAATATTGTCAGAAAGATCCTGGCTTCTCTCAAAAGAAGTTACTGAACCTCCAGGGAGAAGTAATTCAATTAAGGGAGCAGAAAAGGAAACTCTGGTCTTCTCTGACAAATGATACCATCAGTCTTAAAGGTGCTACGCCAAGATAACAAACACGAGCTGAAGAAAACTAGACTGTCACCGTGATGTTCTCTGTAATCCCTAAAGCCAAACTGATTCAGAAACAAAACAAAACAAAACACACTATGTAGCTTCTATATTTTCAGGATTAGTCTCAAATATTGATGTTGAACCTAAGAGAAAAGTAGTATGTACTATACGGATTCATGTATGCTAATGATGATCAGTTAAAAAATAATTAATATAGCACATTGAAGCCATTTCCCCACCTCCAAAATGTCGTCATTAAATCTGGTGATCAATTTATTATTGTTAGTATCATAGACTTGATGATATATGATTAAAACTATAAAAGTGAATAATTATTGGGCACGAACCAGGCATTGTATTGCTTCTTGCTTTTATTATCTCCTTTAAACTTCACAATGGCCCTATATGAGGGTATGTTATTTCCATTTTATGGGTAAGAAAAGTGCGATTCAGACAGAGATGAAATCCATTTTCACCACCCACCTGTGAAAGGATTAAGGCAGAATGTTAACCCAGGCATCTCTCCTGACTGGGTCCATCCCTCACGACCGTACTACATGGATGAATCGGTCACTGGAAGAGTACATTTGTCATCTATCTATCTAAAGAAGTTCCAGAGCTGAGACAACATGGGTCCCCCTAGTGGCTGGGAACGGTCCAAAGGACACTGAAAAGACTGGACTTCGGTGATCTTTTTCATTTCTAAATAGTTCTGTTTGCTATAACATTGACAAAGCTACTCTCTATGGGTCTCGTGTTAAGAGTACATACAGGGCCTTGCTGCGTCTTTTTCCAGACACTCTAGGAGAGATTCTTGCCAAATGAAATGTGATATACCCAGAGAAGCATCTCATGCCTTTTGACAGGGGCTTCTTAGGCACATGGGCTATGTCACTTTTGTTATCTGTAACCCTTCTCTCCCACAAGCCCCGATAATACAAAGTAGACAATAAAACAATTAAAGTGGAACTATTTTTCAACTACCTCTCATCATCAGCAGATCGTTCACTCCTAACATGGCTAGACTGCTCCATCTCACTCTCCAATCTCAGCTTATCTGTAAAGCAGAGAGAGCCACTCTGATCCCTTCCCTTACTTTAATTCATTGGTCATTTAATGATATCAAAACCAGACACATCCAAATGTCTCCGTTCCCTGACACACTGCAGATGTCCATGCTTCCGGTTTTTGAGGGAAAGGGGCAATACAAAGAAGTGCTGGATGCTCAAGTCTTTTCTACCCACAGTAAGCTGTCTGCATGTTACATGTGTGTGTGCATTTAATCACCCACATCACAAATACACTGAAACATATGAACCACATGCCGTGTGTGTGATCTTATTACACCCTTCCCATGACTGTGGAGTGATTAAGTTGGTTGTAGACACAGGCCTCTACCTTTGCTAGGGTAGGCCTGATTCTTCACCAGGGAGCTAAGTTTTTAAATCATGCATGGTACGAATCAAGCCGACAGTGTCTAATTTCCCCGTAACCTAGCCAAATACCCCACATATCAGCAGACGATGTAGACATTCCATCCATTCAGCAAATATTTTTTGAAGCACTCCAGGCTTCAAGGCCCAGCCTAACTATCACTGCATCCCCAGTGAAAAGGGGATGCACCCCTACAAACAAAACCAACACACTCTTTCCATTCTACACAATAGGAGTCAGCTTACTACTAGCAGCTTCAGTTTTTCTGACCCAAAGACAGAAGAGAAAGCCTGATGGCTGGGGGCAGTGATTTTATTTTTTTAAACCCTTTTAATTCCCTCTTTTTACTTTTACAAACATTATTTTTTTCTATAACGTGAAAATCATAGATGTTAAACGGCAGTTCCTCGTCAACACTCTGAATGCCAATGCAAATAACCGACTCTGTGGGCTCCTTCTTTGTGAAATCTATCATATATTCAGAAGGGTCCAAAACATATCCTATGGATCAAAGATTTTCAAGCCAAGTATTTGTACTACATGTATCAGGTATGCATGTGCAGTGATACATTCATATGTTTTTCATTAATTTTCTTCATCCTCATTGAAAAAAATAACTCAAGTACTTTTTTAAAAATAAATTTACTTATTTATTGGTTGCGTTGGGTCTTCGCTGCCGCGCGCGGGTTTTCTCTAGTTGCGGCGAGCGGGAGCTACTCTTTGCTGCGGATCGCGGGCTTCTCATTGCGGTGGTCTCTCTTGCTGAGGAGCACGGGCTCTAGGCGTGCGGGCTTCAGTAGTTGCGGCTCGCAGGCTCTAGAGCGCAGGCTCAGTAATTGTGGCGCGCGGCCTTAGCGGCTCCGCGGCATGTGGAATCTTCCCGGCTCAGGGCTCGAATCTGTGTCCCCTGCACTGGCAGGTGGATTCAAAACCACTGCGCCACCAGGGAAGTCCCATAACTCAAGCATTGTTATGTGTGTTGACAAAGTCAATTCACTCAATACTTTAAATCCTATGTGGCTTCAGATCATTGGGAGCAACAATTAATGAGGAAATATTTCCTGCATCTTGATTTTAGTAAATTAAATTATATTCAGAGGAAACAGGGGTTTGGTTTCGTTGTTTCAATGCTGAGGTGAGCCCAGGCTTAATGGAGAGTTCACATCTGCATGTGTATTGGCAGCACATGAGGGGACAAAAGTGTGCCATGGGGCCCTGTCTTGTGATCTCCCACAGTGATAGTCTGGGAGCTGACAGCATGTACTGTTCTCCTCTTCAGGGAGACTTGTAAGGTCGCTGCAGGACCACCCCAAGTAGCCTCAGAAATTTCCCTCTAAATCTACAAGTCCAAGTTTCTTAGTACCTGTGGAGAAAGCCCACCTTCCTCCCACCCTCTCAGAGTCCAGAGACAAGAGAATGACATGTTTCAGTCTATGGTCCATGGAGGATAGTGCAGTATTTTCCAAAAGAAAAACAGAAAAGAAAAGAAACCTGTAAGTCGTAAGTCAAGCAAAACCTGGTGCATTGGAAACAGATATCCATATGCCTAAGCTCCAAAAGTCACAGGGAAAAAAAGGAGGGGAAAGTGCAGAAAAGAAATTTAAAATACATTCACTTTTCCTTTCTTCCCACTTGTTACACTGTTACACCTGGCTTTTCTGTCTGTCACTCACTCCCACTCCCACTCTCATTCCCCACCCATCAATAGCCTAAAAGTTCCCTGAAGTGAAAGGCTGATTTCCATTCCACTTTGTATCCCTGTGAAATGACTAAGACCGGATGCTCAACACATATGTGTTCGAATAACATATTCAGCAGGAGGGAAACCTTGTTTAAAGTGCTGGGGGCTGAAGCACCACCAGCACCTTGGGATACATGAAACTTGATTCCTCTGCTCTTGGTCTTGTTTGGGAACAGGTGACCTGGAGTTTAGCCTGTCTTGATCATTGAGTGGCCGGGGGATTTTGGAGAAGTCATTTTACCATGCTGAATTCGTAGACGTTAACGACGTTTCCAATCTCTCAGCCCAGAAGTGGCAGACCCGTAAAAGGGTCTCAGGTCACAATAACCAGGTGAATTTCAAAATCTTGTGGCCAGAATTCAGATTAAAAGTTAAATCAATGGGATAGTGCATATTCGTAACAAGAATATACGCAATATGCTAAAGTGTACTTGGGGGAATTGTTATAAATAAGAATAATCATTTATTGGCACCTCCTATGTGCCAGACGCTGCTTTAAGCACCTTACATACCACAACCTATTTGTTGCCCATGATACCCATGGAATGAATGCTCTGCTCTGGCAGCTCTCTTTGTTCGTATTGCCTTACCTGCTTTGCCTACCTGAAGAGTATCAACCCAGTTTTCAAGACTTAGCACAGACATTACCTCTAAACTTCCCTTCCCTTCCTCTGTAGCCTCATTCTTTCAAATATGGACTTCTAAGAAAGCAACGACAAAAATGGTATTTTACTTATCTGTGTATATATTTGCCTCTCTTGTGAGACTATGGGCACCTTGAGGGCAAGATATATAACCAGTTTACTTCTGTATATTCAGAGCTAAGCATAATAAATTTTGCTTGCTCATAATAAATAAATGATGCTAGATAAACAAATGATTGACCTAGAGCGTTTCTGTTTTTACAACAGATCTACTGTATCTGTACAGTCAAGCCAAACATAGAAATCTCTTATTGGCTTCAAAAAAAAAAACCAAAAAAGTTTAAACAAAATTTCAGCCTGTGGAAACCCAAATACATCCAGCCAACAGTATTAGATCTCTGCAAGATACCCGGGAAAGCAAACGAAGTGGCAACCTACAAGGAAACTTTAAAAGATTAAGGACAATAACTCGTCTGAGTTAGGGAGAAGAGACGAAGCTAAGCCTATCATCTTCCCTGGGTGACAACAATTTTTCAACTGACAAGTTTAGAAAGCAGAGGAAGAGGGAAAGAGTGACAGATGGCAGTATGGCATCCATAGATGCCTCAGCTGGTGGGCCTGGGCCCAGCTCTCTTAAGATGACACACTCGTTGGAAGATTTGGGGTGTTTCATGTTTTGTTTACCATTTCTCTCATTTTCATTTAAGTAGAAGGCTGATGTGGAAATGTTTGTGTCATTCTCATTCTTTTTCTCTCTTCCTAAAAATTAAAAATCTGCATATATTTGAATCTCTAAAAAATAGAGAAAATATAAGCTCTTTCTTGGGCTTTGGTTAATCTTGCCTCTGGATAAGACGGTAAAAGAAAGGCGGTAATAGCCTCAGCTGATGACTTTGTTTATAACTCTTCTGTCCCTAGAAAAAGACCACCTGCATTTCTCTTGTATCAACACACAGACTGAGCCTAGTGTGGGGAGGCCCATGACCCAGAGCTGCAAATCTTTATCCTGTTACCAGCATTTTTTTCAGGCTAGGCAGTGTGCTGAGCCTTTATTTGACTTGTTCAAAAATCCCAAAATAAAAGTTATGATGACATCCTTCAAAAAACACATTTTTGAATAGCATATAAAGCCTTTAATAATCCTTTCTTCCCTCTAAAATTAAAAGTATGTAAATCCCTGAGCATGGCGGTGGACCTGTCCAGGAAGTGGAAGGCATCCTCCGCCCAGCTACACAGGTCCTCGGTGGAGAGGCCGAGGCTGGCCACATTGTTTGACACAAGGGTTAGTTTTCAGATAGTGAAATTTCAGTTGCCAGGTGCCAGAGGCAATTTATCAGACGCTCATAAAATAAAGATCAAAAAGCCCATCCGTCTCCCAGTGCATCTGGGATCTAGGAAGGAACACTCACAGCCCTCGATCCTTTAAACAGCTCTCACTTAAAGAGCTTGATGTTTATAATAACAAGAAAAGGAGAAAGGGGTCAGGTCAAATTCTGCTGAATAGCAGGTGTTGTTATAAGTTTTTTGTTCTTTTTCCTTTTTTTTTTTTCTTAAAAAGTAATCTGAAAGAATATTGAGCTTTTCCAGTGGATGCCCTCCATAGGCATTTATTTTTTAAAAACGTTTCAACAGCAAACGTGACCTGAAAAGCAGAAAATAAAAGCCTTTGATTATTTAAAAAAAAAAAAGTTTTGAAAGTTTTTTGAAAACCTAAATATACTAAATTAACTCAATAGAGGGAATCACATATTTTAACAATGTTGCACGGACTGCACAATGGTGTTATCTGAGACTTACGATCCACGTGTAACACAATAATTGTGAGTGACAATAATTAATAACTAATAATACTTGCATGTATATAAGGACTTTATTCTTCATTATCCACCTGAGGAGCAAAGAGATGAGACTTGCCTGAAGTCACACAACAGGTAAGTGACAGAAACACTTGGACCCCGGTCTTGGGACTCTGGACCCTCTGCTCTCACATCTGGCCCTCCCTGCTTGGTACTGAGTGGTCAACGCTGGGAGCATAATCTGCCTCAATATTTTCCAATGAATTGAAATTAATACATTTAAAATTTTGGTTAGTGGAAAGCCAATTTAGGGGCAGTTATTTAATTAAGAAATCCTTACTTTACCTTAATTCCAAACTTCATTTTATTCCTATTTTGTTAAGCAAATGGTGCTTTTATGTCAGGTACAATGTACATTTTGCAAATAGTTACATTTCCCGTTTAGTGTTCACTGAACCAAAATTCAAAGCTAAATATATCGCCCACTAATATTAGGGCTTGGATTTCTGGTACTATACTCTTCCCTGTTTCCTTCTTCCCAACTTCTCACTCAATGCTCCTTTTTCCTTCCCCTTATGTCTGTTTTTCTCATTCTCTCTCTCTCTCTCTCTCTCTCTCTCTCCCTCCTCCTCCTCCGCATCTCCCTTTTTCTTCTTCCTTTTCTTTCCTCTTGCTCTTCCTCTTCTCCCTCTCCCTCCACTTCCTCCTCTTCTCCTCCTCCGCCTCCTTCTTCACTTTTCCTTCTTTTTAATCTTGACATGTACCTTTTTGTGTGTGCATTTGTGAAAGAGGTGGAAAAGGAAGAAAGGAAGAGAAGTAGGAGGAACAGGAGGGAAGGAGGGAGAAAAGAAAACAGGGAGGTAAAAAGAGATGGAAACCTAAAAAACACCATGATGGAAAAAGTAAATTAAAAAATCAAAACTATTAAAATCTAGCAGAGTATACAAGTGTTAATCAAGTTCAAGAATAATGAGACCTTAGAGGAAAAAAATGGAGAAATTGAAGCTCTTGGGAAAAAAAAACAAAACATGGCTTATTTCTGGAAAAGAATCTATCATTATTCTTATTTCTAGTCTTTCTAATGTGTTCATTAAATATTTTAGCTCATTAAAATACTTGTATATATTCAAAGAAATAACATACTATTGCAGATAGATATAAATACAGATTTTAGAGTCTAGAAAGGGCTTTATTATAGTCACAAGATTTCAGAAGCGAATAGAGGAAAACAGCCAAAGTTACATGAATCCTCAATGGAAATAAGGCAGCTTCAGTGTCATACTTTGACCTTGGAAGAGTGGTGACGCTGGAAGTCAGATCCACAGACAACATTTCAGATATGTTTATGAAGGAAGAAAACAGTAGGTATTTGGCAACCTTAGACATACATCAGTAGGGCTGAAATTACAAATTAGCCAACAACAAAATATTATTTTCCAAGAATACTGGACACAAGAGAAAATAAATTGATGATAGCTTGTCAGACATCATCTTAGACTGGCTCTGAAAC
Organism: Phocoena sinus; assembly: GCF_008692025.1. Lineage (NCBI taxonomy): Eukaryota > Metazoa > Chordata > Mammalia > Artiodactyla > Phocoenidae > Phocoena > Phocoena sinus. Next base: position 13,776,128 of record NC_045775.1, on the reverse strand, counting down.
TCACACATGGGATCATTAATTCATGTATTTGTGGAGAGAGAAAACTTAGAGACTCTTAGGAAAGATGTTTTTCTTAGCCCAGAGCCCTTTCTAAATGTCACAGTTCTTTGGCGTCCTTGTGGAGATTATATATCTTGGGGACTTTGAGAACTACTCCCCCAAAATTCACACTTGCTGAGGAAACGGCAATTTAAGGCTTGATGCTGATGGGTTTTAAATCAAAGGATTTCTGCTCAGTAGTTCAGAAAGAATTGGTGTTGGTGCTGGGATTTGTCATGTAGCCTTAAGACTGCCAGTGGGGCTAGACTGCAGGTGAAACAGTTCTGAGCTGTCTGGAGGGCCCACAACAAAGCCAGATCACTAGAATAATAACAAATCACTCTTATCTGATTACCTGCTCTACAACCTGATGCACATATGATTAGCAGCCGTTCAGAAAATGGATCATTTTCAAGTTCCCTGGAATTCTAGGATAGCTTAATTACCCTCAGCAGTCACCATCCCCAAAGACAGACAAAATCAAAATTTCTGTGGAAATCAACACTCATTTAGGAACACAGACTATGCTCCCAAATAGGGAAAGTCAGATAACTTTGGTAATCTAGGACTTTGAGAGTATCCTCTCTGACTGTTAATTTCTAGAAGCAACTGACATATGTAGAAATCAAGGTGAACCTGATTAAATCACTCATTTATATTCTGACTTTGCATAATCCCTGATCATCACTGTCAGAAATAATAACTTCACTACTTTATATTTATATATGTAGACTAATGTGAGTAGAATTGTGTTTCCAAAAAAAAATACACTAAAATCCTAACCCTCAGTATCTCAGAATGTGAATTTATTTGGAAATAGGGTCTCTAAAAAGGTAATCAAGTGAAAATAGGGTCATACTTTATTAGGGTAGCTCCTGAATCTAATGACCACTGTCCTATAGACTCATCTGAAGATACAAGAATTCATCAGAGGGAAGATTCAAAGACAAGCAGAATTTGAATGATGCCACTAAAAACCAAGAAATGCCAAGGTTTGCCAGCAACCTTCAGAAGCTAGGAGATACCTCAGAATCTTCAAAAGAAACCAGCCCTACCAACACCTGGATTTAAGACTTTTAGCATTTAGTACTATGAGAATAAATTTCTGTTGTTTTAAACTATCCAATTTGTGGTACTTTATTACAGCATCTCTAGGGAACTAACACATAGACAGGAAGCATCCTGACACTGAACATATGACATGACTTATTTCGGCAAACGTGTGGGGTAAAGAGAATCACCGATTTCATCATTACCATGCCTTCATTTCTGTAGAATGTGTGCTAGGCATTCAGCTCTGCATATTTCCAAACTAATCCTTACCACAACCAAATAAGAAAGGTATTATCAGCTCCATTTTATAGAAATTGAAACTGAGACCTAGAAAAGTTCAGTAATGTGGCCAAGTTCATAACCGTAGTGATTTGTAGAGCCAGAATTTGAACATACTTTTTGTCTAAGTCAGAGCCATCAGTTCTTAAACATTATTTTAGAACACTCTGTTACACTAAGTCAAAAGTGAGAAGAAAATTTAGCACATTATTTTATCCCAGCCTCCTCATTTTATAGATGAAAAAAACAAAACCTTTGTACAGTAGGTGAATTTTACTTAGGAACGCACAAGCTACTCCATGATGCTAACACAGGTCTTTGGTGCCTCTCTTGTTCCACTGTATCATGCCAAGGACACTCTCTTCCTACACCATTAACACTCTTCAGTGCATCTCTATTCTATTTTATTCATGCTACATTTATTGGAAAACTAGGGCAAATGTAAAGAGACACCAATATAGAAATTTGGGGCCCATGCTTCTCAGACAGAGCCAGACATAGGGTATTTAATGATCAATTCTGGAAAGTCTCCACTGGTCAACTAGTTTCCCTGGGCCGGTAGCTCTTCCCTTGCTTTCTGTTGCTCTCTGTGCTTCAAAGTTGTATCCATGGCTGGCATGAAACAACAGTCTCCCGTACTTATCAAAGGAGTCACAAACAAACCAGGGAGAGTCAACGCGTGGAGCAAACCTAGCTTTAATGACACAAGAGTGTGGTGTTCTTGGCCCATCAAGTGTTATTAGTGTGACCTACTCAGACTGGCCACATTCTTCTGTGACGTACTTCCTATCAAGGAGATGTGTTAAAACAACCTGGAGACCAGGATGATCTACATTGCTGAGTTTCTGTGGTGTTTCTGCTCAGCACACGTCTAGAACTCTCCTTGGGAGAAATAGTAACGCACATATGCCAAGTGCTAAGGAAACTAGTGACGCAAAACTTTGACAATATAACTTGTTTTCTTTCCTATAGCACATTCAGTATTTCAAGAATTTTTAAAATGTTGTTAATTCTGACTTATTAATTCATCTTCTACGAAATAAGTAAAAATATAGCTGCTAATCTCCCTAAACATGTTTGCTCATTTGTAAAATGGGGATAGTAATCAGTTTAGAGGGTTACTATGAAGATTAATTAAGATAACCCATGTGAAGTGCTTAGCAATATACCCAAAATACAATTATATTTTATGTTTTAATTTATATAAATATAAATATGATGATGATGATGATACTAAAGGAATTTGATAAAGCAAATAAAGCTTTATGTGAAAAAATATTCATTGCAGTGTTATATATGGCAAAATGGGAGAAACAGGAAGCAATCTAATGGCCCAAAGTAGGGAATTAGTTGATAATATTTTGTACCAGAACCTTGAGACATAAAAGATTTAAAAAAGCATTACTCTTGCACTTGAAAATCTCAGAATTTGGTTGAGAGGATGTATATATAAATAAATTCAAAATAGTAGAATCAACCCAGGATTGGAAGTATAAACAGGATGCTATGGGAGCTCAGAAGAATGACATCCAAAGACGTTAGCCTGAAGATGGAGGGATGGTTTAAAAAGGGAACAGATTATGCCTTAGTTGAAGGCAGAGTCAGTACCCCAGAGTCCAGTCCATTCCTTGTAAGACTCAATCCATAACTCTTGTTGAATGAAATTTTAAAAGTATATTGGGTAACCCAGAATTACTTTATTATTATTTTTTGTTCTGAATCAGGGACACATCCAGTTTTACAATCTGGACAGTAACTTCCTCCATATTTAGATAATAATTTCAAAACTTCCTGACTAATCTCACAACTAAATATTTAGTATGATGTGTTTCCATATAATCTCCACTAAAAAGAAACACACTTACATCATGCCTAAAGAATATAAAAATTAGAGAAATTTCATTAACTATAATCTCTAGCATAGCTAGGAAAAATGAAAACAAAAAACAACCAAATACATTCAAACGAATGAATCCCATTTTTCACTGAAGTTTGTGTCACATTCTACATTTGTGGTATCAAACTATAAAAAGGATACTACATTGATAGAAATTTGTAGGAGTAAGAGCATTTACATAATGCAATAATCAAGCAGATGTCTTACAAATTTTACTAAGATTCTGTTTGGGTTTGATGCCAAGAAAGTTCCCTTCGTTTTCTCAATATAGATAGTTTAACTTCAGTGAATGTACTAAAACTGATAGCAGCCACTCTTAAGATATAAGCTAGCACTATGTCTGCAGAATTGATAAAGAAATTATTTTTTCTAAAACAAAGCCAAAGGAAGAAGATAAAAAGGAAATGGCACACTTTATTCTTTATGTTTTTAGATGACAATTAAAGCATTTGGATTAATTGTCTACCATTTGAGCAACCTCATTTTTTACAAAACAAAGTTATCTTAGGAAGTCCCCACTCCACTGAGATTATGGTCTCAATTTAAAGTGTAAAAATCTGTGTTTAAACCACAGAATCTTTTTCAAGGCACTATTATAAACCAGCAGCATACTTAAAAGCAGAGACAGAAAATTGATCGCTAAATATTTCATCAGTCTCTGTGTCTTTGCTTTGATGTTACAAACTGCTTTCAGGAAGAGGAGAATACAACACCTTTTCCTTAATTCTCTTTCCCTTTGGTTAGTTATGGACTTAGTCAAATAGGCAAAGACACATGAATAAACACACACACACACACAAACACACACACACATACACACACAAGAAAATATACTCTGATATATGAAACCACCCACCACTCCAAAATGCCAAACATAATAGCTTCTAGGACTCTACCATTCTCTCCTTGCACTACGTCAGGCTGTTTGTCCCCAGGATGGATGACCAGGAAGCTAGGATGAAAATGTCAACTTAATAGCAGTAGGTAAAGGGGTAGTAAAAAGTTGTATTTGTGTAATGGGCCAAATGCCAGCACCTAAAGGTCCCAGGAGACAACGTCATCTAGCACACGGCTCCCCAAAGAACAAACTTTGTGATAATCTGTATTTTATTTCCACGATCTATTTCTTTGTGCACTGAAATTTAAAAACTGCTATTTCACAAAACTTCACCCCAGTACAAAGACAGGAGCTTACTAATTTGAATGCATTTTAAACAGAATATTATGAAAGCTAACAGAAAACACTGAAGAATGCTTGATTTCACAAGGCTAAGATTTCCTTTCATTTCATCTTGAACATTTTGGTTTATTCTTCTCACTTATTTATTGCTATCGTTATTTTCTTTTGCTCCAAAGAGGTGTTTTTTTGTTCTATTCAATCCTATAATTATTAGTGGCCCACTACATCCCATCCCATGCATATATCGGTCACCACAGATGGCAATATATATAAGCCAAAGTCCCCTTCTTCAAGGAACTCAGTTTAGTCAAGAAGACAGACAAGCAGACAGGCATTTATAATTCATGCTTTATGTATTAGTCTCTAATATCACTGCCCAAAGCAAAGGCCTAGAATTAGAATTTCTCCCTTCCTCACTTCTGCCTTATTGATGCAATTAGCTTAAAAATTTGCTGAAACACTTAGCTCCTTCTCCATATTTTCATAAGCATAATGGCATAATCTAGGCCTCACTCTATAAAAGATTGTAAAAGATCTGGTTTAGTCCTGAGAAAAGTAAGGCCTAGCCACCCAGCAGGAATGCTTTCAGGATTGGATCATGTTTTTATTCTTGCAATGCACCATTTAAGAGCTACTGTGGTTTTCTGAAGTTCCATTTGTGAGGCATTAAACAGGTGGGCATTCATTTTTGCACTGCACTATGCTATGTTATTCTACTGGATTCCAAAGTTTTTACCTTTTCTTCCCTAAAATAAAAGGCATGTAGGATTTAGGGTAAAATATTCATGGTACTCTCTGTTTTAATGCTCTACTCTTTTCAAGATGAAGCAAAATTACCTCACAACTGTATAGAAAACAAACAACATTCCACAGAAAAATTTACTGTAAATATCTGATTTGGGTAAGGAATTTCTAATGTAGCTGTTTGATTTAATAACTACAGGACACTACTTCCTCTACACAGATTTTCAAAACTTAAATAAACCCAGCATTTCTATCAGCTGTTTACTGACAAAAATATTTGACTTTTTTTTCTCCTTGGAAGCACTGAAGACATACATTAAAATTATACATGCAAAAAAGAAATGGCTTGATATGTCTGCCATTTCGTATCAAATTTGAATAATAGCCACATTTTAATCCAAAAATCAAGATGAAATGTGAAACTTCACACACTCATTCTTCGTGTTTTTTAAAAACTACAGCTAAAAAGTCTTTGTAGAACAACAGCGAGAAAAATTAGAGATAGAAGAAAACATAGAGATCAAATAGAACTATATCATTTCATAAATGATAAAACTGGAGTTCAAATAGGTTAAGTAACTGTCCCAAGGTCATACGGCTAGATCTGAGTTGAGCCAGGACAAAAAAACAGGTTAATGACTCTCAGTCCAATTATGTTAATGGGCACCAGAGCACAACGACTTCTTTACAATTCTAACACAGTGTCCTTCCAGGGTTCCTCTGCAGCCAGTCAGGAGAACACGGAGTCAGGGTCTCCAACTACAACTTCTTTCCCCAGCACCTCTCAGGACCACGTACAATCTCTAATGTCCGTGATTTCACTCTCCTTGGTACAAAGGAGTCATTATGTCTAGACATTAAATGAAAAGTCTCCGGAGGATGTAGGCAGGGAGAGAACAAATGTATCCCAAGGATGGCCCTTCTGGAACAGAACTT